>NW_004955402.1:40480215-40528146 GCF_000276665.1 Chinchilla lanigera
TTTTGGGGTCTTCTATGTAGAGTATCATGTCATCTGCGAATAATGACAATTTCAATTCTTCTTTTCCTATCCTTATTCTTCTTATTTCTCTCTCTTGTCCAATTGCTCTGGCTAATATTTCCAGATCTATATTGAATAGGAGTGGTGACAGTGGACATCCTTATCTTGTTCCCAACTTAAGGGGAAAGCTTTCAGTTTTTGACCATTTGGAATGATGTTAACTGTTGGTTTCTCATAGATGGCTTTTATCAGATTGAGGTAAAGTCCATCTATGCCAATTTTCTGTAGGGTTTTGATCGTGAATAAGTGTTGGACTTTATCAAAGGCTTTTTCTGCATCAATTGAGCTGATCATGTGATTTTTGTCTTTGGTTCTATTGATATTGTGTATTACATTAATTGATTTGTGTATATTGAACCACCCCTGCATTCCTGGGATGAATCCTATTTGGTCATGGTGTATAATTTTCTTGATGATTTGTTGCATTCTGTTTGCTAGTATTTTATTGAGAGTTTTTGCATCTATGTTCATTAGGGAGATTCGCCTGTAGTTATCTACTTTTGTTGGGTCTTTCTCTGGTTTTGGTATCAGGATAATACTTGCCTCCACGAATGATTTGGGAAGAATTCCTTCTTTTTCAACTTCCTTAAAGAGTTTGAAAAGTATTGGCATTAAATCTTCTCTAAATTTCTTGTGGAATTCAGCTGTAAATCCATCTGGACCTGGGCTTTTCTTCATTGACAAGTTTTTTTATTACATTTTCAATTTCACTTGCTGATATAGGGTTATTCAGGATTTTTATATCTTCTTCATTCAGCTTTGGTAGATCATATGTATCTTGAAATCTATCCATTTCCTCTCTGTTTTCCATCCTATGAGAGTA
This sequence comes from Chinchilla lanigera, assembly GCF_000276665.1. Classification (NCBI taxonomy): domain Eukaryota; kingdom Metazoa; phylum Chordata; class Mammalia; order Rodentia; family Chinchillidae; genus Chinchilla; species Chinchilla lanigera. Next base: position 40,481,099 of record NW_004955402.1, read on the forward strand.
AAGATTTTCAAAGTAGGTACTGATGATATTCTGAATTTCTACAGGATCTGTAGTCATTTCATCTCTTTCATCCCTTATTGCATGGATTTGAGTTTTTTCTTTCTTTTTTTGATAAGGTTGGCTATGGGTTTATTAATTTTATTTATTTTTTCAAAGAACCAACTCTTCAATTCATTAATTATTTGTATTATGTTTTTAGTCTCCATTGCATTAATTTCTACCCTGAGGTTTATAATTTCCTTCCTTCTCTGGGCTTTGGGTTTGATTTGTTCTTCTTTTTCTAGGAGCTTGAGGTGCAGCCTAAGATTGTTTATTGTGCTTTTTCTGTTTTCCTGAGGTAGGAATTCACTGCTATAAATTTCCTTCTGAGGACTGCTTTCATTTCATCCCACAGGTTCCTGTAAGTTGTGTCTATATTTTCATTTGATTGTACATAGTGTTTATTTTCTTCTGTGACTTCATCTGTGACCCACTGATTATATAGGAGGGTGCTGTTTAATTTCCATGTGTTTATGGAATTCTTTTGATTTCCTTTGTCATTAATGTCCAATTTCATTGCACTATGGTCTGATAGTACACATGTGATAATTTCAACTCCTTTGCATTTTCTTAAGCATGTTCTATGTGCTAGCATATGGTCTGTTTTAGAGAATGTCCCATGTGCAGCTGAGAAGAATGTGTATTCTGATGCTCTTGGGTAGAACACTCTGTACAGGTCTACTAAGTCTGTATGTTCACATGTTTGGTTTAGTTCTGGTTTTGGTTTTATTTCTTTGCTAACTTTTTGTTTAGTTGATCTATCTCTTTGTGACAATGAGGTATTGAAGTCCCTTGTTATAATTTTGTTGCTACTTATTTCATTTTTCCTGTCTGTCAAAATTTGTCTTATATACTTGGGTGCTCCTGTGCTTGGTGCACAGATGTTTATGGTTGTTATCTCTTCCTCTTGAATTTTTCCCCTCATGAGTATGTAGTGACCTTCTTCATCTCTTTTAATTGTTCTTGGTTTGAGTTCCCATTGTCTGGAAACAGAATAGTGACACCCGCTTTTTTCTGGGTACCTGTCTCATAGAATATTGTTTTCCATCCTTTAATTTTCAGTCTGAATTTCCTTTTGAGTTAAATGTGTTTCTTGTATACAACATATTGTTGGATTATCTTTCTTGATCCAATCTGCCAGTCTACTTCTTTTGGTTGGTGAACTGAGTCTGTTTACATTCATGGTTATAAGTGATACTTACTGGCTTATCTTTGTTATGATGTTTTCTTGCTGTTGGTTTCTCTTATTTCCCTCTGTTTAATTGCTTCCTCTGCTTGGTGTTTCCTTTTTGTTGTTGTTCTTAAAGTTGTGGTCTTTTTTGTTTCTTTCTAGAATATCTTTTAGAATTCTTTGTAGGGTTGGTTTGGTGCTCATGAAGTTCTTCAGTTGATCTTTATCCTGGAAATATTTTATTTCTCCATTCACTGTGAAGGATAGTTTTGCAGGGTACCTCAATCTGGCTTGGAAATTGTTTCCTTTCAGGACCTGAAATATTTCACTCCAAGCTCTTCTTGACTTGATGGTTTGTGTTGAGAAATCTGCTGTGATTCTGATGGGCTTTCCTTTACAGGTGATCTGTTTCTTTTCTCTAACAGCTGTTCCTTTGTTGAATTTCTGGGATCTTGAGCTCTATATGTCTGGGTGTAGATTTATTTTGGTTATGGCTAGTTGAAGTTCCATATGCTTCACTTACCCAGATGTCCAGTTCTTTTTCCATGCTTGGGAAATTTGCTGCTATTACTTCTGCAAATAGTCTTTTTATGTCATTTGTGCTGACACCTTCTGTTTCACTGATACCTATTAATCTTACATTATTTTTCTTTGCTGCATCTTACAGCTGTTGAATTATTATTTCTTGGTTTCTTGTTATTTTTAAGAGATCCTTCCTTTCATGGTCATTCACAGCGATGCTGTCTTCAAGGTCTGAAAGTCTATCTTCAGCTTCATTCAAGAGGTTTTGCCAGATTTTGATGGAAGTTTTAATTTCCTGGATATCTGTTGGAATCTGTTTTATGGACTCCAGTTCTTTCCTATACTATTAATTCAAGGTTTCAATTAATTTACTATGCTCCCCTATTTTTTTTCTATATCTTCTTTAGATGTGCTAAGCAATTCTTCCATTTTTGTTGTCATTTCTTTTTTTACCTCAGAGATTATTTCTGTTCTGATGTCTTCTATGGCCTGAAGGAGTTGTTTCTTTACTTCAGCTGCTATCATTTTAGAAATTTCAGGTGTTTGACTTCTAGGCTCGTCTGTGTTGATATCTCCTGGACTTGTTCTGGGTGGGGTAGAGGTCTGAGATTGCATTTTGCTCTTTCATTTTGTCATTTTCAGAGATGCAGAGGTTCCCTGGAGCTCAGCCTTACTCCCAGGATGATGTTGTAGTAGTGTGTGATCCCCAATGCTCCCACAGCTGTCTGTGGCTCAGCTTGGCTCCCACTCAGGGGTTCCCAAAGCTGTCCAGGTTTTAGGCCTGTTTCCACTGGGGTGTAATAGTGGGTGGTTTGTGGTCCCCATGTCTCCATACACTGCCTCTACCCTGCCCGGTTCTCACACCAGTGTGGTGGGTAAGTGTGCAATCACTGAGGCCCCTGGAGTTGTCTGAGTTTCAGCTTAACTCCCCTGAGGGTGCGGGGTGGGAACAGGGAGGAGCATCCAAGGCCCTTGAGGTTGTGTGGGGCTCCCTTTGGCTCCCAAGCTGATGAGGCAGAGATGGGCCCAGCTCACCAGAGTTCTTGAAGCTTTCCAAGATGCAGTTCAGCTCCGATGGGGGAAGGGGGAAGGAGGGGAGGGGCAGGGAATAGACCCCAGGCCCCTAAAGCTGTGAGGGTTTCTGCCTGGTCCCAAGGTCATGTGAGGGGGTGGCAGTAGCTCATCAGAGTTCCCAAAGCTGTCCGAGGTGCAACCCAGTTCCAACAGGGGCCTGAAATTTTGATAGTTGATGCAATTTTCTGGTATTCCAATTTGCTTTCATGATTAACTTTTGGAACCTCAAATTATTACATCATCATATGCTTAACTATTAAGTGGTATCTACTTTTATGATTGCAGATAATAAAAGCACTAAATACTAAAATGGCAACATACTCCTGGTAACTTCATGGAAGGACCCTTTTGAATGCAAAGTCTTCAAATGTCATTGAGTCATAATACAGATTGGTAATATGTGTAACTTCCTCTTTAGTTTTCTCTGATCAAAGAATATTGAATCTGATTGTTTGTTGCAGGTATTTCCAATTTTTGTACAGATGCACAGGACTTGAACAAACAGACTGGCTATAAATCTTTAGGAAAAACAATAACTGCTAATGAGCTAGAGATGCTGCCACATGCCTGTAATCCCAGCACTTAGGATGTTGAGGCAAGAAGATCCTTGTGAGTACAAGGCCAACATGGACTACATAGTGAGTTTAAGGCCAGCCTGAACTATATATAGTGAGACCCTGTCTCAAAAACCCAGAATAAATAAATAATCACTAACTCACTTTGAATCCAGTGATTTGAGCTCAAATTCCAAATTATTCACCCTCTCTCAGTTTACTGTGCCCAAAGCTAAGTGGTGATAGTGTTATATTTAGATAGTGCCTGGGATAAGCCCAGGTAAAGAACCTGGGACATACAGACTCTCACACATTGGTAGCTAATTTTAAACCTGCTGAAGGAGTGCTTGGTGTGCACCAGAAGCTTCTGATATATGAGTTCACTTAATCCTCACGGTGTCACTGCAGGAAAACTTAAACTGAGAGGATTTGGGCCATTTGCCCAATGCTTCCCATGGGACCAGGTCATAAAAGACCTGAAACTAAACTAAGATTGGCCTGACTCTCAAATCTCAGGCAACTGTACTACTTTTTCAAGCACTGACATGGCTAACAGAGATGGGATAGGAAGATGGTAGTGAAAGTCTGGAGGCCTTCAACTTTGCAAAGACAGAATACTGTCTTTCCCCACTCCTTTGTAAATTCAAGATAGAACACTTTGGAAATCTTCATGCATCCAGTGTGCATCAACTTTTCCATATGACAGTATTTCTGTGAGAACTGTGAGACTCAACCTAAGCTCAAACACATGCTCTGAGAATACTCCTAAAAAGAATTCAGTTCATTATTGGTGATGAAGACAGTCTTCTTGATAACTCCCCTCTTTCCTATCTTCATGCTGCTTGCTGGCTGTAGGCGTGCTTGTCTTTTGCATAAAGCATTCAAGAGCTGACTGGTTGGCAAGATAATCGGTACACAAATGATTGTCAAAAGTACAGATGATTATCACTTGATCTTAGCCAAAAGGCCGAGAAGCGATACAGATGATTATCAAAGGTACAGAAGGCAAAAGTTATCACATGTATTAACTTCTGCTTAAATTTTATAGGAACTGCATGAGGAATGGTGAGCATGGAGAAATTTGTAGCAAAATGTACAGCTAATTAATCTATTACCATATTCCATTATAACACATTTATACAAGGTACCTACTCCTCTATGTAGAAGTCATGCATCCAATTCTAACATGCTGTCTTCCCCTCTGGAATATAAAATTCTTTACCTTTTCTACTAGAAGATAAATTGACTACATGTACAAAAAATAGAAACAATAAAGGCCTATGGCACTAAAAACCTATTAAGATTAGTATTTTTGTGGCAGCGCACATAACATAAAATGATGTGAAATCTAAATATTCTTAAATAATCAAAATGAAATGAGACAGAGCAGACTTTATCAGTGCCAGATTTATATTTCCTTCAGAAATCCTCTGTTACAGTTACAGTTAGAATAGGTTTCCTTTCTATGTTGATCTAAGATATAGGGAATAATATGTGGAGTGTTCAGTTATAAGAAATAAAAACCTATGTTAACTTTCAGGTGACAGTTGTAACATTCAGAATATTGTCCTAAGCAGTTAAATTTCATCAGGGAGTCTACACAAAGCAAATTTTTTCCTGTGGTATTTCCAACTCAAATGGTAAGAAACCTAATGAGTCCCAGTCACAATTACACAATTACTTGGCTTATGAAAATGCTTGCCTTGATGATGATTTGGGAGTGGTAAAAAGATTAGCAGCCAGAATTTTGTTTCATGTTAACATTCAAAGGTTTGCCCTAAGGTCAACTTGATTTATCAAATGCCTTTATGATCAAACCTAAGAAAATTCCACCTGCCATGCAGAATTGGTCTTACTCTTATGCAGAGTTTTTGCTATCACCAAATGATGTTTAAGTTAAGATGCCCTTCTTGCTAAAATGGCCTGTGAGTTTATAGAGGATGTACCATTTTGCTGAGAATCAGTTTGATCTTGGGGAATGTTGGAGGCCTAGGCCTGAAATGCATGGAAGAAAGGAATCCTTGGAGACTGAAGTAGACACTCATTGCTCTGCCTTTGCACAACCCACTCCTTCCCTCCTGATAACCAGTCCCCAGCCTGTTCCCCTCCCCTGTTGTCAACAGTCCTGGTGAAGCTGTTAATCAAAATCTGTTGCCGCTCTTACCAAGAATGGGGAAGTGACACTAGCCAGCATAGGAAGCTGAACACTGAGCAGCATGACAATATTTTTTAGAAAATGATCGAAATTCATCCATCCCAATGCTAGTATGCTATAAAAGTTGTGACTTGGTTCCTGCCATTTAGATTTCTAGAGCCATTCTTAGCTTTTCAAAGCCAACTTTTTCTGGAAATCTTTTGATTTTAAGAATTAAATATTCTATCCTTCCAATAAGTTCCTTTCATTTAAAGATAGTCAGTGTTTGTTTTCTGTTGTTAATGACAAAGAATCCTAACTGAAATGGATTTTCTTAAAGAAAAGTAGATAACATGGGTTATTAGGAGCCTGGGAAGAAGATCTACCCACCAACAGATAAGAGGTACTCGTGGGGAGGAAGATTGAAGTTTGCCTTTCGCCCCTCAGAGACTGGTCTGCCTAGTTAAAAGTACAAGGATCCCAAAACATAGACTTCTGCTTTTTGCAGAGTTTCATGCCATTTATGAATTTATCTTCTCATTAGAATGACCATCAGACCATTTGCAAATTCTGTGTGAGAAAATCAATACTTTCTCAGAGTCCTTGAATGCCCAGGTAAAAAGGGTTTGAGTCTTTCTTCTGAATCTTCCCAACCATGACAGTTTAAAGATAGGGAGAAGAGAGAAGAGACTTCATCTTCCCCATTACCAATATCTTCCCAGGATAGATGGATTTGTGTTTATAGTAAATCTTAGAAGCTCTCTTAGTTGTCCCATGGCCAGGAAAATGGCCCAGCTAAATTACTGGGACTGTGTAGATCAATGGCTCTCTGGTTTTGGATTTCACATGCCACTAAAGCTTAAAAAAGTAAAACTAGACTTCCTTGAGCTTGTTCCCTTTGTTTTTATAAAATAAGGATATTAAAGTTGAAGAAATGACCAAATATTGTTACAATTGATTATTAAAAGAAAGGTAAATTTAAAGACACAAAAACAAGCAGTACATTAATTCACAGACATACAAAATCAATTAAAATGAACTTAATTAAAACCTCAAATTATACTGTCTTTATTTTCTTTAGTTTGTTGTATGAAAAATATACCCTGGGCTAAGAAACAACCAACATTCATTCCTCTGAGGAGCACAGCAACTTGGGGCAGAGATGTGAAGCCCTGTGCAGAATCAGTGAATATACACTGGTTTAGGGTTAAACTTACCAGGTTTATCTTTTCTGGAGACAACAACTACAATCACTGGTCCACAGAATAGAAAATTTTTACCCATGTAAACATGTGATCTAAAGCTGCTTAGCAACTTCACAGGCCTTGTGTTTTTAAGAGAAACCTCTTACACCTATGGGTATAGTGCCCTGGATCCAGGCTATAGAACCTGGGAATCTCTCTTTGACTCTCCAGGCTCCTAATAACCCATATGATCTACTTTTCTTTAAGAAAATCCATTTCAGTCAGGATTCTTTGTCATTAACTACAGAAAACAAACACTGACTATCTTTAAATGAAAGGAACTTATTGGAAGGATAGAATATATAATTCCTAAAATCAAAAAATTTCCAGAAAAAGTTGGCTTTGAAAAAGTTGGCTTTTTTTGTCTAGTGTAGATCAACAAACCTTGAAATATTCCATTTAAGATCTCTGAATTTTTCCTTATGGGGGCCAAGAGGAAAAAAGACTGCAAAGACAATAGTGGAAGCACAAAAAGGAGGTCAGACCTGTGAGAGAAACACTACACAGCATAGCTTTTACATTCTATAGTAATAACAGAATTATGTTGGTTGCTAATATTGACATAGGTCAATCCAACAAACTATGTAGAAGTAGAACAGAGAGTTGATGGTAGCAGAAACTATCATCTAGATCACTGAAAACTAATCCTTTTGTCATTATTAGATTGATAGGTTGCTAATGCCTATGATAAAGACTGCTAAGAAATCAGAATTAAGTATGATCTGTACTAATCAGAATTAAGTATGATATGTATCAGCCATCTCAAATTATTCTACAGTACTAAATCCTCCCTAAATCTGTGTCTGACAACAGTAGCTTAATTATTTTCCTGTTCCATGTTTATAACATGTTGATTATTTCTTTTCTCTTCACTTCAGGATTCAGATTGATGCAGCAGCCCCTATCTGGAATATTGATACTGTAGTCTCATGGCACTGGGAAAGAACAAACACTGGAATTGAGGCAGATGAGGGTATAGCCAGCCTGCTGAGCAAGTGGACATGGCCTGTCAGTTACAGAGATCCAGGACCCCTGTGCAGAAGAGTTTCTGAGCCCTACCCCTTGAATCAATTAGAATGTGCTATGTTTGATTCTTCTGACATGAAATCAAGCAGTTTTTGACAAGATAGCCTAGATATGACATCAGTATGAGAAATGGAAAATATAAAAGACCTTTGTCATTAGCCTGTGCTCTTTCCTTCAAAGCAAAGGCTCAGATATTCCTGCAGAAAGTCCATACTTGGGGTATGTTCTTACACTAAACGAATAACACTTGTTTAGGGACTACATCCAGGCTATCTGTGATCTTGGACCACTTGCCACAAAACAACAGCTCTACTCCTTCCTGGGAACGGCCAGCTTACCCAGGATCTGAGTATCTAACTGTGAACTAATGGCAAAGCCTTTATATGAGGATTTCAGAGGTCCTGAGTCTGAACCCTTAGAATGGACAAAAGTGACTGACTATACCTTCTAGGAAATGAAACATGCCCTTGCTCAGGCTCCAGTACTAGGAATACCTGACTTAAGAAAACCCTTCTTCCTTCTACAAGGAAGAAAAGTGTACCTTAATCCAAAGGCTGGGACAAGAACTCCGCCCACTGGCATACTTTGCAAGAAAGACAGTGGCTGCTAGAAGGCAATAGCAGCTACTGCTATACTAAAAGAAGAAGCTACAAAACTAACTTTGAGTCAAAAACTGTAAGTCCTGACTCCTCCTCAGGTCAGGGCCACTCTTCAGACAGAAGGTTATGACTGAGAGGGGACCAACTCACCAAGTACCAGGCCATGCCTTTAGATATCCCTGAGGATACCAAAAGGACATGCAGTATTCTTAATCTTGCCCCACTGATGCCTACATGCTTAGAAGTTAGCCACTCTTGTAAACAGGTGTTCTCCCAGACCTCTGCCAGCAGGCATGACATTGGAGACTCTAAGACCTTGAGGAGGTGTGGTTCATGGATGGAAGCAGATTTGTTCAAGAAGGACATTCAAAGCAAGTTATGCAGTTGTCGGTTCACCACAGATCAAGGCCAATTCCCTTTCCCTAAGGACCTTTGCTCAAAAAGCAGAGTTCATAGCCTTTACTTGGGCACTAATATTAAGAACAGGCAAAAAGGTAAATATTTACACAGATGCCAAATATGCCTTTGTGTTGCTACATGTCCATGCATCAATATGGAAAGAAAGGGTTTTGCTGACTGTAGTGGACTGATAACTGGTGGTCAACTTATAACCCCCAGCTGAACTGAGTAAGTGTGGTGCTGGGTGTGGGAGGCCCACATGGGGACTGTTGCTGTAGCATAACAGACAAAAGAAAAAAAGAAACAAGGCTGTTGGGAGCTGGTAAAAGCTATAAGGAGCTGTTGGTTCTTTTGGAGGAGCTTGTCATGCTGGATTTCCTGATGAACTTGGCTGTTTTCATCCTCCAAGGAGCTTGGGACCTTTTTGGCACTGAGAATAGCTTCAGTTCACTTTGGGGGAGCTCTGGTCCTCACTTTGAGCATCGCTTCCTGGCTCTGGAGGGGAAGGTGGCGTACTGCTAGTCTCCTGGAGAAGTTTACTACATTGGCTTACCTGATGAGAACTCAGCAGTCTTCTTTATTGGAGGATCTTGGGACCTCACTGTTGCTGAGGATGGCTGTGGTACTTTTCAGGGGAGCTCTGGTTCTTACTTTACACATTGCTTCCTGGCTCCAGTGTAGGACCTTCAACCTGCTAGCACAGATCCTTCATCCCACTGGTACAGACTTCCTAGATACCACCACTAACCTTTCGGCCTTCCCAGTGCAGGTCTGTGAAGCAGGCCTGCATGAGATATTCTTACGGGCTCTGGGCCTCCAGCTGGACTCGTAGGAGGCATTGTTATGAGCTCTAGGTCTTCAACTGGACTCATGCAGGACATTTCCATGGAATCCAGGCCCTTACCTGGATTCCTGGTCTACAGTGTGTGAATAGATTTCCTGCACTCTTTTGGATATCATTCTTTGGGTGACTATTATAAGTGACTGCATAAAATATATGTCCTGTATTACATTGTTTCCCTTTGCAAAATATCCCCCAAACCAACACACTGACTAATAAACAATCATCTATAAACCACAAGCAGTAAGTCCTGCAACTCCTGGAGGCAGTCTATCTTCTTAGGCAGGCTGCTGTCATTCATTGCAAGGGACACCAAAGAGACATATCCAAAGTTTCTGGGAAAGCCAAGCCTGACAGTGGTGTAACAAGGGCAGCCTTACTGTTCCTACTGTAATTCCCAGTTCTTGAGGAACCATTAAAACCAGACTATATCCCCCTGGAAGATAAATGAAGGAATAAAAAAGAAGCTTTGGTGGAATTTCAAAAACAGACTGGTCCTTCTTCAAGGGCTACAGTATAAAGCTAAAAAAAAAAAAAAAAAAAAAAAAAGGAGAAAAACCCTTCATGATTCTTTCCTTATAGGAAGAGATGCTACATGGCAAATGGTTACTCAAATTTGATAGCTCATCCACTCTGTGTCTACAATAACCCTGGCAAGCCCAGGTCACCTCTTTTGTTGGACCCTGCATGCAGAAGAGGGATGTATGCTGGGGAGAACTGGCAATTACATTTTACCCCCATGCCACTATGTGGGAGATTTAAACTAATATTGGTCCTAATTAACACATTTACTGGCTAAATTGTGGCCTTCCCCACCTGTTCAGAGAAGGTTATGGAGGTAGTCAAGGTGCTGCTCAAAGAAATCATCTCCCTGTTTGGTCTACCCCAGTCCTTTCTGAATGACAGTGGGCCTTCTTTTACCTCTTAAATAATTCAGGGGGTGGCAAATACATTAGGAACAAAGTACCATCTCCATTCTGCATGGAGACCTCAGTCCTCTGGAAAGGTCAAAAAACCAATCAGACCCCAAAGTGAACTCTGGCAAAACATTGCAAAGAGATTCCTGAATCTTGGCTCCAGGTGCTGCCAATAACCCATGTGAGGACTCAGAACACCCCCAATACTGGGCTAAATTGGAGTCCACTTGGGATACTGTATGGAAGCCTTTTCTGTCTTATGATATGGCCACTGATTCAGAGACCACAGAACCTTACAATACCTTATTAATTTGGGCCGAGTACAACAGGCGATCCAAATATATGGGAACAAAATCTTGCCTGCTTCTGATCCAGGGAGACCAACTAATGTCCACCCTGGGGACCAGGTGCTCACTAAAACTTGCAAAGGGACTTCTGCAGACCAGTCAGAACCAAAGCCAAAGGGCTCCTTTTCAGTGATCCTTGCCACACCTACTTTAGTAAACGTGGCAGAGATAGGCAGCTGGTTTCACCTTTCTAGAGAATGCCTGAGAAAAAAGCCACTCAAAAGAAGAAAGCTACTCCGGAAACCTCTGGAAGACGTAAGGGTCCTCTCCAAAAAGCCACACTGCAGCACTGCTCTGAATGCAGACAGGTAGAGTCACTAATGACCTCTGATCCACCCCACAGCTTAGATGGACACCTTCACTGGGACTTCTGTTTTTACTTAGACCCATAATATGGGGAAACTGACTAGGGCTCAGGCTCTTGGCAGTCTATCAATATTCTTGTTTTCCATGCTTTCTCCTCCACAGGAAGCATTGAAATCTCTAATTATTAGATCTATCATAGTGTACCGTTGAAGATAGGCCAGAAAGTACTTTGGCTTGCTCCTTCTCATAGTTGGGCTCTGCACTTTCAACCTAACAGTAAAGTTTTTCCATTCAAGGCTTCATATGGTGATCCTGACTCCCGACACATTCACCAAACTTTTTACCCTTGAACAGGGAGCTCAGCAGTTCTTCACATATAGGCACTGACTCCTTTCTTATCATCTTCTAACAGGTTTTTCAACCCAGCCAAGGAGCCACACCATCCCAAGGCATTTGGAGAGAACAGAATCCCCAGTAGGTAGAACCTACAGCCCCTTTCAACTGGAGGTAACTATAGGAACACAGAAACTCCCATGATCTCAGTAACCCATAAAGAATTATGGAGACTTATGCCTCTCAGAAAAAATGAAGCAGGAGATTAGAGCATGGCCAGCTGAGTAAGCAAGTAGACATGACCTGTCAATCACAGAGATCTAGGACACATGCACAGAGCACAGTTTCCAAGTTCTGCACCTGGTACCAATCAGAAAGTGCTACCTTCATTACTTCTGGCAGAAGATCAAGTGGGTTTTTGATAGCATGGCCTGGATCTGACATCAGTCTGAGGAATGGGAGATGCCATTAGCCCATGACAACTGTGTTCTCTCTTTCACAGTGACCCTCTCTCACTCTGCAGAGCATACTTCTTTTCCTACCTTTAATTAATGTTAAAAAGCTTTATTACCTTTTTCTCTTATCTTGTCCAATTCTTTGTTTAGGACAACAAGAACTGAGAAAGAATCTCTAGAAGGAGTCTGTCTACAGCATCCCAAGCCCTGGTAACAAAACCACATGGTGGCTTTTAATGTTCATGCCTAGAATTCGCTTGTGACAATCTCACTCATGTTCCACTGACCAGAGAAGTCATATGATCATGTCTAGTATCAATGGGGAAGGATCAATCATTGTTCAACATAATAATGCAATGTACAGTCTCTGAGTATTTGGTTTTATCTTTCTCATTAAGTATGTCCTTAGACGTAAAAGTGTCAACAATCTTTACAAATCCTGTTTCTCTGAAGTTACAAGTAGCACAATATCCAGATCTCTGTCTTCACAACTCCTTAAGCCTTCAGAGTTTTTCCAAGTAAATTACCAATCCTTCAGTGTTCACACAGTCTTCAGGGGAGTCTGCTTACAAAATGGCAGACATGCTCACATGTGTGTCAGTGTTTAGAGTAGATAATGCAAGCACAGCACTTCACCACAGCCCTGGTGGCTGGGTTGCAAAATTATTTATGGCTCTCCCATTTATGGCATGCTGCTCAGTTTCCCATGAGCTGCTAGGAAAAATTCCTGATAGCTACTATGAGCCATTGAAACCTATGAGACTTCATTTATTATGGCATAATATACACATTACTTCACTTGTGTTAGACCATATGGAGAGCTCTCTGTTGAATTTGGCATAGTTACTGGGGTGAAACGGGAATGGATTTTGTTCCTCGTCCTCCTCAATTATGTTGTATGTTGGATCCAGCAGCCAACTTCAACAGATCATCTGGGCCTAGCAATCAGTCCTTAGGACAACATCACTGCCTTCACCTATGCCAACTAAGAATAAAAATGTGACTTTGCAGAGTGTGCAGTGGTGGGAGATAGCACAGTCTCAAAGTGGATCAATTGAGCTCCCTGCTAACATTAAGCTTATGTGTGGAAGGTGAGAAGACCAGAAAACTCCTTCCTGGGGTAGATTTGGAAGGAAAGGCAAGAAGCTCAAGAGAACCAAAACAGCTGAATTCTAAGCCCAAATGTGCAACTATGGTAGCCACAACTCCTTTAACAGGAACAAGGTCTACACAGGGGAGAATCACAGCACACAGTCTGCCACGGCAATTTGCTTCTTGCTTAAAAAGGGAAATGAATGTTGGGACTCTGCAGGCACAAAGGGAATATTAATCCCTGTAATGTAGATATAAGGGGAAAGTGGCCAATACCTAGATACTTATGTATTTTTTTTTTTAATTTTAGAGCTGGTTTACATGATCTATAATAGACTTAGTTTGTTTTGTTGTACGCATAAGTGTCTTCTCCTGCTTGGATGATAGGAAGGTATAATAAGGCTTTCAGGAACTGATCAGGCATTTTAATGATCATTTCAGTGATTTCACCTAAAGTAAAAGTAATCACATTAAAATTAGTGAGAAAATTCATACGATAATCTGAGAAAATGGTACTAACAGTTTTCTCCTTTTAAAATTAAATTTTAGAGTTGTTCTAAAATTTGTTTTTTTGGCCAGTCCACCTGTCTGTGTTTGTGAATCTCTCTGTCTCTCTCTCTTTCTCTCTCTCTGTCTCTCTCTCTCTTACACACACACACACACACACACATACGCACACAAGCACAGACATGTGTGAACGAATGTGCACATGTGCATGCACACAAACGTGCATGTGTGCACACACACACACACACACAGACCTAAAATGCAACACAAAACTCAGTAAAGAATAAGATAAGTTAGTAAATACTTTAAGAAACAATGTACCAATATATAATCAGAATCTTTCTTCAATTACTTCCCCCCTTGGAGTGGCCTATGTTTCTCATCTTTGTGGAAATGGAACATTAATACTTAAAGAGTTCCCATTGCAAGATTTTATCACTAATAATGAGCTATGGGGGAGACAGATCCTTTTCCCTTCCAAAGGACAGGCTCTAACTTTTCTTATGGTTGACTATTTGAAATAAAATCAAAAGATTGGTGCCCATCCCCCCAAAAAGTCTAATTAGTGTTCCTCTATTGGAGAGGAAGCTGAGCATGCTGCTCCACCACTGCCAAATGAAATTAAGGCCCAATTATTGATAAATGAAGAGTGGTTTGTGCTGGAGCCTGGCCTGGAGTCGCGGAAATACATCTGTCATTTGGCCTGCACAGGAGTCATTCATGTGTGACATAGCATCCTGTGCATTTATCATGCATCTGTAGATTTTTGTTTTAATTCAGTTAGCTGTCTAACTAGATTCGGTCCTGGATGCCTCGAATGGAGTCAGGATTTGGACTGACAGATGCAATTCTAGTCTGAAATGGTGTGTGACAGCACTAGCTATCCTGCATATTAATTATTATTGAAACCATTATAAGCAGCCGCTTTTGCACTAATGGTCCATTCCGTTATCTGTTTTGTGGCTTCTATGCTTAACAATTGCCCAGTTGCTCCAGGGCAGGTAGGAGACACGCTGGATCAATGGACCATTGTTGTTAAGTGCACTTACTATTACCATGGAAATTAGAATAGAAGTGCTTGAAAGGCAGGAGTGAAATGCCCCTGTCTTACCATTATGCAAATTGCAAATTTCTATAAATGGGTAAGTGGGGGGGGGTACTTTTCATAAATCTTACCTAGGTAAAAGAGTTTACTAAGTCCATTGTCAAAAACAAATTGAAAACAAACATTTGTTAAGTTGATAAAAAAAAAAAAAGAAGAAGAAAGAAAAAGAGAGAAAGACAGAAAATAATTGTCTGCAGGAGTTATTCCCTTCCTTACCCTTTAAGCAAAGCTTAGTTTGGTAGCATGCTAAGGTTTAATTTAAGGTCCCCATTATTTTCTCACTAAGTTGTATAAAATGTTGAAAATAACTGTCACCTTCAAAAAGAAGGTGCTAATGCAATTTTTGTCCAAAGTTCTGAGAAAATGTTGTGTAGGTAGGACTTTAATGAGACCAATTCCAAGGGCAACCATTCTGCCTTTAGCGCCACACTTTTCCTACATTATTTACATATTTTACATTGTCCTGGTTCCACTGCCCTACTCCCAACCCTTTCTTCTTTTAATCATCCAGTGAACTTTGGAAAACCCTACAAAAAGCTCTCCAGTCACTGAGCACTGACCAAGTAAACGTTGCTGAACTGTACAGTGTTTCTTGCCATTTGCTTATCAACCTCATGTGATATAAATGATGTGACTACAAACTGTAAGTTCTGTTTCTGGACAAGCCTGAATTACACATTCCCACCCCTTAAAGAATTTGTGAAGTTACTGAGGACTTTCATAAAGCAAAATACAAAATGGTAGCACAATGAAACGTATTATTTTGTATTAAATAGAAAGTTAATGATAGAGTTAAACAAGGATGATGAATTTGCATCTTTTCAAAAGATTCATATTGTTAAAGGACATTTCCTATTGGTATTTCAGGTCCAAAAGAACTTCTACTTTCCTAAACAATGAAAAATTTCCAACTTAGAATAAATGTTTTTTCATCTCCTGATGTTTGAAAATGAGGTGTTTAAAAGAGAATCTGGCTTCAATTTAAAAGTTCAATAGCTTGATTATGATATTGGATTACAAGATTTTGGTTATTAAAGATCATTCTGAATAAAAGCAAATTAGAAATAATGATATATCTTTTATAAATAGATCTTAAAATATTAATAGTCATAATATTCAGAAAATATACGTAAATTTTGGCTTTACAGTTTGGAAGCTATTATCATTTTTTTGTGTGATTAGCTGCTCTAATTTATAATGTTTCCCTCACTGCTTTATTTCTTTCAATAGGTTTTTTTATAAGACTCCAAAAACTTAATTATGGCTTATGCAAATATCATTTGAGGGAAAAGAGGGTAATATTAAATCTTTAAAAGCATTGTTAGGTTAAATGCTTGGAAAGTCATAGTAGGTTTAAATGGCACTCAGAGGAAAAATGGAACAAAGGTGGGGAGGCTTCTCTCAGCTTCCCTGTTCCTTCCTTAAAGCTATGTACTTGGATCAAGTTTTCCCAAATTCTTAATCAAAGGTGAATGCTTCAGAAAGCTGAGGAAAAGAGTTTTTGCTTCTGATTATGTACAGAATGAGAGCCAACCTAAGCCCCAAGGATGCCAAAACCACTGAAAATAACATGCATGAAGCCTGTAGCTACATCTTCATAGGCATAATGTGAAAGTATTTCTGTTCCTTTATTGAATCATCTACATTTTCTCTACAGTGATAGGAATCTCCAGTAGTATGCACAATTTAAAGGAAAATACATGAGTGAATTGTGGTAACAATCATGTTTAACTGACCTGGCAAACAAAATTTTTAACCTAGGAAGACATAAAGTTGGAAATCAACTTCTTGTTTTTAAATTTCCCATAACCCACAGGGAACTTGAACAATGTGTAATGTTCTGCTTAATATTATGAAGGTTAGTGAGAAAAACAAGAATAAAAATAATGATTGAGAAGCATGGGAGTGAAATGGCAGGAAAAAGTGCAGAGCAGTGGTTAGGAAGAGAGAGGGTGGAGGTGATTATGTATCAGGATTGCAGGATGGTGTTTCTCTAAATTCCTGCCTTAGGATACTAGGATTCTGTGAGCACCCACTGGCCTGCTGCTAAATGAAATAAAGTGTGGAGAAGGGGAAATTTTTCTACTACCCTCTTAAGTTTAGAACCTGAGACCTGCAGATGAAACTTTACAGAAATTAACAGGAGAGAAGACGTAACTTTTATGAATATTTACATGCATAGGTGTTTAACAGAAAAGAAAGGAAACTAGGGGCCAATATCGATAGAGGGGAAAGAAACTCCCAGCCTGCTAGATGTCTGGTAAGAGTTTGTATTCTCTGAAATTGAAGGATGCATTCTAGGAACAATGGAGGTTAAAAAATAATATTTATTAGGGAAGGAAAGCTTCTGCCTGAGAGAGACAGAAGGGTTCCTGTGTGGGTTGCTGAAGACCCTTCCTTTTTAAGGGATTTCTATAGAGAAAAACCACGAGGTGAGGTGGGTCTAAGGTGGGGAAAAATGGGAAATCACAAGGTGGGCACGAGGTGGGACAAAACTGTGTCCAACCATTAAGATCACAAACATAGTTGCTCAGGTAAAAGGGGATCAAGTGGGAAAAGAGTCTTGTAGCAAGCGGACATGAAACAGAGCAAGGGCTTTTCCTGGATGGGGTGGGTCAGCAGCTCTTCCTGGCTTCCCCAAGGTGATAGATACCTATTTAGGATATCAATCACTGTTGTTTATCCTTAGGGGAAGTATGTGAGTGCATTTATTTCATCTTTTATCTTGAGGTCTGCCCCTCAACAGACGAGTCTCCCCGACAGTTGCAATGAATCCCATCTTCTGCACCTGCTCCTTCAAGGGCTAGCCCTGTCTGACTGCCTAAAACATTTCTACCTAACTTAGCTGTCTATAATAATATGATCCCTTTCATCAGAGTGGGTCCCCTCCAGCTGTTCAAGCTGAGGTCCCTTCCTACTTTTCTTACTCTTCTTTGTTAAGAGTTAGCCTGTCTTGGTCAACTCCTCTAACGAAGGCCACTTACTCTCTTCCAGCTAATGTCCCTTTCCACTTTCTCTTACTTCCTAACTAAAGCTAGTTCCTGTAAAAACAATCAATCAATCAATCAATTTGGGGGCTTATACCATTTTAACTTAGAAAAGGGATTTTGTCTTCAAAGAAACATAATTTATGGGGAAGTGACTAGGAAATGCACAGGGAACTAATGAAAGACAAAGGCTCTTTCAGTAAGATCTGCCCACATAAACTCATCCTGATGTTAACCCTCATCGTCATCTTTGATGATGAGTTATTCTTCTCTTTCTGGTAAGAGAGAAAGATCCTCAAGGGGGAATTTGAGGTACCTTTCTCAAAGGGGAACTTATATCTTGTTTTTAGGCAAATATGATAGAAGCAGAGAATTCTTCTCTGTTGATTCTCAGTTACTTTTACCTCAAAACAATCCCTATGCCAAATTGGCATATTTTCCGATGTCATAGTCTCATGTCTTTCTACAGCACCTACTATGCTTTTAAAAATAATTTAAATACTTTCAGTTAAATGATGTGTCTTTCATTCTCAGATTTTCTTTGCTATATTTTCAGCTTTTAAAACATCACTTCTTTCATGAGAAGATGTAGAAAATTGGTGGCATTCTACCTGCCATGTCTTTACTTGCCAAAATAAAACCTTAGTAATCAAATATTTTTTATTGCATTTATCAGGTACTTGGAAATAAGGTAAGGCACTGTCTCCTGTTAACAGTGGCTACAGCTTACAGTCCCTGCTATCCTTCTGATGGTATATAGAGATGTCCATATATATTCTAATACTCACATTAGTCCTAGCAGATAGATTGTATTGTTTTGATTTAATTAATGAAAATAACATGGTCAGGAGATATTAAGTTGCTGGCTCAAGGTACCATGAGTAGAGAGTGACTTTATTATCTATCATTTATACAGAATACCCTCTCAAATGAGAGAGGCTAATGTGAACAGTTCCACCAAAATAACAGGTATAATGGAGCCTTTTGGGAACAACAAAGCTAATAAAGTTCCTCGGCAGAACAATTTCATAAGCTGGATTTAAATCAGCTTGTATCTAAAGTCCATGCATATCTTTGTCACTGTACTGGCTTCCTCTGGAAGTTTCTTTATTTAAGTATAAAAATAAGAATAACTGGAGAAACTGGATTCACAGGGATGTATGAAGCCAGGATATAAAAACAATAATTCAGTCAAGCTCTCTCTATTTAGGATTATTTGTATCACAGGATGTCTACCCCAGGTGATCTAACAAACGGCTTGGGACTGACGAGACGCTGTATGCAGGTATTGGGCTCTGGCAGCATCATGTGGAAGAGCCTGTTCCTCAGGGAGGAGCTGCTTTACCACCGATACAAGTTAGATCCATGCCACGGTTTTGTGGGATTTTGACTTCTTGGAATGGTGCGCTCAGGGCAAAGGCAGAGTTAGACTCCCTTGCGGCTCAGCAATGCAACCTCAGATGGGTCTGAGATTGACTGAATGCAGCTCTAAAGAAGGAAAAAAGAAATTCAGCAATTATTAGCCTTGAGAAAGAGCCCTGTCTTATACAGTAGTTAATGCCTTGTGCTTAACTTTCTCTCTGTTATCTGGGAAAACACAGCAAAACTTACAAGCCGGGAGTAGATCAGGATGATTGTGAAAACACAGCTCAACTGCACTAAATGTAAACGCTACCTCATCATTTCCATCACCCTATGTCATAATCATGAATACTGTTACACTTCGAGGTTGACTCCCAAGTCTCCCACCTGCACTGTGACCTGTAACTTATTAATTTTGAGAGAAAGACTCTCCCCTTGCCAGAAAGTGCTTTCTATTTGTGAAAGAATATGTAAAATAGCACCAGGTGAGGAACGACTTTTTCACCCAGTCTTGAAACCATCACAAAGAGACAAATTTTGCTGCTTTTGCTTTGTGTGTGAATTTTTTTTTCCACACAGCTCTATTCATTGCCTGAAACAATGGGACCAGTGTTGGCCAGCAAAGAATAGTGCTATTCATGCACCCTGTCCTCTGCACAGTGCCTGCACTTGTTAGTCTTGGCTGCCCTGCGCTGCTGGCTGTTGGCAAGAAAGTCAGTCTCTGTTGCTGGATGGCAGATCAGAGAATGAACGCTGGCAGCGAGATTCCCAGATAACCTCAGCTCCTCTAGAAAACTCATGTTGACATAAACCTGGGCTTTGAGGGGTGTCTTGGAATTCTAAGAACTTGGGCCAGGTGTGAGGGCAGGTGGTTGTGGTGCCATTCTAGTCATCCCCAGCCTCCTGCCACAACCAAATGTAGTTTGGGGAATTTAATGTCTGGTTTAGGAACCAGACACCTGACTTGCAATGCTGGCTGCGGGGCTAACTAACTGGCAATAGGATCTTGAGCTAGTCTCTTTAGCTGCCCTTTTGGAAACTGTTCCTTCCTCAGTAAAGATTTGTCAGTGCCACCTCCTGCATGGGATACTGTGAAATTCAAAGTATTACGCTGTGATTAATGTGGAATTAATGCTAGCAATTACTGCCATCAGTAAAAGGCTGGTGTAGTGATGGCTGTCACTCATAAAAGACTGGTTTGGGCATCTTTTTCTTGGTATAAAGTTAACCACTGTAAAGTTGTGGGCAACATCCCTGTAGTGACGGGTAGATGGGGAATGGAAAGAGAGGACCAGCTTCAGAGCTGAGCTGTGCTCATAGCAGCAGAGTTGGAGAATGTTTTCCACAGGGAAGAAGGTGTCCACTGGCCCAGGTCACTCCATCTCTCAAGGACTCAAGAGGAGACTGATTTGCTTTCATGGGGCATCATCCTAAGGAACGGATCTGTAAATGTATGCTAGAGATGGTCTCAGTGTTCTCTTTAGTACCTCTCCATGCTCAAGTGAGTGCTGCACAAACCTTGACCCAATCCTGACCTTTAATGCTCTTTTATTTTTCTTTTTTATGGTGAGCTGAATCTTTCTGCTCACTCCACTTCTGGAGGAACGCAAATGTCGAGTATAGGCAACCTTTCAGAAATTTGTAGGGACTCTGGGAGACTCTGGGATCCGCCGGGGCAAGAAGCCTGCTGACTCACCTCTGGAAGACCCAATGGAGAGCCCTGCAGACTGCTGTGGTCTTACTGTATGTTATGGTTTGCGTCTGGATGTTCCCCCCAAAGCCTTGTGGGGTAACCAGGGGCGGGCTTTTCAGAAGCAGCTCACTCTAAAGTTAGTGAGTGAGTCATAATCCAATGCTGGAATTAAGGGTGTGAGTGCTACAAATGCCCTAGAGTGGGTAACCTGCATACATATAAGGGACAGAGAGAGATTTGCCTCTCTCTCTCCCTTGTTGCCTTTGCTGTCTTCTTCCAGACAGGAATTGCTCTCTTCCATTAAGCCATCTTGCCTTGGAGCTAGCTGATTATGTACTGAAACCTTTACAAACTGTGAGTTAATAAATCTTTTCTCTTAACTACGGGTGTCAGAAATTTTGTCTCAGCAATAAGAAAAGTAACTAAGAAACTGTGTTATTAAGGTTAATACTGCAAAGAGACTGTGATTCCCAATTAAATTAAAATCCACATAGGTATATGGCTGGAAAGACCATCTTTCAAGTTCCTTCCAACTCAAAACGCTCTGATCTTTGAAGTTTTCTTTACAAGACACATGTTTAACTATCTTGTTGCCTTCTGTGAAGATGCCACCATGAAAGCTGACACACTTGGCACCAATTTCTTTTGGCATGATTTATATACTTGTACTATTGTTCTGGTATCAATGCTTCAGCGTCTGCCGATGCACTGTATGATACATAAAGAGAACTAATCACAAGGACAATTTTCTGGGTTATGTATCTTACAGAGAAAAGATAATATATCCTTGGTAAATTTAGACATGTAGCCAGTACTTCTAAGCACAGACGACTTCACTTGGTATAATCATATAATTAGAAGATATCATTGCAGTTCATAAATGGAATTAATTAAAATTTTAATTAAATTTTCAAAGGATAATTTAATAAAAGTAGGATTGATTATAAAATTATCAATGAATTTACAGATTCATTTGAGACATTTGTCTCTGTCACTTTTAAATTTCATTGAAATCTGTTAAAAGTGATGGTAGGTAACACTGAAATAGTCACCACACTGTTTAAAGAGGCAAATGGTATGTGCAGTGTGCTTGATATCTTTCATTCCATAGTGAATTTTATCATTTGACTGTTGAACAGTGTCCTGACACAAACTGACAGAAAAATAGGAACACTTCTAGTGTTGCTTCTGAAATAAAAATCTTATTTGTCCAATATTTTTCATGAAAATATAAAACAAAGATTTCAGAGAAACTGAGGGTTAAGGTGAGTTTAGTGATGGCTGATTTGAAAGTCAGTCACATAGGTAACATAAAGCAAGTCCAAATTCTAGCAGACAATAGAAATAGGACTAAAATTTTTCAAAAATAAAAGTACTGGGCCAGAATAAAAACCCTAGTTCATATGTTGAATCCATTGCTTACAAAATATAAGTAATAATATTTGCATTAGTTCTGCTTCACTATAGCAGTAGAGTATGCACAGTTTTTGGAATATTTGGTGATTTTCATTTCATTGATGCTAAGGGCATCAAACAGGAATAGTCTGAAAGTCATCTATTCCTTCTTTCATTCACTTATTTATTATACAAATGTAACATTAGATACTCTCTTTAGGAGTTGGTAATAATATACAGTAGATATGATGCAGTCAGCAAATTTACCCATCTCTACACTCAAAGTAAATCCACCATCCAATCAACTTCTCACCACCTCTGCAGTCACAATTTCACCTTCTCACCTTCTGCTTAAACAATGGCATTAGCTTTCTCATTGCCACCTGTTTCTCTTTTCTAGCAGAATAACCAAAAGTATTGTTCTGAAATGTAAGCAGGAGCATTCAAAATTGGTAAAGTGCTTGCCTAGCATGTGCAAGGTCCTGGGTTCAAGCTCCATTACTACAAAAACAACAATAACAACAAAACCTTCCAGGGACATTACATTGATGAGACAAAATAACCCAAAGTTAACTCAAAGTTAAAGGAGGAAAAGCTTAGTCAGCTCACAGTATGTAGAGGCTTAAGTTCATAATTGGCTGGTTCCAAGGCAGGGTGGAATGGCAGAGGAAAAACAATACATGGCATGGCATGTAGAAGGCACCAAGCAGCAGGCAGCAGCAGCCTGTTTTCCATTTTTTACTCTTTTCAGACTAAGGTCCTTTTCAGTGATGCCACCTGCACCCAGGATGGGGTTTCTGTTTTCAGTAAATCCGTTTGACCATACCCAGAGCTATGTTAATTCCAGTCAGTTGGCTAATTTAGTACCACACACCCTTAATCCCAGTATCACACACACTAGATCCAGCAAGCCCTGAAAAACCCTACCTCTGAGTGCATGAGTCTTTACATGGAGATACAGGTATTGTGTCTAGATACAAGCCATAACAGGTATTGACCCTCACTCATAATAGCATTTCATGTGCTTTTAGTGTACTGAAAGGCTTTCTGTTACCCTGCTTGATTCTCTCTGTGACCCCGTCAACCACCCCTCTCATCTTATTCCTTCTGTCTAAGTACAATACCTACTTCACTAGAGGTTTGTGCCTGTCTCCTAGACACAGCTGTGACTTGCTTCTTCATCTCACTCAGGCCTCTCTCTCCACTCCCTCACTAAGCTTCATTTTCCTTCTTAGTATTTGTCCTCTAAAATACAAGCTTCATGCAAGAAGTATCTCTGTTTTATGTAGTGCTGTATCTTCAAGGCTCAATAAACATGTGTATGTTAAATAATTGAAAGCATCATCCTGATCGTACTCTTCTAACTCACCTGGAAATGAAAATAGCAGAGAATTTCAATAAAGAAATAAGAACAGTCATGGTCATAGTCAGAAGAACCAATTGATTTTTTTGAGGAGGTACTAGTTAGATTGATACTCAAAATATGAAAAGAAGTCAGGTGAAGAGTTCCAGAAAGGAGCAATTGTATCTTCATTCTATTCATCTACTTACTTATTTTCTTTAGCTCTATTCATGTATTACTGTCCCTGTTATTTCAATTCTTGGAGATGTGACATTTAATTCTGACAATAATTTGGAATTAATAACATGAAAAAGTTCTTTTCCACATGAATTTGGGAAAAGTTGACAAACTTTATATTGCTATGCATGTATTTATGCATGTTTCTAAAAACAATTATGCATAGCTTAAATATGGGAATACATTTTGAAAAATCCATTATTAGGCAAAATTTTTTGTCATTTTGCAAATTCCATAGAAAGTACTTGTATAAAGCAGACAGTAAAGCCTAGTTTACATGATATATCCTATTGCTCCTAAGTCACACAAGTATATGTTACTATATTGAAGACTATAAAAATTGGGGGCTGGGGATTTAGCTCAGTGGCAAAGCGTCTGCCTGGCAAGCGCAAGGTCGTGAGTTCAGTTCCCAGTACAGGAGAAAAATTATAAAACAATGATAAATACCTGAGTGTCTAAATATCAAAAAGGTACACTGAAAATACTAGATTATAGGAATTTTCCTGCTGCATTATAATGTTATAGAACCATAATCATATATACAGTCTATTGTCATTGACTTCAATATTATGCAGAATATGACTGTATATAATTGTATTCTGGAGAAAATAAAGATTATAGAATAATCTTCAGTCCAACCAAAAAATATTTTTAAAAATGAATTTGAAATCCTGGGCCGGGGATAAGTGAGAACAAAAGTCAAGCCCAGGATTATGAAACATAGGAAAACACAAACTATGATAATGATAAATGACACTATCAGACACAGGCAAACAAAAGGATTATAATCCAAGGAACTTCAAGTAACAGATTAGTAGAGGGCTATTGTAAGATAATACATTAAAAATGAGTAAAGAAAGAAATGGACATACCAGAAAAGACTAAGACTTATGAGCAATGAACAGATGCTTTGAAAACAGCTAAATTGAATTTCTAAAATTGAAAAATATAAATATTAAATGAAATCCATAGTATGTAGTTGAACTAAGACAGTTCAACAGTTGAATATTTTCCCAAAATGTACTACAAATGAAAATAAAGTAAAATATTTAATGTAGTTAAGACACATTAGAAGAGAGCTCAAGTAAGAATGATTGAAGAAAAGAATAGAAGGGGTAAAGGAATTATGTGAAAATACATAAAACCCAGAATCTTCCAGATTTGATGAATAACATGCCATCTCAGGATTAGGTTTAAGAAGAACTAAGAAATATTTGGTTACATCTTATAGAAATATCAAGATAAACCTAAAACATAAGAGCAATAAGAGAGAATCAATAACATAGAACACCCGTACTAACTGTAACCTTTTTAGGTAGATTTTTTTTTTGTTTGTTTGGTTTTTTTTTTTCCAGTACCGGGAATCGAACTCATGACCTTGAGCTTGCCAGGCAGGTGCTACATCAGTCAGCTAAATCTCCAGCCCCCTGTAACCTTTTTAGTAACAAGGAGAGGACACAAAAGAAAATGGAATAACATTTTTAAAGGACTGAAAGAAGTTACTGTCAACCCTAATTTTTATACCTAATTATACTATCATTTATAAATAAGAGTGAAATAAAAAGACTGTCAGCACTCTAATATTGAGTGCTTATCAATATTAGACCCATGTTGGAAGCATAAAAGAAGCATGTACCTCATGAACTAAAGTTTTATTTCCAAAAGGAAATAGTGAATATAAGATTATGAGCAAAGACTAAGTATGGTGGTGCATACCTGTAACCCCAGCATTCTGGGAGGCTGAGGCAGGAGAACTGCAAGTTCAAGCCAAGCCTAAACAACTTAGTGCAACTCAAATTCAAAATAAAAACTAAAAAAGACTGGGAATGTACCTCAATTTAGAAACCCTGTGTTCAAACTCTTGCACTAAAAGGAATAAAAACCTAGAAAACATGTGGGTATGTGTTAACAACTAGTGATTACATGAACAGTGATAATATTTAGGGTAATAATTTGATAGGCTATAAAAATTAGGTGGAACTAAAATACTGGGCAAAATAGCAAGAAAAGTAGGAAGAGGGTGATCAGAGGGAAAATGTTCTAAGACATTTGTCATATTAGAGTAGAATAGTAAGATCAGTTAATTTTAGACCCTGTTAGGCAAAGAGGCATATTAATAATTTAAGGATAATCATTAAAATATAGAAAAGTAGTTCATGTCTTCCAATATAACAGAGAAAAACATGAAAACAAAGGAAACTTAATCACTTCAAAGTTAATAGAGAAGAAGTAAAAATCACAAAAAAAATATGCAAGGAAGCGAAAAGTAAGATGGAAAAAGCCAAAATCCACATGTAATTATAATAAATCTCAACCAAGTAGAATGACATCGGCAGTGGCAGGAAAAGTACACTTCATCTGGAAAATTAAGGGGATGGCTAGATTAGGTAGACAACTAAAATATAGATTAGAATGTCCCTAGCAGCTGTAACATCTGTGATGATGATATATATTTCTGCAGATCTATATTTATATATCTATATCTAAATATTTATTTATATGTATTTCACATGAATTAAGAAGACACTAAAACCCACTTTTTCCCCATGTGAGAAACAATGTGTTCTAAGGATACAGGTCTACAAAAACAAAATAGCCCAGTAGCATATGGTCCAGTTACCCTAAGAGTGTTCAGTGTAAGAATCCAGGATTGGAGGCTGTGACAAAAAGTACGGCATAATAGAGTTTCAAATTTTAAGAATGAGAAACATAACAAAATAAGTCAAGATCAAGATGGTAAGATAAATAAAATAAACAGACAAGATAACTGGCTACATATAGAAGAGAGGGAGGAATCTCAACTTCAAAAGAGCCCTGGAAGGAAAATGTGTAAAAGTTCCCTCACTCTCTCTCTCATTGCAGTCTGGAGATGTCTTGAAACACTTTGAAATCTGCTCTCCCAGGTTTGTTTTTCCTCTCCATCCCACCTCAGGAGGAACAGAGAGTGATGTCCTGTCACTTTGATGCCTCTCTCTACTCAAATGGCAGAAACCAACCAGGTGAGTTGTCATAACTTAGATGAGGCTGGGATAAAAATACACCTTGGAAAACTTGCTTCCTGATGACAGACTGAGAGCAGCTCTTTTTGATTTGAGTGATTTAGTACTTAAATTTGTGCCAGACCATATGAGTGTCTTAGAAAAGAGATTATACCAGGGATGTAAGGATTTTTGTCTGTCTTCCTTCAGAACTCTTTGATTGATGAGTGGGTGACCTTGTCTAGTGCCCTGATTTAAAACTGTATGTGAAAATAAACAGTTGACTCTTATTTAGTATTCACTTCTGGATTTATTTTTGAAAGGGGCTCGAAAATTGCAAAGTACAGGGTCTTAATCAGCCACATTGTCTGAGAGTACAGGTATTTCATGGTTTAACCCAACCTTTTTGTCTCATAGAATGCAAAAATGAAAAAAGAAATCACTCTTTGGCAATTTCAAACATTACAATTTTAATAACCTTAGCCCCAAATCCAAGATCTTGGTCTTCAGTTGGAGAAAACTGTATGAACTGGCTGTCAGTGAGTTTAGCTTCTCCCAACCTGCAAAAAGACAGGGTACCAACAGACAATTAAGGCACGAAATCATTTGTGGCTATGGTAAGAGAGAGTTTTGCATTTCTGTTGGTGGGAAACCACACCTTAAATTGTTCAGATAGAGGGACATAAAGAAATCACAGTGTTTTTAGGGGATCCCATGAAATATTTTTAAAAATCTGCTTATCACTCCTATTATAAACAGATATTATATTTATGTTAAATAAAGTATATGACAATAGCTGAGCATTAATAGGCAGCAATGCTCATGAAAAAAATAGGTACAACAAAATAGAAAGCAAGTTACTTATCCACATTTGCATGTGTATGGAACTTGCAAGCCCAGAACTATATGATTCCCAGATTGAAACACCATTCCTTGCTATGGATGAATAGTATTATGTATGGTACAAATCTATTATATTTTGTCTATCCATTTATCTTTTGGTAGATGTTTGGCTTTTTTCAACA
Organism: Chinchilla lanigera; assembly: GCF_000276665.1. Classification (NCBI taxonomy): domain Eukaryota; kingdom Metazoa; phylum Chordata; class Mammalia; order Rodentia; family Chinchillidae; genus Chinchilla; species Chinchilla lanigera. The sequence goes on from NW_004955402.1 coordinate 40,508,783, forward strand.
TTTTGCCTGTTTTGCATCTTCTGCCTTTATTTCATTTGAACTGGAATTACCTCAGGAGCAAAGTTTTGGAGGAGCCTTGGAGGTTATGACCATGACTTGTGGAGAGACTCCCAAGGCTTGCTGAAAAGTCAGGGCCCAACCTTGTGCATTCAAGATGACACCTGCTGCAAAAGCCAAACGAAAGACTGCAAGTTCTAGAATGACTTCCACATGCCCTGTATTCCTATGCATTTCTCTGCTATTCCTGCAATAGTCTTAGGAGGGAAACGGGTGTTACCATTTCACAGACCTGTCTTCCAGGGAGTGAAGGGAGGCATGGGGACCCTCAGGTAAATATTGCCTGACAGGGACATGCTACATTGTTATCTGTACAAACTATTTATTGTGAAAATTTTCAAACATGCATAAAAATAGAAAGGCTAGTCAAATAGACTCCTGCACATTTATCACCTAGCTTCAGCAATTGACATCTGCAGTTTTTATTTCATCTGTTCCCCTACCATCATTTTTAACTACTTTTTGTTCTTATTTATTCTTATTTATTTGTTACTGGGGTATTTTAAAGCTAATTCTAGACATAATATCATTCCACTCATATATTTTTGTATTACTTTTCAAGTATAACTACAATATCATTATCAGATTTTCACAACACAACAGCTCCCAAATACTATCAATTTGTGTTCAATTTCTCCTGATTGCCTTGAGCATTTCTTTTTTATGGTTAGTTTTTCCCAATCAGAATTTAAATATGATTCTGTGACTATTGCAATATGGTTAATATGCTTTTGTTTCTATTTGGATATATAACCACAAGAAGTCCCTAACTTATGAACGAGTTCTGTTCTGAAAGAACATTCATAAGTCAGATTCATTGGTAAGTGTGATAGACAAAGCTTTGCACTTCCTAGCACTCCCCTCCACACCACCACTGCTTTTCCTCTTGCTTCTGGACATCCTGTGTTCTGAGTGAACACTGTGCTATTGCACACTATGACACTGTACAGTGGGCACACAGCAGCACAACTCTGACAATATCCAGCAGACAGGTGAGCTATTTCCATGATTTGTTTGCATCTGTGAATGTTCATAATGCCAGGTCCCTTCGTTATCTATGAAAGTTTGCAACTTTAATGTTCATAAGTTGAGGACTTACAGTATTTTCCTTTTGTTAGTGGATTTATTAAATAGAGAGATGAGTATATTATCTTCAAGAATTGCTGGATTTTCCTGTCTGTAAGTTTTTTGGGTGTCATTTAACATATTTTCCAACCCTCCATAAATCACTAGTTTAAACTAGGGACCTGGTTAGACAAGGAGTCAGTTTGGTGAGAAGGGCACAGAGATACTTCACAGGTGGGGCTGCCTCATATTCCAGGCATCTCAGATCAGGTACATCAGGGATATTTTTTATCAAATTTTCCTCCATATTTAGATTGATGTGTGACTCTGTTGTAGGCTGAAAAAATGGTCCCCCAAACCAAAAAATACCTACATCTTTATTCTTAGAAATTATAGTATTGTCTTATGCAGAATGAGAAGAGTAGTTGGTAAGTCTCTGTATTTATTTCTTGATTATGAATAGTGGAATCAGATATTATCCTGGCTTATCTGGTTGGGTCTCAGTTGCCCTGATGTGTATCCTAGAATAGGAAGCAAGGAGATTACACACATGCACACAGAAGGAGATAAGGTGGCCTTGGTGGCACAAATTAGAGTGATGGAGCCACAAACCAAGGGATGCCAGCAGCCATCAGAAAGTGCAAGGTGAAAGTAAGAAGACTCTCCCTTAGAGAATCCAGGGGTAGTGTGGCCATTTCGGTACCTTGATTTTCACAAAGAGGAACTGATTTTGGACTTTTGGACCTCAGAACAATCAGAGAATAAATTCCTGTTTAAAGCTCTCAAGTTTCTGGTAATGTGTTAGGGCAACCAGAGGAAGCTGATACAGTATGACCTGCTTACTCCATCCTTAAAAAGTTTCCCATCAACTTTTCAATAATAATTTTGGCTGCTTTGACTACCTTTACCTGGATTGGTATTCCTTTAAGGAGTGAAAAGAGAGATTTCCAATTGTTTTACTTTTTTCTGTATTTATTACACATGACTCCTTTGCTTTTGGCAAGTAAATCTCTCTAGTATTAACCACATGGTGGACTCTGTCATTAACCACAAACTAGCACTGAATTTTAAAAGTAAAACTATCATCCCACACTAACTCTAAAGCTTCTCATTTGATATTTTAAATCAACACTGAACCTCTCTCTATGACTCTGTATTCTTTCTCCAGAACTTGTTTATCATTTCATGATATTTATCTACTGGTAAATCTCCTTTAACAGATTACGTGCAGGAGTCATGCCTTACCTCTGCAGCTCTGCTTTTCCAAGCTACACATGTAATTGAGATTTAAACATAATCGGCAGTAAAGTTCTCTTTACTGCAAGAAAATTAACAGGATAACTCTTTAGCTCCCCAATCCTGAAGAATTAAAAAACATCCATGCTGTTTATCTAGATAAGTATAATTAATCTTTTTGTTCCAGTTTTTGCAGTAAAGGACTCTGGGTAAAAGATTCCAAATTTTAAAAAGACATGTAAGATTTAGTATGCATCTCAACTTTTAAAAGTTTCTCTTTTTGAATATATCTAATGATGATAAAGGTAAGCAGGTGTTTGGAAACATACTGTTGTGAAGTAACAACCTGGCAGAAAACCTGTAGCTTTTATAATGAGAACATAATCCAATTGAATTTGTAATTAGTACTTTTGAAATATGCTCATTATTATTGTTATTATTAGCTACAAACTATGCAGCTTTGGCTCACACCCATTGGAATTTTAGGGTGTGAATGTAGCCAAAAGCAGTCAGTATAGAACCCAATAAAAGAAATGTTGCAGGTTTTATGGAAATAATTTCAAGTTAAATATCCAAGCAAGGCTATCAACTAGGTGGAAATCATTTACTATTCCAAGACAAAGAAAACGTACAGTTCTTTATAAATAATGTCCTGGTGATTTGAGAGAAATGAATACACCCATGAATGGAATGTGTTTGGGAAAGAATAAGAAACAAGGAACAGTCATAGTTGAGGAACGTAACCCAGTGATGCAGAAAGCATTTCAGAATTTAGGGACCTGTCTCCACTGAGCTTCTGGAGAAAGCTACTCGAAGCACTTTCCTTCCTGGCTAAGGTTACATTCTGTCCAAATCTTTCCTGGTAACTTCTGTAGAAAAAATGACTGAGCACCCAACAAACTTGCAGTTGGCTTTATCAGCATACATTAACCAGGGTTTGTTGGGGCTGGGGATTTAGCTCAGTGGCACAGTGCCAGCCCAGCAAGAGCAAGGTTGTGAGTTCAATCCCCAGTACCAGAAAAAACAAAAAACAAAAAACAAAAAAGGATTTGTTGAACAAGCACAGTGCAGTGCATTTGGTGCTGCCAGAAAAATAGAGATCATTTAGTAAATTGGATATGTATAAGTAGGGAAAACCTTGGGGACAATAACAAGGCAACATGTGACTGAGTGCAAACAGTAACTATAGATTCAGTATTATTTGCTAAAGCAGGTGATAATGGAAAGTCATCAGGTAAGGGCACAGATAGGAAGAGAAGATTTTGTTTTGGTTTAGGTTCTAATTGATACCTCTGCCTGGCTGGTAGAAAAGTTAGTATATTCCCTTTCAGTTAAAGAAATGACACAAGTTAAGGTTTGGTGTTGATTTCATTTAAGGTTTGCATAAGAATGATCAACATATTGATTTCTGTAGCATAAGTAGAATTTGCATAAAAGTATGCTTGGTATGAGGTCAGTAAATGCTTATCAGTGCCCAGTAATAGTAGACACTCAAGTTTAGCAGTGCTCACTAAATATTTGAGAATCAGTGACTTTGACTTTCTTGCCACTCATATGCCAGAGGGTATAAAAATAACACATCAAAGATATCAGATTCAACACTGAACAATGATTGAGTGAAATTCTAGAGGTGAGAAGCTCTTTTAGTTGCAGTCCTCCATAAACCTCACAGCAGTCCACCTCTGCTCAATTATATCTCCCTTAACTCTGTACCTTTGTTGTATGATTGCTATGGTTGATACATTATGTCAACTTGGGGAGTCTAGAGGTTTGGCTAAGCGACTCAGCAGGGAGCCAGGCTGCTTACGTTGTATACATCCCGAGCCTGTGCAAGACAGCATGGAGATTATGTGAGAGCTACACACCCCTTAGGTTGGGGTAGCCTGTTTGCAATGTAAGGGAGGGAAACAGGCTGTTTGCCACCACTCTTCCCTTTTGCTGTTGTTGCTTTGCTGTGTTCTGCTGCCAGGAATGCTTGTCCTCAGCCATGAGCCACTCCGCCTTGGAACCAGCCCAGTATGGACTGAAACCTCCACACACTATGAGCTAAATAAACCTTTCCTTCCTTAATTTTGGGCATTGGGTATTTTGTCTCAGCAACAAGAGAAAAGTAACCAAGACAATGATCCTTCATTTGGGCAGAATGCATAGAACATATACTAAGTTGACCTGTATGACTATCATCCTAGATGTTGGGAACACAATGACATTATTTAAGAAGTCAAAATAAACATGTACAAAAGCTGCCTTGCCTTTCAGGTAACTTCATGCCTTGATCTCAAAGATGGGTCTTTAGCTGCCATATTTATGAAAAACAATCTTGCCTCTCACCTGATACACTGTAGTCCCCCCTTTTTTTCCCAGTTGTTAAACTCCTATTTTCCCAGTTCATTCCTAAAATATGAACAAGCATATGAGGTCTCAAGGATCTGAGAGTGTTAAGAGGTAATTCAGCATGTTAGAACAATTCACAGCCTGGATATTTTGATTTCACTAGTTTGGAGTGGAAACAGGTAATTCTAATACACAGTCAGGAGAGAGAGGCACTGTGGTTCTCAGACTGTGGTCTTTGAACACCAGCAGGATTAGTTTCTGGTAACTCCTTAAAAATGCAAGTTCTCAGGCCCTCTTGCAGATCTACTGAATCAGCTGCTCTCATTGGTTAGGAAGAATGGGCAGTAACACATTACATGTTTCAAGAAGCTTTGCAGGTGATTCTGATATATGTTCTCACATCTGAGAACTACTGAGCTAGAAAACTTGGTTTTGTATGAGGATATTGGGGCACTCCTAGATACCCTTTATGACCCCCTTTTCCTCCATCATACCTCAGTCTCACTCCTTGTTATTCCATTGGTCTCTCTCTTGAAAATAATTAATTTCTTCTTTTTCTTCCTCTTATTTTTTGTATAATATATATATTGAGGGCAATGAGAGTACCAGCACAATTCGTTCTAATTTGATTAATGTTCATGTGTGACCCTAACCTCATCCTAAGCCTTATATAGAATTTTTTTAAGTACATAGCAGAGTTCCTAAAATCTAGAGGAGTCAGAAATGAGTGCAGTCCACCACTGCAGAGAGTACACTGCATATTTCTGAAGATCAAATTAATAATGAAAATTATGTGAGGAGTATGGGAAGAGCAATTCCCATATGAGAATTATGTGGAGAATATAGGAAAGCTTCGTAGAACAAGGTAAAAGTGAGTGAGGCTTGAAGCATGAACACATTTTGGATTAGAGGGAGGGTGTACTGTACGGGAATACTAAGAGCAAAGAAGCTGTACTTGGGTCCCAAGAAAAGAGGAAGTAGAGCTCAGAAGCACATCAATCTTATCAACTGAGCCCTCTTGAGGCACCTGAGGTCTCATTAACACTCCAAAATACAACGTAAATAGACAGATTTTTCATTTTCATTGATGCAAGCCTACTTTAGGGAACACTGGTATTTGATGCCTAGCTCAGCTGGCCACTTCAGCCTGTTACAGTGGCAAGGCAAATTAGTATATCTTATGTTCCTTCTAATCTAGAAGGAACCTTTGACCTAACATAGAATCAATTATTGGATCAAGAAGAAGGAAAGTAGGGCTTGAGGGAGTCACTTGGTGGTAGAACATATACTTAGCATGCACAGGCTTTGGGTTCCATCCCCAGAACACACACACATACACATGCACACAGGCATGTACACATGGAAACTAGGAATTAAGAAGGAAAGCTATAAACTCAGAAGACACATAAGCTTAGCCATGTAATATAACCTCATAGAACTTTATTTTGCTCTTTGTTATCATCTGGAATAATAATGACCCCGTGGGTATTTCCTTAAACTTCAGTGACGTCATGAAAATAAAGTGCCCAGCAGAGTGCCTGGAGCATAGTATGCCCTCAAAAATTGTTAGCAGCGATTAAGGAGGACAAAGGCTATATATGCAGGAGACAGGGTGAAAGTAGGAGCTAATGTCCTTGAAAGGGGCTTTGCGTCTCTGTAAGAAGGAAGTTGAGTGGCTGATGTCAAGAAGCAGGTCAAGTTCTCCACCTCTTTCAAATACCCCATCCTCTGTCCTCCCATTAGCAGTCTTGCACTCTTTCTTTTTTCAGAAGAGTAGTCAGTTACTGAGTCAACTTCACAAATACTGCTCAGCACGTAATAGCTGATCTGGGACTATTCTTTTCTGTAAAATTAACTTTTTTTTTTTTTTTGGTTTTTTTTTTGTTTTGTTTTGTTCTGGTATGGGAATTGAACTCACCACCTTGTGCTTGCCAGGCAGGTGCTGTGCCACTGAGCTAAATCCCCAGAGCCTGTAAAATTAACATTTGCAAAGAAAGGGTCCATGCCAGCCTCCAAACCAATACTTTAATTTTCTAATGCCCAGATATGTGAAAAATGAAAACATTCAGAAGTCAAAGACAAATAGTCTAGTATCTAATATGCCTGCTCCACCCACCCCAAGTCCCCCCTACCATCCCCATCCTCATTTTAAGTGTATTCGAAGTGCAATGCAGAAGTCATATTTTACAGCTGACTTACACATCCCTTCAAAGTGCCACGTTTAGCCCTGACATTGTTCCTTGTGCACATAAAAGCAAAGACATCAAGAAGCCTTTGGGGTCCTTGCTCTGTGGATATGCTACCTATCTTACTTTTTGCTTCTTATTTTACTTCTTATTACTTTACATGAAGCTGCAGCTCTGGGGACAATTGCACACCCACTGTAAACCTCTATTATTGATCATGTACTTACATGGTTGGCAGCATTTTATGTAAGAGGAATAAATGATATAGTTGTTTCTATCCATTAAACTATACTGTTATCAAGGGATTGAAAAACTGCCCTGAACATAGCAATTATTTTTGTAGGTTCTGTAATGTTTAAATATAATTGCCTAGTAATCTTGTATTTACTGTGTGGGCAATGGATACCTAGCTTCATGTTGGCACTTTATAAAATGTAAGGACATTTAGCATGTTTAATTCTCCGTTGTATTGTTTCTCTTTCTGCATTTCTATTTCCCTGATGCTCCATCCCCAGGGTGTTGAGTATGTGGTTTGTAGAGACTTCTTAAATGCTGCGATTTTTTTTCCCCTCTGTATTAACTCATCCGTGGAGATCAGTAACTTCCTACTCAGTATGGTGTGGGGTTTCCCAGGTTCTGTCCATGGGGGAAGAAGAGTGGGGTCTCTGAGGCACAAAAGAATTACATGATTAGTGGAGCTCTGAGAGTCAAGAAAACATGCCTCATGAGCAAAGGCTCCATCCTGTAGGAAGCTTAATTACAGTCAGGGGGAACTAGTCCTTCCTCAGCAGCAGCTGCCTCTGTCCACGTGTGAGCACATGCGTGAGCTCACATACACGTACACAAGCACATGCTGCCCTCACACCCATCCATATGTGAATTCTCTTTGGAAGCTCATTTGCTTCTTCTTACTTCCACGCCTTTGTGGGTCCTAACCCTGGCAAACTTATTTCCAGTGTCAGTTCCCTGGAAAAGCCTGCTCTGACCTTGCTTTAATTTTTTAGGTCATTGGTAGAGTAAGCCTTGAAACTTTTAAAAGACCAAATATAACAGAATGATCCAAATGAAATAACTGGGAGCTTGCTGAAGATAAGGACAGGAGCGGTGTGAGCTTTTTGCTGTATGATAGAGTCTGGGGTCTTTAAATGGTCCGTTTCTCTTTGTAGGTGCCACAGATTTGCACTGGAGATTTTAAATGTGCTTCTATTTTTTACTTTCGGGGGAGAGCTCCAAACTACTCTCTGCTAGATCTGATAGTTGCAATGAAGAATCCAATGCATGGTTCTTTCTTATTCCAGAATGGACTTTTTTAACCTGTGAAGGAAAAAAAAAGGGACTGACGATCTGTTCCTATAAATAAGGTACACAAGGGGAGCCCAGAGGCTTTGGGATGGTGTGGGAGAAATCTGAGTTAGGCCGCAGCACCTTTGAGAGCTTCCTAAGGATCCAGTACTGTGCCTACATTTTCTCATCTGAGATTCAGGGTGTTTTGCTTGGCTGGGGCTCCAGCCCCCGGGAGGCTGGTTGCTCCTTTCTATTGCTGAAGTCAGAGCACATTTATCTTCATTAGCCTAATCTTCCTTCTCTTTCATGCTTCTCTTCTAGCGTAGCAGAAGCATCATCGAAATTCACCTTCTCTCCGTGCTGCATTTGGCTTGGAGGAGCAGAAGCTAGCCGGATAAGAACACGGGCCCTGGAGTCAGCTGCTGGGGTTCCAGCCTGGCTCTTCTCTTCGTCAGTCCTGTAGACAAGTCTCTTTTCATCTATGCCTCGTAGGTTTCCCATCCTAAACTGGGACTAGGATAGGAACTGCATCCAAAAACTATTTATGGCTTGAGTTTGTTGAATTGACTTGAGTGAAAGACAGCACAGAACATGGTCCTACTGTTTGCCAAAACTTTTTAAGACTAGCTGACTTCTCACATCTTCACAGACCTATATACAGTATACAGTATCTGTCCCCGTCTATCGTGGCAACTGATTCTATTACTAAGTTTTGTGTACTATAATCCAACAGTAGCAATAACAATAAGGATGACAGCATAAAGCCAGTGAAACCTTCTTCTTTCAAGTTAGGGGAGAGAGAGGACCAAGCAAAGAGAGTACCTGCTTTTGTTTTTCACGTTAATAACTATCTGGCATTAATGTAGGTAGGTTTTTCAAAGGTGGTTTTCCTAGCTACTTGTCTTCATTTTTTTCTCCTTTCTGAGATACTGCTCTCCAAGGAATTTCTCATTTCACGAGCATAGACCCCAAAACATGTACTCCCCCTCAGTCTTGCCTTTTGACTTTCACAGTCTGTGGACATTTCTTAGGATAATTCTTCCACTCTGGCAGGGATCCTCAAGGGGTCAGATAGAAAGGATTCAAGGAGAGGACAGAAACATTCCTCCAATCTCATTCCCAAGGCTCCCAACTTCTCATCCCAATTCTAATGGCTTGTCTGGTTTCCAGTGCAGACTGCAGGCCTGCTGAGGCCCCAGGGGCCAGGGTACTGCACTTAAAGCCGTTAAACCCATCAAGATTAAGGTCATTTCTCTGGTCGGTTTAATTTTTCTTGTTCCATTAATGGGGGTGGCTGAGGCTGTTTAGAGTTGAAAGGAGTGCGAGTGTGGGAAAGTTGTTGCCTCAGAGGGCTGAGTATAAGGATTGGTAAATTCTCCAGTGTGACACTGCATTATGACATAGATCAGCTGTTATTTTTCCAGTCTCAGAGGAAACCTTGAAGAATCTCATTCCTGCAATTGTATTAAATTATCTGCCAATATTGTCTTTTCCACTCAGAGTACTTTCATTGAAACATACGACCTGGGCTACAGAAACAGCAAAATCTCTTTAAAGCTATTGTTCCCTTGGATGTTTGATTTACCTTTTGGTTCTGCAACAAAATAACTTAATAATAAAGGGAGAGTAAAATTGCTACTATAGCAATCCCCATAGTAACATTAAAATGCCACACACACTCCTCTTGCACACTGGGCTCTGGAAGTTTCCCCTGGACCTCCCTGTACTTCAGGTGCAGCCTCCCAGGTTAGGCTCTGATGGCTTAAGGACTCTAGGATACTGAATTAAACTCATTTTATTTCCATCCCAAAGAGTTAATAGACTCAAAAAATACCAAGAATTCTTAGCCACTTATATCCTTTGCAGAAAAGTCAGAAATGAATTTTATATGAGCTTAACCGTATGTTCAAATTGCTTGTATTTGAGTTGTTCTTCCAATTTTAGGCCTGTCCTCAAAAACAACAATAATCCCAGTCAAGGCATAAACTGCTCTTTGTTGAGTTCCATAATCTTACATAACTTACACGGGGGCAGGGATAGAAGATGAAACATCATCAGAATGCAGTATTGTGGGAACACACATGTTTTTAATCTCCTATTTTCCAGAAGATAGCCAGAAAGGATCCCCAAGGGGTCACTTGGAGAAGCCTTTTACCACCTGGTAGGGTTATAAATTGATTCACTGATTAAGATTATTATTATTAGGGTGAATGAATGACTCAGAGGCTATAGAAAAATTAAATGGGAAGCAGAAGCTGATTCTGAACATCATGTCATATCTTTATATAATAGGTATTCATGCATACATGTAAATATGTATGTCACTGTTTGTGCATATTTAGCATAAATTTAGAAACCAGATGCTGAATATCAAGTAGCAGATCTGTGTATCCTGCTTCTTAGCTCATTCTATCTGGAATATTAATACTGACATCCTAAAGGCAGAAACAACTATTGGAAAACAATCCTGCCAAATGCGAAATCAGTGAGGTTATAAAGTTATGCAGCCTAGCAGACTTGGGGCTGCCTATTTCCCTAGAAGAAAGATTTGCTAGGTGAAGAGGAAGACACTGGAAGAATAAAGCACAACTCATAAGCAAGTAATTCTTAAAAGAAATATGACTATTATTTAACATATGAAAAATGTCAAATTTCACTAGGAAGCAGAGACATAAATGAAAATAAGTGTACCAGGATGTGGAGTGGGGCTTCCACTGCTGCTCTGAGGTCCCTGCTAGGCCCATAGCCAAAAACAACAGGTGCAAAGTGCTCTGTATGAGAAAGATCAGCAAGACCCCAACCCCAAGTCACTGTTACATAAGCAGAAGCTGGAGAGGGAGTGGAAGCAACTGGCATTGCAGGTGGGAGTGGCAAGGCAGTGTGGCAGTGTAACTCCTGAGTGGTTGCTGCTTCTTTCCCCAAGGACCATGGTGGAGTTGCCCTCTCCCCTCTGATTCTGCTCAAACTCAACAACAGAAGAGCTGCACAGAAAATCGCTGGTTGAGACTGAAGGAGCGAATGGTAGACAGACTGATCTCCACTGCCCTGGCTATACCTCTGCTTCCAGAGCAGGCACACTTCCTGATCTGCTCCTGTACCTGTCTGATCAAGGGAAAGAACTGCAAGAGAGGCACAAGCTTGGGTGACCTAGAAGCAACCTCTCCACCAACCTTTACTGCTAATCGTGTGCAAGTTCCTAGTGGTAAAATAGACAACAGAGAATATCAGGATTGAGATGCTCAAAAAATCACGCAGTGGGTCAGATGGCTCTGGTGTAGGGACTGATAGGAGGTGAGAGACTGAGATTGAACCAGATCTCCCAGAGCAAGGAAGTATAGATGCTCCCCACCACCACCAAAGCCAAAAAGACTTTGCATTCATGTCATGGTAGAACCAATGCCTAATGCCAACCACATAAATTTATCAATACTTACTATAGTTAGTTTACATCAGAAAAGTACCCACACCCCACAGAAAGAATACTGCCACCATGGCCATGTAAGTAAGAAAGTGCTGATTCTTTTCCCTCACTCACCTTCTCTAGTAAAATCATTTCCACTCCCCCATCGTGAATTCAGATTACTTTGCAAACTTGTTGAATAATGATAAGATATTGTTTGACTACTGAGTTGTCATCCCTCTATCAGATGTATCCAGAAATAGACATAAATGAACAACATCCATGGCAACATTATTTACAAACACAAAAAGGAGGAAACACGTATTACAAGTTGAAAATGGTTATGTAATTTAAAGACACTGCTTAATAAATTACATTCAGCCATTAACATTGAGCCTCAAAAATGTTCTGCACTGCTCATTAAAAATATACAGTAAAAATCAAATAGGACAATATCTTCCATACATGAGAAATAGAAGAGAAAAAACACATTGAATAGTAGAAAATATGCACATATATCTGGAATGCCTGAAAAACCCAATGGGAGAGATACTACAGGTGACAGAAGAATTTAGCAAAGTAATAGATGGGAGAAAAAATCCAATATAAATAAATTTCATATATATAAATTAGATATTTAAGATATTAATAGTGATAACAGACTCTAAGCAAAAAAAAAAAAGATTCAAAACCTTTATGAACACTAAAAAAAAACACTCCTGAATGATGTGAAAGAAGACTTGAAGAAATATAAAATCACTTAGCTTCTTGGATAGATAAGAGTCAGTTCTCCTTTGGTTAATTTATGAATTTAATATCATTTTAAAAATTTAGAAGAAAAATGATCTAAAATAGTCAGGAAATCCTTGCAAAAGAAGAGCAATGAGGATAGGAAGGGCTTTCTGGTTCTACCATATCTGAAAACACAGTATGGAGCCTTTATAATTAATACAGAATGGGGTGGGCAGCTGAATAGAAACTCCAGAAATATACTCAATTACATCTGAAAATTTAATACAAATAAAGGTGACATTTCAAATTGGTGGTGTAAAGAGGGACTTTTAAATAAGTGGTGTTGGGATAAGTAGATAGCCATATGGAAAAAGATAAAATTGGATCCATTTCTCACATTGTAAGCCAGGATAAATTCCAAAAGCCTTGAAGATATAAATGTGAAATAAACGAAACCATACATGTTTGACATGGGTATTTTCCTCCAGTAACAGGGATAAAGAAAAGCATCACATCTACTTATCAAAATCCAGAAGGATTAAGAAGAAAATTAATTTTGGTGACATTTAAAAATGTTTTCAAAGAAAAAAATATTCTGAGCAAATAAGGAAAACTGACAAGTCGGAAAGATTGCAACTCTGATCACAAAGGGTTAACAAGTCTAATATATAAAGAGCTTCTAAAAATAGAGAAGAAAAAAGACTGCGACTTGGTAGATAAATGGGCCAGGGGAATGAACAGACTGTTTCTTAAAAAAGAAAAGCAAGTGGCTCTTAACTATATATATTCAGCCTTGCTCCTAATAAGATAGCCTGAGCTACCATTTCTCACATATAAGATTGGCAAAAATCCACAAGTTGGGAAACATAGTTGGCAACCCTGTGGGAGAGCGTGCACTTTGACGCACCGCTGAGGGGAAGCAAAAGGAGACCACATATGTCGAAGGGAGTGGGCACTCTCTAGTTAACTTGTACTTACTTCCTAGCCTCCGTCTTAAGGATGTACAGACAAACACGAAAAGACAAAGGTCATCCAGATGCGTGTATTTATGACAGTACACAACACTTATGATAGCAAAAGCCAAGAAACAACCCAAATATCCATCAACAGAGACAAGCTTAGGTAAACAATTGGTAAAGCCATAAAATAACGCAGCATACCGCTGAGAAGAGGGCTGAGGAATCTCAATCACTGCTTTTCAATAATCTCAAGGGTAAAAGGAAGGAGAAGTGTATTTATGTTATGTAATCATTTACCAAAAAAGGGGAAATGTTCATGTATACACATATTTGAGTAATTATACTGAAGAAAAGTAATAGGAGAATAAACATTAAACATTTTTAAATACTTATTTTAAGGAGCATAAGCAATCAAGGCAGAGGAGACTTGGATACAGGCTTGAGTACTCTGATTATATCTTCTTCCGTTAATTAGAAAGGAAATTTATAAATATTTTACATAAGTACAGAATAAAATGTTTTTAAACCCAATCATCAAAAATCTACAGCAAAAAGGGAATGCAACCAACTAGATTTTGAGTTGGTAGCCTAACAATACAAAAAAGGAATTATTTCAAATTATGTTAAAACTCAAGAATGTTGACTGCATCCCTAGATAGATGTTTTTAAAGAACCAAAAGAACTGCAAAGTATCATTAAACTGTTTTATATAATCATGTCTGATATTAACATTGACACTATTCTGTGACCATAATGAGTATGCATTACAGAATAAAGCATGCTATTAACTACATTAATGTTTTTTAACAACTGATTTTTCATCAGTTGAAAAAAAAGTGTGGATTGAAAATTGATGAAGTTAAGGAAAAACCTCATAGCCTTTAACTTTATTTGAAGTTATAAGGTTGAATTCATGATTTATCTTCTAGGTCTGTAGAATAGAAAAATACTAGAAGTAAAATCAACACAATACACTGAGTACTCTTAACAAAGATTGTGGTTTCTAAGTATCATATTGACTTAATAGTGCACCTGTCTGTGCACCTGTCTGTGGTAAAATATAAACAGATGGACCTGGATTTTCTTTTAAATCATTCTAGAAAGCAAGGACTCTATCAAGGTCAACTACCATGCTAACAGTTAATTTTAACAGTCCCCTGACCAAACCTGGAAAAATTTAAGCATCATAAAACTAAGTTTAAATCCATTTGTTCATAAGGATTTTGAAAACAAAATAGAAGAAAACAAAAATTCATTGGTCACCTATGGTGGATTCTCAGAGTCAACTCACTTTGAAAACTGAAGAAAAAGGGGAAGAATTAAGCATTTATTCAGTTTTGCTCCATGAATCTCACCTCAAAGCAACCAAACAACCGATTAAGGGAAGTTTTTACTTAAAGAAGACTGTAAGGTAATATATTAAAAAGAAATTGAAAAATTAGAATATCAATATTTTGAAATCATTAATGTACTTGGCCAATGGTCATTACTGATTAATAATATCATACAAATAAGTACACATACAGCAAGACATTATATGGCTCTTGACAGAAGTGCATAATACCATCTTGGCAACATACTGGAGAAAAATCAGAACCCACATCTGACCTAGTCTTGGGGATTCTTCATACCTTTGTGATCCAAATTCCTTTGGCAGCATAAATATTGAACCCAGTTGGATTTTTTTTGATATTTTAAGGATATTAAATATACATGTTAATAACTAAATCTAATTACATTTAGTTACTTAAATAACACACATAAATGATGTTTAAGTACTTCTTTATTAACACATTCAATAATAAGATCTAGAGTCAGGCCTGATTGCTACAATAATTTTGAAATGGTGATAAGCTTAAATACCATCTAGATATATCTGTAGCAGCTGAAATGTGATATGAAAATATCTGTGATTTCTACTGATGACAAAATAACATACTACTAAAGTTGTTGTGGTTTGTGGCCTAATTCCTTACTGAAGGGTGTGCTAAATTTCAGTTGGAGGTTAGTAAAACTAAAATTATGTTTTTTCCACCCAAGTTCATGTGTTCTTTAATTTCATTCAAGAAGCTTCATTGAGGAGGCAGAACATAGACTGCTAACCCTGTTTATGTCTAACTGAATTCATAGGAAAAGCAGAAGACATTGGAACACGTTAAATAATGTCCTGAGCATTTTATTTATAAAACTGCAAACTGTGGGAGATGTGAAAGACAAATGAGTTGCTTTCTTCGATGAATCCTCTCAAGGAAAGCAAAAACCTATAGATTAAAAGCAACTTGAAGAAACAGAACCATTTGTAATCTGTGGACATTAATAGAATTCTGACTCAAGAAAAAGCTGCAATAATTAAAAACAATTGGGAAAACTGAACACTAATTGAATATCAGATAATACTAAAATTTTGTTTACTTTTCTATGTGTGGCAATAGTACTTTTTAATAGTGCCATTATATCTTATAAACATATGTTAAAATATAGAATGTTGAAATGATATACACGGAGATTTAAATCAAAATATTTGGGTGGAGTAAACGGAAGCAGAGTTGAAACATACATACAAGGAAAAATGCTAGAAATAAAAATATCAAGCTGGGCATGTTGGTGTAATCCTATAATCCCAGCACTTTGGGAAGCTGAGGCAAAAGGATTGAAAGTTTGAGCCCATCCTGGACAACCTAGAGACTCAGTGAGAATCTGTCTCAAAAGGGTATGGTGAAACCCAACAAAGGCCTTGTGTTCAGGCCCGAAGAAGTGGGGAGAGGAGGAGGAGGAGGAGAAAGAGGAGGAGAAAGAGGAGCAGGAGGAGCAGGAGGAGGAAGAAGAGAAGGAGAAGGAAGAGAAGGAGGAGGAAGATGAGGGAAAAAAGGAAGAAGAAGGAAGAGGAAGAAGAGAAAAAAAAGAAAAGAAGGAAGGACACAAGGATAGAAAGAAGAAAGAACACAAGGATAGAAAGGATAGAAAGAAGAGGAAGAAGGAAAAGAAAGAAAAGAAGGAAGGACATAAGGATAGAAGGAAGAAAGCAAAAAGGAGAAAAATGAAAGAAAGAAAGAAAGAAAGAAAGAAAGAAAGAAAGAAAGAAAGAAAGAAAGAAAGGTACAAACATAAAGGAGATGGCTATAAACTTCCCTCACTGTGTAATATTTCATAATCAGAAAACATCATAATAATTCATCTGTCTGTCTGTCTTTCTGTCTGTCTGACAAGTGGAGAAATGAAGTCATAAAAATGCATTATGATCCTTTTGTAACTTCCAGACATTTAGCAGGCAGCTCCTGAAAGAGAAGTGAACCTAATGGACAACAGACTGAGGAATAGAACCTTGGTCCCACAGACTGGAGGATGATTAGGGAGAGTAGGAGGCTGAGCAGGAATGCTTTGGTGGGCTGAAAACTCCAAAGAATGTGGTATCACTTTGGACTCTCACAACAACAGCAGTAGGATCTATAGGAAACAAAAGAGAGACCAGGCATGTTGGCTGTGGGCTTTGGAAGATGTACTGCAGACATTGCCAGAAGGAGGCAAACAGAAATTGAGTGGAAAGTCCTGTGCAGTAGCTGAGAAGCCTTCTTTTGAGCATTTGTGAGTTCGTGTATGAACTGAACTTTGCAGAGATGGAGGTTCTACAATAGAAGAGAAAGAAATACGACCCCATGGTAGATGACACGTGCCTTAATGTTCTTATGACTTACAGATTATGAGTTTTAATGCTGCAATTACTGCATAAACGTCTGAAACACATAGCAAGGAGAAAACAAGGAATATCTTGACTTGGGCTAATATGACAATCCACAGATTAATTTTAAACAAGAGAAATCTTTCCTTGTAGCTCTGGAGGATGAGCAATTCAAAATCAAGACCCTGGTGAGTTCAGTGCCTAATGGGAGTTGTCTTCCCCACTTGTAAATGACTCTCTTCTCTTTTGCCTTCATGTGTCAGCAGAGTAGTAGAGAATACACACTGGTGCCCTTCCTCTTCTTATAAAACACTGGTCTTGTTAGATTAAGGACCTACTCTTATACTGTCATTTATCTCTCAACTAATTCCTAAAAGTCACATCTCCAAATATAGTTATATTTCCTGTTAAGGCTTAGACATATGAATTTGTGAAAGACCAAATTCTGTCTATAGCACTTTTTAAGAACTCAGCATACAACAAAAAGGTAAGAAGTGCAAACAGTAAAATTTTACCTATTCACAGTAAAACATTATGGCATAAGCGACTTCACCCTGAAAAATTATGACAAAAAAAAAAATTAGGCTTAGAAAAACAGTCACAAGGAGTACCTGAAGCACAAAGGTGGGGGCAGAGGATCAGGGGAAGATCAAGTACTCCAATTCCCAATAGACAGCCATGTGTCCCTCCAGAAATCCCAGACAGACACTGAGTTCTGGATAGGTGATAAGACATAAAAGGGAAGGACTTCTCAATCTAAAAATATCATAAGAATCACAAAATCAAAACTCCACTACCTCAAAAACACCTTCGTTGCTTCTAAAACAAGCAAAATATCTTATGCAAGAGGACTTCTAGTTGCCTATAAATAAATAATAAGTCCTCAACATGGCAAAAGAGTGTTGCTTTGATTGCAGAATCTCCCCCAGGTCAGGACCAGGACTGCTGGGGATGAAGGCCTAGGTAATGGGGCTGAAGGGAACTTAGTGCTCTACTGCCCAGGTGGAGCTTCTGCCTCTTACCATTAGTTTCTTCTGGGTTTAAACCACTGGCTGCTCAGGATGGAGGAGGGGGCACTGGGCTGGGAGGGAAATATCACAAGTATAGGAAACAGGACACAGGTATAGGATGCCCTATATCCAGGAACATTACCACTGGTCAGATCATAGCATATGAAAGTGTTAAATGAAACTAATTCAACAAGCATTTACAGAGTGCCTGTTTCATGGCAAGCACTGATGTAGGCTCCAAGAATAAGCACTGAGACGCTCAGCCCCAAATTCTCATTCTTCCGGCACTTATCTCCCAGATGTCTTTATCACACTTCAGTTTTATTTTGTTATCAAGTCCAAGAAATATGCCAGAACTCAGCCTAAACCACTAGGCTTACCTTAGAACTGCAACTGCTCCTTTGACAATACAATTACATAACTGACAAAACACTAAATATGGATTAAAATGCTCCTGAACTTAAAGATAGTCTTATAGCAAATGGATCTCCTTTTTTAAGCTCCTCCCTTTAAGTCAATTATCACTAATCATTTGTCACATTCATTTGTAAACTTGTCAGTTTTCATTTATACAGGTGCAAACTCAACCTTCTCATAGGCACAGGTTGTGTGCATTTTTGTTTGTTTGTTAACTAACATTGCCTACATTTGGAAAGGGTCAACAGCCTGTTTACACAAACTCCCAAGCTGAAATGCTGCATGCCAAGTCACATCTGAGCTCAGATGCTCAGGAAGCCCCCTGGAAAACTAGAGCAGTGTTTATAACAGGAAGCAGTGACCCCAAATACACCAGAGCCACACTGTCAGTGTGCTTAAAGCTGTCCTCTGGGTCCTTGTTAGGGGCTTTCTTTTACATGAGGTTGCCTTATAACATCTCCTTTACTTCTAGAAATAACCCTCCTTTTGCTGAGGCCAATGACACTTGGTGAGTGAGAATCTGTATTGAATTCTGCTCCATGTGGTATGCTTGGTTGCAGTATATCACGATCTGGTGGAAATTTCAGATCTTACTGCCTATTTTTATTTTGATTCCTAGTGTGACACTTCACACATAATCAATTGAGCCAAAAAATTATTAGTGGAGCCTAATTATTCATGATAGTCGTGTTCTACGAGTAACTGCAAACACCAAATGAGGAAATACTGAGCCGTTTCTCTTAAGGGAAATACAGGGATAGGTTCCCGTGAGCCTCTGGTCATAACTTTTTTGACAATCAATCAATACTGTATACAGTTTTGTTTTATGACTCTTTTTGTTTAAAGGTACTTTATTTAACATATATCACTGATTGGTTAACAATGAACTCAAAGCCAACAGCATTATAACTCAGCCTGAGCTCAGCATTATAACTCAAGCCTGAAGGATACTTTTTATTTATTTATTTATTTATTTTTTTTTTTTCTCCGGTACTGGGAACCGAACTC
>NW_004955402.1:40528356-40570682 GCF_000276665.1 Chinchilla lanigera
TCTTTCTTTCTTTCTTTCTTTCTTTCTTTCTTTCTTTCTTTCTTTCTTTCTTCTGGGCCTTGAACGCAGGGCTTTGTACACGCTCAGCAATTGTTCAACTACCAATGACCTATACCTCAGTCCCTCACAGGTCATTTTAAACAGCAAAATCTTCAATAAAAATGTGAAAATATAAAAAATGTAGCACAAAACAACAATGTAAAAGAGGCTGTGCTATAAAAGCTAAAACAAGAAGGAAGAATGTCACCTTGTTTGATCCCAGCTGGAAATGTGCATATTAAAGATGTACAATTTGTTTTCTACTTTTTCACAAGTTCATGAGTGACTGGAAACATGACCTTGGTATTGACTTGGGGTTAGAAATAACTTCAAGTGAGTAGGAAGATTCACAATTGCAGAATCCATGAATAACAAAGATCAGCTGCATGTAAATATGTTCAATTTCTAATTCATCACACAAAAGACAAGGAGTGCAGTTCTGTAGCTTCCAGTCACTATGAAATTAAAGGTGCTCTGAGCACCCACATGTCTGACTCATGGAAATCCCATTAGCTTATTTTTTTAATGTTGATTTTGTGTACATGTTATGAGAAAAATTGAGGAAAGTTTCTTTCCTTAGTGTCTTAGTTACTTTTTTGCTCTTAGTTGCTGAGACAAAATACCCACAACTAAAGTTAAAGGGGGAAAGGTTTATTTAGCTCACAGTTTGTAGAGATTTCAGTCTGTAACCAGTTGGCTGAAAGGCAGGGTGGCACATGGCAAGGGGAGACTAGTATGGTGGCAGAAGACAGCAAAAGCAATAAGAGAGGAAGAGGAAACAAGCCTCTTTCTACCCTTGTTTTATGCAGACTGCTGGGATTAGGGCAGTGCCAATCCAGTCAGTGGACAGTTCCAGCAATCACCCACCCCTAATCCAGTACTCTTAATCTAAGCATTGAACCAGGAATCAATCACAAACTTTAGATTCAGCTACCTCTGAAGTAGCCCCATTTAAAAGTGCATGAGGTTTTGTGGGGACATCTAGACACAAACCATAACATTCCACCTTAACCCCATCAAAAGATTCATTTACATTCCTTTATGCAAAAGGCATTTAATCCCTCTCCAAGAGTTACCAAATTCTTACCAACTTCAGCAATGCTGAATAGTCCAAGTCCCAAGTCTACTCTGAGATTTAAGGCAAACTCTTAGCTGTGAGACAATCACAAAGGAAAAGAAAGCTAAACATTTTTCACATTTAATGGCACAATATAGACGTTCTATTCTAAAAGTTCTATTCTAAAAGTTACAAATGGGAATAGAAAGAGTGGAATAGAAAAGAGTGGGACCAAAGCAAGTCCAAAATCCAGCATGGCACATGTTAAGTTTTGTAGTTCCATTTGCACCATTCAAGGCAATCTGTGGCAAGATGTGAATTCCAAAGGGTTGTGTGGCTTCTGCTCTATGGCACTTACAGTGGTTGTAGCTCCCACGGCTTTTCTCTTGGGTTGGCTCTGCTGCTTCCTTGCAGTTTTGCTCAGGTTATCCACATTCCTGTTGTCTCTGAATTTCTGCAGTCTCCATTGTACCTTTGGTTTCACACTCAAAACTTCACACACTGCCTTCTCAGGGGCACTTTCTGGCCCCCAAAGCCATCTTTTTAAATCTGGGTAAAAGCCTTCCCGACACCACAACTCTTTCATCCAGCATGCACCTGAAACCATGTGATATGGATGATGCTAAGGTCTGCTGCCAGCAGGAGCAGTAGCCAGGCTTCCCTTTCTCTTATCTATTGGGATCAAATGCTTAGATGGTTGATAACTCTGAATCCAATTGTGAGGAACAAATTCTCTAGGCTGCTGCCATTCTGAAACATGGTGCTCTGGGGCCTTCTTCTCAAAGCAAAGTTTTTCACTTTTGCAATTTTGAGGCTACAGAGGGTAGAGTCCTGCTGCTTCCTGTGATGCCCTCAGGTCATATTCTCTATTCCTTGTTCCTTCTTAGCAATCAAGATCTCCTGTGCTCTATCTTTGCAGTCCACAGAATTATTGGAACTTCCCCTCTGGCCAAACTCACATTTTAAATCATCCTGCTGAGCTCTTCGCTCTTGATTCTCAACATAAATCTGGCTAAAAGCTCCCAACAATAGCCATACCACTGACTCAACATTAGACTGCTTTGAAATTTCTTCTGCCAGATTAATTAATCTGCTACCCTTAATCTCAGACTCAAGCAGTCACTGAACATGAGAAAAATTCAGACAAACTTTCTGCCAAGGTATAACACACATCATCTAGAGTCCAAAAACCATTATAGTTCTTCCCAGCAGTAACCTCCTGACCCTTGTCTTTCTGTTCTCCTGAGCTCTTCTCAGAATCTCCCAGACAGTACTGCCTACCTTTTCAGCCAATATCTATGAACCTTTTCTAACTCTTCCCCTTCCAACAAGCCAGTTCCAAAAGCTCTTGAGCCACATGGCCAGGTAATGTAACAGCAATAACCCCACTTCTCTGGTACCAACTTCTGTCTTAATTACTTTTCTCACTACTGAGACAAAATACCCACTACCCAAAGTTAAAGGGGGGAAAGGTTTATTTAGCTCACAGTTTTTGGAGGTTTCAATCCATACATGGTTGGCTCCAAGACAGGGTGGTATATGGCAGAGGGGTAAGAGTTCATGGCAGTGGTAGACATCAAAAGCCACAATTGAGAGCAAAACAAGCCTCTTTGTATCCCTTATATTGTATCCAGTTTGCTGGGATTAGAGCTATATGAATCCAATCAGTGGATTGATCCAGCAACCACCCACCCTTAATCTCAGCACCCTTAGTTCCAGCATTGTACTACAAATCAATCACATACTCTAGATTCAACCACCTCCAAAAAATGAAAACCCTAAGACGGAATGAGGATTTGGGAAGACATCTAGATACAAGCCATAACACTCAGCATCACCATTACTCCATGATCACCATTGTCACTTTAGTCATCTACCATTGGTATCATGTGCTGGTATTCCAGTGTCGCTCAAGTAATGGCCATAAGAACCTGCAGAGTGCCCTTCTCAGCAGTCATCACAACTGACTGTGATCACAACCACTGGGAAGCTCAGTACTACCTTCAAGGTCAGCATGGTGCACAGCATCCAGTGGCTTTGTCACAGCAGTTCCTCACTGGAGTGTGGCCCACCACGTGCCCCATTGTTGGAAGGACTATTGCTCCTCTATGTGGCCATCTTAGGAATTCCCTGCTTTCCCCATGGATCTAGTTGTTCCTACCCCTGTACCTCAAAATCCTCAAAGTGCTGTGGCTGCTTACTTTTCTTACTGCTTCTCAAGGGCCTAAGGATAGTGGAGTAAGGAGATGAAGACTGTCATGGGAGGGAAGATGTCCTTGTCCCTATAGGAATGAGAGTAAAGACCTAGGACATTTGGAAAGATAATTCTGGCTTCATCTATCCAGAGTGGGAGTAAGAAAAGCAAATGCTTTTCTTAATAACTTTTTTCTTGATAATTCATTGTGTAATAAATAATGCAGTATTAGCAATTGCTTATTTTGACGTGGTATAATGCTTCTTTATTTGATCACTTATAAGTGCAAATCATTACAATCCTTTCACAGAAGGGGAAAAAGTGGACAGGGGAGATGTAATGCTTTTTTGACATAGAGTCTATAGTTCTCATTTCAGTGGTGTGATCTACAGCATAAGGATAGTAATAAGCTGAGCTGGGATGTAAGAGATGGCATTTAGCCAGGCCCCTGTACTCTCAAACCAACTGTGTATCTCTACAATGAACTCAAGAAAAATGACACATCCGTAACAGTTTAGAGAATCATATCACATAAAATGAGGAATTGACTGTTCAGATGAACAATGAATAATTTCATAAATGATCTTTCCTAATTTATATCTTCTGTGGGTTTAAATTTCATTACATATTCTGTTCTTTTAAAATGGGACTTATCACAAACTGTTAAAGTGATAACCAAATTAAGGAATGCTTTTCAATCTGAGATGAAATTAAAATAACAACTATTCTGATTATTGAATCACCCATATGGTCAAATCTAATGGTTTTGAACTTGTAACTTAAACTGTGGACCTCAGGTTCCTCATCTGAGAGATGGGAATAATAATATTCTCTTTGAAGAGCAGTTGTGATGATAAGTCAGATGTTATAATAAAATTGCATAATGATTATAAACTGTAAATATGAAGAATGTATATAAATATGAAGAATCACTATGAAAATTATTCTCCCTCTTTTAATTCTTATCAAATTCATATCATTACCAAGGCCCGTATAAAGTTCAACCATCTCCTGGGACCTTTTCTTAACCTTTCCAGGCACACTTAAATCTCCCTCCTTTACATTCTAGCTCCATGTGTGGTGTACTCCTCATGGTAGTATCCAGATAGGTGGTTTTTATTCCTTTAATGTGCTGTATACATACACTGATTCTTGGTATTAAAATCAAAAGGGGAGAAACTATGTCTGTATAGTGCAATATTTCACGTACAAAACATGGTCAAATAATATGGTGGATGTTTAAATTGTAAAATAGTAAGAGACACATTGCCATTAATCCCTCTCAAAATACTCCCCGTCACTTTGAACATACATATTCCATCATTCTTTCCACTTTCAGAAATGGTTCTCAAAGTCCTCTTCCATGTGTTTTTATGACTGCCTTGATGTCCTCAACTGATTCAAAATATTTATGGTAGGGGCTGGGGATTTAGCTCAGTGGCACAGCAGCTGCCTGGCAAATGCAAGGTCATGAGTTTGATTCCCGGTACCAGAAAAAAACCAAAACCAAACCAAAACAAAACAAAACAAAACATTTATGGTATTTTCTGTTAAATGAAATTATTATGGTGTGCCCTTATCACCTTACTCACTGGATCTGGCACCATATATTCTCTGGTTCTTCCCTAACATCAAAATGACCACAAAACATACATGTTTCTAATTAATTCAGGACTTAGAGGTAGCCAGGACAGTGGAATTAAAGATACTGAGACTCTTGAGAGTTGCTTCAGAAAGTGGAAAGTATAACGGGATAAACATTTTCAAAGTGATGGGGAATATTTTGAGGGAGGATTAATGGCAACATGTCATTTACCATAATATTTTTTAAACATTTAGACAATCATTGTAGTTTTTGATATATGTCCTATGATAGGCTCAAATGGATGGATGAAGGATGGATGGGTGGGTGTATGTATGTATGTATGTATGTATGGATGGATGGATGGATGGATGGGTTTTAATTGTTCTGTTCAGCCAGGTGACTCAATGTCACACTAAAAGTAACCTATACGTCAGAACCCTGATTTCTCCTTTTCTTTAACTATCTAAATGAGATGTATCAACTTTCTATCCTATGTTCAGTGGGAAATCTCTCTCTCTGTCTCTGTCTCTGTCTCTGTCTCTGTCTCTGTCTCTATCTCTGTCTCTGTCTCTGTCTCTCTCTCTCTCTCTCTCTCTCTCTCTCTCTCTATCTCTATTTCTGTCTCTAGCTCTGGGCCAGGGATATAGCTCAGTGGCACAAGGGCCTGCCTAGCAAGTGCAAGGTCCTCAGTTCGATTCCCGGTACAAAAAAAAAAAAAAATCTAGCTCTAACTCTAGTCATCTCTCTGAGACTTCTAAGTGTTCCCTACTGGAAGTTTGTGTCATGGGTCAGCTTCTGAATTAGCTCTCTCCACTCCCACAGCTCAGAGCATCTTTCTTCCCTGCATAGGCGCAGGCTGAATGCTGCTCCTTCCCAGCACTCTAACACATTTCTGGGCAGGTATTTGCTGAAGCTTTCAAGGAAGGAAAGGGTTGTTTTGCCACAGCACAGAAGTAACAATTGACAAGTGACTATTAATTACCACTACTATTTAACATTATCTTGCTTATCTATTCCACCTGGACTTTTGGTTGGCTGCCTTTTCTTCCCAGGCTCCCTGCCAGCATCTTGACGAGTTGCTCAGCCCTCTCCAACCACCAGTGAAGTATCAGTGACCAACTTCCAAATTCCAGCTAATTTTTTTGCAGTGCAATTTAGGTATCTGTTTTCTTTGTCTTATCTCCTAAGATAGCAGAGATACCATTTATACAAGAAGGGGCCCATCAGGATATTTTCCTAAACAAAATTCTACCTCTTCTGAAATTAATCATTCCACTTTTGCCAGGCAAAAGTAATGGAAAGTCAGTATTTTGTTTTACATAGTATATATTTCCTGAATTCGTCATTTTAAAATTCTGTCATTTTAAATTTCCAGAACAATGTGACTTAAACTTCTTCCCTCAGTGGCCTTCTCTTTGGTGATCACCTTTAGAACCATTTTATTCTATCCATCTTCAGAAACCATGACAAAACGTGAATGTCTCACCTTCTCGAAATGCGAAGTTTTTAATGGACACAAATGAAAACATACAGTTTTTTCTGGCCTTAAACCTATTCAGTAAGTTATTACTATACACCGGATACTTAAATGCAGGCTTTTTTCACGTCATAAACATTGATTATAAGAAAAGCCTGTTTTTAAACTGACCAGCCAGCCTCCATCTGTTTAGGAAAAAAGTTATTGAGCTTTAGGGAGTGAGGACAAGAAGCTTAGTGAGGTATATTCTGGGTCCACCACTCTGAAAGTACTGGCTTCTTTCCTGTTTGTTTTTTTGCTCTTCATACTTCAGCACCACACTGTCTTCTGTATGAGATTTTATCTTTTAACTATGCCATAACACTTTTTTCCTAAGAGAAGATGCCCTATTTGCCTAGATGCAAAAAAATACCATTCCACATCACACCATACAAGGCCTCCCAGATGTGTTATCCTGATTCTCCATACAAATTTTGTTGTTTTTTTGTTTGGGTTTGCTTTTATTGTACTGGATATTGAATCTAGGACCTTCACATTGAGTTACATTCCCAGCCCTTTTAAAAATGTTTTATTTTCTGACAGGGTTTTGTTAAGTGACTAAGTTGCCCAGGATGGATTTAAACTTACCCTCCTCCCTCAGTCTCCCAGAGTGCTGGGATTACAGACCTGTGTAATGCTGCCTGGCTAAATTATACAATTTTTGTTGGCAGGAAGCATGTTTCACATTTAGTACAACTCCATCTTAGTACCAAACATAGTGCTAAGTACCATAGGAGGTACTCAAAATACTGTTTAATATTTTAGAAAAATAATGAATTGCTTAAAGCATATTTATCCTTTCAGAGTAAAACAGAAGCTGAAAAAAGGATTAAATTTAGTCCTCTCTGCTATGCCAGGCAGAGTTTGCTTAACCTGGTCACTGGTTGATGGATATAGAGCCCCATTAGTATACAGTTGTCTGTTAGAAGCTGTAGGGATACTCATAGAAGCTAAAGCATGGTGTTACTCCCACAAAAATTTAAGACTTCTGCTTACCTTTTTGCTTTATTGAAAAGGCATTCCATTTGACATACACTTACAAGATATAACAATGGAACACCAACACTTTTAAACTCAGGTAGCATTATATATAAACTCGGGGAAAAAAGAAAGTAGTTTCCATTAAAATATCTAGTAATTACTAATTCTTTCAAAGCTAAAAACAGTTGGTCCTCACAAAGTCATTTTAACTTAGTCCAATTGTTCAACAAAAGCATTTTATAGTGCAGACGGTTTGGCAATTGACTGTGCTTAAAACTAATTGTGTATTTTTAATGCAAAGATAATGGAGGGTTGAATTTTCTGTTACCATCAGGTCTCCAGTAGGATGTTTGATGATTTTTTACTATCCTGCTGCAATTGTTTTTAAAGAATGATAATGAGAACTTTCTAGTTACTTTTCTACAATTTTCATCACCTCTTTCAAGTCAAAGTTGTACTTTGTCTTTACAAGTGATGTAAAAGTCAAACAAACCATTAGCCTCCTACCAGATTGTCAATACTAACGGTCAGGAGAATTGGAACAATGGACCCAACACATGCTCACTTTTGAAAACATTTTCTGGGGTGGCCCGAAAACTGTGAGGTGAGAGAGAATCTTAGAGAAATCTTACTTGGCAAGAAAACCATCTTGGAATATTCCTGAGAAAATAAGCAAAATCAAAGGCCATTGCTATAAAATTTCCAAAGAACTACAGTAGGGTGGAGTATTTTGATTGTAAAGGAAATCCTCAGTAGAAGACTAACATGAAATGTTGAATCTTATCTAATTTTAAAAGAGTTAATCATGGCTGTATTGAGTGTTATTGGGTCTATACACTTGTACGGTGTCATTAATCTCTTGCCTTATGAAATATTGGCAGATAATTTATTTATGTTATATACAACTAAGCAAATTATCATAACAGTGTATGAAATGGTCTTCTCCCACCACTTTTCCATCAGCTAAAAACTACAAGCCACAAACGATGCTAAAGTCTTCCTGGGTACCCAAATCAAGTTTTTATATACAATGTGTTCCTCCCAATCTTGCTCCTCAGTAAATACCTTTTGGTCTTACTTAGGTATCAGCTAGTTAGGGAGAATCCAACTATCCCACGGATGAAACAGTAACCAAAGTGCCTCATTTGCAGGTTTCTGCCCTCATTTTGTTTATTTAAAATAAAGTGTACTATTAACTCTTCATTTATTTTTCCTATCCAGAAGTTTTTGCTGAAAGGTCAATTTGATTCCAGCCTCAGTCATCCCAAGTTTTCTGGTATCCTAACTCAATGCTTTTAACAAGGATGTGTTTCCAATGCAGATTCTCCAAATGCCATTTCCTAGTAGTGTGCAGGGCAAGGCAATGTGGACAGTATTTCTACTTATCTTGAAAATCGCTGGAAGACAGTTGAATAACTTATGGCTATTGAATTTCTCAAAAATCAGAAGAGGTGGATACAGACCCGGCCATGAACATTCAGGCAGCTGGAGCAGCGCCACCTGCAGGATCCAGGAGATGAGGGGGCCAGATGTGCAAATCCCTGGGAGAAAGAAGCCAGAGTAGTTTAAATGGTCAAAGAATCAAAAGTAAAGCGAGCTGCAAGGGTCAGATCTGGATGGAAGCCCAAATTCTGAGTCTCTGCATCCGTCCGGGGATAAACTTGGCTCCTAATCAGGGCTGACAATTAGGCCGTACAGTTAATATTTTTACAGCTGTTTTATTAATAACACATACAGTGCATCCAGCCAGGATTTGTTGGAGACACCTCAGGAAAACGAATGATGTAAATAACAGATGGATGTAGACTATTCCTACAAACAGGCATAAAGATATTCCCTTCTTGTTTAAAAAGAATTTAAATAGACAGATTGTAGATAAACAGGCAGACAGAAAGGGGGAGAGAGAAGATTTATGATATTTGAGGTAGTGGTTGCATGTGTTCGCATGGCAGAAACACGGACATATATATGCTTTCTATATAGAGGAGACACTCAAGGCTTTGGCTTCCAGTTTAAAAGTTCCATGGGGTAAAGGGCTGTGCACCACAGTGCGGGCACCATTTGAAGCAGGTGTGTCGACTTGGTTTCTAAATTCCTCCTCTGTTGCACTCTCCTGGTCCAGAGAGGATCCCTGGGCTTGACCAGGCTGCCTGAACTCAGCCTTGAACCACCCGGGGAAAGAGAGAAGGGTGGGGGCTGGGACATCCTTTCCTTTTCCTACATCTGCCAATCTCTTATCTGAAGACCCAGTGCACCCTTTTCAATTTTGCATCTGAACTAGGAGCAATGATATTTCAATTTGCAAAGAGAAATTAAAAATTCAGGATCTTCATGTCTTTTGTTTTCACTCCTACTATTTTTTGTACTGCTTTTTCATGAGCCTGCTGCACTGTGCTCCTACCATACTTTGCAACCAGATGGCTCAGGAACGCAGAACAAAGGCCACTAAAAAGTGGGCGGGGAGAGAGGAGAGAAGCACAGGACTGAAAGTCAAGGCAGAATCAGAGATTGGAGCAAAGCTCAATTCTTTAATCAAGGGGAACTTTTGGTTGAATTATAAGCTCGGGACAGATGCCATTCTTCCTTCCCAGTGACCCTCTATGTGGCATGCATGTGTGGGGTGTATGTGCTTGTATCACACACGTACATCTCCTCAATCTTTTATTTAACTGATGGGCATCAAAGCCAGAGTCCTATTTTCCTTAATGCAGTTTCAAGCTTTCTGACATCTGTCAGAAAGGGCCGAGGAGTCCTGCCTAGGAAGAAAGCTGTGACCGCCAGAAGAAGGCTCAGGGATGTGTGAGACCTGTCACCTCACACCTGGGTGACCTTAGGCAAGTTCTCTCCCATCTTTCATTCTTAGTTTCCTTTTCACAAATCTCTACTTCAAAGGGAGGCTGTGAGTGTTGCAAGGAATAACACCCTGGAAAACGGATCACACTGTGTGAAAAGATGTGGCCATCCAGGAAGGTTGAAACCTCTCTCAAAACTGTAAAAGTGGCCAACAATTGTCCTCAGAGCTTTTCTAGAACCTCTCGACAGAGCTGCATCCTGCACTTTGACCTCTACCTAAGCCTACCTCTCAAACTTATGCCTATGAATCTTTCTACAAAAGATTCACATTCCTACAAGTCACTATGTCTTTCCTATGACCCCCACTTGAACTTACTGTATGTATATCATTATAATTTTGTTAGATTAAAGGATGACCTAATGGTTACTTAGGCTATGAATTACTTTCCATGTGAGCCAGAGAAAGGTTTCAGTTTTTAGTGAGTAGTTTCTACAGACACAAAGCCATTTCATCTAATGGCGAAATTTCAGGTGGATCAATGGGACTTACTAACTTTAAAAGGGATATAGTTGTTTTCTTCCTTACTGTATGACCTCGGGCTGCTCAGTATCCAGACCTTTACGTGGTATTGAATAAAAGAGAAAGAAAACATATGCAAGGCGTATAAGTGCTTCCGCTAATGCCTTACTGGTCCCTTTCCACCTTCTAATTGAGCTAACGGTTTTTTCCCATTGCAGTGCACATATGTGGACTCCACTTGCAGCCCTCAAACAGGGTAGATGCACATATGAATTTTCAAGGGTTGATGTTTCCCCTTCCTATGAAGTCACGTCTGCAGCATGTGGCTTCTCTGGCACAGGGGTTTGGGGAGTCCAGGAGGGCAGTTTGGTTTACAGATGAGTAAGAGAAAATATGAAGAGATAAATTGATTCTCTTTTCTTCTGGAGCTGGGCAGGCATGCGAAGTGCACAGTGCACCTGCCTCTCAGCAAGGAGAAGGCAAGCAGTTGGTCATCAGCCATCGCGTGAGATCCAGGCAAAGGACCTGTGCCCATCTGCACCCCGGGCCCAGTTGCTAACTGATGCTCAGAATTTCCCATGTTTGGCAGCAAATCCTAAGAAAAATTAAAGACTTGGGAGTCAGCCTATAAGTTTCAAATCTTGGCTCTCCTGCCAACTATATGCTCTGAGCAGCTCCAAGATTGCTTAATTTCCTCAGTCCTTGTAAAACAGCATCATGATTTCCTAACACATAGCGATGAGGGTGTTCAATGAGATGACGCCCGGAAGCAATTAACGCTGTGCCGGGAAGCATGGTGAGCGGTAGAGAGTATCGACATCCCAGGCCTGTGAGTACGGGCCTCCTACCACCCAGGGCCCCAGAATGTTGGGGCTGGTCAGAACTTAAAAGAGAGGTTTTCAGTTCTTTTGACCAAACTTCTCAGTAACAAATTTTCTTGCATAACCTACTTTAAAAAATTATTATTTGCCAGTAAGTGGGGAGGTACTTTAACATATTCAAAAATTGTTAAAAACTGATTGCTTAATTGTGGTTGCTTCTAATACTCCCCCCTTTATATTGTTTCATTTTCAAAAAATTAATAAACATATCATAGAGGAGCAAAGCAATTTCTATGGAGATATACACACCTGGAAACAGAAATTTCATTAAATCAGAACTACTTTTACCACCCATGATAGGCTCTGATATTTTCTGGTTGATTTGATTCTATTTTGTTTGCTTTTTAAATGTTGATTGTGACTGATTAAATTGCTTTCAAAGCCTCCTAGTGGATCACTGCTAATGATAGGAAAACATTGGTGTAGGTGAAACACTTTTTATAAATAAAAGGTGTTGGACATGGTGATGCATGCCTGCAATTTCAGCTACTTGGGAAGCTGAGGCAGGAGATTCTCAAGGTCAGCCTGGGCAACTTAGTGGACCCTGTCTCAAAACTAAATTTTGAGAAAGGGCTGGTGGTGCAGTTCAGTGACACAGTGTTTGCCTAGCATGCACAAGGGCCTGGCCTGAATCCCTAGCAGCACCAAAACTAAAAAAAAAAAAAAAAAATTAGAAAGAGGTGAAACTTACTGTGGCTTGTCTGCTATTCTTGCCGTGAGCAGGCTCGTGATTCAGAGAAACTTGTACTGACGTCAGGGCACCACACTGCTTGGCTCACTTGTGCCTCTGCTATGCCATGAAGGTCTGGTGTGGGGGCTTCCCTGTGATTTGTTGCCACTCAGAGCATCTCAGCAGACGAGCTCAGGTCACTCTGACACACTTAAAAATGTCCGGAATCTTAAAGAGAGATCTGTTTTTCGTACTACTCTGGGAACACAGTTGGAAAGTTACTTGAATGTTTTTCAAAAATTGTTTATAGATTTGAAACCGTTTGGGGCTTGTGATTGCTTCTGTTGTTTGCCTCTTTATATCATCTCGTTTTTCAAAATTTAATAAACACTTTGCAGAGGAGCAAAATAATTGGTCAAACACTTGTGGGTTCCCAGATTTGTTGTACATGTGCATGCAATACAGAGTAACTGAAAACACGCGCAGGCCCAGTGCGCCCAATCATCTCAACGCTGTGGTCAAGACCAAAGCAGAGTTCCGACAGAGCGCTCACCCACGGTGCCAGCCCACATCACTCACCGCCCGCGACCATGGTGCTTGGGGCCAGCCCCTGGCCCCGGTGACGCATGTGGCGCCATCACAGCCCGCGGCTGGAGGCTGCTGTGACAGGCTCCCACAGGGGCCCGAGACCCAGGCTGGGGTCCCTTTGTGCTGGAGGATTTGCTGCCTAATTTGTGTTGCTGAATTCAGAAACAGCCACAGCTGGAGGAAGGCACGGGAGTTCACGGCATCTGTGCCCAGCTCCTTTGGCTCGGCCGAGCCCCACCCCACATGGGCTGCTGAGCAGGATTTGCTTTTGGCCAGCGTGTGGAGCAGGTGAAGACTGGCTCCTCTCTTTTCCTTCTCTGTCTAGCTCCTCCATTTTGAGAATCACGCGAGTCTATGATGCTTAGGAACGGGTTGAAGGACCTGTCAGTTTTCCTGCATTCCCAGATCCTTTGTAGGTCTTTCTCTACAGAGATCATCAGTCTGCTCTTTTCTATTTTAGATATTCAGTTCTTAACTGTTCAGAAGGATAAAATTCCTGGGACATTTCAGAACCCTCTACTTCCATCCGACCTCAGTTCATCCTGACATACCTAATAAGGTGTAGGATTGAGATCTAAAATGTCCCCCACAGCCCCATGTGTTCAGAGGCAGCGTCTTTGGAAGGTGGTTGGGTTTGGGGGCATAGGCAGACAAATTGTTAAGAGAGGGGACCCAGCTGGAAGAGGTGGATCTCTGGGGTGTGAGCAGGAAGGGTGGATTCTTGTCCCTGGACTTCTCAGAATCTGTGCGCTCTCTCTCGCAGGCTCTTTGCCAAACTGCAAGGTCTCTGATGATATTGACTTTTTGTTTTTTAATTCTCTAATTTGTTTATCAATTTCTTCATATGGTTTCTGCTTCCCTGCTGGACCCAGATTGTTCAGGACTTGCTTCCCTGCTGGACCCAGATTGTTCAGGACCCAGATTGTACCAGCAACAGTCCCAGAAAAGAGTCCGGCCAAGGGCCTCCAAGGGTCTCTTGGTTTGGTTTTACGCCTGGGTTTACATGCAGTGCAGGCACCCTGCTAATGGAAGTGAGATGTTAGTATGTCATGGCATGCGGCAGCATTCTGAGCAATGTGGCTAATTGTGATGAAGCTGCTATTAAACCCATGTCTTAAGGGACCTGAACTTGGCCTTCATGAAAGCAGAATAATGATGACAATTTCCAGGATGGTGGGGCAAGAGCTCTGCTTTGAACAAACTGGTAGAAGCTTAAGACTTTGAACTATAGGATCAAACCACAGTCAGAGAACCAGATCATTTCTTTCTTTCTTCTTTTTTTCTTTCTTTCTCTTTTTCTGTGATGCTGGGGATGGAACCCAGGGTCTTGCACATAGCAGGAAAGCATTCTGCCCCAGCCCAAGAGACTTTATGCTTACTTTTAACCATAACTTTTATGGTTGCTCTCAAAGAGTCTCTTCTTATAATAATAGAGCTGACCTCTTTAGAATTCAGACTCAGAATTCAATTATGTAGATTACAAAATTACACAGATTCACCAGGGCTCTTTTATGACAGTCAGGCCATTGACTGAGAAAGGGCTGAACAGACTGGAGTAGCTGGATCAACTGAGTCAAAGCTGAGAATCTTGAATTCCCAATCTCTCAATGAAAGTAGCTTGTCTCTCTGGGTTTGAGAAGAGCCACTTCCCTTGACTTGAAGACCCTGAAATAATTTTATCTGGGCCAGGTGTCTGGCAAGATAATGACTGCTCTCCTTGAAACTTATCCTAGTTACACTTAATGTTCCTCAGTCTGTAATGCCACACACACCTAGCATATGTGCAAGGGTAATTTACAATGCTATTGAATCAAAGGTGATGGGATTCAACATTACATCGATTGAATTTATGGACTGGCTGCAATTGCACACTCTCCTCTTACTGTATGTCACCCTCAAGTTTCTTCAACTGTAGCTACCACCTCCACCATGCCTTGTAGACTCACCATAGGCAATTTACTCATTCTACCCCTAGATACCACCATCCTTTTACCCAATTCTTTCTGCTTCTTCTCCTCCCCTTCTTGTTATCAAAAGAAAAAGAAACAATAAGAACTGTGCTAGTGATGGATCTATATCAAAGAGAAATAAATTTATAAGTTTAAAGTGAAACTAAACAAAAATAAGTGCCCATATTGTCAAGTCCCAAGTGTATATATGCATGAAAAACTCTACCTTCAGTTTGTTCTAAAACAGTTCTTCCTTCCTTCCTTCCCTCCTTCCTTCTTTCCTTCTTTTCTTCCTTCTTCTTCCTTCCTTCCTTCCTTTCTTACTTTCTTTCCTTCTGCCTACGTGTTTGCCTGCCTGCCTTTATTTTATTTTTGAGACCACATCTCACTGTGTAGTTTAGGCTGGCCTTGCGCTCACTCTGATGCCCAGGTTGGCCTTGCAGTGATCCTCTTGCCTTAGCCTCCCCAGTGCTGGGATTGCAGGTGTTCAGCACCATGCTTAGCGCTTCACTTGCTTTCTTACTGTGATCTAGC
Organism: Chinchilla lanigera; assembly: GCF_000276665.1. Lineage (NCBI taxonomy): Eukaryota > Metazoa > Chordata > Mammalia > Rodentia > Chinchillidae > Chinchilla > Chinchilla lanigera. Next base: position 40,543,664 of record NW_004955402.1, read on the forward strand.
AAGGGTCCTAGGTAGACAGTATTTCACAAATAGGGTAGCTAAGACCTAGATATGTTGAATAATTTTCCAGTGCCTCTTTCTTTCTTTCTTTCTTCCTTTCTTTCTTTCTTTCTTCCTTCCTTCCTTCCTTCCTTTCTTTCTTTCTTTCTTTCTTTCTTTCTTTCTTTCTTTCTTTCTTTCTTTCATCTATCTACCTATTTATTTATTTATTAGTACATGTATGTAGTACAGAATGTTTGCTTTACCTGTGGGAAGTTGGTATATGTACATAGTACATCTTAATTCCTTTGTTCATCTCTTTTTCCTCCCCCTCCATCTCCTTTCTTTGATCCCTTTACTTTTTTTGTACATACTTGCAGTGTATAATGTTTACATTCTTTGTGTGACTTTGGTACTTATACATGACACATCTTAATTCCTTTTCTCATTCTCTTTCTCCTCTTCCTTACCCTTATCTCCATCTCTTGATCACCTTCCCCTTTGAGAAAGATGTAGCTCCCTACTTCCTGTTATCCACCTTTTGTTTTGTTCTTTATTCATACTTTGCTTTTCTCATATAAGAGAAACCATGCAATATTTAAGCTTGTGTGTCTGATTTACTTCACTTAACAAGATGGTCTCAAACCGCGACCATTTTCCTCCAAGTTTATCTTCCTTTATGGTAGAGTAGTACTCCATTATATGTAAACACCACATTTTCTTTATCCAGTCATCTGTTGATGGACATACAGGCTGCTTCCATGATTTAGGCATTATGAATTTTACTGTTATAAACATATTCCATTTCTAATGTCTTATAGTACTTCTCTGCTATAGTTTATCATTACTACATACATATAATAGTTTATTTCCAGTAACATTTGATTTTGTTTATATATTTCTTTGTTAGGAATAGATTTACACTTTTTAGCAAAATTTTAGAAGAAAATGCATTCAAAGTGGAAAATACCCAACTTCAAAGAATACTTTGGAATAAAACTGATTTTTAAATTGAGTGTTATTTGGATAATATATGAGATATGAATTAAGTAAGAAACCAGTAGTTAAGCTAAATGGCTAAGATCACAGGCTCTGGGATCAGACTACCTGGGTTCAGATCCCAGCTCTACTTATTAGCTGCAAGGCTTTGGGCAAATTATAAAGAATTTCTCTGAGCTTGCATGAGTTAGTCTGGTTTCTATCACTATGTAGAAAATACCCAAAGCAGAGTACTTCATAAAGAAAAAAGTTTTACTGAACTCACAGTTTTAGAAGCTAAACCAAGATTGAATGGCTCCATCTGTTCAGCCTATGGTGATGACCCCCTTGGCTGTGCCACAACATGGTGGATGGTGGGCAGGAATACATGTAAGAGGGAGAAGTCACATGGTGAGACAGGAAGTTGGTTTCAAGGGCCAGGATCCCTCTTTTGATAACAACCCACTCTTACAGGAACTAAGTGGAGTCTGCCAAAAACCACAGTAAACCTTTCTGAGGACCACATCCCCAGTCACCTCTTTCCTTCTCTTTGGCCTCAGTTCTTAAAGTTCCACCAAACATCAACATCACCGCACTGGGTGTCAAGCCTCTGACACATAGAACTTCGGGGACACACTAGAGTCATAGATGAACTGCACCATTAGGTTTCTTCATTTGTGAAGTCGTACTAATCACATGGGAGTGTTATGAGAAGTGAGTGAACTAGTGGGTATAAATGACAGAACATCTTGGCACAAAGAAAGAGTGTGACTTTTATCAATAATAGCCTTCTGAAGACATTATTTTTACCCTGACTTTATAGATAGGAAACTAAAACCGAAAGGGTTCAGTTAACATGTGTGAGAAGCAGGACTGGTAGGTCAAGGACCTGAGATTTGAAACTACATCCATCAGAGTCCTAAGCCCATGCCCTGCTGCTGTTACACATGGGTCCCATTTTAATTACCCCAATGACATATGAACACACACCATGTCATAGAACTCACAAACTAAATGACTTCCAATATATAAGAGTTCCATGCTTCTAAGTGACTTTTTAAATTTAGAAAGCATTTTAAAATCACTAATTGCATAAATGGAGTAATAGTTTTGGACCAAAAAAAAAAATGATGGTATTATTGACTCTTAAGGAAGAAAAAGCAAACACAACTGTACTTTATTTCAGAGTGATCCCCCAAAGTGGGTCACAAAAGTTCTTGAAAGAATTCTGTCATTTTTCACTTGCAGCCTCAGGAATAGTTCCAGTCTCTGCCATTACATCTCATGTTTTGAGGAAAAAGGAAAGAAGAAAAGCATCTTTCCTTCTAATTTATAACTTTATTATACAAGAAAGAAGCCTTTAAATGTTATAAATTTTTAATTTTTTTTCATTTAGTTGACTCTCTTGCTGAGAGAAGTGACTGCCAAAGAACCGTGCCTAGTATGAGCAATAAACACCAACAGGATCTGCTGCATTAATAATTTATACACAAATAATCAAACGAAATGATCTGGCAGGTCCCCCAGGTGAATCATAGAGTCATGAAAATGCTGGTATGTTTAAATCAGGCAACTTTTAAACGAAAATTTACCCCTAGTATGGTTAGAGATGTGTGAAGAGAGGCTACTGATCTAACATTCCTTTTACTACCACACTGATCTGTCTTTATGAGGCTATGTCTATACTCTAGAGACATTGGTAGGTTCCTTGTTATACATGGAGTCAAGTGCAAGGCCCTCTGCAAGGCAGCTATATCCCATTTACGCTGAGCTGATATTCGGTGTGTACATTTGGTTGCTTGGACTTCTAACTGGGCAGCCTCTGTGCCTTATCTTTTATTAATTATTTTAAATGCTACTATATTTGTTTTCTATTGGTGCAGCAGAAAGCTGTCCCAAGTTTAGTGACTTTAAATAATGTAGATTTATTATCTTACCATTCTATAAGGTTAGAAATCCAATTTAGGTCTCCATAGGCTAAATGTTTTGGCAGAGCTATGCCAGCATTTGGAGGCTGTAGGGAAAAAATCCATCTCTTACAGTTTTCATATTCTAGAAGTTGCCCACATTCCTTGGCTCATGGCCCCTTTTTTCCACCTTCAAAGCCAGCAATGATCCATTGAGTGCTTCTGATATCATACTCTATATTTTTCTTCTACTTTTCTGTTCTACTTATAACTGCCTTTGTGAATATACTGGGTTTACCAGCACAGTCTAGCATAAGATCTTTATTTTAAAATTGTGTAGTTAACAGTCTTCATCTATCTGCACCTTTAATTCTTTCTTACTATGAATTCTCATGTATTCCTGGATTCTAGAGATTAGAGAACAGACACTTTGGGGGACCATCATTCTGCCTACAACTATTTATGTGATTATCATTGAATACTTTCCACTGCTTTGCTCTTTGCTAATATCAGTCAGAGCTCTCTTGCTGACCCTCCGAAAATATGCTTTTCCTCATTTCTGTGCCTTCTTAAATCTTTTCTTTCTGTCAGCCAAACCCTTTCCTTTCTCTCAGCGCCTACTCAGTCCTCCAGGTGCAGCATAACTTTTACCTCTTATGTGGAACTTTTCCCACTTCATAGTGTTCATCTGATTATTTCTTTTTCTTCTCATTATTTCTTTTTCTCCTCCTCCTTCCATTACAATTCTATTACACTGACTTGTACAAAACTGGAAATAGACTTTACTTTAAAAAAAGAGCGACTGTATACAATTTCACCTAATAGTAGCTACCAACTATTTATTACTCAATTGTTCCTGAATTATATTTGTATTTGCTTCTGTGTCACACTTAGATTATAGTTTCTGAAACTAGGAAGAAAAATCACCTCCCTTCCGATTTTCATCTGTTTAAAAGATAATTGTTCATTTAGTGTTGGTGCAGCTGAGCAACGTTATACTTTTAGTGCTTGTAGTGGCTACTTCATTGCAAATATAAGGGAAAATTAATTTATTAGGGATATAGTGAACTCAAAGTTCACAAAAAGAAACAATCAAACATCAGAGAGTAAAGAGCTAAAATAATCTTCAGAAATGTGTATAATACTGGCCATGATTCACTCCAAGGCGGTTTGGTACTGTGACAAAGTCTTAGAAGAGAGCATTGTGGTTTAGTTCACCTCAGGTCCCTACTTTATGGGTGAAGAATGGAGCTAGCAAGGACATTTGGGTCAACAGCCCTCACTAGGACCACACGACGTGTGGTACTAGCAGTTTCCCAAAAGATAAGGCTGCTAATGCCAAAAAGAGAATGTAGAGGTACTGGGTAGGCAGTATATTTTTTGTCTATATGAGCAAAGCATATAGACAAAAAAAAATAAGTGAAATTTCTATGCAATCTTGTTACTAAAAAGCAAATGGAGTAACAGGGAAAAGTGTAAAACAACACATGACCAAGGGTAAATTTTAATGTGCTATAGTCTGCATTAAAATCTGTACCTTTATTCTCTGCACAAGGAACTACTAACCCTGGAATTTTAAAAAATCTTCATATACTAGCAATACCAGCAGTTAATGCTTATTGAGCATATATTATGGGCACCACAATAAAATAGTACATGCATTTTCTCATTGGGAGAAATGCTTTGGCAGCCCCTTGATTGTATTGCTATTCTTCTCATGTAATAATGAAAGAAAGGAGGTATAGAGATGTTATGCCAGTTGCTCCAACTGTCATTCTGCTACTCAGAGAGGAGAAGCAACAGTGAAGGAGGTTCTACAGACACAAAGGAGAAGAGCACCTATGTCATTTGGAAGTCAGTGACACCTGAGAAGCACAGGGTTAGGGAATACAGCTTGAAATTGGCTAGTCCTTTATCTCAGAGCTGTGTCAGACTGTGCTGGGGTGCACAGGAGGGCAGAGGGGAATCCCTGTGTCTAGGATGGAGTTTGGACAAAGGAGCATCCCAGTGCAGTGTGAGAAGGCCTACACCAGGCTTTCCCATAATGAGCAGAAAGAACTCAGAGGGCCCATGAGCCAGATCATGTGAGGAAGGGGGACACCGAGGGAGTTTCTCCAAGAGAAATAGGCCTTAAGTAGTACACAGAGAATGCTCGTGGTCAGGAAGGCAATTCAAAAGAAATGCACCTAGATGAGGAAGAACTCAGCATATTGAGGGAGCTGCAAACAGTGAGGTGTAATGGAGATACGTCAGTCAGAACGGGCATTTGGAAAGGAGAGGAGCAGGAGCCAAGGCTGAAAACAGGTACATCCAGTGTTGAGAGAGCTCTGAATCCTAAAATACCTGTTTGATTTTGCTTGTTTGTTTTGAACTACAATAGAAATAATAGAGAGGCCCTGGACATGTTCAAGGACTGTCCACTATGTCAAGCTCAGGTTTGCTGGGTGGAGAAGAGGAAACAGCGAGAAATTTAGATGGGAGGTGAATGGCTCCCAATTTAGGTAACTGGGAAAATGTGCCGTTAAACCCAGGACTGGGTTCTGGAAAGAGAAGCAGATCTGAGAGGACACAAAATGAATTTGAGTGGGAAACTTCCTCACGGCACTATCCAGCAAACAGTGAAAACATCGGCTAGAGTTGAGGAGGCCATGACATGTAGGGAAGCAGTGCTCACAATGGTTGAGAAAGTTAGAGATAAAGGAGTGAAGGAGCTAACCCAAACAGTAGGTAAAATGAAAGGAGAGGAAGGAAGAGAAGCCTGGTAGGCACTAGCATTTAAAGGGAGGGGAAGGAAGATAAACCAGCACAGGTCTCAGAAGAAATCAAAGGGTGAAGAGAAATACAAAGGTCCAAGAGCAATAAATCAAAAAAGAGAAAGTGTCAAGTTTGCTGCACATCCTCCAAGGAAAGGGAGAAGTCAATATTTTCTGTAGGGTTTCACTACTTGGAGGTTGCTAGTGATCCTGCTGGTTAAACTCGGTGTGGCATGGTAAGATCAAAGCCAGTCTGCATGGAGCTGAGTATGAAGAGCAATTGGGAAACTAGGGTGACTGAGAGTGTTAATGAGAATAGAGGAGAGAGAGAGGTGATGGTGAAGAGCACATAGAGAATAATGTTCTTAATGCTCAAGAGAGGAGGAAGCCAGTGGAGAAGAGCTTAGGGAGCAGAGAGTAGCTGCAGGGGGCGTTGCCATCCCAGTGGGAAGGGACAGATAAAGACCCAGATGGAAATTTGGTATGAAGAGGTGGTACAATTCTTTCTCTGAACAGAGATACTCTATTTAGCTCCCCAACTTGTTCTCCCCCAGCTCTTTTTCTTCACTTTTCTACCCTTTTAAAATTCAGTCCTAATATGGGATTGTGGCTGAGATCTGTATGCAAAGCACCTGGCACTGTGCTGATTATATAACAGAAGCTAGAAAACTGTTTTCTGTTGCTCTCCCTCTTTTTCTTTTCCTTTCTTGGGTTCTCCAGATCTCCCTTTGCAGTTGTACTTTGCTCATAAAGAGGATGAACTTCCTGAGAACTGAACCCCAGGAATGAAGTATCAAACAACCCTAGCCCATTGAGCGTAAGAAAGTCTACAAGAGACAGTTGGCTGTAGCTCCTAAATCCCACCTTATGACAGTGGACCGCGTACTGAATAAACCTCTGTGCATTATACAGAGTTGGCTCAGCCATAAGATACTCTCATTCTCTCTCCCACGGTAGTCCTGCTGTTTCAGGTTAGAAGCAAGCAGACTGTGGGTGGGACACGAAGGTCTAGCCAGGAAGGACTAACATGAGTAGCAGGACAGGCTCTAATGAAATAAACAAGGCTAAAATAAAGAAGCAGATGTGATTCTACTTGTGTCTGTTCTATTTGTCTAGCTCCAGTTCTAGGTGAAGGCTCCAGGGATACAACAAAGGAAGCTGAGAAGAAACCAGGGAACAGAAACACGTGGAGATGACAGCAAATAACCAAAAGTAGGATTTTCCAAAGAACAGTGGTCCAGACAGATGCTCTCTGAAAAAGGTATCCTTTGGCAAGAGACCTTTGGAAAACATTGTGTGTAATACTAATAGTACATGTACTAATAGTACATGCTCATGTATCAAGTGTAATCCTCAATAAAAAGATATGCTTTTCAAAACAATTTTCACAATTTGAATTCCATTTTTTAGAGCCACATTCTGTGGGGCAGGTATAGAACAAGGTGCTCAGACCATGCTGACGACTATCAACCCAAAACATTCAAATGCTTTTCAGAACAGGCTCTCTATCACGGTTCAAGTTGATTCTTTCGTAAACAATCTGAAATAAAAAACTGCAAATGCTTTTCCCCTTTATCAAGTTGAATGATTTAAACTCCTAGAGCATTGAAGAAAGATATTAAGCCTAGTTGGGGGTAAACTTAGTTGGGTATTCTATTTGATTTGGTACCAATATTCATGAATTGCCATGCTTTCCTGTTGTACTATACTCTAAATATATTCCATGGTATGTTTCCATAATTAATATGCAAATAGATGTATAGTTTATAATTAATTTCAACCGGGCACAGAGAAAAACTTGAAAACCTCAGCATGCAGGCATCTTTTTGGTAGAAGTTCAATGAAATCCCCAAATGTCTTTGTTTTTGCAATCCATAATTTGCAGATTATTAATACAATAAATCCTTGTTGTCTGTGAGAGTTGGCATCATACCCATGAACTCCTGTGCAGAAAGCCCACAAACTAAAAATCGAAATGGAAAGAAAAAAAAACCATGTGGTTTCTGTGTATGCTCATTACCTGCTTCTGAAACCATAATATCTCGGCCTTTTATAGATCTTATAACAGGCTCTGCAGGAAGCAGCTGCAGTCATTAGCCATAGGATAGATTAAATACACAATCTGCATGGAAGGAGGCCTGGGCCAGCTTGGTCTTTTGGATTCCCAGTCTCAGGCATGAAAATCACCGTCAATGGTACCTTTTGTATTCATACGAAAAAGCAACAATAACAAGAAAGTAACAGATTTGATCATTTAAAAAGATTTGGGAAATCAGAGCCCAGACTCTCTTTCTGCCTTCCTTGGTGTGGGGTTTGGATTGGCTGAGGGGCAGCCCTGGGGTACCCATCTAGTGAGAGACAGACCTAAGACTATTCTGGCTCTGTGTCTGTGATTTTTCCACTCCCCTCCCATGGTTCTTTCAAGGACCCTGCAGAAGAAGCGGCCCTAGCATTTGGTAGCAACTGTCCTTGCATGTTGTTTCACCTAGCTTTTTCAAATCTGGACATGGAACTAACACTGTGGTGACACGTAGTCCAGAATCCTCGCGTCACACCCTTGGGGGAAAAATGCTACAGTTCTGATGCTTATTCCCAAATCCCCAAGTTTAAATTCCATGCAGCAAAGTATCTTCATTTTAAAATTACCCAACTCACCATAAATTTATCCTGACTAGTTAGGGTTAAAGCTCTGATGAAACCTAACACATTGTGATAGAAGTCATTGTGGCTTAAGGAGCTAGGTTTCACCTTTCCGAAAACTCTTCGCTGCCAGCCCAGAACCTATATCCCAGCATTGCTGGAGGGAACGATGGCGCCCTGCATTTCAGAGAAGATTTAAAACCAAGATCCTAACTGCTCATCATCATTAAAAATCTCCAGGCAGTTTTCATAAGAACAAGGGGGTGGCTGCCTGAGGTTTTGGCTGACAGTCAACCCAACTAATTACATTCTGTCTACTGTGTCCTCCCGCAGTTTCAATTGGATGTGTTATTTTATATTATTTTTTTCACTTCCTGTCCTAATCTGAATGTAGGGTTGCTGTGTGTTCTTAAGCAGATGCTGCTGTTCTTCCTAGTAATAGAGCTTTTTCAGATTTGTTTTTCCTCACAGTAAGTTTTTGAGACTTTAAATAATTCTTGTAAATAATCCTAAGATCCTGACACCAAATAAACTTCAAATGCAATGTCTGTAGGTAGCAAGCTATTTAGGTTGTGACTTCCTTTCACAAGTATTGACATGAGCACGAATGCTTAACCTCAAGGTGGTAATGTCCTACTTTTAAACAGCCAGTGTCACAGCACTGTCCCTTAGCATTCTTGGCTCCTCTCCTTACTGACTACCAATTCTCCTGCTGAAATTCTTATTGATGAATTTCATGAACAATTCACGTTTTGTGACACAGTTATGAGACAACCTTATATAATCTATCGCCTCTCCAATTATTATCTATCTATCTATCATCTCTCTTGCTATAAGTTAAATAAAGAGGATGGGAAGGAAAATTCCATTCTTTTCTGGGAGAACTCCTCTGTGACCATCCTTCGAATAAGACAGAGTTCTTGGGTGGGAAGTCAGGAAGCAGGAGGTATGAATTTCATTTCTTTTGACCTAAGCTCCATGGCTCCAGCTCTGTGGCCTTCGTTATGGGCTCCTGCCTCAATAGATAGAGAATGAAGAAAGTGGGGAACAGCTTCCCAATTCTTAGACCCTATAATTTTATATAGATTTGCCTATACATTTCCCCTTGTTTCAGAGAGAAAATATGGACTTGGACATAGACACATAAAATAAGCTTAAATGATGACTATTCTTTTTATTCAAAAATTACCACAAATTTAAAGTTAAAGTTAACCAGATTTAAAGCAAACACTGGATAATATTTTGAAAGGCTTAGACTGCACACCTGGCCCAGACCTAGGCTTTTTGTGCTCACTCATTTGTTTCCCACCATGAGCCTTACTGGTGTTCTTGTTAGTCTCATTTTAGAGACGAAGAAACAGAGCCAGAATGAAAGGTCATCTGCCCAAATGAGGAAATGACAAAGCCAGGACTCAGAACTAAGATTTCATTGTGAATCAGGAGTCTGCGTTCTTCACCATTGCCCTGTGCTGCCTCCCTTGGGCACATGAACTTTGTACTCTTTCTCACTCCTTGAACATTCATTGTTATAGCAGCCAGAAGCATGGACCATTCCTACCTCCATCCAGCCTCCATCAAAGATTTAAAAGAGAGAAAAATAAGATTATCTTTTGTCAGTTAAAAAATCTATCCTTGAAGAATCAAAGCAGAGATATTCAGAGTTTTTAAGAAAATAGATGTCCTACTTTGCTTTTCTTTTGTTCCTGCTTGGAGCTGATATTTTAATCACTTCCCTGTTCCTCAGAATGATATTGGTTAAAACTCAGCTCTCCTTTGCCTTAGGACTCACCCACATCTCTGCTTCCTGGGTGGTATGGCAGAAGAGAACATGCTATCTGAAGGGTAACTTTAAGAAAATAAGTATCAGAAAATAATTGGTTGGCCTTGGAAATACCGAAGATGTGCTCTTAAGTATCTCCAGCCCCCAAATTACAAAAGAGAATCCCAATGGGCAGAATTCTGCTAGATTACTGTGGGAAGCATGTGTATATTATGGGAGAACTGATGCCTCGGGGTCTTGGCTTTAGGTTAGTCCATCTTTGGACCATGGAGCGATGTCCCTTTATACCTACTCTAAGCCCATTAAATTACCTTCTGATGACTACCTGCCCTGGGATGGCCATACCCACTGGGGGCTCCGGTACTGCCTTGCCAACGGCTTCACTTCCCACTCTACACAGGTTCTTAGAGCCTTGACAGGACTCCATCTCAGGAGTCGTGCCACACATCTCTGTCCTTGGCACCAATCCCCTTCAGTGTGACTGCTTATCTCTTGGTCCCCAAAGCTGAGGGTCTGATCCCATGCAAATCTAGAATACAAATGCCCCTTCCTGGGGCCTCTCAAGAGCTTCACATCAGGATGTGCCTCTGTCTCTTGGACCCTGCATGCATGTTCCTATGAGCCCCTCAATCATGATAAAGAGTTTTTTCCCTGGTTCCAGGAGAAAGTCACGGCAGGTGTGACTTTCATCTCAGCTTAATCCTTCAGTACAGTGGTGACGGTTTTTAGTAAGGGATGAGCCTAGCAATACACATTTATTCCCACAAGCACCTGCTAGTGTTTATACTCACAGGCGTGCCTCCATTTGCAAGACAAAAAGAAGTATAAAATATGAAATTGCAGCAAAACGAGAAGTGCAGAATTTGTATTTATTAGACTGTGATAAATGTCAGGATAATAAGGCTCTCCAGAGAACAAACAGTCTCCTCTAGCATTCCTGCCAGGGCTGCTATGAACACACAGTGCCAGACCGCGTGTGAGGCACAGAGCAAATCCCCTGTGCCTCCTCTTTGCCTGAGCATCTCCAGCGATTTAAAATTCAGACATCGTGACATCAGTGACAAAGGGGTCTCTGGAAAGACGTCCTCCGTGCATCTGAGATATTTCTAGCGCATTGTAAAGGAGGAAATGAATAGACGGCAATTGAAGCCAAACTTTCTGTATAGCAGCTATTGTGTGAAGTATGTACAGAATTGTGATCAAAGAAAAGACCAAAAAGAATTTAAAAAAAAACCCAAAACAAAAATCCACCCCATCCTGAATTGCGCTAATGTATTTTAAGCAAAGGATGTGTTCTGAAGTAACTGACATTTCAAGAGTTAGCAGAAATAATTAGTCTTGATGTCACCTCTATTTAAATCAATCCTAGCACAAATCAGAAATTAAAATGTTAACCAACTGGCTTGATTGTTTTGCACTGAGCAGTAAGTACTTAAGTGAAGTCTGAGGATCCAGCACCATGCGGGTGGGTGGGTGGGACACAAGGGTGTCCCTGCCTGCATATTCTCAGAGTCTATTAATAGAGGTAAGATTTACATGCAAGAAGCGGCTAGAAAATGCAACTTCTATATCCAGTATTAGGTTACACCAGTGGTTCTAACGCAGGGGCGCGTGTGTCTCCCAAGGGACACTGCCAATGGCTGGAGACATTTTTAGTTGTTTTAGCTGAGTGTACGCTACTGGTATCTAATGGGTAGAGGCCAGGGATGCTGCCAAGTGTCCTAAGATGCACAGGAGAAGCCCCGCAGGAAAGAATTCGTTAGTCCCAAATGGCACTAGAGCAGAGGGCACTTACATGTACTTGACAGCCCTGTGGCATTGTTTTGTACTGGAGAAACTCAGCACAAGCACTGGGTGTGGCAGGTGGGTGGTAAGACCCACAGGGAAGACCTGACCGGTGCTTGCGGACCTGGAGGACAGAAGCGGTCAGCATACCTGTGAGGTCCAGCAGATCCCCTTGTCTCACTGCCAGAGTTCTCAGCTGCTGCCTAAGTCACTGCACTCTGTCATCACCTGAGCTGCCTCTTCCTGCTGTTCAGTATCCTGCCTGTATCAAGGCCAGACTAACATTTAATTAAGCATTTATTATGTACCAGGCTTTAGGACTACTTTACAGGTTTTAAATCATTTAGTCTTCATAAGAATTTTGTAAAGTTCTGATTTTTAGCCCCATGTTAAAGATGACAAAATAGAGGTACGAGATATAATAATTTTTCCTGATGTCGCGCAATTGGTAAGAGGCAAAGCTGGATTTAAGCCTAGGTAGTTTAACTTTAACTGTGATGCTGCACTGCCTCTCTGGTAGGTGACGTCTCCCAAGCACTGGTGCTCAAGTTTCCTTCAGATTCCCTTCAGAACGAAGTCCCAGAAACCCTACCCAGGGCCAAGCAAGTGGCAGCAAATGGAGTTGGAAAATTCAGGACGGTGGACTTGCTAGTCCTCCTCCTGGAGCTAGCGGCTCCAGGGCATCTCTCTGCAGTTCCAAAGGGAACTTGAGAGTGGATGGCTCTTTTCTCTACTGCTAAGAAAACTCCTTGACAGAAAGAACTAGATTAGTAAATTTAGAATCATAGATCTTGAAATAGAGTTGCTACAGTAAATTTCAGATTGCTGAAGGCAAGTACCCTACAATGGAATTCTTTTTAAATGGTTACAGTAAAGTATATTTATGTGAAATATGTCTACATTGTATTGTTTATTAAAAGGAAAAGGAAAAAAATTATTACAAACTAGTGCATATAGCATAATGCTATTTTTGTTAGAGTAAAATTATGCTATTATATGTCAACCACTAAGTCCAGAACAATTTCTCCTACTCTTTTCAACAGCAATGGTAGATTTAATCTTAGGAGGTGAAATTTTACAAATTTTGAAGGTTGAAAAGAAAATACTCCTCTCCAAGGCCCTCAGAAAAGTTGATGGAGAAAAAATTATTCAGGGAAAAGTTTCCTTTCTTGGTGAGCATGCTCAGTTCCAGTCCAAGGCAGACCAGGAGTGGAGAAAAATGTATCTCCATAGAGCTCAGCTTTCCCTTCAATGCCTACTTTGCTGTTGATTCACCCAACATCTACCCCTTGCCATCAAACTATGAGAAAATGGAGAGGATGCATCCATCCCCTCTTCCACCTGTTTTAAAGGAACTGATACTGCCCTCTTTTATCTCATGCTGTATTTAAATTAATGAAGATCCCTCTTGGGAATGTCTCCAAGTTTAAATTCTCTCATTGTAGCATAAAAAAATTTCAAACAGAATGTAGATGAAAGGAGATACTTTAAAAGAACATCCAGTCTTCCATGGATGATGTCTTCACTATCTCATCCTTTTTATTCAAATAGATTCAATTTAAAAATTCATGCATGTTTATTTTCCTTAAGTGCCTGACCAAGCAGTATTCCAAATCCTAAGGGGAATATAGGGGTGTGATACTCTAGTTCTGCCTCTGGCACTTTACAAAAATTAATCAAAGAAAAAAGTAAATGCATAAATAAATTACTGCACATGTGTGGTGGATTAACTAAGGGTCAACTTGGAACGCCCAGCTGAACTGAGTCAGCATGGTTCCAGGCATAGAAGACCCACCTGAGGACTGTTGTCAAAATGACATAGAAGGAGAACAGGAGGGAAAGACTGCATGCTGCTGATAGGCTCCGCTGAAGTTCACCTACGGGGGCTGCTAGAGACTCCTCATAGCATCTCATCTCCTGCCTGCTTCCTACTCTCAGAAGAACAAAGGCTGCTGAGCTTTGACTCCCGTTGTCCTCTTTAGAGGAGCTCTGGTCTTCGACTGCCCCTGGGTATCCTGTCTTGGCTCCAGGCACAGACCCTCTAGCCTTCAGCGCCAGCCCCTGGGCTTTCCAGCACAGACCTTCAATCTTCCATCACAGACTCTGTGGCGTTCTGATGCGAATTCAGAGGGAACACTGCTGCGGGATCCAGGCTCACGGCTGGACCCTTGGAGTCTCCAAGTCATCCGACAGATCTCTTGTACTCTTCTGCATTTAACTTTTGGGTGAATATTATACAATAATCCTACAAATTATGTGTCCTGGATTAAATCTATTCACTTAAATCACTTACTACAACAACATGCTACATTCAAGGTGGGGAGTATTCAGAGGTCAGGAGAAGGGAGGTTTGTACTGGCTCCAGAACCAGTGCTGGCTTCGTGAAGAAGGAGCCATTTGAGGTGGGCTTGGAGGGAGGGTCTAATTTCAACAGGTAAAGGTGAGCAGAATAAAACAAGGCAGCAGGAGTAAAACCTCTCACCCACGAGAGTATGAAGTGATATCAGGGAAAGTCCCAGGAGCAGGATGTATGTGGCACAGGTGCTGTAGGAAAATGGGAGGAGGTCTCTGTGAGGGTCCAGATATCTGGCCGCTTATGAGAAGGCCTGAGACACCTGTCTGCAGTGTCACTGTTCACATATATGGGACATTTTGCTTCAAACAACAGAGAAGGGTAATGGTACTTGAAAAACCACCTTCTGGAGCAGGCATTTCTTTTAAAGTGTAGCTAAAGAAAAGAAAGAAAGAAAGAAAGAAAGAAAGAAAGAAAGAAAGAAAGAAAGAAAGAAAGAAAGAAGAAAGAAAGAAAGAAGAAAGAAAGAAAGAAAGAAAGAAAGAAAGAAAGAAAGAAAGAAAGAAAGAAGAAAGAAAGAAAGAAGAAAGAAAGAAAAGACAGAAGGGAGGAACAAGGGAGAAAAAAGAGGAAGGGGAATCCCTAGATGATGGAAGGTAGAGGGAATTAAAAACTATTGTTTATGGGACTGAGCGGAAGAGGTGTTGAATTAAGTAATGTTAAAGTTTGAAACTCTTAAGCTAGGGCCTCAACATAAAATGCAGTCGTGGATTGGTAATACTTCTGGGCACCATGAAGCAGAAAATTCAAACTTGTCTCCCTCCCAAAAAAAAGAAAGAAGAAAAATAATCAGGCTACAGATAGACCCCTGCTAGAGAAAAGCTCATGATTCAAAATTTTTAAAACATGCACAGATAGTCTATACAAAAGCAAGTCAAAAGACAGCAACAACAGAAGGATTTGATCCCCCAAGAACATCCACTAACAAAAATTTGACAAGGTATAAAGTAAATAAGTTTAAATGACTAATCACAAAAATAGAAGAGAAAAGAAACCAAAGAAAAAAAACAAAAGAAAAAATACTATGGAGGAGACAGAAAAGCATAGGAGAAGAACCAAATGGAAGTTCTAGAACTACAATATTTAACCACTGATTATTTGGTTTCTAATTTCAGTGATTAAAACTTTTATTTCTAGAAGTTCCATTTGGCTCTTTACCTCTATATTTTTTTTCTCCACACTATCCTGTTTAAATGAAAAAACAGTAGATACTGCTAAGAGAGAGAATTAATGACCTCGAAGGTAAAGCAAGGTCAATTTTCAGGAATACCGTAATACAGGATTAAAGAAATGGAAACTGTGATAGGTCATGACACTGGGAAGAAAGCATATCTCTGTTATGAGTTCCACAAAAGAACAGCACTATTTGGAGATATTGAGTGGGAATTCTCCTGTGTAAATGGTAACACAAACTCTCAGATTCAAAATGCTCACAGATGATATGTCTGAGATACCTCTCCCTGACACTGGCATGGATCAGAATGAAGCACAAGGTTTTATTCTGTAGTCCTGACCATAATATAAAAAGAAAACCCATATAGGAAGTTGTAGCTTCTGCAAGTAGACTGGATTTTGCTCTTTGAGATTTCTACTCTGTGATCCTTGACCCAGCCCTTCTGTCCTCCATCCTTTTGTGACTGGTCTTTGGTCTGTTTTCTGTCACCTGACTTGGCTTTTGGAGATGTGCTGATTGAAACCTTCTCTTCATTCTAATGGAAGGTACCATGTTTATAATCTCAACTATCACTATTTGAGTTTTACAGATGGAGCAAAAAATCTTCAATACACTCATACTCCTCTCCTCACACAAAAAAATTAAATTCAAATTTAAATGAAGGGTAGCATCCATTGACTTCTCTGGCACAGTTTCTTGATACCCCACTTTCAAATTATTTTATTCTTTTTACTACTTCCTGTATAGATTCTAAATATATTTGTATGAGAAACTGTGGAATAAACCCTAGTTTGAAATTCAGGAAACTTAAGTTCAGGTCTACATTAGCAATGGCAAACTGTCCTGAAAACCTCGCGCTCTCACCTGCCTCTTATAGCAGCCCTGTGAGCTAGATTCCTTTATTAACTCTGTTTGCACCTGAAGCCATTAAGGTTGCCACCCCAAGTTCAGTGATTAGAAGGAGGAAAAGACCCTTTGACTGCAAAGCCCAGGATCTCAGCAGCTATAGCCTCCAACCTCACTGGCCCTGTGGCTCTCCAGTGATGTCCCTTTACTCTGTAACATTGTATGGTGTTGTGTATATGTGCCTGGAGTATGCATGATGTTCAATGAACAGTGCGTGGGAAACAGTAAGGAATTTACATCTGTCTCTACGGAAAACCAAAAACAACCAAGGGGCTTGTCTTGCCGTACTTGGAAATAACAGATGATCTGATTTTCGAAATTAAAAACTAAAAGCAGTAATTTATAGATTTCATAACCTGTTTGCACCAGTTATCAAAAATTTGCTTTCTTAGCAAGTCAATCATCTTAGTTAAGAATCTTTAAAAGTTCAGTCATTTGAAATGCTTCTTTAGAAGATTGGGATTTTAGCCCAAAAAACACCTTCCACTCTTGGAGAGTGAGCCCCCCTGGAGGGAAAGGACTTTGCAAATGCAGCATAGGAATTTGCTCTCTGAATCCTCCCCACAGAAAGTCTATGCAATCACCTACAACTCCTGAAAGTGCTGTTTCACTTCTTTCTTTTTCCTTCTTTCTGACTTTTTTCTCCCTTCTATTCTGATACTTCCTACACACCCCCTTCTTGATTGTTGTGGTGTGAGGCCCAGCTCTCCAGTGCATCCCCCTCCTTTGGTTGCCCATCCCAGTCTGTGAGAAACAGAAGCTTCCTCTCTCAACTATTTTAGAGCCCATCCAGTGGTTTACTCTCACTAAATACTTAACTTTTCTGCCTGTTTATTAGTTAAGAGTCACATGAAATTAGGAGACACATCTTTGTATTTGTCACTATTTAAAACCTACTCTGCTGCATTTAGCACATATATAGAAATATGTAACGTCTGATCCACATGGTTATACGTGCATCACTATTCATTCGGATTCAAGAAACAGAAATCTACTCCAACTAATTGAAGGCCAGAAGGATTTTTTGTAATGACACAGGGATATCACAAAGAACCTCACTGAGGAAGTACAGCCAGTCCTCAGAACACTGCACTGGGGCCTGGAAAGCCATCAGGAGCTAAAGCAGCTACTTTCTCAGTCTCTTTTTTCTCTCTGGGGCCACATGATCTACCATCTGCTCCATTCTCTTGCTTCTCTCGCCAGACGGTCTCTCTCTGCACCAAGTTTTCATGGGCCAGGGAGCACCACGACCTCTAATCTCTTGCCTCATAGTTCACATTCTTAAGAGGGAGACTCTGAATGGCTCAAATCATGGGTCAGGTGTCCAGTCCTGGTTGCATCAACTATGGCCCAAGGATAGTAAACTATCATGACAAAAAAAGGTGGGACAGGCATAGCCCTGCAGCCCTGGCAGAGAGTTGGCATGGGAGCAGTTCTAAAGATAGGGATATATATATATATTCTTTTGAAACTATACTGATTAAATATTGAGTTCATGTGTGTGTGTGTGTGTGTGTGTGTGTGTGTGTGTGTGATGAGCAAGTGAAGTTAATACTTTGAAGATTTGCTTGCAAATTCATGCTGAAGAAAAATGAGAAACAAGTTTTTCCCCAGCGGAAAAATAAACCAAAATAAAGTTGTTGGAGACTTATAAGGACAGAGAGATGAAAATAGGATATAAAATTCAATAGAAAAGCACGCCTTTTGGAAATGTTATTTAAGAAAGAATGCACTGACATCTACGTCTACATGCAGGGTGGGCAAAATCTGGAAGTAACACAGGGTGCAGAGCCCGCTTTGAGTTGGGATTTTATCATCCTCTGTTCATAATATAGAACCAGACCACAAAGGTTTAACGAGTATGGGTTAAGTGTCCCTCACTCAGAAAACAGCATTTTGTTATAGATATTTAAAGATTAAAGGCAGAAGCAGTTAGTCTACTGTGTAATATTTACCGATGTGAGCAGCTCTACTATACAGACATCATACACATAAATTTAACTATTATTATTGTGTTGCCCTTTTCCAAGAAAGGGTAACGTAGATTTGTAGGAGCACTTAACACATGTAAATCCCCCACCTCTTTAAAGCAAAGCGCACTGTATTAAAGAGCTACATAAATTTTACAAGTATTCTGTCCTTTTGAGATCATAGTGCTACTCTTTCCTGCACCACAATTAAAGTGACACCTCTACAAGCCAGTCCCATGAACCCCGATCACAGATATCTCACAAAAGACACTGCTTCTGCCAAGTGCATAATTGCAGCGAGGAGGACTAAATGATGTGCAGAGGCTCCAGGCTTTGGTATTACAAGGGCCCTGTTGGCAAATAGCTAACTGTTTCATTGGCCACTGCAGCCTTCTTTGAACTTTATTTACTCATTTACTGTTCTTTTCCCACTTTTCTTAAGACTGGCTTTAAAGAATGATTTAAAGCACCACTTCCTTCAAATAGCTAATAGCCCACAGAACGGATGAGAGCTTACAAAAGAATTGTAAGTGTTCAAATTGATAGCAGTGGAATCTCAAATGGAGTATTTTTCCACTGGTAAGATACAGCCAGAGAGAGTGCGATTTTTATCTTTCTCATTGTGACTGTTTTTTCAAACTTGGTCCTAAGGAAGAAAAGGGTTGTATTTTATGTTGTGGAATTGGGCCATGGCAAGTGATTTTTCATTTTTTGGCTGACGGGCTTGACATTTCCAAAATGTATTTTGCACAACAGGTTAATAACAATTATTTTGATCAAATCCCTTGAAAATCATATAATAACTCTATCAATTCTGCTGGAAAAGGAACAAGTTAGAAACTTAAATGTCTTCTCTAATTGGGGTTAGATAATAGCTCTATGAGAAAGGTTGGTTTGGGTTTGTCAAAGATGGGTTTGGGATCAACTATTCCTAGACTCCATGACTTTAAGTTACGTGATGCAATATCTATGTCTCCCAAGAGGATAAATATTATGAAATATGGAGCTCTGAAGTATGTTTCCTCAATAATATAACAGAATTTGTGTTGAGTGCACAATATTTTATCATATGGCTTTGTCTTAATTTATTATCATTATGATTTACTTAGCTAATCCCTGTTAGACATTTTATATTTGCTAATCTTTTCACTATGATAAATACTTCCACGGTGAACATTCTTGAAGGTAAGTACTATCCCTTAAGTTTGTTTCCATGGCTCCAGTTTCCCTCTGCTGTAATCATTTCAATCCACCTCTGACTCAGGCAGATTTTTCTTTTAGAAGCAGCACTTTGTTGCAAACAGGATAGTCAAATATTGTGGCCATACTCAGAACCTGCACAGTCTAATTTTAATCTTCTGATTCTTCATGAATACCCAAGGCTCTGCTACTTGAAGTTTGACCACAATTACCAGTTGACTTCTAGGCTATCATCCAAAGCACTTTCCTTTAGGGGTAGAAGGATTAGTTAGGACAGTCCAGAATCCTTCCTGAAGGAAGTATGGAACTAAAACCAACAAAGAGAGATTGTTCTTCCCCTAGATGCCTGAGGTAGTTATGTGGAAACTTTAAAAGTGTAACCAGAAGCCATGTGTTTCTGACATGTGAACCCTGAAAAAAGAAAATGTTTGTCTGCAGAGGGAGAAAAAAGGACAAAGGTAGGAAGAAGAGGAAGAGGATGTAAAAGAAAGAGAAAGAGGAGAGGGATTAACAAATGTTCTAACGGACAAGAAAGGGAAAGAGGAATCAAAGTGTCCCTTCCCTGGAGTACAGAGCAGTTCTGAGCATTTGGAAGAGGAGATCCAGTCACTGGGCAACAGCTGAATGAGAACGCTAGTGCCACTCATCCCCTTATTGCTTTCCGGTCATGCCCAGCTTAGAGTTGGACTGAAGAGTAAACCACCGAGGTGGGAACTTGGCACACCCATGGGTAAATGCTTTAAGACAGTCCTGGGAATCTTTCGCTAACAGTAGACTGTCCCTACAGATATTTTGATGACACTGGAAATGTGAGATGGAGTCAATTGCACTCCTTAAACTTCTCTAGGAGACTCTTACATGTATGTGCAGGGAAAAGATTCTCTGACAAGCCACTTGGGAAGCAGAAACTCTTCCCCTGGGAAAGGCTTAAGACTAAACACATGGGGTTTAAATAACCATCCAAGGATGCTAGATCATCTTAAACTCTGGGCTTTTGTGGGAATGAAGATCTTTGATTCATTCACACATAATCCTATCCATTCATGTTATGTCATACTCTTGTTTTTCTTTGATGAACAGCTTTAGGGAACATGACTTTGAAGAAGCACTAAATTAACAGCTTGCCTAGACCCCCATGATAGTCTCTGGAGGGCTTCTGCATGTCTGGTCTGATTCTTGCTTTCTGTTTTTTTTTTTTTGTTTTTTGTTTTTTTTTCTTCAGCCCTTTTCCTGTCATGGCAAAGAAAAAAAAATTATAAGATAATTTTTAGAGGGTTAGCTTATGATCTGTTTTCCCCACAGTGTCTCCACCTAAGCACTACCCTCACCAACCTTGAGCCCTCTAAAGAAAGGTCAATGAGAGCTGGAGGTTAACCTAATCTGAATCCTAGATGTGATACTTGCCTACACGATAGACACAGGGTGTCCATGCTGTTGGTTGACAGCAGCAGGAAGGTCTGTTTCCAAAGAGGAAGGTGTCAAATGAGCATAAAATGTCTACGCTCATTTGCTACTTTATTTCCTCTGGAAGATCCAGTTTGTAAAGTTGAGATCAAGAAATCTATATAGTCATAATGAGGTGTTATTCTAACTTATTTCACCTTCAGAACAGCCACTTGAGATTGGACAAGAATCCAGTCTAGATATTGGCAGAGGCAGAAAATGGAAAAGAAATCCAGCCACAGGGCTTGGTCTCTGCAGGCAGCAGGTGGAGGCCAGGGACATGGCAAGCATGTCTCCTAGCTCTGGGCTGTGGCTACACAGCCTGTTCTCTGCATTTCAGGAAGGGAGTGAAAAGAAGAAAATGTGTTTGGCAGTTTAAATCAGATAATTACCTTCAAAAAAGGTATGCTGAATATAACTCCCAGGTTTTTTCCCATCTGTTTAAACTTAAGTTGAAGAAGGTCACTCCCAAACTGACCATGCTACGTGATGAATATGCTCTCGAAATGAATGCTTTCAGATGGTTCTTTTTATGAAACATGCACAAAGATGTGTACTGTGGCAGTGGAATTGGCCTTGCAAGACATCTGGCCACAACATGGGCCTCATTAAGTTACACCTGTAACTGTGGGGTCATTTTTTTTTATACCAGTAATATTAATAATAAAGGGTTCATTGAATAGGATTATTAATGGTGCCAGGTGGAGGATGTGGTATTACTTACAGCCTGGTAGCGGATTGGTTAATGTCTCCTCCCGCCAACGTTTCTGGTTTCATGTTTATAGACAGAGAGCTCCAGATGATGGCTAGCAATGTAGCCATTGAGAAAATGAATTCCCCTTCTTTTCCACCAGCAGGAAAATTTACAACAGTTGGTGAAGAATTTGAATGAATCTGCTCTCTAATTTTGAACTTGCAGTCACGCTGAAGAGTAAGTTAGGTATTTGCCAATTAATTCAAGAAATTAAAAAGTCAGCCTTAAAATTTCACTTTAACTTGACTGAAAGTGAAACTTTTCAGTCTTAGCCATCTTCCATCACTTTTTCTTTCAGAAGACATCCATCTCTGCATTTTCGCTTTGTGGTCACAAACTGCAAATCGAAAGGGAAAAAGAAAACTAAGATGAAATCTAAAACCTTTCCTTCCTTCTGTGGAATGTTTGCTTTTGCCCTTTTACAATGCAAGACTTGTAACAGAAGGAAATAGATGCTTGAGGTAGGTTATTTTTTAATGCACATTATTACAGGTGTTAGCAAGTCTGGTAAATTCAAAGTATTGTTTGATTTGGCAGCAAGATTCCAAGACTTAGAAAACCAACTCATGTTTTAGCTTCAGATTACGTGCAGCTAGAAAAAAATTTTAAATTTAACTAGGCAATTGTTGAATATTAATTGAATTGTGTTTGAGTAATAAAACCCAACTGACTGCTGAAAACATGCTTATAAAGGGCATAATAGGAAAAAGAACCATTTATATCTCTTTGGCCATTTATAAATATGCACACACATCAACTTGTGCATAAACAATAAACTAATAATAGATTAAAATGTATTTACATTGAATTTTACAGTTTCAAAGTAATTTTTCACATAAATTAACAACTCTCAAAAGTCGGTAGGATGGTGTACTTATTTTGCAGAGAAGAAAAACAGAGTTCAGAGAGTGATGTTCCTAAGATCCACAACTAACAAGTGCCCTCTCCACAATTGAAACCCACTATCATGAACTCTAAACTCTTGTTTTTTTCCACTCCACCGTCTGCTTCCCCTTCCTCAGCCAATTAAGCTTCTTCAAGAATATCCTAAAATCCAGAAACGACTTCCATCGCTACCTCATTTTAATATAAAGACATTTACATAATCTGGCTAAATCTCATCAAGTTAATGATGAGTGGAGGGTAACAGCCACAAAGAATACACACACTGTAGAGTCCCATTTCTGTGAAATTCAAGTCAGTCAGAATTGATCTAAGGTAGCAGAAGTCAAAATAGCGCTTTCATCTGTGGGGAGGGCATTGGCTGAGAGTGCAAAGGAGACCTCTGGGTCTCCTTTATTCTGTATTTCTATCAGAATGTGATGACTCAGGTGTGTCCACAGGAAAGTTTAGCTGAACACTAAAATTTGTCAAACTTACTGTAACGGTATCATACTTCAATAAGAAATTAAGTTTAGAAAAGCTACTATATTGTTATCAAATATTTACTAAATGTCCCCAAAATGTATCTTATTTTCTGTTTCAGAAAAAAAGAATCGTTACCCTTTCTATATCAGCAAGCTCTTTGCATGCTACTATTTTCTATTTTAAATGTACTCTGCTGTTTCTTCCACCACCTATGACAGTATTTTATCCCTGTCCAAATACACACCGTTTCTTTCTCAAAGAGCAAAGGCCATTTGTTCCTTGTGTGTCTGTTCCCAGCATGCAGCATAGTACCTAGTATAAGATATGTACTCAGTGACTGCTTGTCAAAAACAAACAAACAAACAAAAAACAAAGTGAATAAATGCACCAAACTGCTTTCAGTTTGCCACTTGATAACTCAGGCCTAGCATATAGGCTATGTTAACATATGCTATAAGACGGGGCAATTATCATTTAGACGGGGATTTGCAAGAAGTTCCAGGGTCCTTTCAACAGCTGTTGTGATTAGGCCACCTTTACCGCCAGAAACAATCTGGAGATAAACATAAGCCCCAGTGAGATGATTTCTACTGCTGGATCTGATTGTCTCCTTTCTAAGATTCCCTATCACATAGCTAATCCACTGTACGCCAAAGAGTGTCCCTGAACTCTAATCCTTCCCATAGTCCTGACTGGGTCCTTGATCTTTGACCAATTTGCCCCCAAATTCCTTCACCGTGAAAATTTTGCTCATATCCTGTCTAGAATTTAAACCAAACAGCACCAAAACCCTGGCATCTGGCACTCCTGGTTTTCAGGAGTCTCGCTTACCAGCTTCATGTGACTCTCAGTGCCAAGTTCACTTACTGAAATCTGAATAGCAGCCTCCTTTTTAGAAGGTTTGCGGTTTCTGCTTCACTTTTTGTCTGTTTGTGTTTTATATCAGGTCTGGCCCCAACAACCGCAAAGATGGGAGTTCATTCCAGGTGCATTGCTTTTTTGCTGTCTCCTTTCTCTAACAGTTTGATTCTTTCTCTTCCAGCCTTGCCACTGTTCAGGCAGTGGATCCATTTTCTAACTACTGAGACCTTTAGTCTGTCTATGTCAGTGCTGGCAAACCTATGGTACACATGCTGCAGCAGGCTGTTGGTATCACTGAAAGCTCTAAAAGGTTCACCATCACTAGTCTACTTGATTTTTTTAAAAGTAATGGGAATGAATTCTTAAAATAATGTTTAATTTTTTTATTTTAAAGAGAAAAAAGATAAGCAATGAAACTGAGTTTTCAAAAAGGTTAATAGGACAGTCACAATTCGATACATTGGTATTGTCTTTGTAGTAGTTAAGCAGAGTACAAGATACAGGCATGATATTTTGTCTAAACAATACTAGCACAAAACATTCTTTTCAAGGAACTAAGAGAAGCTAGGTGCATAACTATCTTAACCATCTTGTATATACATATATTTTTTTCTTTCTCCCTTTCCCCCATCACAGGTTGTCTTTATTTTGAACAGTTTTTTCCCAATTTATCATATCTATTGTATGCTTTGGATCCTATTTTCTTGTTCAGTTTCTCACACTAATGAGACAATATGGTGTTTATACATGTGAGTCTAATTTATTTCACTTATGAGTATGGTCTCAAGTTGCATCCATTTGCCTATAAAAGTCTCCAGTTTTTCCTTCTTTATGGCTGAATAGTACTCCATTTCATTAAAAAAAAAAATCTTTTTTTTAATCTGCTCCTCAGTTGATGGGCATTTCAGTTGTTTCCAAGATTTAGCTATTACAAATTTTGCTGCTATAAACATAGGTGCACATATTGCTGTGGTATGATGTTTTCAGTACTTCTGGGAAAATACCCAGAAAGGGAATAGCTTGGTCTAATGGGACTTTTAATCCTAGTTTTTTGAGAAATCTTCACAATGATTTCCACAATGGTTGCACCAGCCTACACTTCCACAAATAGTGGAGAAGGGTTCCTTTTTCCCCACAGCCACACCAACATTCATTATTGTTGAGTTTTTGATGATAGCCACTCTTGCTGGGGTGAGATGGAATCAAAGTGTTGTTTTAATTTGCATCTCTCAAATAACCAGTTATGCTGAACATTTTTTGTATATTTGTTTGCTATCTGTATTTCTTCATCTGAGAAGTATGTATTCATCTCAGATGGCCATTTTTAGACTGGGTCTTTAAATCTGGGATGTGTGATTTTTTTTCAATTCTTCATATGTGGAACAATTACCTATAATTTTTTTCCCATTCTGTGGGTTGTCTTTTCACTCTGTTTGTGATTTCTTTTGTTGTGTAAAACCTTTTTAATAAGATGAGATCCCATTTCTTGATTCTTTGTAATATGTCCCTTGTAGTCTATGTCCTGTTCATGAAATCTCTGCCTACACTTATGTCTTCAAGACTTCTACCTACTTTCACTTCTAACAGACAGTGTTTCTGTTTTAATATTTAGATCTTTGATTCATTTTGACTTCAGTTTAGTGCATGGTGGTAGACATGGGTCTAGTTTTAGTCTTCAGCACATTGAGAACCTGTTTTTCCAGCACCATTTATTAAAGAAGATATCTTTCTTCTAGTGAACATGTTTGGCCCCTTTGTAAAGATAAGGTGTGGCTGAGTGTGTTTTTGGATGTACCTGCATCTTCTATTCTGTTCCGTTGATCCTCGGGCCTGTTTTTTGCCAATACCATGCTGATTTTATCATAGTAGCTTTGTGGTGTAATTTCAGGTCATGGATTGTGATGCCCCCTGACTTGCCTTGGTTGCCCAGAATTGCTTCTGCTATTCTAGATCTTTTCTGATTCCAAATGAATTTCAGGAATGGTATTTTGATTAGGGTCACATTAAATCTGTATAACAGTTTGAGGAGTATGGCCATTCTCACCGTGTTGGTTCTTCCTATCCAAGAGCAAGGAATATCTTTCCCTTTTCTGATATCCTCTTCCATTTAAATAATGTTTTAATGGGTTAACAGCCAGTAACATAGAGCTAGGTTGATAATTATGAAGATAAGGCACTAAGAAGATTGCCTTTACAGTATTATTAAAATCTAACATACATGAAGCATTGCTTGAGAGGATGCTACACATCTACCTTGCTCTAAGTTCTTCCATACCTGGCTTGAAATGACACACAGTTGGATTGGTATGGTAGCTACAAACTGTTTTTAAATATATTCCTACACTAAAGATGCGGACAATTAGAGCCTCCAAAATATCAAGCCATAAAACTGAATTGAAGTTGAAGCCATCGTTCTGTCAAGATGACACTTCTTTGCTACCTGAGAAAACCTCCAGTAGCCTAGCCTAGTAAAACAGATCTTAAATGGAAGCACAATTCTGTTCTATGAACCTCTGCTATCCTGTTCCTTTTTGACTGCAGAAAGGAGGTGATTGGACTTGTGGGTGGTTAGTGTATGAGCCAGGAAGGGTGAGCATGAGAGGACAAAGAAGGTGTGAGGGGAAGAGGACAGGATCCAGTCAGCACTTGATGATAGATTTTGAAGTACATTAGTGTGCATTTGTGTGAAGGAATCCCCTAGAAAGCTGAAAGGGTAAAATCTGTAAGCTGGTACAGTTGGCTGGTTTGGGCCTGTTTACATCTTCCCTTAGAAAAGCACAGAGCAAAGATGAATAAGGGAAAAAAGAGGAGAAATTCCATTTATAGATGGATTAACAGAATACTGGAGGCCTGGTGCAGAGAGGAGATCCTCATTCAGAAGGCCCGTGAACTGCTCTCACTGAGTTTCATGTGTAAGTCCTCCCTGCGCATGCCCAGTGCTGAGTGAGGTACTGGAGTGGGTGCTCCATGAGCTGCTGGTACTGCAGTTCAGTCTCGGCTTTACTTGGGCATTGACCTTCTGGAGGTCACAGACACAGGCAGTCCATGATCACCACCAGTGCAGCCTGTGTCTAGCTCCTGTGCATATCCTGAGCTGCCTGGAGACACAGAATCAGGTGGTCCACAAATTGTTGAATCTGCAGTATGTGTCTGGGTTTTTCCTGTACC
>NW_004955402.1:40573927-40813415 GCF_000276665.1 Chinchilla lanigera
CCAATTAATGAGATTGAAAATGTGATTAAAAACTTACTGACAAAGAAAAGCCCAGGCCCTGATGGATTAACAGCAGAATTTCACAAGAAATTCAGAGACAATTTAATATCAACACTCCTCAAATTTTTCAGTGAAATTGAAAAGGAAGCAACGCTCCCTAACTCATTTCTGGAGGCAAGTGTTATACTAATACCAACACCACAGAAAGACTCAACCAAGAAAGAGATCCCTAGTGAATATAGATGCAAAGATACTCAATAAAATACTAGCAAATAGAATGCAGCAAATCATCAATAAAATACACCATGATCAAGTTGGATTCATTCCAGGAATGCAAGGATGATGGGTCAATATTCGAAAATCAATACATGTTATACACCATATCAATACAGCCAAAGACAAAAACCACATGATCATCTCAATAGATGCACCATAAGCTTTTGACAAAGTCCAACATGCATTCATGATAAAAACTCTACAGAAAATAGGAATAGATGGTCTTTACCTGAACCTGATCAAAGCCATCTATGATAAACTAACAGCCAACATCATACTAAATGGACACAAACTGAAAGCTTTTACTTTAAAACCAGGAACAAGACAAGAATGTCTGCTGTGACCATTCCTGTTCAACATAGTTCTGGAAGCATTAGCCTGAGCAATTAGACAAGAGAGAGAAATAAAAGTAATAAGGATAGGAAAGGAAGAAGTAAAACTACCACTACTTCCAGATGACATGATACTTTACACAGAAGACCCCAAAAACTCCACAAGAAGACTCCTTGAGTTAATCAACAAATTCAGCAGTGTAGCTGGATACAAAGTCAACATCCAAAAATCAATAGCATTCCTATACACAAAAAACAAACAGACTGAGAGAGAAATTCAGGAAACCATAACTTTCACAATAACATCCAAGAAATGGAAACATTTAGGAATCAATCTAACAAAAGAAGTAAAAGATCTATTTAATGAAAACTACAGAACTCTGACAAAAGAGATCAGAGTATTTCAATAAATGGAAAAATATTCTTTGCTCATGGATAGGAAGAACCAACATTGTGAAAATGGCCATACTACCAAAATTGTTGTACAGATTCAATGCATTGCCATTAGACTACCATTAGCATACCTCACAGATCTAGAGAAAAACATTCCTTAAATTCATCTGGAACCAGAAGAGACCCAGAATAGCAAAAGTAATCCTGGGCAGCAAGGGAAAGACAGGGGAAATTACAATCCCTGACCTGAAATTTTACCAGAAAGCTACTGTAACAAATTCAACATGGTACTAGCTAAAAAAGCAGACCAGAAGATCAATGGAACAGACTGGAAGACACAAACACAACCACAACCACACTCAGCCACCTAATCTTTGATAAAGGAGCCAAACAATCTCACTGGAAGAACGATAGCCTCTTTGATAAATAGTGCTGGAAAAATTAGCTTGCCACCTGCCAAAGACTGAAGATAGACCCAAGTCTATCACCATGCACCAAACTCAAGTCAAAATGGATCACAGATCTCAGTATTAAAACAGAAACACTAAATCTATCAGAAGAGAAAGTAGGTAAAAGCCTTGAAGACATAGGGGTAGGCAGAGAGCTCATGAACAAAAACCAAACTGCCCACGAAATATTTCAAAGAATCAACAACTGGGATCTCATCTTACTGAAAAGCTTCTGCACATCTAAAGAAATCACCAGGAGAGTAAAAAAAGGAAAACCCACAAAATGGGAAAAAAATTTTAGCTAACTGTCCCTCAGACAAAGATCTTCTATTTAGAACATATAAAGAATTAAAAAACATCAGCACCCCCAGATTCAAAGACCTAATCCAAAAATAGGCATTTGAGACGAATATACACTTCTCAGATAAAGAAATACAAATGGGAAATAAATACATGAGAAAATGTTCAACATCATTAGTCATTCAAGAAATGCAAATTAAAACAGCATTGAGATTTCATCTCACCCCAGTAAGAATGACTATCA
Source organism: Chinchilla lanigera (assembly GCF_000276665.1). NCBI lineage: Eukaryota > Metazoa > Chordata > Mammalia > Rodentia > Chinchillidae > Chinchilla > Chinchilla lanigera. The sequence continues at coordinate 40,575,922 of NW_004955402.1, forward strand.
TTAAGAAATCAACCAATAACAAATACTAGCAAGGCTGTGGAGAAATAGGAACTCTTCTCCACTGCTGGTGGGAATGAAGACTGGTGAAACCACTGTGGAAAATCAGTATGGAGATTCCTCAGCAAACTATGTCTAGAGGTCCCATTTAACCCAGCTATTCCCCTTCTGGGTATTTTCCCAGAAGATATGAAAACTTCATATCAGAGCGATATATGTGCACCTGTGTCCATAGTGGCAGAATTTGTAATTGCTAAATTGTGGAAGCAACCCAAATGTCCGTACACTGAGGATTGGGGAAAAAAAAATTGTGGTACTTTTTATATAATGGAATATCAGTCAGCTATAAAGAAAGATAAACTCGAGGCTTTTATAGGTAAATGGTCACAACTAGAGACCATACTCATAAGTGAAATAAATCAGACCTGCATGTGTAAGAAACATATTGTCTCACTAGTGTAAGAATCTGAAAGAGTGAATAAAAATTAGGAGGTATGGTAGACATTGTGAAACAAACAGCAAATGCTCAAAAGTAAAGGGCAACTGCAGTGTGGGAAAAGAAAAGGTAAAGAAGGGGAAATTATGTATGTGTGTATATACAGGATAGCTAACATAGTTATACTACTGTCTTCTATTGCTTTACTGAAAGTAACAGTTACTGATTACTTATTTTGGTCAATCTTGCATGTCTCTATTTGTTTTCCTGAGAAACCACTTTGAAGATATCAATACATAATACAACAACCATTGTTAATTTCCTACAACTTTGTCTGTAACTCTGTATTGTTTATATTTTTCTTATGCTATGATGTAAATGGATCTGTTTGTTAATATATTTTCCTTCTTTTATTTTTAAAATAAATTTAAAAAGAATATTGGAGAGTAATTTAAATAGGATTTGTAAGAATACAGATAACTTTTTTCTTTTAGCTATATATTCTAAAAGTCAGGGGACAAAAGAAAAGAAACATTTATTTTGTGCCAACTCTGTAACATATTCACTTGCCTCATTAACTTCCCTTCATCTAAACTTCATAGAAATCATAGTAGATTTTGTAATCTGCCTCAGTCCATACAAAGAAACCAAGGTCTGAAGACGGAAAGTTACCGAAGATCATGTGTGATGCAGCCAGGCTGGGGCAGGTGTGGCTGCCTACAAAGCACTCTACCACATTGCCCAGCTACAATGTCCCTGATATTTCTACGGGTCTAGAAATAAGGTTAGCAACATATGCTTTGACATATTCTTCCTTAGGATTTCCAGGGACTAAAAAAGCCCAAACCAAACATTCATAAATGTGAATTATATAATAAAATAAGCCAATTGCATTTCTGTGAATGTCAATTAAAATTCTAAATGGCAATGCTTTTCTAAACAATGGCTGGAGACTAACAAGTGCAGGTTCAGTTATCTAAAGAGTTGATCATGTAAGTTAAAGCTCCCAACCTTGAAAGACTTCTTATACCTTTAGGATGACCCCAAGATTTACATTTCAAATAAGTAGATTTCAGAGACCTCTTCAGGCTTAAACCGTTCTTCTATCTTGCAAATTATATTTCAACCTGGCTGTTACTGGAGTTAAGAAGTCTTAATATAGTCAAAAGAAGTTTAACTATATTCATTGATCAGTCCCAATGACACCTAATACAGTACCATTTCCAAGTGTAGCTTGGGCCTCCCAAGGATACCAGACACCCAAATAAAAAGATGGGGTTCAAAGAGTATTTTAAAAGAGAAACAGGGAATGGTTACTAAGCTGTGAGGGAGTAAAAATCTTTGAAGTTTACTGTGGGGCTCATGGAGGTAGGAATACTTCTCACCAGTTCCTTCCTGACACATGTGCAATGTCCTATGTACTGTGCAATAGCAGGTGGTGTGAAGGAATCCCCTAGACAGCTGCAGGGGTTGAAACCCACAACCAGCCTATAAGAGTCTCTTCCTTGGGATTTTTTACATTTCCTGTATATGACAGACTTTTTTGAACTAAAACCTGCTCTTCTAGGGTGTGAAGTTGACTAAGATGCTACAAGTAAACGTGCCTGTTTTTAACATTCAGTATATATTACCTGCTATGATGATGATAATGCCAGTGTGGCCATGATGGTAATATGAAAATGGCCCCAGACCACTCCAAAGGATGCTACTTCCTTGTATTGGGTGGTTCCCCATGAAATACATGATGGGGAGGAGAAAGAGATGTATTAATTACTCTTTAACAGATGAGAAAACTGGAAATAAAAAGTGATTAGGTAATTTGCCTAAGACAATATAATTTGAAGGCTTTAGAAGTTGTCTTTAAATTATTTTTCTGCTCTTTCCTACTGTGTCTCCAAAACACAAACACACACACACATGAACACACACACACACACTACCACCACCACCATGAACACCAACACAGACACCAACAACAACAACAGTAGCAATAGCAACAAAAACAACCTATAGTTCCCTTCACAGATTATGGTTTCTCAAACTGCACTCAATTGTGAGATACTGACTATACGAACAGACAATGTTTGGACCTTATATAAAATTAGAATTTGGACCCATAATTTATAGCAACCACACCAGGAAACCAACTTCTTTTCTATTATAAGCAAACCAGGAGACCAGTCTGCTTTAATCCAGGCTTGCAGGAAGGCAGATTACCATCCCTAGTGGCAATCAAGTAAGGTATAAAGACTTTTGTAAAAATCAGCACTAAGTGCCAGGACTTGATTAATAACCGGCAGCTTCCTTAATTGTTGTCCCCACTACCCACTTAGGATCAGCATGAGAAAGACAAATATGCACCTCTAACCATGATATAGGCCTTCTAGTCCCCAGTTCCGGTTAGCTCATGATAGCCTCCAGTCAGGCCACACCTGAAGCTGCCCTTTTCCTCTCCTCCTTTGAGTCTCTACCAGAACACATGTGGCTGTAGCTGACTTCCTTGATGTAGTGACCTCATAAGTGGCCTATGCTTTTCTTATTTGGTTGATCATCATTTCCTTTGACAGCTTCATCTTCCTATGTCCATGTGGAGCAATAGGGGAAAGACTGAAGACCCACACACATCACAGATAAGGAAACTGAGGCCCAAGGAGTTTGGTTATTCTACCTAGGTAACAAGTGATAGGGGCAGGAGCCCACCCCAGTCTCAGGTCTTTTGATTGCCCCTGTCCCTGTGGCATTACTCCCTGCTGCCTTTAGGAGTGCTCTTCATGAAGTGGTAGGAGGAGGAGAGGAATGAGGAATCAGAGGACAAGTGGTGATTCTGCTAAGAGTACACTAAGGTTCCATTCACTGCATTCCTAAAATGGGGTGAAAAGGCCTCTTTGTTGGAGGGAAAAGGACCCACAGAGTTTGTCTCCTGACAGGAAAGATGTAAAGGGGTCTCTTGGAGATTTATGTCCCTTCTAGGTCTGCAAGCCAAAGCTGGCACTACATACCCCTACTAATTTTCAGGAGCAAAGTAATATCTTTGTTCCTGAAAAAGACAAATAAACAAACAAGCAAACAGAAAATTCTAAGTCCTTCTTTTTGGTTAGTCTTTACATGCATCCATCTCTTTCACTTGATGTGGCTCACTTTCGTTCTTCTATTTTAATATCTTAAGGTTGAAAAAAACCCTAATAACCAATAAGTTTACAGCTTTGATGCAGAGCACTAAAGCTGTTTTCCTATGAATATAGATTATTACATTTTTTTGCAAACCAAGTAAACAGATGCATAAAAATGCATTTTTTCAAGAACATAAGAAAACCTGCAATAAATATAGTGTTTTAATTTGCTTTTATGATTACTTGTAATTAATTAGCATCAAAAGTAAATTATTGGGGCCGTGGATTTAGCTCAGCAGCACAGCACCTGCCTGGCAAGTGCAAGGTCGTGAGTTCGATTCCTTGTACTGGAAGAAAAACAAAAACAAAAAAGCAAACAAACAAACAAACAAAAAAAGTAAACTATCAACATCCAAAATTGTACTATCAGATATGAGCAGGGCACTCCATGAATGACTGGCTTATCTTTATATCAAAGTAGGAAAAAGGATAATCTTTCCTTTTAGTAGCAGCACAAAAGCAGAAGTCTAAAAGAGACTGATAGGAAGGCCTAGTTTATTGAGTGACAGATGGTGTCAAGGTCTAAAAACAATGTAAAAAAAAAACCAAAACAGTGTACACTGACAGTCACATAACTCAACTGGGTTAGGCTGAGAAAGTTTCTTTTGAAAAAAATAAAAAGCTGTATCAGCTCTGCTAAATTGAAGAAGCTTCATACACTCCCTCCAAGCCATCACTCTTTAGCCATAAAAAGGGGAGCTATTTTGACAAGAGTTGGTATTTTTTTAACCAACTCTTGTCATTTGTCATCATTTTTCCCCGTGAGATTAATGATGGGATTGTTTCTTATAGCTTTGGTCAATTTAAAATGAACCAAAAGTTCAAGCAAGTGATCTCCTTGACCTCTTTCTGTTTCCTTTGACATTTAGTACAGTGTTTCACTGTGCAATGAACTACCCTTTGCCAAGAGAGTGCCAACAAGAAAGCAAAGTGTATATTTAGTAAGTAGACAGGTTTTTTATTTGAGAAAAATATGTGCAGGGATTTAGAAGACTCATGTCTGTTTTATTAACAAGAATGTACTTGAACTGAGAATTCAATATCCGCAACACAAATAAAATTCAGCAACAGAAGGGAAGGGAGGAGGGGAAATAAGATTAAAACCTACAGTTTTCTTTCTTCCTTATTATCCCTCCTCAGAGTTAGGGACCTTCAGAATGGGACTGCAGAGCTTCCAACAAAGTTAAACAAAATAGATTCAGTTCTAACAATGTTCATTGCATAGCAGGCCCTCAAAAGACACATAACATTTCATTTTTCATAAGCTATCTGAAATACAACTATATGCACTTTTCTAAATAATACCTGGGAAGAATAAAAAGTGACACATGTTCATGACGAGTTGGGATGAATTTTCACCTACCTTGGGTTAATATTGATGAAAGAATATAAAGTAAATTCCAATCAAGGCATAGTCACAAAGTGGTGACCTCACACACACTCTTAGTTATCTTGTGCCCTTCCTCTAAGGACTCCAGTCCAGGTGACCATGATACTGTCAATGACCTCACTTGTTGCTAAGGAACAATATCAGAGTTAGCACTCCCTAGGGACAAAATGTTAAATCAGACCAAAATGCCTGTGCTGCCATTATTGTGCTAGAAAAATCTCTAGCAAATTGCACTAAAATAATAAATATTGGTAAAAGCTCAAGCTACACCAACTGAATTCTTGCTTAAACATTTATATTAAGAGTTTGTCACAGTGTTGAATTGCTGCTGTTTCTCTCATCCACCACTGTTGGAAGTGGGAATTGAGCTGAACTAAGGAATCCATAAAATTTCTAACCAAAATATTTTTACACCAAAAACCAGAAGATTTTCCAGTCTGTATTACCAGCAATGAGCACACATTCTCATTTTCCCCAAGGTTGCTGCCTGCCAAATTTTTCTTTGGAAGGCCACAAAGCCCTTCCTCAAATACAATGCTCAGGATCACATGTAAGAAGATGTAGCTCATTGTTTTTTACTGAGGGGAGGAAAATGGTAAATCCATTCAAGGCAGAACTGTGAGAAAATTCAATGTCTTGACTTCTTAAACCAAGCACATTCTTTGAAGTTGCCATAAAGTGGGAAACCATGTATTGCCTCTCATCATCATTTTTTATTTGGGTTTTGGGTCCCCAGTGAAAGCACATCTTGGTGTTCTATTATTAAGCCCATCTCCTATGGCTTCAAAGAAGCCATTTGGTTCCTTGGTAACAGGAAAATGATCTCTTTCAGCTCTTGGTCTTTCACTGTTCCTCTCTGTGATTGTGAGTGTGAGAAGGGAAGGGGACCATTCACCTAAATGCCAGACACTGGAGAAGGGTCAGATGCCTAGCCTCAAGACAAGTGCCCAACTTCTGGGTGTACTTTAACGTCTTTGTTACACATCAGTAGCAGTGTACACTTAGATAAGAACCAAGATAGATCAATTTATTTTAAGCCTTATTTTATGCTAGTTAAGGTTAGAATAAGTTCCAGAGACTTAACTTGGACAACAGCAAAAATTTTATCACCTCATTCCTTTCTGCTAGGCTCTTCACAGGTGCTCTGTGCCCTAATAAAATCCTTTCTGAGATACTGGATCTAGGCATTCTCCTCTCTGAATAATTCCCTGAAGTCTGTAACTTTAAATATATTATTTTTTTGTAAAATGGCATGATACTTTACAAGCTCTTCTGGATCCTTTACCTAGACTGCCAGCCTATTTAATATTTTAATACATTTTGTTAAAGCAGTAATAGGTGATTTTGTATTGTATTCCCCTCCACAGTGGATGATGTGCATTCCAGAAAGAGCTTACGAAGTACATTTTGATTTAAAAGAGTGGCCCTCAAGGGTGTTAATTTTAATTCAATAAGAGAGACACTGTGAGGTAGATGAAGTATTTTGGCTTCTGCTAAACCACACTGAGACAATACAATGATTATGTACCCCAGCTCTACAAAATCTTGCCCTAAATGTTTATGTTCTGTTAGTATAAGGTGCATGATTTCTCAGATAATTGTTTTTATACACCACTTGATATTTTCCATAGAGGTACTGTATTAAGAACTGCTTAGACAACTTTCTGGTTTAAAACCAACATTGTTTTATTTTTTCAAATTTTATTTTAAAAGAAAAATGTTTTTAAAAATTCCAAAGCAAGATAATAGGAGAGCAACAATGGTTAATGTATTGTGTATTGTTGTCTCCAAATTAGTTACTCAAAGTACAATATATATGCATTTAATTTTCCAAGCCATATTAGCACAAACCTTTATTTTCAATGAATTAAGAGAAATTAGTAGTATAACTATTTTAACTATATTGTGTGTATATAGATAGATAGATAGATAGATAGATACATAGACACATAGATACATAGATATGGATATTTCTTTTTCTTTCTTTTCCCTTCATTCTTTTCTACTTTTCCACATCCTAGTTTCTTTTTCCTCTTGAACAGTTTCTTCCCATTTTATAATACCTATTGTACATTTTGGATCTGATTTACTCTTTCAGTTTCTCACACTAAGGAGACAATATGATTACACATCTGAGTCAGGTTTATTTCACTTATTAGTATGGTCTCTAATTACATCCATTTGCCTACAAAGTCTCAAGTTTATTCTTCTTTATGGTTGAGTAGTACTCCATTATATAAAAAAACCTGCATCGTTTTTATCCATTCCTCAACTGATGGACATTTGAGTTGTTTCCAACATCTGCCTATTCAAAATTGTGCTGCTGGGTGCTCCACACCCTCTTGAGAGCCAAGCTGAGCTTTGCACTTCAGGAGCATGTGAGGTGCCCCCACCACTTTGCTACAGGCATGGGAGCCATGCTGAGCCCCAAATAGCTTCGGGAGCCTTGGTGACTGCACCCTGCCCTCACACACCATCATGGGAGCCATGCTGAGCACTGGGTACCTTTGGGTGCTTGCCCCACCACTTCCACACCATCACAGGGGTGAGACTGAGCTCCAGGGAACCTCTGTATCTTTGAAAATGACAAGATAAAGGAACAAAATGCAATCTCAGACCTACACCACAACCAGAACAAGTCCAGAAGACATCGACACAGAAGAGCTTGGAAGTCATACACCTGAAATTTCTGAAATGATAGCAACTGAAGTAAAGGAACAACTCCATCAGGCCATAGAAGACATCAGATCAGAAATAATCTCTCAAGTAAGAAAAAGAAATGACAGCAATAATGAAAGAATGCTCAGCACATTTAAGAATACATAGATAAAAACAAAGAAGCATAGAAAAATGATGGAAACCTTGAATAAGCAATAAGGTAAAGAATTAGAATGTATGAAATAGATTCAAACAGATATCCATGAAATTAAAAATTTCACTGAAAGCTGGCAAAACACTTGAATGAAGCTGAAGATAAACTTCCAGACCTTGAAGACAGCATTGCAACTAACGATCATGAAAAGAAGGATCTCTTTAAAAATAACAAGGAACCAGGAAATAACAATTCAACAGCTGCAAGATGATGCAAAGAAAAGCAGTGTCAGATTAATAGATGTCAACAAAACAGCAGGAGTGAACACAAATGACATAAAAAGACTATTTGCAGAAGTAATAGCATAAAATTTCCCATGCATGCAAAAAGAATCCAACATAAGAGTAAGTGAGGCATACAGAACTCCAATTAACCATAACCAAAACAAATCTACACCTACACATATAATAAGCAAGACTCCAGAAATTTAGCAAAGGAACAGAATATTAAAATCTGTTAGGGAAAAGAAACAGATCACCTATTTCTGGAAAGCCCATCAGAATCACAGCAGATTGCTCAAAACAAACCATCAAGTCAAGAAGAGCTTGGAGTGAAGTATTTCATATCCTGAAAGAAAATAACTTCCAACCAAGATTAATGTACACTGCAAAACTATCCCTCAAAATTAATGGAGAAATAAAATATTTCCATGACAAAGAACAACTTAAGAAATTTGTGAGTGCAAAACCAACCATACAAAGAGTACTAAACAATATTCTAGGAGATAAAAATGAACACAATTTCAAGAACAACAATAGAAAGGAACCACCAAGCAGAACAAGCAATTAAACAGAGGGAAAAAGTAGGGAACAAACAGCAAGAAAATAACATGACAACATAAGCCAATACATATCAGTTATAACCATTAAAGTAAAAGGTTTCATTTCACCAATGAAAAGAAACAAACTAGAAGAGTGGATCAAGAAAAAATCCAACAGTATGCTGTATACAAGAAACACATTTAACTCAAAAGGAAATTCATAAACTGAAAGTCAAAGGTTGGAAAACAATACTCCATGTGACAGGAACCCAGAAAAAAGCAGGGGTAGCTATTCTGTTTGCAGACAATGTAAACATCAAACCAACAACAACCAAAAGAGATAAAGAAAGTCACTACATACTTGTTAGGGGAAAACTTCAAGAGGAAGAGATAACACTTATAAATATCCATGCAACAAATATAAGAGCCCTAAACTATATAAGACAAATTTTAACAGACACAAAAAATCAAATAATCAGTAACACAAGCATAACAGGGGACTTTAACAGTCCATTGTCACCAAGAGATCGGTCAACTAGAGAAAAAATCAGGAAATAAATAACAGAACTAAACCAATCAAGTGAACAAATGGATGTAGTAGATCTTTACAAAGTTTTCCAACCAACAGCATCAGAATGTGCATTTTTCTCAGCTGCACATAGGACATTCTCTAAAACAGAACATATACCAGCACATAGAACATGCTTAAGTAAATGCAAAGGAATTGAAATTATCCCATGCATACTATTGGACTGTAGTGCAGTGAAGTTGGAAATTATAAACAAAAGAAATTGCAAAAACTCCATAAGCCCATGGAAATTAAATAACACCTTCTTGAACAACCAATGGGTCACAGATGAAATTAAAGAATAAACTAAACAATATTCACAATCAAATGAAAACACAGATCCAACTTACAGGATCCTGTGGGACACAATGAAAGCAGACCTCAGAGGGAAAGTTATAGCTGTGAATTCTCACATCAGGAAAACCAACCGAGAACAAATAAAAAAATCTTATGCTATGCCTCAAACTTCTAAAAAAGAACAGCAAGTCAAATCCAAAGCCCAAAGAAGGCAGGAAATTATAAAGATCAGAGCAGAAATTAATGCAATGGAGACTGAGAAAACAATACAAACAATTAATGAATCAAAGAGTTGGTTCTATTAAACAATAAATCAAATTGATAAACCCATAACAAATCTTATCAAAAAAGGAAAGAAAAAAACTCACATTCATTCAATAAGGAATTGAAGGGATGAAATCACTATAGATCCTCTCAAAATTTGGAAGATCATCGATACTTACTTTGAAAATCTTTACTCTCATAGGCTGGAAAATACAGAGGAAATGGACAGATTTCTAGGTACATATGACTTACCAAAGCTTAATCAAGAAGATATAAAAACCCGGAATAACTCAGTATCAGCCGACAAAATTGAAAATGTAATAAAAAAACTTATGAACAAAGAAAAGGCCAGGTCTTCATGCATTCACAGCTGAATTCTACAAGAAATTTAGAGAAGATCTAATGCCAAATCTTGTCAAAGTCTGTAATGAAAGTGAAAGGGAAGGAATTCTCCCTTACTCATTCTTGGAGGCAAGTATTGCACATATAAAACCAGAGAAAAACCCGATCAAAAAAGAGAGCTATAGCCCAATCTTCCCTAGGAATATAAATGAAAAAATTCTCAATAAAATACTAGCAAAGAGAATGCAGCAAACCATCAAAAAGATTATATATCATGACCAAATGGGATTCAATCCAGGAATGGACAGATGGTTCAATATATGCAAATCAATTAATGTAACATACCATATCCATATCAATAGAGCCAAAGACAAAAATCACATGATCATCTCCATAGATGCAGAAAAAGCTTTTGATAAAGTCCATGCTCATTTATGATAAAACCCAATAGAAAATGGGAATAGATGGTCTTTACCTCACTCTGATAAAAGCCATCTATGACAGGCCAATAGTGGGCATCAACTAAATGGACAAAAACTGAAAGCGTTCACTTTAAAATCAGGAACAAGACAAGGATGTCCATTGTCACCACTCCTCTTCAACATGATTCTGGAAACATTAGCCAGAGAAATTAGACAAGAGAGACAAATAAAAGGAATAAGGATAGGAAATGAAGAAGTTAAATTATCATTATTTGCAGAAGACATGATACTTTACATGGAAGACCCCAAAAACTCCACCAAAAGGCTTATAGATTTAATAACCAAATTCAGTAGCATAGCTGGATAGAATGCCAACACTCAAATTTCAATAACATTCATGTGCACAAATAAACACACTGAGAGAGAAATTAGGGAAACTACACTTCTCATAATAGCATCTAAAAAAATGAAATATTTAGGAATCACTCTAACAAAGGAAGTAAAATATCTATAAGGTAAAAAGTTCACTACTCTGAAAAAAGCTCAAAGAGGATTTCAGAAAACTGAAAGATACTCTTACTGCTCATGGATGGAAAGAACCAACATTATGAAAATGGCCATACTCCAAAAATTGTTGCACAGATTCAATGCAATCTCAAATAAAATACCATCAGTATACCTCACAGATCTAGAGGAAACATTCCTAAAATTCATCTGGAGCCAGAAGTGGACTACAGCACCAAAAGCAATCCTTAGTAACAAAGGCAAGGCAGGAGTCATAACAACCCTGTCTTGAAATTATACTGCAAAAGCCACTGTGATAAAATCAGTGTGGTACTGGAAAAAAAAATAGACCTGAAGATCAATGGAATAGATTAGAAGATGCAGACACAACTACAAAAACACTCAGCCACCTTATCTTTTACATAGGGGCCAAACATGTTCACTGGAAGAAAGATAGTCTCTTTAATAAATGGTAGTAGAAAAACTGGCTTTCCACATGCCGAGACTAAAGCTAGTCACCATGCACTAAACTAAAGTCAAAATGCATCAAAGATCTAAATATTAAAACAGAAACACTGGATCTATTGGAAGAGAAAGTAGGTAGAAATCTTGAAGACATAGGGTTAGGCAGAGAGTTCATGAACAAAAACAAAACTGCCTGTGAAATACTGCGAAGAATCAACAACTGGGATCTCATCTTATTGAAAAGTTTTTGCACATCTAAAGAAATCACCAACAGATTAAAAATAAAACCCATAAACTGGAAAAAATTTTAGCCAACTGTCTGTCAGACAAAGGACTTCTATATAGAACATATAAAGAATTTAAAAAATCAGGCCCCCAAAATTCAATGACCCAATCCACAAATGGGCATCTGAGATGAATACACATTTCTCAGATGAAGTAATGCTAATGGTGAATACATATATGAAAAAATGTTCAACATCATTGGTAATTTGAGAAATGCGAATTAAAACAACACTGAGGTTCCATCTCACCCCAGAAAAGATGACTATTATCAAGAAATAAACCAATAACAAATGCTGGAGAGGCTCTGGGGAAAAGGGAACACGTTACCACTGCTGGTAGGAGTGTAGACTGGTGAAACCACTGTGGAAATCAGTTTGGAGATTCCCCACAAAATTAGGATTACAGTTCCCACTTAACATAGTTATTCCTCTTTTGGATATTTTCCTAGTAGAATTAAAACCATCATACCACAGTGGTATATGTGCACCCATGTTTATAGCAGCACAATTTGTCATAGGTAAATCTTGGCAAAAACCCAAATGCCCATCAACTGAGGAATGGATAAAACATATGTGGTATTTTCATACAATGGAGTATTATTCAGTTATGAAAAATATAAATCCTAGACTTTTATAGGTAAATGGATGCCACTAGTGACTATACACATAAGTGAAATTTATTGGACCCACATGTATAAACTCATATTGTCTTCCTAGTGTAAGTACCTGAAAGAGTATATAAAACCCAAAAGGTGCACTAGATATTGTGAAAGGGAAAGAAACTGCTCAAAAAGAAAGAACAACAGGAATAAAAGAAATGAGAAAAAGAAAGAAGGGAATATATATATATATATATATATATATATAATATCTGGATAGCTGAGATAATTCTACTGCTAACGTTTAATGGTTTATTGAAGAGAACAGTTAATGCTTAAGTTCTTTTAACCAATTTTGCATGCTTATATCTGATAATCTGAACAACTAATTTGAAGACAGCAATATGCAATAGGACAACAATTGGTGAATTTTGACTGTCTTGTTTAGTGAAGCTCTGTATCATTTCTAATTTTTTAAATTATTTTTTATTCTGTCTAATGGTTTGATTAGTCTTACACTCTTACATCCGGTAATCTGAGCAACTTCACTGAAGATAATAATATGTAATATAACAACCACTGTTAATTCCTACCATTTTGTTTTAAAACCCTGTATCATTTTAATTTGTTTTGTTTTTGTCTACCTTGTTGCTATTTTGTTGTTTTTTATTCTCTTTAAAATAAAAAATAAAAATAAAAATTGTGCTGCTATAAACAGGGGTGCACATATATCGCTGTGGTATGGTGTTTTTAATTCTTCTGGGAAAATACCAGAAGGGCAGTCACTGGGTCAAATGGGACCTCCAATTTTAGTTTTTTGAGGAATTTTTCATTGTGATTTCCACACTAGTTGCACAAGTCTACTCTCCAACCAACAATGGAGAAGGGTTCCTTTTTCCCAGCAGCCCCTCCAGCATTTGTTATTGGTTTTTTTTTCTTGATTATAGCCATTTCCAGGGTGAGATGAAATCTCAGTGTTGTTTTAAATGCATTGCTCAAATGACTAATGATGTTGAACATTTTTCATATATTTATTTGCTATGTGTATTTGTTCATCTGAGAAATGTATATTCATATCAGATGGCCATTTTTGGATTGGGTCTTTAAATTTGAAAGGTTTGATTTTTTTGTGTGTTCTTTATATGTTCTTGATAGTAACCTGGCAAACATTTTTTCTCACATTGTGTGTTGTCTCTTCACTCTGTCTGTAGTTTCTCTTGCTGTGCAAAAGCTTTTTAATAAGATGAGATCTCAGTTGTTGATTCATTGTGATAGTTCCTGTGCAATGAAGTTTTTCTTTGTAAAGTCTTTGCCTACACCTTTGTCTGTAAGAGTTTTACCTATTCTATCTTCCCCCAGATTTAATATTTCTGTTTTAATATTTAGATCTTTGATTCATTTTGAATTTAGTTTACTGCATGGTGAAAGATAGGGGGGTCCAATTTTCTTCTTCAGCATGTGCAAAGGACATTTTTCCAGCACCATTTATTAAAGAGGCTATCTTTCTTCCAGTGAACATGTTTGGCCCCTTTGCAAAGATAAGGTAGCTGAGTATGTCTGGAGTTCTTCCTGCATCTTCTAATCTGCTCCACTGATCTCCAGGTCTGTTTTTTTGCCAGTACCACGCTGTTTTGTCACAGTATCTTTATACTATAATTTCAAGTCAGGGATTGTGATGCCCTCTGTCTTGCCTTTGTTGCACAAAATTGCCATTATTATTCTAGGTCTCTTCTGGTTCCAAATGAATTTTAAGATTCTTTTCTCTAATTTTGTGAGATATGCTGTTGGAATTTTGATTAGAATTGCATTAAATTTGTGTAATAGTTTTGGAAGTATGGCCATTTTCATTATATTGGTTCTTCCTATCCTAGAGGAAGGGATATCTTTCCATTTTCTAATATATGCTTCAATCTCTTTTTCAGAGTATTGTAGTTTTCAACATAGAGGTGTTTTACTTCCCTTATTAGATTGATTCCTAGGTATTTCATTTTTTGGATGCTATTGTGAAAGGTGTTCTTTCCCTAATTTCTCTCTCAGTGAGTTTGTTATTCACGTACAGGAAGGTTATAGATTTTTGAGTGTTGACTTTTTTATCCAGCTATGCTACGAATTTGTTATTAAATGTACCAGATTTTAATGGAGTTTTTAGGGTCTTCTTTGTAGAATATCCTGTCATCCGTAAATAACAATAGTTTAACATCTTCCTTTCCTATCATTCTTCCTTTTTTCCCTTTTCTTGTCTAATTTCTCTGGCTAAATTTTCCAGAACTATGTTGAATAAGAGTGGAGACAGTGGACATTCTTGCCTTATTCCAGATTTTAGAGTAAAATCTTTCAGTTTTTGTTCATTTACTATGATGTTAGTTATTGGTTTGTCACAGATGGCTTTTATCAGATTGAGATAAAGATCATCTATTACAATTCTCTGCAGGGTTTTTATCAGGAACGGGTGCTGGACTTTGTCAAAAGGTTTTTCTGCATCTATTGAGGTGATCATATGGTTTTTTCTTTGGCTCTGTTGGTATGGTGTATTACATTTATTGATTTAGGTACAGTGAGCCATTCCTGCATCCCTGGGATGAATCCGACTTGATCATGGTGTATAATCTGGATGATGTGCTGCATTCTGCTTTCCAGCATGTTATTGAGAAATTTGCTCTATGTTCATTAGAGAGATTGGCCTGTACTTCTCTTGCTTAGATAGGTCCTGCTATGGTTTTAGTATGAGGATAATACTTGCTTCCAAGAATGAAATTGGGAGTACTGCTTCTCATTAAATTTCATTGAAGAGTTTGAAAAGTAGTGGTATTAGGTGTTTTCTAAATTTCTTGAAGAATTCAGCAGTAAATCCATCAGAGCCTAGGCATTTCTTTGCTCATAGATTTTTAATTACATTCTTTATTTCATCGACTGATATTGGTTTATTTAGGATTTTTGTACTTTTTATTTTAAAGAGAAGAAACAATAAAAACAATGTTTTAAAAACAGGACAGTAGGAGAGTAACAATGATCAGTACATTGCTTATTATTATCTTCAAAGTAGTTGCTCAGGTTACAAGGTATAGGCATGAAAAATTAATCAAATGATATAAGCACAAACATTTCTTTTCAATGAACTAAAAGAAATTAATGGTATAGCTATCTAAACTATCAAGTATATAACCCATGTTCTGCTGAGAAAAAAATGTGTATTCTGATGATGTTGGGTAGAACACCTGGAAAACATCTACTAAGTGCATTTGTTCACAGGTTTGGTTCAGTTCTGATATTTCTTTGCTGATTTTCTGTCTAGTTGATCTGTCTCCTTGTGACAGTGGGGTATTAAGGTCTCCCATTATAATTGTGTTATTACTTATTTGATTTTTCATGTCTATTAATAATTGTCTTGTATAGTTGGGTGTTTCCATATTTGGTGCACACATATTTATGATTATTATCTCTCCCTCTTAAAGTTTTCCCCTAACAAATATTTAGTGACCTTCTTTATCTCTTTTGATTGTTCTTGGTTTGACGTTCACAATGTCTGCAAGTCGAACAGCTACCCCCGCTTTTTCTGGGTTCCTGTTTCATGCAGTATTGTTTTCCATCCTTCTATTTTTAGTTTATGAATTTCCTTTTGAGTTAAATGTATTTCTTGTATACAAAATATCTTGTTTCCCAATCAATTCTGCCAGTGTGTTTCTTTTGATTAGTGAATTAAGGTCATTTACATTGATGGTTACGACTATTATGTATTGTCCTATCTTTGTCATGCTATTTTCCTGCTATTGGTTCCCTGGTTTTCCCCTCTGTTTAATTATTTGGCCTGCCTGGTAGTTTCTCTCTCTTGTTGTTCTTGGAATTGTGGTCATTTTTATCTCTCTCTAGAATATCTTTTAATACTCTTTGTAGGGTTGGTTTGGTGGTCATGAGTTTTTTCAGTTATTCTTTGTCACAGAAGTGTCTTATTTCTCCATTAATTTTGAAAGATAGTTTTGCAGGGTACATCAATCTGGGTTGGAAGCTGTTTTCTTTCCAGACTTGAAATACTTCTCTCTAACCTCTTCTTGACTTGAGGGTTTGTGTTGAGAAGTCTGCAGTGATTATGATGGGTTTCTCTTTATAGGTGATCTATTTCTTTTCTCTAACAGCTTTTAATATTTGGTTCTTGTGCTGAATTTCTGGAGTATTGATTATTATACACCTTGCTGTAATTTTATTTTATTCATGGCTGTTTGGCGTTCTATATGCTTCATTTATTTGTGTTTCAGGTTCTTTACCCATGGTTGGGAAGTTCTTTGCCATTTTTCCTGTGAAGAGTTTTTTAATGGTATTTGTGCTGTCTCCAGTTTTCTCATTGACTGCAATCAATCTTATGTTATTCTTCTATGTGTCATCTTGCAACTGCTGGATTTATATTTCATGGTATCTTCCTATTTTTAACATATATTTCTTTCCATGATCACTAGCTGGAATTCTGTCAGGATCTGAAATTTTATCCTCTCTTTCATTCAATCTGTTGCAAACACTTTCAATGGGGGTTTTAACCTCTTGGATTTCTGTTTAATCTGTTTCACTGGTTCCATTTCTTTCCTATGTTGGGCATTTTTTGTTTCCATCACTTTTCTAAGCTCATCTATTCTTTTATCCATGTTTTTTCTAATATCTTTGATTTTAAGCATCATTTCTTTTTGCACCCGAGAGATTATTTTCTCCATAGCCTTTTCCACTTGTTTTTTTTTTTTTAAACCTCTGTTGCTATCATTTCAGAAAGTTCCAGTGTTTGACTCCCAATTTCATCTATCTTATTGTGTTCTGGCCTTGTCCTGGTTGGGCTGGGTGTCTAGGGTTGCATTTTGCTTGTGCATCTTGTCATTTTCTATTTTCTCTTTTTTATTTTAGCTTGTTTTCTATTTTAGGGTTAGGATTAGGCCAATTTCTTATGATAATTTTATCACTACTATTGAGGCTTTCCTAAGAGATGTTTTTCCTCAGAGTTGTCCTTTACATGTGTGCAGTTCTGTATAGCTATCTGAAGAACTTACTTTTCCAATTTGTAAAGGATGCAAACTTACTATTTGGATCAGCACCCAGTTCTTTGCTACTGGGTTGTAGTAGTGATTATGATCCCCATACAATCACAACATTATTGTACTGGGGAGAAAAACTAAGTATAATATTTAGGATATCCTGGCTGATATAGTACAGTTAGTAATAACAATAGTTTCAAGTACATCTTAACTACTAAAAAGCTATGATAACCATTAACCTGCTACCTCCAACATATGAGCAAACTCTAAAATTATATAACAAATCAAACGTATACCATGTACTTCAATTTCCCCTTAGTTAAGTAACTTTACCCTTTTGTGGGGGACGTGAAGGGGGTTAAGATGGACAGGGGACAAGATAAAGTGATGAATGAGGTAAAATGATGAATGAGGTAAAATATAGTAGAGTCAAGGCTGGAGGTAAGGATGGTCACTCAAGTGGAAACTGGAGGACACAGGAGAGAAATAGTGGAATAGAATGTGAAGGAGTAATCAGAAAGGGAAGAGACAATGTTTATTTACTTGAAAGGTTAAATTCAAAAAGTAGTTGAAAAAAGAGAAAAAGAGCATCAGTGTAAGAAAATGCAAAAGATAGATAAGAAGCCTAAACAGTGAAAAAAGGAAGGAAAAAAAGAAGGAGAATGGAAAACAAATGAAGACAAGAACAACAACAAAAAAATATAGACTTGAGAAAGAGAAGACAGGAAAGAAAAAAAAATCCAAAAACAAAAATAACTACAAAATACAAGACAAAACAAGATGACTTCCAACCCGACAGGAAATGGATAGCCAATCAGACAAACAAGGAAAAATAAAAGTAGTAAAATACCTCTGGTGTTTACGGTTCTATGGTAGTGTCCATGTCAGACCCCAGAAATATGCTGTATACTCCAGCTAAGTTTGGGAATTGTGCTGGGTAAAGAGCTGATCTTGGCCTCTGAATGTGGGGACTGGGAATGGTCTTCTGTTGGTTGAGTTCTCCAAAGCCCAACTGGTGGCTGCTTGCTGCTAATTTAGACACTCCTACTTTGTTGGCTTTTCTGACTACTCTGTGCATCCAGGACAAGCTGTTCTGGGTCTCATGGGTTGTAATCAGTCTGCCCACCTAAGGAGTGTGTGCACCCACTGGCCTGGGGCCCAGCCTGTCCTGGGTCTCACTAGATTTTTATATCTTCATGATTGAGTTTTGGTAATTCATACATATCTAGAAATCCATCCATTTCTTCTGCATTTTCCATCTTATTAGAATACAATTCCTCAAAAAAAGTATATATGATCTTCTGGATTTCTGTAGGGTCTGTTGTGGTTTCACCATTTTTATTCCTAATTGCATGTGTTTGAGTCCTTTCTTTCTTTTTTTTGATAAGGTTGGCTAAGGATTTGTCAATTTTATTTAATCTTTCAAAAAACCAACTCTTCAATGTATTGATTCTTTGAATTGTTTTCTTAGTCTCCAGTGCATTACTTTCTGCTCTGATCTTTATGACTTCCTCCCTCATACAAGCTTTTGGCTTAGACTGCTCGTGTTTTGCTAGAAGTTTGAGGTTGACCATTAAGTTATGTGTGCTTGCTCTATTAACCTGATATGGGTATTTACTGCTATAAGTTTCCCTCTTAGGACTTCTTTCATTGTGTCCCATATATTGTGGTATATGGTATTATCATTATTTAATTGTAGAAGCTTTCTAATTTCTTCAATTCATCTGTTCATTGGTTGTTCAGAGGGGATGCTATTTATTTTCCATGTGTTTATGAAGTTCTTGTTGTTTCTTTAGGCATTGATTTCCAATTTTATTGCACTATGGTCTCATAATGCACATGGAATAATTCAATTCCTTTGCATTTACTTAAGCATGTTCTATGAGTTAGTATGTGGTTTATTTTTGAAAATATCTGTGTGAAGCTGAGAAGAATGTGTATTTTCATGTTGTAGGGTGGAACACTCTGTAGACATCTACTAAGTCCATTCATTCAAATGTCTGTTGCAGTTCTAATTTTTTTGTTGATTTTTTATCTAGTTGATCTGCCTTTTTGTGATAGTGGGGTATTGAGATCCCCCAATACAATTGTATTTGTGCTTATTTGATTTTTCATGTCCATTAATATTTATTTTATATAATTGGGTGCACTGGTATTTATTGTATATATATTTAGGATTGTTATCTCTTCCTCTTGGATTGTCCCCTTTACAAGGATGTGGTGACTTTCTTTTTCTTCCTTGATCAATCTTGGCTTGAAATTCACTTTGTCTACAAATAGGATAACTACTCCTGCTTTTTTCTGGGTTCCTGTTGAATGGAATATTATTTTCCAGCCTTTGATTTTTCAGTCTATGAAATTCTCTTTGAATTAAATTTATTTCTTTTATGCAGAATATTGTTGAATCTTGCTTCTTGATCCATTCTGCCAGTCTGTGTCTTTTGATTGGTGAATTGAAGGCATTAACATTGATAGTTATAACTGATATGTATTGATTTATCCTTGTCATGTTATTTTCCTGTTGTTGACTCCTCCTTTTTTCCCCTCCCTGTTTAATTCTTTGATTTGTCTGGTGGATTCCTTCTGTTGGGGTTCGTGGAGTTGTAATCCTTGTTATCTCATTCTAGAATCTTCAAAACATTTTGAAGTACTGGTTTGATGATCACAAATTTCCCCAGATGTTCTTTGTCATGGAAATATTTTATTTCTCCATCAGTTTTGAAAGATAGTTTTGTGGGGGTACATCAATCTGAATTGAAAGTTGTGTTTCTTTAGAGCCTGAAATACTCCACTCTAATCTCTCCTTGACTTGAATGTTTGTGCTGAGAAATCATCTGTGATTCTGATAGGCTTTCCTTTATAGATGATTTATTGCTTTCCCTAACAGCTTTTAGGATTCTATTTCTGTTTGCAATTTCTGGTATCTTGACTGTGATATGCCTGGCTGTAGATTTTTTTGATAATGGCTAATTGGAGTTCTATATGCCCCAAATTCTTTATGTCAAATTCTTTTTCCCTACCAGGGAAATTTTCTGCCATTACATCTGTGAACAGATTTTTTAATATCATTTGTGCTACTTCCTGCTTTTTCATTGACTCCAATCAATCTTAAGTTGTTCTTTGCCTCATCTAACAGCTGCTGGATTGATTTTTCTTGGTCCCTTGCTACTTTTAAGAAATCTTTCTTTTCATGATCACTAACTGCAAGCCTGTCTTCTATACCTGAGATCCTGTCCTTGCATTGATTTATTTTGCTGCAGATACTTTCAATAAAATTTTTATTTTCCTGGATATTTGCTTCAATCTGCCTTATAATTCTATATCTTTCCTATGTTGAGCATTCACAGCTTCCATAATTTTCTCAAGATCCTCTATTTTTTAAATCTGTATCTGCTCCAGAATCACTAAGCGTGGTTTTCATTGTGGACACCATCTCTGCAGTTACCTGAGAAATTATTTCTGAATTGATTTTTTTCTATAGAGCCTCATTCAATTGTTTTGTTGTTACCACTTCAGGGAGGTCAGGTGGATGGCTCTGAGACTGTCCCACCTCGTTGTCTCATGGGTTTGCATTTGGTGAACTGGATGACTGGTGTTACATCTTGTTTAAGTGTCTTCTCATTTTCTTTTCTTTTTTTTTTGAGTTTAATTCCTGGAGTGATGCTTATAAATTGCCTATGTTGGGTTGCTTTATTTCTAATATTTAGAACCTCTAGAAAATGACTACTTTACCAAGGTATCTCTCCAGGTATAGCTGGTTTTTGGATTTTGAATCTGTTACAAGATCCTTTCTCTTCAATTTGTTGGGGATGAGAAGTTGCTGGCTATTTGGCCCAGCCCCTGGTTCTTTGGCACTGGGCCATAGTATTTTCTATGACCCTTAGTCAATCTCAGTCTTGGAATACTAGGAAGAACAGCTGTTTAGAACAATTATGTCACTTCTGGCTAAAATGGTACCAACAATAACAATAACATCAAATACAGCCTAGAAAATGACAAACAGAGTCAACCATTAATTTGTTACCTTCAACTGTATGAACTAGATTTGTGGTTATAGAACAAAATCTGAAACAAATCAGAAAATTATATACAGTATGTAAGTCCTTAATATGTCAATTTTTTCCTCAGAGGTTAAACTTTAAAATGCATTAGGGAGAAAATAGAGAAGTGGAAGAAGAGGAAGAGATTTGAAGTAGAGCTGGAAGACAAAGTTAGATCACCCTAACTTTGTGAAACTCATGCAGATGACTGGAAGGAAAAAGAGAAAGAAGAGATAAAAAGAAGAACAGAATAGAAACCACAAAGAGGCTATAAACCATGTTCACACTCATATAAAAAAATGAAGGAGGAGAAAAAACAAACACACACACAAAAAAAGAAAAACAAAACCACCACAACAAACAAGACAGAGAAATAAAGAAAAAAAAGTCCATTTCCAGGTCTGTCTCTGGTAGATAACGTATGGAGAAAGAGTCTAGATCTATGCTGATTTATCCCAGCAAGCCAACAGTAGCTTTTTGGCAAGGTAGTGGATAATCTCAGCAAACCTGAACCTTCTGACTGAGACCAGGTTCATTCAGTCTCCAGCCATCAGCACACCTCCCATGAGACTGAGCCCAGCTGGGAGTTGCTAGATGAATCCTGCAGCTGCTCTGAGTTCTGAGCTCAGCTGACCCCTCTTCAAGATGGCTCCTGGCCAATCATTCTCTTGCTTGGGATGACTGAGCCCCCAGCACTCACTGCCAGCTGGTGCAGTCCTTCACGCTCACTGCTCCCCTTCTCCTCTCTACTGCTGCATCTCTCTGTGAAGGTCTTAGGAGTCACCAGCATTCGCCATGTGTCTACGGTTTGAACCACTCCCCTGGTGTAGTGAGTCCCATTCAGAGAAGGTGCCACCAGCTACCTCCTCACCTAATGAAAAAGACTCCAAGCCCTGTTTGCTGGTGCATGGACTCAGCCTAGGCAAGGCCAGGAACAGGGCTGCACTGCTCATGTGTAGGAAATTTAACTCCCAATTCAGCAATCTTTACAGGTAGAAGTTTAAGAGGTGATTAAGTTGTGAGGGCTCTGCCTTCATGAATGGATTAATACTATTACTGAGTGGATTTGTTATCCCAGGTAGAGTTCCTGACAAAATGATAAGTCTAGCCCAGTGATGATGAACCTTTTAGAGCTCTCAGTGATACAAATAGCTCACTGTAGCACACATGCCATAGGTTTGCTATCACTAGTCTAGCCTCTTACCTCTACCCTTCTCTCATAGAGATATGTAAACTTATCTTTTTCAGAGTTCATATACAAGTGAGAAGGTGCAGTGTTTGCTTTTGTCTGGACTATTTTACTTAGCATAATGTCCTTCAGGTACATTCATGCTGTAAATGAAAGGACTTTCTTTCTCTTTAAAGGCTAAATAGTGTTTCATTTGGTAAATGTACCACATTTTCTTTGTCCATTCATCCATTCATGTACAGTTAAGTTCTTTCCCTATTTGGCAGTGTATGAACACCATAACCCTGTGGGGAACATAGAACTACAGATAGAGCTTTGACATACAGACTTCATTTCCTTTGGATCTATGTCTTGTAGAAGTTACAATCCATTCTTAGTTAATTATTGTCTTCTCTATTTACCACTCCCAAGGGTGAAGATTATAGTAATAATTTTGCCACTAGGTCTGTACTGTCTTGCTACATGCCCTGTGGCCAGTGGGGTCCCGAGCGGAGGTGATAGGGATTAAGAAGAAATGGGACACATACGGAAAAGCTGGGACTGGGTGGGACCTGACGTCTCTGGTGGAAAAGCAGCAAAAATGTCTCAACTCAGAGTTTTCATTTATACACAGTGAAAAGGGAGGAAGTGCATGACAGAGTCAAAAGTGCAAGGTCTCAGTAATTTGCTGAGAATATTGAAAATGAAAATATTCTCAGAGCTGTCTGCTATAGTTAACAGTGAAGAACACCAAAGCTGGACACCTGTTGATATGCAACTGAGCTAGAGGTCACCTTGTTTACACAATCTGCCTCTGGCGTAAGGTGTCCTTGGGACTGGCTTTGCTCTAGTTTAAAGGAATTTGCTGACCTCAGGCTCAGCCTCAGCTTATTTGCCCTCCACACTTTCCTAAGTTCAACTGTTGAAAAATCTGAGATATAGAAAGTGGGAGATAGGAGGATTGTGTCAGAGGAGAAAGCCCTTTGAACACCATCACTTTCACGGATCAAACACTCAACTCCCATCTGTCTTACAGAGATCTCAGTGAACATAAACATTGTATGTCATAAACATGAGCTAAGATTAAGAATATCAACAAGGATGAAAACCATAAGGAGGATTTAGAAGAGGGGGAGGTGGGTGAGAAGGAGAAGGCGGTTATCAAAGGAAACACTCTGTATTATGTACATGTACAAATCTTCAAAATGATCGTAAACTTCATGTACTGTAGACATGTACTAATAAAAATGATCATAGACTTAAATATAAAGCACAGAACTATGCAATTTCTACAAGACAACAGGTTACAAAATCTATGTGACCATAAGTTTGATGATGAATTTTAAAACACAATACTAAAAATATGATCACAATAACAGCATGAAAAAGGATAAGTCAATTGACTTTATTGAGTTAGGCTGCAATAAAATTAACAACTTCTACAAAGAAAAAAATCAAAATGCTCCAGTGTATGTCTTTTGCAGGCATTTTGATATCCCAATATTCTCCATTTCCTTGGTTGATAAAGCCTAGAAAAGTTATGAAAAGAATTTCTTCTCAAAGGAAGTAACACTTTTTAATATACACATTTCAGCAAATACTAAACCTATTTTTTTCTCTCTCTTTTTTATTTTTTCCATTATTTTTTATTGGTACATGTTTCCATTACATAATGATTACATTCCTCATGGGGACTTGGTACATGTTCACAGCACATCTTAATTTTTAAAATGTTTTATCCCTTTTTCTTTTTCTCCTTTTTTCTTCCATCTCTTAGTCCCCTTACCTTTCACAAAAGATCTATCTCCTTTTTTTCCTATAATTTATTTTTATCTTTCTCTTCATTTATGGTTTGGGTTTCTTATAGCAGGGAAACCATGAGATATTTAAACTTGTGTATCTGATTTCTTTACTTATTTTATTTAACTTTATAGTCTCACAGTGCACTGATATTATTGAAGCACATATCAGTGGCAGACCTGGGCAAGGCTCTCATCAAAGCTTGGCACCATGGTTTCAGAGAGAATTAGAGGCATGTAGTGAGTTACAGGAAGAGGAATACAATTTGACCCATACACATCTTTGAGGCTCTAAGTGTATACTCTAACCTTGTACAATGACTTATTTCTGATTAACTAGCTAGTCAATTTTTGACCCAATCAGCTGGATATCCTGTCTAGACTTAACATCAGCTTCTACCCTGTCAAACAACAACTTTGTTCAGAGTCTTCCCATCTCACTCTTTGATATACAGAATGACTTTAAGCACACCTGCAATTCTATTGACCATTGTCAGGGGAAAAAAACTAGTGAAGATAATGGTGAAGACTCGTGAAAACTTCCTTCTATGTATCCATTCATTGAGTTACTGAAAAACTTTTAGAGTGAGGGAAAGACAGGCAAAGATTTACCACATGAAATTGTGTGTCTAACAGAACATTAACTAAGTTCAAAGGAAAGTGGCTCAGATTTCACTTGGAGGAACTAGTGAAGGTTTTGTGAGCCTAGGCTGAGAATTGCCTGAAAACCTTATCTAGGGGAGAAATGTTCTTGTGCACATAGACCTGGCAGAGGGGAGAGAAGAGCCAAATGTATTCCACACCTCACACCTTTAGTCATGTGCCCTGCAGGAAAGCCTATCTGCTTGAGCAAAAGAACATGGAGCCATTGAGCCCTAAAGTTTCTAAGTGGGCTGTTCACTTTTTTCAATTCATGACAAGATAAGCTGATGTTCTCCTAGAGTTGTAGCATCTGTTACAAAGAGGGGTGATCCATAAGGCTGCCTATTCTTCGGCAAGAAGTAAAATCAAAAATAAACTGTTCACATGAATTTTTCCACCTAAAGGTCACAGAGAAAGAATCCAGGCACCAAACCCTGAAACAGAAACCAGATCAGAGCAGAAAGGGTTGAAGCTGTGAAGAGAAGATAGAAGGGGTAAATGCCCTGAACCGAATGCTGAGGGACAGCCGCTGTCACAGGTGAAGGCTCTGTAGTTTGTGAATGAGACGTCACAGAGCTAGCCAAGGGTGTGCAGTTGTCAAAGAGGGGGTTTATCTGAACTGTATGATGAAAGGGAAGAAAATGAGGATAGGGAATTCTAGAAGATGTATCCTCTCTGCAAGAATTCCAAGGAATGGAAGGTGGTAGAGTGAGAAAACCACACCAAGGCTCCTGCTGTAGCTAGGATGCAGGGCATGTGGGTAGGAGGATCAAGAGCTCAGGAGCAAAGATGCAAAGGGAGAGGAAGGTGAGTTCTTGAAGACCACACCCACAACGGCACTGAGTAACTCTCACATAATTATCTGAAAAATTATTTCTTCTTCCATGGGGGATATCTTGTATGATTCTTTTTATTAAATAATTAAATCTGTGTAACAAACCGGTTTTCATTTTTGCTTTAGTTGTCACAAAGCTCTGGTGACCACAAGTTGGCTCAACACATTTCATTACAAGGATCTTGCATTATCCTCATGACCGAACATGATTCCAAGGCATACACTGTCCTGTATCTTAAACCACCAGAAATCTCTTCCTAAAAATACTCAAAATCTAAGTGATACACAGAAACAATACATAGTAATACCTTCTATTTGACAATCAAACAGCAAATGTACTCCATCTGCTATTAGATCCCTTCAAATCTTCTCACTCAGGGACTGAGCCCTAGTTCCCATGATCCAGCAACAGAGAAATTAATGCAGGGCACAGCAGAAATCTTTGCTCTCATAATAGAACAACTGATGAGATGAGATGCTGACTGTGCTCTGATTTTTATTATATATTTTGAGTATCACTCTTGAGTATAAGTTAGGTGCTAAATGATTTATCTTACTGTCACCACTGCTATAAACAATAGTGGCAGGGCTGTGGATTTAGCTCAGCAGCACAGTGCCTGCCTGGCAAGCGCAACGTCATGAGTTCAGTTCCCGGTACCAGAAGAAAAAACAAACAAACAAACAAACAAAAACAGTACTGGTTATGATTAATTAATAATTTACCATGTTCCAGTGTAACTTTTATAAATGCCCACTGAGAGAGTCCTTATCAGTCTCACTTTACAAATGTAGCAACAAGTTCAGGGAGTATAAATAATTCCATCCAGGAAAAACACCCAGAAAGTAAAGGAGCCAGTTCTCCAACTCTGTTCAGTACAGATTCCATTTTGGAGATGGCTCTGCTACCCTGCTTGGGGTGATCAGAGAAGTAGCTTGGAAAAGCGAGAAAGGAGAGGATTAAGGAATGTGGCTCAGCAGTGGGAGGGAGGAGGGTGCTGCCGGCCAGAACAGGGGACACTGAGGCCCCCTGGTTTGGGGGATGAATCTTGCTTACATACTTTTCATTTGTGAATCTGGATTCTTCTTTTGCAGTTGCCTCCTATCCTAACCATAATGATGACTCTAGAAGTTGAATCTATTTTTTTAAAAAAATTTTTAGGTCACTAATATACCTCACGGTAAGTTCGGTTACAGCATAGTAAATTGGGGCTTCTTGGCCCCAACGGACACCATCTGGTTTTCAGACAGCAGTACATGACCTCTAGGTCACTTTCCCTTAGGAAATTCCTCTTTATCTGATCCTTGGCTGCTAACTTAAGGACAATTTTCATACTTTCTCTTCTAATCATTTTGTGTTGTGGTTTTTCAGTTTGTTTTGTTTGTAAAGGGGAAGAATGCCTCTCATATAACACACACAGGTTCAGTCTAGCAACAAGAAAACTTTCTCAGACATCAAGAGCAAAAACATTTGACACTTCGCAGTGCAGGGGGAATGGAGCAATTCAGATGACCCAATTCAGATGAAAGCCAATTAATTGCAGCCCCAAGGTGGAGGCATGGAGAAGGTTGGAAATGCAATGCTCAAAGGGAAGAGAGATGCTCTTTTTGCTGTGGTTCCCTATTCTTGTTTTCAGTTCTCTCCTCTCCTGAAAGAAGTGATGAACATGCAGTATGCTTTGGGCACGATGCGAGGCTGAGAAAACTTTGGGGAGAAAGAGCAGCGGTATGGTCATGGCTCTTCAGTTTCAAAATGAATTAGTCAAGTTGAAGGGCAAAAACGAGAAAGGCCTTTTGCCAGTGCTATTTGACCCTTTGGTTTCAGTAAGGTTCCCACTAATTCCGAACATATTCTCCTATCCCAAACTCCAGGGAATGGTCAGCCTTATGAAAGTGCCATTGTCTCTACTTGCTCACTACCTTTTGGTGGCCACCATTTGTCCTTTTTCCTCACTTGGATGTGAGAAATCCCAAAGTTCTCCCACTCGCCATCTTTTTGTGCCACCCACCAGCCCTTATGTCACTCCCAAGTCTCAAACAATATCATTAAAGGCAAAGGAAGAAGAAAAAAAGAAAAAAGAAAAAAAACTCAAAAAACTCTGTGCAGATTGGCTGGCTCCTAGGACTGGATGTTTCAGACAGCTCTTGGCTTAGATACCCGGCCTGCCAAACACAATCTGTTTTCAAGATTCCTGGGCTATTTCAAGTCCAAGAGAAGGTTTGGGCTCAACTTTACCCAACTCGATCTCCTCTCTGTGCCACTCTGTGGAGGCCAAGTGAAACCCATTTGCCCAGGTTCCATTTTCAGATAAACTGTATTCTTGCCCCTAAAAGGATACCCTGTCCCTTCCTTGTTTTCTGTTGTTTTCTTTGTTTCATAACTTTGCTTGGCAGATGAGCCCACTATGACTCATTGTATTCTACCTGGGAAAGTACAGAGGATCCCTTCAAGGATGTCACGGCCCCATTTTTTTCCACATTAATTGGCCCCCACATGCTCTTCCCCTTTGCACAGAATGCTGTGGCCTCTCTCACTGTCACAATCCTTTAATAAATTGTTTTGCTTCTTATATCCAGTTCTCCAGCTAAGGTTTATTCCACTTTTTACTTTAGGAAATTTATTTTCCTTCAAGGCAAGATGTTCTTTTCCATAATAAGGATTTTATGTATGTTCAGAATGGTTGAGATGTTTGGGAGTTATTTAGAGAAATGGATTTTCTTTTACTTTTTCATTTGTTTGTGGTGCTGGGATTGAACCCAGGGCCTGATGCATGCTAGGTAGCACCATACAACTGAGCTATACCCCCAGCCCTAGATTTTTAATATTATTCTGGCTTGCAAAAGTGATCTTATAGTAGTATTGAAGGTAGTATAGTAATAAAAAATAGTAAATAGAACTTAAAAATACTTTTGGCAGTTGTTGCCCCAATTTTCATTGTTAGTCGCTTATAGTGCTTATCAATTAGTTAAATAAGTTCTGTAGATCTTCACCATCATCCTTCAAGGTAGGTGTTCTTTTATCTCCATTTAACAGATAAAGTGACTAAAGCTCAAGATCAGGATAAATTTCAAATCATGCAGCTGTTAAATGATGAAGTTTTGACTCAAACTCAGTTCAGCTGGACCCCCAAATTCCCGGTTTTAATGACTTGAATAGATGCCTGACTCAAAAATATGACTACTTCTGAAAAACTTTAAAAGTAATCATTGGAGAAGAACCATCTTCTTTTTATCAGATTCTCAATAATGACTGAAACATCAACTAGAGAGCACTGCCCTAACTGGATTTACCAGGAATTCTAGTCCAGGAACATCAAATTGGTTTCAATTCCCCATGTGGCCATTCTGATCTGTGGGCAAGGATCATCCGCTGCGCTGCACTGAGAAAGATTCTGACGGCAATGCTGGGTCAGCAGAAAAATAACAGGCATCAGAATACAGTATCTGCAATGATCTAATTTGAATGATTTGAACAATCTATTTTAAAAAATCATAAGACATGATGAAAATTTGAACGTTGAATATTTGATGATATTAAGGAGTTGTCAGTTCTTTAGATGTGCTAATAGTATTGTAATTATATGCCAGTGATTTTGTTTCTGTCAGAAATACATTCTGAAATATTTACAGATGAAATGCTATGACACTGTTGATTTGTTTCAAAGCAACTGAGGATTAGGGGTTAAGGGGGAGTGGAATATGGTCCTAGAAACAAGATTGGCTATGGATAACTACTGAGACTAAATAGTGGGTAATTGCTGAAATTGAAAATTTTCCTCTTATATACACTTAAATTTTCCATAATGACATTTATTTTTAAAAGTGTGTATCAAATGTTTTTGAAGGAATATGATAGAAATATCTATAATCATTTTGGTAAATGAGTTTAAGTTGAAAATATGGTGTGGATGGGGAGGTCATAACTTGCTGCATGCTAGAAGCTGGCTCTGTATTACTCCTATCAGAATGCTTTATAAATAAGGAAGCAGGCTCAAAGCAGAAAATGCTTGCTCCAAATCACATTGCCAGAGACTAGAAAGATTCAGTCAGTGTTTAAGTCCCTAAGCTTAATATCCTCTCTACTACACCCAGCCAACTACCACCAATATAATGACTCACAATGCGAGCGTAAAATACATTAAAACAACATTTTATGCCCCTCTGGGCCCAAAGTGCCCTCAAGAATTATGTAAACAATTCAGTGTTAACAATGACAAAGGACTTGAAGATACTTTAATCATATTTTAACTACAGTTTTTGTAAATTTTAGTTTAATTAGAGGATGATCTATGGAAACATATATGCATAGTTATAAGTTACGTTACAGAGATTCTGTGGCTCTTTTACTGAATTTCCCTCAAAGGTAGCAGCTTATATAACTCTAGTGGTAGAACATCATAGCCAGAAAATTAATATCGATAAAATCTATACATCTTATTTCGATTTTCTTAGTTTTATGTGCATTAATGTGTGTGCCCATCTATGTCTGGTTAGTTCTTTGCTATTGATCATATGTGTAGATTCCTGTAGGCACCTCCACAGTCAATATATCACATAAGTCCACTGCCATGAAGATTCTCACTAAGGAACATTTTAATACAGTACTACCACCGAGCATGAAATAACTAGAGAAATTATTAGTGACCCCTAAATACTTTCTACGTTGATAGGGATTTGAGTAATGAAGAGAATTGGACTAACCAAAAATGGAATCCATACAAAAGAAGATGAAAGTAAATTAGTCTATGTATACCAATGGCAAAAAACCATTTTAAAAAGTTAAGCATGTTTTCTAAACATGCACAAAATAATAAATCCCAACTTTCATACCTTCAAATAATCAGATTTGACTTTATTTTCTCCTAGAACATTTAACTTAACTTTTTCAAGATGAGAGATTTTTTAACTGTAGAATTTGGATAGGTATATCTACTTCTGAAGCAACTTGTAAAGATGAAAAAATAATAATATATAAATATTTTGAAAATGGTAATGTAGTGAAACTATTAAAAACTTGTGATGAGTGGCAGATGTGTTGACGCACACCTGTTATCCCAGCACTTGGAGGCTGATCCTCACAGGAGGATCACTGTGAGTTCAAACCCAAGCTGGGCTACTACATAGTGAGTTCAAGACCACCCTGAATTACATAGTGAGACTCTATCTCAAAAAACCAACAATAGCAAAATACATTGTGATGATTTATAGGAAGCTTAAATAAATGATAAATATTTAGGCTGACATCAAGAAATTATTCTTGAAAAGAATCTTCTAGGAAATACTACATGGTCAGTAATAGCCTGTCTAATCTATAATGTATCCTACTATTATAGATCTACAAAATGGTCATTAATACTATCTATGATAGTTCAGTAAAGATTTAAAAATCTTAAACACCTTGTGTATCACCCAGGGAAGAATCCCCTGAGAGTTTCAAAACATGGAGATGGAAATGACCTTAATCTAATTTATAAATATTGATACCAGAGACACAAACTTACTTTGCAGTGTATTGTTGTTAACACATCCATTTATTCTAAATCCCTGATATAGTAGCTCAGATGTATAGGAATTATAAATGTTAGTTTTAATATTTGACTGGTATACTTGATTCCTTAAGAAATTGGTGACCTAGCACAGCAGTCCCCAACACTTTTGGCATCAAGGACCAGTTTGTGGAAGACAATTTTTCCACTGTGGGGAGTGAGGTAAGACTGGAGAAATGGGGAGGTGGTTTCAGGATTAGATTCTTAAAAGGAGCCAGGCATAGTGGCACACATGTACAGTCTCAGCACTCAGGAGGCTGAAACAGGAGTATCACCATGAGTTAGAGGCCAGCCTGGATTACTTAAGTGAGTTCGAGGCCAGTTTGCACTACATAGTGAGATCCTGTCTCAAAAAAAAGTTGAGCATGCAACTTGGATCCCTCACATGTACAGTTGACAGTACAGTTGACAGAAGGTTCCAACTTCTACAAGGATGTAATCCCTCGGCTGATGTGACATAAGGGAGAACTCGGCACTAACACCAGCAATGAGAGTAGCTGTAAATACTGATGAAACTTTGCTCTGTATCACCTGCCCACCACTCACCTCCTCTTCTGAGGCTCTGCTCCAAACAGGCCATCGACAGGTTAGGTCCATGGTGGGGTGTTAGGGACCCCCGCCTTAAAGAGCTTGGCCAAGTCTAGAAAAACTGGAACCGTGAGTTCCAGAGTGGGCTCTGTTACTAAAGGCAAATTATTTCAGCTTCTAGAGTCTCAGGGGGGACAAAAGCGGATAACCCTTCAAATTCCTTTGGTGTCTTCATTTCTTTGTTTCTACTGAACATGTAAAGTCTCCTTAATTGATCTTATGCATTTTCGTCAGCCTTCGGGAAAGTGGGAACACCAAATACACCCTGTGCATCATGGTCCACTTTCAGGAAAGTTCCAGGATCAGAAGAATTACTTTGATTCCTACCACATGATGGAATTTCATTTTTTAAAGAAAATAATTATTGGTGAATACTCTCTTCTCAAATCTCTCCTCCTTCCCTCCAAACAGGCATCACCATGGAAAGAGCAAACCTTAGAGAAATTTTTAGTAGCTGTGGCTTTGCCTGTGAGTCTCTGTTTAACCACAACTTTTAAATGCCAAATCTTCAGTTCTCTGTGCTGCCTCATTAGTTATTAATGAGGCAACATATTTGTTTAAAATTTATGATTGTTGATTTGCTCCCATCACTGTATGAAATATTAACATAGCATTTGTACTTGCAACCATTTGCAGACATTAGATTGTGTATTTGCATATTCATGAACACTCATAAATGTTTAAAGAGACAGTGTAGAAAGCATGGGAGCTGTCAGACAGCCAGTAAAAAGGCATATTTACAGCGTTAATAAGTATTTGAGTTTATAGGCCAAAACGATGAGCAACAAATTAAGTGAAATTTGGGCTTGCCTATTGTACAGCACTAGGGATTTTTGCTATTTTTTAAAGCTTCATAAACTTAAATTCATTTCATAGATACTGAAAAAATGCTTATTTTTTAGTCACAAAATGTATGGCAAAGAACTTCCTAAGAGTGTCAGGCTTTTGGAGATTTCATTTCACTCTTGCTAATACACATTTTTTTTTCAGCCTTGGGCTTTCCTTCCATCAAAGTAATGTGGGAAAGCAAATTGTCATATACTCAGCCAGAATTATTTTCTATTTTAGTTCCACTGAGGAACTGAGACAAATGATACATCCTGGTAAAACAACATAAACCAGTGTACTTAACTCAGTTTGTCAACCTATAAGAACTGGAGATTGGAGATTAAAAGAATTAAAGCATGGAACACTAATGGACAATACTAGAAAGAGGTAAAAAGCATCCAAATAACAAACATCAACCTGATTTGCAAATACATGTTTACAAATAGCCGGTCACATCCTGACAAACTCACATGATTATAGGAAAATTAGCCTCACATGTCAATTCTGACAAACTCACATGATTATAGGAAAATTAGCCTTTGCCACATTCAATTAGTCCAATGAAAAAAATATGGGAACTTTTGGAAATAACTAATGGGATTAATATTAAATTAGATCCCTATCTCACACCATGCATGAAAAACAGTTACAGGTATATTATATCTTTATAAAACTGATGATAAAAGGAAATATTATACAGTTGTGTCATATGAAGCCAATACTGAAAAGTATCTTCCTGACCTCAAAGTGGGGAAAACATTATCAGCCTATCCCATAGGAGTTATTCTAATTCATAGACTGGTATAAACAAAGTAAGAGATTATTCCAGAAAATTATCTTTCCTTAGAATATCCAATGAGAAACAGATGGAGACTTTTTGTACTCTCAGAACTTTTTTGATTTTTTACTGGGGTGGGATTGAGATATGGATTGTAAACCTAGCATATTTGTTTTTATATGATCTCCTTATCTTTTTTCCTTCCTCCAAATCATCTTGGACAAAGAGGGATAGATTTTTCCTTTCTCTTTCTTTGCAGTGATAGCCTCACTTTCTTCATATTGTTCTCTTCCAAAACTATATTTATTCTCTTCTTTTTTTTCTGGGATTATGATATAAAAAGTTACAGAGAAAAACACATTGGTTACCTGAGGCAGTGGTGGTGAACCTATGGTACACATGCCACAGAGGGCTGTTTGTGTCACTGAAAGCTCTAAAAGACTTGCAGTCACTATTGGAAGGGGATGAAATCTAACTTTTTATACAAACATCTTTGATGAACCAAAACAATATACACTTGCTCACACATTTACACTTATATACACACATTTTAACTTTTAATCAAAAGAAACTAATTGCTGAGTCAACATATATTTGTTCTGATTTTCACAAAGATACAGTGATGTAGCAAACAGAGGAAAACAATGTTCTCTTTTCCTTCTGTTTTTATTTTGTGTGTGCATTGTACCAAAGCTTAAGCTTAGAGCCTTGTTAATGGCAGATAAGGGTTCTACCATTGAACTATAACCCCAACCCAAAGAGAAAGCTATTTTTAAATGCAGTTATATTTTTAGGAAAAATATAAAAAATATATACAAGTGAGTATATTCATAATAGATTAGTGTAAAATGATAAAAGAAAAATCAAAGTAAATGCATACAGGTTGAAAGAAAAAGACTTTTCTAGTGAATCTAGTGACCTCTCTCATAAGACCACTTTTCACCAAGGACTTGAATAAAAAGAAGGAATAAATGGGGTGGACATCTGGTAAATATCATGAGAAGCAGAAGAAAAAGCACATCAAAGGCCCTAAGGCAAGAGCTTGCTGCACAAGTTTAAGGGTCACCAAAGGGCACGATAGTGAGAGTGGAGGGATGAGAAGCAGTAATAGGATGGTAGAGGGCAGATTATAAACTTAGATCACAAATTTCATTCTGCATGATTTGGGAAGTCACTGGAGAATTTCTACTAGAAGAGTGACATGACCTATTTAGGTTTTCAACATGATGGCTTCTCTTGGTGGAATGGATTTAGGGAGATACATATGGAAGCCAGAGATTAGCTAGGAGGGTACAGCAATAATGTAGATGAGATCGGCATAGACTGAGAAGTTAGCTGCAGAAGTGGGGAGGAAATACTACATTCCAAAGATATTTTGGGATATGCATTTTAAGAATAAAAGCTGGAACCAGGCGTGGTGGTGCATGCCTGTAGTCCCAGCACTCAGGAGGCTGAGACAGGAAGATCATTGCGAGTTCGAGACCAACTTGGGCTACAAAGTGAACTCAAGGCCATCTTGAACTGCATAACAAGACTTTGTCTCAAAAAGACAAAAATAAAAAAAAAGAAAAGCCAAAATTATTCCAATGTCTAGGACTTGTGCAACATGAATCTTAGTGAGACAGAGTCAAAAGTAGAAGGCACAGTCTTGGGGTGCAGCTGAGTGTGCAGATTTGGACATGGTTGGTATGCATGTCACAACCTCAGGGACATTAAACAAAAAGCTGGAAAGTCAAGAGTTCAAGGAGTAGGTCTAGGTCAGGTCTACAAATACAAGTTATTCATCTATAGATGACAGTTAAGTCCATTCAACTGGACACAATCTCATATGGGGGATTTTAGACAGAATAGAAAATAGAATGGGCATCAGTCCATAGACCACTAGAATATTTAGAGGATGTGGATCTAAGAAGAATCTAGAAAGAGACAAAGCAGTCACTGGAAGAAGAGGATTGTGAGAAGAATGTTGAAATAAAACATATTCCAGGATAGAGATTGTGTTGAGTGCAGCTAGTCAGCAGTGTGTGAGGAAACAGGAGAATTGGTCACTGGCTGTAGGATGTGAGAACCAGTGGTGCTTGGTAACGTCACTGCCCTTCAGTCTTTAACCCAGCAGTTCAGAAGAGAAAGGAGAGAGGAGGGGATGTTTTATGAGTAAGTGACTTTTGAGAGAAGTAGGTCAGTCTTTTGGAAGGCAGAACAAAATGGAGGAACCATGTTCTTTCCTCCCTGAAAAGGGCCTTCTGTGAACATTTTAGCTCAGGAAACATAAGTCCTTCAGGCTTCTGCAGTGGCAAGAAGTGAGCTCTGTTCAAGCCACTGAGCCCCACTGCTGTACTGAACATATCATCTGTTATAACAAGGCCTTGCTTCTGTCCTGTGCTGTGTACCTCTTCAAGAACCTACGGCCCTCCCACTGCCATTACAGAAGCTCAGTCCAAGTTCAGAAGGGCTGCCTTCTGGCAGAAAGAGTTGGGCAGAATCTACTCATGCCATGTGTTGGAAAGAACAGATTGAAGGGAGTGGTTAGCGGCCTAGCCAATAGGACTTCCGTGTATCTCACCCGACATTCTAAGGAGTTCCACAGAACCTAAACACACTGGCTCATTCTGGCTCCTTGCTGTGGGATAGGGCATCAGGTTACTTGAACTCTAGTTTAAAAATGAATGAAACAATGTGAGGAACTGAGGCTCCAGGACAACCTCAGGAACATGGATTACTGAGCATTTTAAGAGCACCCTCTGAGACTGAGATGCTCACCAGGGAAACTGAGGCACATCAGCGTGCTTGTCTGAGT
Organism: Chinchilla lanigera; assembly: GCF_000276665.1. Lineage (NCBI taxonomy): Eukaryota > Metazoa > Chordata > Mammalia > Rodentia > Chinchillidae > Chinchilla > Chinchilla lanigera. The sequence continues at coordinate 40,612,319 of NW_004955402.1, forward strand.
AGAGAAGACAGGACAAAATGGTAAAGTATGCAATTTAGGGACAAGTATGCGAATGGGATACCGACCTGAGCTTTAAGGGAAAAGGTCAGCACTGACTCATGCTCCTGCCCGTGTAGTCTGACTCTCCTTGGGGCACTCAATTTGCCTTCTGTCTGCCCCAGCTTCTTTGGCTGAACAGCAGAGATTATAATAGGATCATCCAAGGATTTAGTTATATAGGACCTGTAGAGGACTGAGAGTACAGCCTCACTGTAAGCACCCATTAATGATGTGTGCTAAAATATTTCTGTTGTCATTATCATCACTTACAGAGAATAAAAGAATAATTAATTAATTTTTTGCGTATTGGGAGCAGAGAAAAGAAGAACCCTATTGGGATTTATGTCATAAAACAGAGCACTACTGTTTTAGTTATGGTAGCTTTAGCTCCTCTAAGAAGTAAAGTCTGAAATTGCAGTGACTTAACATACTAGAAAATGATCTTTTTATCACATAATAGTATTAGCCATATGAATAGATGGGCAGCCTTCTCACAGGTAGTGGTTCAGAAACCCTGCTTTATGCTATTTCTAATATAAGGCTTTCAAGGTCACAGTGGAGGTCATTTACATTTCAGATGGGCAAGAAAGCATGAAGGGGCATGTGTGGTGTAGGTGAAAGGTCACTGTGGGCCAGGCTTGAAAAGGAAGCATCATTTGTATTGCATTCCACTGAGCAGAAATCATTTGGAATGTGTACCTCAACCAAGAGGAAGAGATGTTGAATTAACAGCTGGATAACAAAGTCTAGAATTCAGAGAATACATTCAGGCTACAGTTGCAAATGAGAGAGAAAAACCATAATATAGGTTAATGGGATGCTAGAAAATATATACCATGGGTGGACAATCATGTCTCAGTGACATGCCTATGTCATGGAATGGGGGCTACATCTGTTCTGACCAGTCTCCTTCCAGGTGTGCCTAAAGGTACAGATCAAAGAAACAACTTTTTGATGGGAAAATTGTTTAACAGAGCTCTTGGTTACAGCAGGTAGGCCTTGAACCTGATATTGGATTTAAATCAAAGTTACTTTGTAGAACAAGGTATGAGGAAAGTGGCTTCTTCCACTCTCTAGGATTGTTCGTTGTGATAAATCAACTTGACGTGAGCAAGAACTACCTAGCATATTAATATATTCTAGACAAGCAAATTGAAGAGGGAAGACCCATCCCAGATGTGGTTGGCACCAACCAATAGATGAAGCTTGGATAGAATAAAACGAGAAAGAAGAAAAATATCTTCTCTTTCCTTTACAGGAGCTGTGGTGTTCACCACTGTTGGCTCCAGGCACAGACTCTTCAGTCTTCCAATGCCAGTTCCTTTGCTTTCTGACAGAATCTCTCACAGGTGACCCTGCAGTGGCCTTCCAGGCCTTCAACCTTAGACTGCTACTGGATCCTCTGGCATTCCAGCACGTAGACAGACGTTTTGGGTTCTTCTATTTCTGACTGCACAGTTGGGCAGTGGGACTCTACCAATTCTGATTCTGTAAGTTTATCTTATATATTTCTTGTATAATCATGGACATAAATCCATTCCTCTAGTTAGCCCTAACTAGTACACCAGCTAACAGAAGAAAAAGAGAGATGGGGACCCCAGCAGTGGGGAGAAGATGGGGAGAGGGTGACAATGCTGAGGAAGACAGATAAAAAGGCCTACTGAAAATAATGGCCATGGAGAGGTTTTTATGCAGGGGGAAATAGTATATGAATATTCAGAGGCTGATTTTTAGTGGTTCTTTGCGGTGACTTGTGCTGGAGTGCTTCTCTGCCCTCCTCGAGGAAGATCAAGGCCTGAGCAACCTGATTCTTGAACAGTTTGGACAGCCCACTTTAAGGAAACAAAGCAAAACTACAGGTACAAAATTTAGTTGCAAAAGTTAATATTTATTTAGAATGAGAAAAACAATCAAATTAATCAACTTATGCATTTTAAAAGCAAGAAATGCCACAGACAGCATGAAATCCAAACAAATAACACAATGTTTTTATTAAATAATAACCTCAATCATATCTAAGATATTTTTTCTACATGTTTTGGCTGCATCCACTTTAATTATTAATTCTTATAGGAAGGACTTTATAATGAAATTATAGAGAGAATCAAAAGGTCATTTAAGCATTGTTCTAGGATAATTGATTGAAATTTTTTATTGTCAATTATTTTAAAAACTTTTTTCAGATTTACAACTTGCTATTGGCAAATGTCATAAAAATTTTTATATGACATTTGTTGTCAAATTTAGGAAAATTTCACTCAGGTTTCCCCCATTAGAGAAGTAGAGACTTCCTGTTGTTGGTAATCTTTGGTGCTTATCAGCACTTCTCAGCTCTTTCATCACCCTAGTTAACTATTCTCTACATTAAAATTGCTCAGTTTTATGCACTGAGATTGACTGTTTCCCCAGTAAAGCTTAACTAATATAGTGACAAATGTTAAGAGAGGAAATAAAGAAAGTTTCCATAAGTAAATTAGTACCTTAGTTATTAATAAACTATATTAGTTTATACTGGCAAATATTTACTTATATATGTTATATATACACACATGACATACTTATGCATATGTATATATATATAGTTTTTAAAAGGAGGCAAGTAAGCTTTCAATAAGAAATGATTGCTAATTTCACTTTTGACCTCAATAATTCTTAAGGTTGAGTTTATTAAGGGCCAGTGGGGCTGGATGCTATAGCCACACTTGGTCAGGGTTACTCTGAGATCACATTTCATGTTTTTTAAGTCTAAATCTTCTTAGTGTATCAGGAATACATATGCAAATATTTGAGGAGAATGTCCTCTTCCTGACTATTGTGTGTCACTTCCCCTTGTTTGGTGGTTACCCCTCAGTAAAATGGAATCCCCAGTTCTCACAGGTTTGCAGTCTTGACCTTTGTGAAATGATTCAGAAGGTCCAGGTTAGTGTCAGTGTCTTTGATCTCTGTTTAGACGTCATTGGGGCATTCCCACTGCTTTCTTTCCTTTCCTTCTTTTCTGGGTTTCTACTATTGCCATGACCATGATCCTCCACTTGAGGGGAAAATTTTCATCCACACTTCACTGTTAATTTGATACTCCTTTCCCAAGACTATCGACATATTCTGTCTGTTCCCAGAAAATCAATACAATACAAAAAAGGAAACAAAGAGAACTCCCCAAAGTACAGGAGGTCAAAAGAAAAATTACAAATACCTTGGTATCTGGGAAGCAGACACATTTTACAATAAAAAGTTCTATCTCTCCTCAGATCACATTTTATAGGACATAGCCCAGACCCTTCCATAAAAGAAAGTAGCCTTTCCCAAGCAGCAGTGGTATTAACTTCAGCATTTTGAAGACACAGCATGGTGTAGACACTAATATTTCTCATCAACCATGGATTCACCAAGCCCTACAGCAGATGGTATTTGAGACATGAAGGTACCCCTCCCGCTCCTTTAGTACAATTCTGCCTTGCAAACAAAAGCTTTTAACATGGAGAGTAATTTGTAAAGCATAAATTGGAGTCATAAATGGATATTTATTTTTACGTAAATCTTGGCAAACTGAGGCTGCTACTTTACAGAGGTGATTAAATTTAAAAGGCAGCCTGGCAAGTAGAAGATAATAAAGGGTTGTTATTTATAATGGCTGTATTTACAATGAAATGCTAAATTTATTTTAATAAATACTAATTTTATGTTTATGAATAGTCATTCATGGACAAGACAATAAAAACTTTCATTTCCGCTTACTGGGTTTTTCTGTAAGGCTTATAAATCAAATCCTTCACTCAACAGTGCATTTATACTTTGAGCTTGCTATGTTTTATCAGAGTAGTCAAGTCTGTTGTTTTTTAAATCTGTTTTCTTTATAATAAATGGCTTTATTGATTTGGTTCGAGCTCAGCTCCAAATATAGCAGAATAACACTAATAGTCCAAGAAAGAGAAGGAAATGAGAGAACATTTTATCAGCATGTTTCAGTCACAGGTAAAAACCATGGTAGTTAGCAATTTCTTTGTACAATAACCACTTACAAAGACCTTGAGTGGGAGGATGTTAACAGCAGAGTCTAAGTCACCACATTTTGTTACGGTTCTGACTTTGGTTGACATTTTTTTTTAATTTAGCAAGCTTTCTACTTGATTATTTTTAGTGACCCTAACTGACGACAAATGGAAAGTTTTCCTTCAGAAAAAATTATTGTGTGAATGGAAGGTTTCCAATGTAAAGATATCTCCCATGTAATAATAAAGTCTATCCTAGTTTTGACCCAAGGACCATACTGTCAAAGTAGGTTTAGTGGGTTAGAAAATGACTCTACTTTGGATTAATATATAAAGTCAATATATGGTAAATTATGATGCTTGTCTCATTTATTCGGACAAAAATTGTTTATTGAGCACACATTATGTACCAGTGTAGCTATATAACAATATATTTCTGCATGAAATGTTGCAGTTAAAGCAAGTAGTTAGAAGGTGATGTATTCCTTGGAAATAGCTGATGGCAAGGCCATGTCCAACGGTATCTGCTACAGTGGTTAACAGAAAAGGTCCAAGAATATTTGCATTTATAGATGAAGAATGGATGAGAATAACTAAGAAGCCAAAGAGAAAATTCTTTCTGATGGGAAGTAGATAGAGGCAATAGAATGTTGATGCACTTGACCCGATCTCTTGTTTTAACAATTTCTGATTACTGCCACTGAACTGCATTTTAACATTAACTGCTACAAATGAATGAGAATCTTATGGTCCCTTAGGAATAAACCTAGGATGTCCAACTCCTTCCTTTTGCTTTCCCTATCATCAAAATACTACTGTCTATTGAATTTTGCAAAACAAATTATTACTAAATCATGACTTTGTTGCTCATATATCTGCTTTCATGACTGAACACTGACTTGAAACCTTAAATATATCCTGATTGCCAATAGGTATTATAATTACATTCTTCATATGAAGTTCAAAACAAGATTTGTTTCTGCTTTGGTATCATGAGACTGTGGCTCCCAAGGATACACTTCCCAATAGTCTTGCTATCTATGGTCCCCCATACTGACCTTGAGGTTGGCACATTGCTTATTAGCAAACAAATGCCTACAAAGATGATGTTTGCTCATTTTGGAATGCTCACTCTTAGAATTCAGGTGCCATATAAAAACCCAAATGAGCTATGTGAAGGGGTGAGGAAGAAAGAGACAGAGACAGAGGAAGAGACAGGCAGAGATGGAGGCAGAGAGAGACAGAGAGGTAATTACAACCTTTCAGCTATTCTCTCCAAGGCCCCAAACTTAGGAGTGGAGCTATCTAGGATATGTCACCCCAGAAACCTTTTGACTTGCAACCAAATGAGAGACCCTGTGTAAGACCAGCAGAAGAACCATCTTGCTGAGCCCCAGCTCACACAGTTAGGAGCAAAGGTTATTGTCTTAAACTGCTAAGTTTTGGCATGTTGTGTTGCACAATAAACAGATACTTGAAACATCAAATGACTTAAAGAAGTTGAAGACAAAGATGAAGATGAGGATGAGGAGGACAAAGACTAGGGCTATAAGAGGAAGAAGACCCCCTAAATTTAATTCTGTACATGTAAAAGTTTCTCCCAAGTAAGCAACACTTACTGAGAGCTTTTCAGATTGTAACAATTTCCTTGGTTTATATATAACTTTTAAAATTAATTATACTGTCACTTTCCAGTATGTCTTCAAAGAGCAAATACCAGAATCAGCCTCTCAGTGGAAAATTCACTCATGCAGATGATCAACTGTGAAATCTGTGTGCAACTTTGTGAAAGGGCATCAAATTTAGAATCAACAGCAGGCTGTTGGACATAACTATTCCATCTCAAGGCTCACATTAACTGAAAATTGCTCTGGTGGAGTTATAAGATGACATCTTCAAAGAATTTTCTGCAAGCACTACAAGCACTGTTATCTACCACCTGCCTCTCCAATTAAGGACACTGACCTTTTTGAAATTTTAAGGAATGGTTATTTTTAAATTTGTTTCTCTTCAGTTATTTAAACATGGATCTTTATATCATTTTTGGACATCCAAACCCAAATCACATAGTACACTCTCTCAATTTAACCACATTGAGATGAATCAAGTAGTCGAAGAAGGGTTGTCAGAAATAGCTTACTAAGAAAGGCCTGTGGGGTAATGTGGTTGCAGCAGACTAAGCAGACATCTGAAAGTTGGCTCCTCTGACTTCATGGCAAATCCTACACAGTTTCTCTCCTTAACCGAGAAATAACAATGCCTTGTGCTTAAGTTTCTCAAGGGATTCTGAGAGTTTGAAGAGGTCAAATTTTCCTAGCTGCAGTTTGAAGATTAAGGACTTTGGGACTTCTTTGGAGGCTGCTTTGCACAGGTTACTAACAGACTGAAGACAGGAGCTATTGCTTGCTCTGAAAGAGGAAAACAGGCCCAGTGTGAGGTGATCCTGATCTGTGGAAGGCTGCTCATTATGCCAAGGAGGGAAGTGGAAGTAATGGTAAACAAACCTCTGCTGATTGGCAATCATTTCAAAGAAAAGGATTACAAACTGTAAATTTCCAGATCTAGTTGGGGAAAGATATATTTAGAAAAACATGAATTCACTAGGAGACCTGCTTTCAAGTAAAATCTAAATTAATCAAGTTCTTCTTTAAAAATCTATTTTGAAAATTTAGCTTTTTTGGTGAAAATTTTGTTTTGTTTTGTTGAAATAAGATCTCACTGTTACTCAGGCTGGTTTTGAACTCATGGGTTCAAATGACCCTCCAGCTTCAGCCTCCTGAATAGCTGGAACTACAGTCTGCACCCCCATACCCTGCTGAAAGGGGTTTTTGAATAAGTTTTCATAAGTTGTGTTAGTTTCCTACTGCTGCTGGAACAAATTACCGAAACAGTGGCTTAAAACTATGAATTCACTATTTTATGAACTGAGTCCCACAGAGCTAGAATTACGATGTGGGTAGGACCAGTCTCTTTTGGAGACTCCAGGAGAGAACATGCTCCTTGTTTCTTCCAGATTCCAAAGGCATTTGGCATTCTTGGTTTGTGACAACGTCACTCTCATCTCTGCTTCTTGTCATTTGATCACCTTGTCTTCTGACTCTGATATCTCCTGTATCCCTTCTATAAGGATTCCTGGGATAAATTCAACCTGCCAGGCTATTCCACACTAAACTTCCTATTTCAAGAAGTTTGCAAAGTTCCCCTTGGCATGGAAGACAACTAACACACACAGTTTCCAGGGAATGCGATGTGGACATCTTTGGAGGACATTATCTACCTTATGATACAAATCAACTCTTTCCTTTTCAGCCATTTCTATTTCTCTATCTTTCTCATTAAATAATTTAATTTTTTCTATTTGTATGTTAGGTAATATGATGAAATTTTTTAACTCTTTTTTGACATTCTAGAATTTTCAGTGACTAAGGTCATTACTGTGAAAAGTGACTTTTCATTGTGAAGTATTAAAGATACAAGTAGTGCAAGACTGTACTTTAACCAGGAGGGAGTGTCCCAGAAGAGAGTGACCTGACACAGGAGTTGCCCATTTCCATCCTTCAGTGACAAAGAAGAGTTGGGGCACAGGAAACAGGACTCGGCTTTCTAAAACAGCATAACAGGGAGATCTATTCTTGTATAAAGTTCTCCCAATTCCAAGAAAGTACTTTACAAGACAGCATGCATCAAGGACAATCACAAGATGTTATATGAGGCTGTAGCTCCTCCTTATATCCTGGGGAATACTTTCCAGCATTGCTAACGAATGACAAGAAGCATAGATAGTACCAGACCCTGTGCATACTATTGTTTTTCTTATACATATGTACTTATTATCAAATTTAATTTTTAAATTAAAGCCAGTAAGAAATTAACAATAATTAATAATAAAATGAACAGTTTTAATAATATACAAGAGTACAAGTTATGTAAGTGTGGTCTCTGTCTTTCAACATATCTTACTGCACTGTACTCACCCTTCTGTCTGTGATGACATCAGATGTTGCAATGAGATGAAGCCAGGCAAATGACTTCGCACTTATCACCAGCTGTGGACATACCATGAAGCTTGAAGTGTGACAGTAAAGCTAGCAGGGATTTATTTTCCCCCTTCACGATTTCACAGGCATAAGACTGGTTGTTATTATAGACCTTTGCAATCTCAGTGTATTTTCTTTTCTTATTAAAATTAGAATGTTTACCCTTTCACTTAAAGGAAGCACTTCACAGCTTCTCTGCGGAATATGTAAATTGCCAGCATCATCATTCTTGTGCTTTGGGGCCATTCTTAAGTAAAATAAGAATTACTTAGATTCTAACACTGCAGTACCATGGCAGCTAATCTGATAACCAACATGGTTAGTGAATGACTAACAGGCAGGTAGCACATACAGCATGGTGTACTAGACAAAAGGATGACTCACCTTGTGGTGGGCAGGAGGGAGTGGGACAATGGGAGAGTTTATCATGCCCTGTAATTTAAAAATCTATGAGTTATTTCTAGAATTTTCTGTTTACTATTGGCAGACTTAGGTGAACCAAGAATAACTGAAATTGTGAAAAATAAAGCCAGGGAAGTAAAAACAGCAATAAGGGAAAAACTATAGTACTTTATGCAGGTACCTCTTAGCTTCCATTAAGATTATATCCTGATAATACCATGAGTCAAAAATGCAGTGAATTTTCCTACCCTAGGGAACACCCTAGCTTTTAGAGTATTTGTTATTTGTCCTCAATACTGTATTGTTGCCTGGGGACTGCACTGACTACTGCAGCCCATCATCTTCAGAGAGCTATCCCACCTTTTCCTATTGAATTTTCACCAAATTCCCAGTGGCTCAAACCTTGCAAGTTGTAATGTCCTGATCTTCAACAGTGAGTAGATCTTTACAATGTCCCATAAAGAAAAAAGGGGGAGATGTAAATTTCTGATCAATAGAGCACTCACTTCCTTTGGCCTGGTTCACCCAAACAGACATATATTCCAAAGCCTGTTCCTCCTCTATCTAGTTCCTGTTTCTATTTGCCAGGTACATTTGTATCACATACTTTAATCCCAAGAGCATTTATGATGTGAACACTTTCTAAGGACTCTGTACAGAATGAGAAGAGGGTTCTCCACGGCCCCAAAGCCAGCAGCCCAGGACTGAATAAAGTGAAAGAACCCAGTCTCAGACCAGGAGGCAGACTTTTGGAGCTGGAGAAGGGATTCAGTGGGAGGAGGAAGAAAACAAAGAGGGAAGTAATGAGATTGAATGGATTAAGAGAAGTTAACTCTTCCTAAAGCAAGCCGTGCCATTATGTAATATTTCACGCACACACAGAAAAGAATCCTGTCCCGTTCTCCTGAATGCTAAATATATTCTAAAGGTGTCCTCATTCCTGTGAGGGTGCAGGCAGTGGCACTGATCTTTCACACACCCCCAGAGTGATGGTAGAAAGCGGCATTAATTTGAACGTCACTGCCCCAGCTTACAGCCGGAGACACCCTGAAGCTGCACTGGCAAGGGCTGTGCAAATCAGCAGGTGTTTAAAGAGGCAAAGCATGTTGTTAGGAAAAATTGTCCCCAAGTCCCGAATTGGCCTTTTATCACCGTCACTCTGGCTTATAAACCCCTGTAATGTGTGGCTTTTAAGAAGGGGAGCTAAGTTCAGCAGCTGATATCCTGCCAAGAGCTTTATAATGCATAGAATAAAAAGGGCAAAATGTTTCTCCAGCGACATTGCTTTCCTTCTGTACCCCAGTTCCCTTCCCTGGGGGGAGAATCATAAACACAGACAGCAGAATGTTGCCCCTTTATTATTTCTCTGAGTTCTTTTCTCTGTAGATGACCTATAGAAATGATTTAACATAGAGCGGTTGGAGTTCCCACACTTCCGTGTGCTTCTCTGGCCGAGGCTGGTTGATTTCTTTGGGGTGTTATAACTATGACCTGCTCCATTAAGTACCAAACAAAGTCCAGCTGGATGTATCAAGCTCAGCTGGACTCTTTGCTTTCACACAACCTGCTTGATTAGGAGAATCGCTGTGTCCTTGTCACACGGCACCTCGTGCAGCCTGCAAAGATTGGGCTGCCATTGATTTCTGCATAATATGGATTCACACTGCCTTTCCACAACAGCATGCCTTTTACGCCCCACAATAACCTAGCAAGAATTGTTGTTTTTTTCTTTCCAGTCTTCTGCTGCTTCAGACTTACACTGGAGTTTAGTTCTAAAAATGTGTCACTTCTGGAGGTAACGTGTGGCTTTTTACCCGGCACTATGCGACACATTAATTGCAGCTTGATTTAGACATTTCCCGTTTGGTGACTTAGGTACAATAGTACAAACATGTCATGCTCTAAGTCGATAATATGGGAGCAGAAAGAGACCCAAACAACTGAGAGTGCCTCATTCTTCTCTTGGGAAGGACCAGAGCAGTTGTTTCTGTAACATGAAGCTATTTGTTTATTGGGAAGTGGTGTTTATCTGGTTCCTTTTCTTTGACTTCTTATTCACCCTGGACCATTGTCTTCAATAGCCTTATCCTCCTCCCACTTTTATACTTATTTCCTTGTTTTTTAAAAAAAAGTCATAGAGCTTGAAAATGTGTGCAGCAGGCATAGAAGTTTATTGGACACTTCAAGATGATTTGCATGATATGCAAAGCACAAGGACAAAATATGAGATTTAGTCAAATTTCATCTCAACTCAATCATTATTTTAACTGATTATGACTTTTAAAAACAAAGAAGGATCATACAGAGCCACCCCATTATGTTTATTTCAACATTAAGACATAATGACTCTAATATTTACAGTACAAGTTGGAAAATAGCATAAAAATGAGATATACACATGGACATCCAACAGGGATATAAAAAATAAAGTATGATTCATTCAAATTGTAGAGTGATTTTTCAGTCATTGGAAATGACATAGAACTATATTTTATTAGATGTTATATTATTTAGTGAAAGTTATAGAGCAAATTTACTGATACTATTTTTCCTGAGAAAAATGAATAAAACACAAAATATATTTGTGCATATTTTCTATAAATATATGTCATAGAAAGGTTTTCATGGAACCATACATATTCCAATATATTGTTAGGTGTTACTCCCAGTGAAGACTCATGACTTTTAGTAAGTTGAACTATGTGAAAGTATTGTCAATCTACCATTTTTCCCTGTTGAAACATCATTTTCACACAATTAAGTCTAATTTTGTTCATTATGCCTTTCTACACATTCTGGAATTTTTAATTGATCATTTTTTACTGGTATGATACTTTTAGAGGAGTGGAGACTTTGGTTTAAAATGGCAGAAATGTATCTAACTCAAGCTTACTTAAATGAGAAGAGAATATATGCGTTCCCTTAATGGGAAGTCTGAAGGATAGGACTTCAGGTATAGTAGGATCCAAGAGTTTACTAATGTCCTTGGTGTTCATCTCCTCAGAGTCCCTTTCTAGCCCTCCTTTTGGCTCTACTTTCTCCACGAGTTGGCTCCATTCCCTAAAAGGCAGCAAAAGTGCCCCTCAATGTTCCTGCCCCACAACTCTAGCTTTACAAATCAGTCATGTTTAAGAATTGATGAGAAAGTCTATCTCTCTTTTTAAAATTAAATTTATTAGTACGTTTTATATATACAAAATGATCATATTCATCACAGGGAATATGTACTTGCAGATAATGTATTTTAATTCTCCTTTTTTTCCCAATCCCCTCTCCTCCCTTGGGCCCATCTTCCCCTCCCTATTTATAAAACTTTGTTTCCATTTTATACTTTTATTAAATCATTTTTTTTCCTTTTCCCTTCTTTCCTTTCCCCCACCATAGTTCTTCTTTCCTTTTGAATAATTTCTCCCCACTTTATAATATCTATTATCTCCTGGCCCTAAGGCAGGATATTTTTATAAACACATGGACTGCTCTCATGGGCTACAATCATACTTGTGCAAATGTAGGGTACTGACTCAGTGGAAGGACATTACTTCAAGAATATATGAATATCGTGGGTTCCCTTTTTAGTCCATGAAGAAAAATCATATATTCATTTGTGCAATTTGTATTATGGGAAACTAGCAAGACATTATAGCATAATTAGTCCCTTAATATTTCATACTTCAGGCAACTATATTATTTCAAAGCTAAAAGAAATCTCATTCATCTTCAATTTCTTTATGTTATAGATGAGCCAACTGATAAAATGAATAGTTCAGAAGCTTGTCTACGTCATGTAGGTTTATTGACCAAAACTCATTCTCTTTATCTCCAATCCAAGGTTTCTCTAACACATCTCACAAATCTGCTGGGTATTTAGAGTCTTTTAGTGGATTACATTTGGTTCTTTGATGTTTCAGAGGTCATTTCTATTTTAATTAACTTATGTTCATATGAGGACAGAGGCTGGGTCCCTCTTACTCACCACAGACTCAGAATTTAACAAGTCTGGCACACAGTGGGTATTTAAAATTGTGTGTATAACCTTTCTAAAGAGAAACAAATGCTAAAATTTTCCAGTTTAATTCTGTGTTCTTGATTATTTCGGATATTTTTCACAAGCCTCTTTTTTCCAGTTGCATTATGTTTCTTGTATTCATCATAGACTTCCTGTATGGGCAGTGAAGTCTCAGGATGTTCCTCTAGCGTATTCTGAATCCAAGAAAATGCATGCATAAGCTGTGCCCTACTGGATGACATGGCTTTCTGATCACTTTCCTCTCCACTGCTGAGACCAGAAGGCAGCTGAAGGCAGAGGTAGAGCTTCTCTAGGTCTGTAAACTTCTCAATTTCTTGCAAAATGCAGTCCACTTTAGATTGTACAGTTTTGCAGATGGATGATGATCTTGCGCTGCAGCATGCTGGCCTCCAGCCCCACCAGCCCGGGCACGAGCGCTGGCAGGGCGGGCCCAGGGGAGGCTGCAGGTGGGCATCTCTATGCCCAACATCTCTATGTTGATCACAATCAAAAACTGTAACTTGACCTCCTTGCGTCATGTGCTCACTCCTGTGGGGTCATCAGTCACAGGTATCAATGAAATTTTGTGTAATGGCTGAAAATGATTCAGAACTGAGGAACATAGACTATGCCCTGAATTTCCTGGAGATTGTCAGAGTTTATAGACATGTGTGAGCCGATGAGGCCTTGCAGGAATTCACTGGGAATTGTTGATCGGTGGTATGGACCAGTTTTTCATAATTTTGTTCATTTCTCTTCTCTAGAAGAAGGTGATGCCCACAATACTGAAAATAACATTTCTTTGTTATTGGTAAGTTTTATATGGTAGTTTTTGCATTTAGAGTCGTGATTTAATTAGCAGTTTAATAATTAACAGCACTGCTCAATAATAATCCTGTTCTAAATAGAGAAGTACCCAAATAGATTGTCTCATCCTCAAAATGTACAACAAATTCAGGTACATTGAATAACACAGCTCTTTTTTAATCATTAAAAAAAACTCTCAATAATACTTAGGCCATAGTGCTGAAACGTCACCAAAAGAACAAATAAAAGGAGAATAGAGATCAGGAATAATGAGCATTGTGAAGAGAGAGAAGGAGAGGGGAGGAAAGAAACAAAGAAGGATAGGACAACGTAAGAGAGGGAAGAAGGAAAGGAGAGAGAGAGAGATGAAGAGAAGTGAAGCAAAACTACAGTACGAGGCCAGTGATTCTATGCAATTGGATAATTCAACCTTACTGTCAAGAGTTCCTGGAATTCACACACTGTACATTATCTACAGGCGACTAAAGATTTATCTCCAATAGTCTTGCTAGATAAAGCAGGTGACATACTGGATTCAGAAGGCTGAAAGTGATTTAACTAATTGGAATAGATTGCATGAATAAGATTGAAAGTAGACAAATGAGAGCAATGTCAGGGAATAATCTGGTTAAACCAAGGGAGAAGTGGGACCAAGGGGAAAAGGAGGCAAAGTTCGATGGAAGATGAATAATAAGCCTTGAGGACCGTAGTAGGAATTTTGAGCTCAATGAAGTCTGTAAGGAATAAAGTTATGGCATCAAACATGACCTCTTCAGTAGTAATAAGAATTGATTATACATGGGGAAACCATCAACCAATTCTAGAAAACATTGAGCATGACAGCAGGAGTCAGAACATGTTTTAAGTAGAAAGGACAAAGGAGAATGGATAAGATTTTTCAAAACATGAAGAATAGATGTCTGACAATGTAACTGAATCTTAAAAAAATACATATTGCAAAGTAATATGGAAACATAACTGAAATGTTTCAAAACCTAGAACACGTTCAACTAGGAGTCCAGCCAATTTTCTATCTCAGGTTCTCAGTTGTTGTTAGGTGTCTCCTAGGAAGATACTGTGCACCTCGGAGTGAATATTGGAGGAGTGACACCACATTTGCCTTATTCCCTTCCCTAAAACACCCTGAAATTAAGACTTGTGATGACACATCAGTGACATTTCTGTTATGCCGATTTCCTTCCTCTTCCAGAGCTTTCCTTGAGTTTACCTTGTAGAAACCATGTTGGTTGTGAGTTCTGTCTTTTTTTGTTAGGTTCTCACTGAGAGCTGCAGGGCATATAGGACTTGATATAAACCCCAAGGCCTTGCCACAATTTGAGTGAACAAGTCCAGAAATAAACACAAGCAACATAAGAGCTTGAGGTGAAAGAATAACTGGGAAATTTAATAAAGAAGAAATGACATGTTCAATTTGAGAATGAAATTGCTTTACCAGAATAAAATCCAATAATATTTGAAGCCTACCGCCTTCGATGTACCACAATACCCAACCTCCTTAGATAGAAAGAAATCTGCTTTCTATTCTGAGCGGAGTTTAAACAGAATCCTATTTATTAAAAAACAAAGACTTGAAAGACAAAACAACTACTTGAAAGACAGTAAATCATTTGATGTTAAAGAACTTTAATAGGAGTGTTTCTTCAAGGCCTTCCTCTATGTTAAACTTTATTAAATTGTTTTTCACATCACAGACATGAATGCTGTTCACTGAGCAACTGTTCTGACCATTCTTTCTAGATTCTCTGGCCTGCAGTGAAATCAATATTTTCGTGAAATGAAAACATAATTTGAATTCTCCAGGGGTCCAAAGTATATCGAGGAAAAATACCATTTTAATTGCCACCCACTAGTCTGATGCTAAAATCGATGGTAGTGACTTTTCTCAGGGAAAAGTTCCATTTTGCATGGTGGTGCCCTTTGGTTTATTTCTTTCCAAAAAGAGATAAAACTCACTCAGGGCCAGCAATGAGCAATAGCGTTTTATATTAGGCATTGATAATTTACTAAATTCTTTCTGCCTATGCTCTCATTCTATTCATTAAAACTTTTCTATCAATTCCTAGGGAGTACAAAGTACCCCTTATTCTCTTAAGTATCACTATTGCAGAACACAGTGCCTGGCAAGCATTCAATGATATTTGCTGACTCAATCAAATAAAAATTGCTAGGCCCACTTTACAGATGAAAATATTAAGATCTAGAGAAATTGAAGAGTATGTCTAAGATAACAAGTGAAAGGCAGAAAATAATCATACAGGTTATCTGATGCTAAAGCTTATTCTCTCCTACTACAATGTGCTTCTGTAAGATTTGTCGCAATAATGATTTTGCTGGCTAGGATGAGGTGCTCAGATTCACATTCAGTTCTTTGGAAATGGGTAATATGATAAACTAATCAGTCTCTTTGAAGACTGTAGGGCTATATTAATGAAAAATGTAAAGTAATCAATCTCCATAGATTGAATCTCCACTCCTTCCAACACACACACCATTTAATTATGGATTTGCATGATTTAAGAGCTCAGTTGAGTTGGCTAATGAAATGAGATACATCCATAGTTTTTTGAGAAATACTTTGCTTTGAGATTTTCGTAGCAGTAATAATAAGCTTCTGATCCATCCCGATGGATTTCTTTGAAGTTTGAACCCACAGGGTAACATTTTCCAGGTTTACTGGAGTAACAGACTCACATCGTTTGATGTCATAAAGCTGTATTTCTACTACAAAATATACTGCATAGTATTTTTAAGGCCCATTTCAAAACATTCTGAAATATCTACTTGCCAACTTGTTTAACAAAAAGCAAGCCACATAGAGTCTAGGACACTCTTCTTCAAAGGTGGTGTCTGAAGCAGCAGCACTTGGGAGCTTGTTAGGCACACAAATTCTGTGCTGCCCTATACAGCGGGAGGCTCAGGAAGTGGAGACAGAACCCTGGGGGATGAGGCTAGACTGAGGCATACTGTTCTACAATATAGACTTCACTTTTCTGGACCCTCTGATGGAAAAAAATCTCCCATAGGAAAAAATGACAATTCAATCAGAGAAAGAGTAAGAGAAATACGAGGTAATTCTGTTCAGAGAGGAATCTAGCAAGTGCCCCCAAGAGTTTGGATTCCAGCGCTTATAGCTCTAACTAAACTTGCCTTTGAGGACCCACTATAATGTCTCTTTACAGACTAATTTTGAGGTTCTTTTATCATATATATAGTGTCCCACTGATGTTCTTAAGTGGCATATCTGAATTATTAATGTCAGGTGAAATATTTTCTTTCAGAAGAAAGAAAATATTAAAGCTTAAAGCAACCATTTTAAAATATCTAGCACGCGATTTTTGAGTAAATGTTGGCAAAAAGGACACTTTTTCAGAAATGGCTATAATTTGACAGAGCTTTACTTACTGTATTTGTGATGGGGAAATTACAAATGCAAATAAATTAGAATAGACCATTTTACTATTGAGGAGAAATTCTTTACATTCAAACAGTAACTGTATAATGTCAAAATAACCAGTAGGTATTAATCAGTATCTGGGCTATGTAAATATTTGCTTGTTTCCATAGTGATTGGCAAGCCCAGATATGGAAAAAAAATCCACACATGTTATCACTTCCTAATAATATGATCATAAAAACACTACTCAGGCCAGACTGAGAGGAGAATAAACACCATTAATTAAAAGATTTATAAAATAGAGGAGGAGGTGACAAACGAAGTATTGAATGTAAAAATGCACAAAGGAGGTAAAATACATCTTTTTAAAAAATTTGAAAGAAACTTGAGCAACCCTTAATTATCTTTCAAAATGCTATTTAGAATTTTCCAAAAATAAAACATCTGACAACTGCTCAAAGCACACCGCACCCCCACCCACAAAACATACACTTTTAAAGTGGATATACAGCCATGGCTGTGAAGCCTGTTTGAAAAAAAGCAAGACTGTTGGCATTTCACTTGAAATCAACTGAGAAGTTCTTTACTAAAGAAGTGAGAAGCTTAAAGCTGTTTTCCAAAGCTTTAGGGGAATACGGCATATTACAGAGCAAGAGCATTTGGTCAAAGAGTAAATTAGTAGTGTGGTTCACACATTGCATAAGAAATCTACACAAGAACCACAGTTGTCTTAAATAATCAGTCCTGTTAACAGGTTTTTGATTATGAAATTTCTTCACAAAGCAGTCCTCAGCACAGAGGCTGTTTTTGGAAAGACTTTTGTTCTTCTAAGATCTGCCGGGATAACACAGCACCTACCCAGGCCCCCCACCAATGATATCTAAAAATAACAACAAACAGAAAAAGCACAAACACACCCTCTAGGAGCAAGAGAAGAAATGAACATGCAACTTAAATTATTTCAGTAGGTGCCCCATTAAATTCCAAACAATTGTTCTCTGAGTATGTGAAAAGAACAAGTCTAAAACACTGTAGTAAAAAGAGCAGTTGAGACAATTACATAGTTATTAGATACTTTTTTATGCTACATACATGCAAATATATAGATTAATAAAATATTTAGATACTATGAAAACAGACTATATAAATAATTCTAAAAATTTCCCCTATGAGGAGTAATGAAGGAAAATAGAAATCACTGACAGATTTCATGAGGTAAATCAATATAAAATTGTGTGCAAAAAAATGATAAGCAACATAAAGACAAGCTGAAGACTGGGAAAAAATGTATGCAAATGTTATAATAGACAAAAGTTTCACACGCTTAGTATATAGCTTCCTTGAACCAATAAGGAGAGGGTAAAAATGCAGTGAAAAATATAAAAGAATGAACAGAAAAGATAAATCTAATAAATAAATGAAATATGGTCATTTTACTAATATTTAATCACCTTGTAATTAAAATGATAATTACACTTTTCACTCATCCAATTGACAAAAATTATTTTTTTTGTCAAAGCAAATTATTATAGCGATTACTTCTCAGGAGTATGACAGAACAGAGAGGGCAAGTGAAGAAAAATACTGATCATCTTTTTTGCTTTGAAATCATTTTTAAAAATTAAACCGTGGTATAATACACATACCCTGAGGTTTACCATTTAACAATTTTTGAAGTGTACAGTTCAGCGGTATGAAAAACCTTTGCATGGTTGTGTGACCACTACAACCCTCCCTCTCTAGACCTCATTCCATCTTCTCAAACTCTATCCATTAAACACCAGCCCTTACCACCTGTCAACCACCATGCTACTTTGTGTCCCTATGAATTTTTCCTCTTTAGGTATCTGATGTAAGTGAAATCATACAGTATTTGTCCACTTGTGTGTGACTTACTTCACATACCGTAATGTCTTCAATATCCTATCATGTTGTCATATATGCCAGAATTTCCTTCCTTTTAAAAACTGAATAATATTCCATTGTGTTCATTCTGCTGACAATGTAATAATAAATGTCAATTCCCTCTATGATACATAAAAATTAAGGTAAAGAAAACTTGAGACTGTACCTACAAGGGCATTTTGCAAATGCTTGTGTCAAAAATCTTCTGATTTTGATGGAATTAAATATTGGTTGGATATGTATTTCTTCAGTCTGAAAATATTTGTTTTCACTTATCTGAGTTCTGATTAAACTGTAGAACTTAGAGGGGGAAAAAGGAAAGAAGAGAGAGAGATAGGGAGGAAAGGGGAGGGAAGAAAGAGAATGGAGGAAGAAGAGAGGAGGAGAAGGAGAAGAAGAGAAGCAGGAAGGGGAAGAATGGGAGGAGGACTAGGAAGAAGGAGGGAGGGAGGAGAGGAATTATCTAACATATACTGAATGGTTAAACTTACCAGGCACCGCTGTAAACACCTTGCTTTTTAAAAATTATTTTCTTGTAACACTAACTCTGGGAGGTGGGTCTTATTTGCATCCTTTACTGACAAGGGTCCATAACTTTCCCCAGATACACAGTAGCAACACTTGGACTTGAGTCTTTCAACTACAAAACCTGCACTCTTAGTTCCCAGTACTCTATACATTCTATTTACAAAGAGGCCACATTGGTTTGGGAGGGGCTGACAGTTTCCAGAAAGGTTTTAGAATCCATCTTATATTTCCTGTCAATTCGACTGCAGATACAGGTCAATTAAATGACAAGCCAAAGGGAGACACTCAAAGAAAGAACTCTGATAAATTAGTCTGGAGGAAACGATAGTGCAGCAGTGAATGTGTTCAACATCAAAATCCTCATGATCAAGATTTGTAAGGGTTTTTTTCCTCTGCTATCAAAATGTTTGTACATTGATAAGCAATGTTACACTGAAGGAAAAATCACTTTTGCTTTCCAGAGATACATTCCAGAAACATTTAAAAGAGGCTGAATGAAGTAATTAATTCATTTGTCTCAAATTAATTTTCATGTCTTATAGTTACTATAGGTGAACTTCATGAAAGGCCTCGTGTATACAGTCTTAATAAATACAATAAATGAAACAATGGAGTTGCTCAAGACAATACAGTTATGTACAGATATTGGGTAGAGAAATGTCACTGCATGATTCTCAAATATTATTTAATGAAATAGTCACAAAGTTTTGAAAGGTGATAAACTATGATTTTACAAGGATCCACGTAAAATATACAAATTTCTCACTTACATGGAATACATGGCTGTCATTAATTTAAAAACTCACAAATAAATTTACTGTCAGTCTTCTGAGCTTTTCCCACCAAAAGCTGAACACTATGGAAAACCTGAGGAATCCTCTGGGCATGTAAAAACTAGCTAGATAAATGACCTGGTCTGGAAATAATGACGACAAGAGAAAAATCACCCTTAAAATGCATTGAGTGCTATCTCTCACCAGTTTCTTAGGGCCTACAGTTGAGTAACAAAAGGTGGGGATTCCACAAACTCACCACAAATATATTTGATTGCAAAGTATGACAAATTCTAGGAAAGAAAAGCACACCACCTTACAGGAGAAAATGTTAGAAGACTTGTTTTACTCTTGGAGACCGCAGGAGGATCACCCCGAAGCGCTAACATTACCCCAGACGTGGAGGGTGAGTAAGTGGAGCTCAGTGAAGAATCTAGGGAAGAGGAGAAGAGTATTGGAGTAAAAGGCTGAGCTTTGGTAAGACCTTGAGTCAGAAAGGAGTTGGAGATTTCTAGCACTGGATAAAGGCTATGTTCAGTATTGAGTGTACAGGTAAATGGCACAGCACAGTGAGGGCTCAAATGAAGAGTGTGTGGTGGGCTGACAACTGGTGGTCAGTTTGTAACACCCAGCTGAACTGGACCAGCTTGGTGCTGGGTGTAGAAGGCCCAGCTGAGTTGTTGCTGGGAGCATAAGAGGTAGAGCTGGAGAGGAGGCCACAAGAAGCTGTTGGGAGCCTGTTGGAAGCTGTTGGGAAGCTATAGCAAGCTGTTGGTTTTCCTGGAAGAGTTTTTCATGCTGACTTTCCTGATGAACTTGCCTGTTCCCGTCAAAAGAGGAGCTTGGGACCTTGTTGTCATTGAAAATGGCTATGGTACACTTTGGGGGAGCTCTGGTCCTCACTTTGAGCATCGCTTCCTGGCTCTGGAGGGTAAGATGGTGCACTTCTCAGTCTCCTGGAGAAGCTTGTCATGCTGGTTTTCCCGATATGGACTCAGCTGTTATCATTGGAGGAGCTCAGGACCTTGTTGTCATGGAGGATGGCTGTGGTACTTTTCAGGGGAGCTCTGCTTCTTACTTTGAGCATTACTTCCTGGTTCTAGTGCAGATCCCTCAGCCTGCTAGCAAAAATCCTTCATCCCACTGGCACAGACTTTCTAGCTTCCATCACTGACCTCTGGGCCTTCCCAGTGCAGATCTATGAAAAAGGCCTGCATGAGACATTGTTATGGGCTCTAGGCCTCCAGTTGGACTCATGGGAGGCATTGTTATGGTCTCTAGGTCTTCAGCTGGATTCATGCAGGACATTGCTGTGGGATCTAGGCCTTGAGCAGGATTTTTTGCTCTTCAGTGTGTGGACAGATTTCTTGCCCTCTATTTTTTATTGTATGATTCTTTGGGTGA
Organism: Chinchilla lanigera; assembly: GCF_000276665.1. NCBI lineage: Eukaryota > Metazoa > Chordata > Mammalia > Rodentia > Chinchillidae > Chinchilla > Chinchilla lanigera. Next base: position 40,633,624 of record NW_004955402.1, read on the forward strand.
CTATTATAAATAATCTTATAAAATATGAGTCCTGTATTATATTGTTCCCCTTGCAGAACCCCAAACCACAACAGAGTGGTTTTGTATACCACAAGAAATCTGATTTCTCTGCAGTGGAAAGTCAGTGCACTGACTTCAGTGAGCTACTGTGATCCAGTTTGCACTTTAAGAAGAATCACTGTAGCTTCTATGTGGAGTAGGGACAAGAATAAAAGGTGGAAGAGGCCTTCACAGGGGTCTGTGAGAGAGATGGGAGCTTGGAGTAAGGTGCTAGCAGTGATGGTCCAGGAGGATCTGAGAGAGGTTTGTTTTGAGGTGATAAATATTCATGCCCTTCCCTCTCAGGTACTGACAATAAATGACTACTAGTTCATCCATATAGTTTAAGCGGAATTCTGGTATTGCTTCAAATCAAAGCTTGAGTAATGATCATTGTATGATTTTTCATTCAGTGGGGTCTTGGGCCACATTGGGCCACCCTTTTTCAAAGGAAAATCTCCCAGGAAAGCCCATTTAACTTGCTCAAAATTGGTCTCCCTTTCTGTTAAGTCACCACGGCACTCAATAGGCACTTACGTTGATTGCATTATATATATTTTTGTCTGTCTGCTTAGCCCCTTTCTCAAAACCTTGGACAAAATTTTATTCAGTAAGTGAAAGAAGCAAGAAGGCAAGGCTACGGGACTAGAGAGAAGCAGGGAAGAAGCAAGAGGGTAGAAGACAAGCAGTGTTCCTAGTCACTCCAGTTTTGGTCAGCACTAAACATGTCAGTGGGGAGAAACTGGAGATGCTCTGCCCCTGGCTGGCTTCCCCTGCAGGTATGATGGTCCAATCAGGGTGACAGTAGCAGGTCAGGGACTGGCTCTTTCAAGGTCCCTCTGCCCTGCTGGAAGCTCAGCTACCTCTCAGACACAGGTGGGATACAAGTATGTCTTCACAGAATGGGTTCCTTCTTCCTTCTTCCATGGAATGTTGTTCCTTTGTGACATATTGAGCCATCAGAGGCCCCAACCAAAGCCTGAACAGCCTCCTGTCCTTGCTAACTTTCAAGTACAGTCTACCCCAGCTTTAGAATGTATGGGAGGGTGCCCCATTTGTCCCACGGTGGTTAAGCTTAATTGGCACATTGATTGGGTTGGGAGCCACCTAGGGGATTAGTAGAGCACATTTCTGGGTGGGTCTTGGAGGCATGACCTTGGGTACTATACCGAGCCCCTGGCCCCTTCCTCTTTGACACTGTTCCCTTGCTTTCCTTCCTGGCTTCCATTAACTCAGCAGCTTTGCTCCACCAAGCCCTTCTGCCGTGATGTGGCTGCCTTGGAGCCAGCTATCATGGACCAAATCCTCTGAAACTCTGGGCCAAATAAACCTCTCCTCCAAGTTGTGGGTGCTGAGTATCTTGCACCAGAGGCAGAAACATTACAGGTGGTATCACACTGGCCCTGCACAGCAGTCCTGTGAGTGACCTATTCATAGACCCTGCTGCCTCCAAAGTTAGACTAGTTACCCAGTCACACAGCCAATTTGTAGCGGGGGGAAAAATGGACATCAAAAGTGCTGCTGTGGTCCCTGAACCTCAACTTCTTATGTTTTCCAAAGGAACACAGCACTCTCCTTGTTTTCCCCCAAGAATAGAGATCATTTCTCCTATGTACCTGAGTAGCCATGGTCCCTTTTTCAGAGATTTCTCAAGCAACATCCATCCCCCACTCCACATTCCTGGTGGCTTTCCCATCCTCTTAAGCTATCTGGGAGTTTTCAAAGAAAAACAAACATTTCCTAGAGTTAAGTAATTCTTTTATTTCCCTAAAAGAATTAGAACAAAACTGGGAGGGGTGGTCAAGAAGAGAAAACCCAACATTAAGAAAATTCTGTAAAATAACCACATAGTTTGGGTGTTTTGTGGGGACCTGGAAAAGAAAAATAGACACAAATCTCTGTCTCTCTCCAGGAACTTGCCCCCTACAACAGAAAATATTGATACAGGCTCACAACAAAAAGACACTGAGACAACTGCACAAATATTAAAAAAATAAACAAGACACCAAAATATTGACAGAAAGGCCTCTCAGAATTGTATGATTTGTTTTTGCTGTCGATTTATTTTCCTCACTTTGCTTTTATTTCAAAGGAATATGTGGCTGAGCAAGTGTGGAGAACAGCAGAGCAAAAGGTCAGAGGTCAGGCGTTGGCATCTCTTGTAGGAGGTTGTAGAACCCAGGGCCTGAGTTCTGCTCTGCCTGTGCAACAGGTTCTCATGGGATTGATAACTGTCCCCTCTAATTATGTTGCATGGATTCCAGGTGACAACAGGTGTCTTCATTATTTTTCTCATTGATAAGTCAAAAATACCCAACATCCAAAGCTAAAGGGAAAAAAGCTTATTTAGCTTACAGTTTGCAGAAGTTTCAGTAATCAGCTGACTCCAAGGCAAGGTGGTTTCCTAGAGGAAAGCAGTTTATGGCAGGTAAAAAGTAGCAAAGCAACAAGGGATGATCACAGATCTTTCTAACCCTTATACTTTACCCAGGCTACTTAGGGTGGTTAGCACTCCCATTCTTCATCCTAATGCCCTTGAGCCTAGTATCACACCATGAATCAAGCCCACTGTCACATACAGCGAGCCACCTCTGAAAAAGCTCTCCTAGGACCGCATAGGCTTTAGGGGGACATCTAGACACAAGCATAACAGCAGGCAAAAGATGAAAATTGCTTTAAGCAACTGTGGCGAGGTACCTATGGTCAGTCTATGTGGGGCATAAGAGGATGACTAGTTCTTTAGGTACCAGCTACTCTATCTGGACAAACCTGGTAAGGATATTTATGCTATGTTCACAGTAAATCTAAACACACCCAGAAGGAAAAGGGCCCATTTGTGTTTAAGAAAAAAAAAAAAAAAAAAAATGGCTGTAAAAATTGCTGAAAGCCTGCTCAGCAAAGATGCTGTTTATTCAAAGTAAGTGACTCACTGCAGAGAAAGCAGGAAGGAGCCTCAGAAGAGAGAACAGATGAGTTAGCAGAGAATATAACCTGCTCTCTCCTCACCCTTCTCCCTCACAGAGATTGTAATAGCAAGGGCAGCCACCATGATGGTGAAGGATGGAATCTGAAGATGGAGGGACAGTGGAGGAGAAAAGGTCTTCTAAAAAACCATGGCCCCAAGCATACAGGGGCAGGGAAGTCTCTTTTCTTGAGGAAAAAGGAAGCAAAAGCTCTGTTCCCTTGGAAAAAGAAGTTGGGGCAAGAGGACATGTGACTCTGAGTAAATAGTTCAAATTCCCTGTGCCTCTGTAGGCTTCCTGGTAGTAATGTCATGTCTCTCATGGGGCTGCAGTGAAAGGACAAAAACATAGCATCTGAAATTTTTCTGAGACATAGCAAAGAGTCAAGAGTTTCTTCTCTAGGAGAAGACCAAAGGTGTAGAAATGTTTCACTGATGACCATTGGGGAAATATAATGGGCATGAATATTCCAAAACTCATACAATGAAACTTACACAAAAGCAACATTACAAGTACAGTACTAGGCCAGAGCCAGTTTGAGCAAGACAATTAAAGTAAGAGTATTTGGCAAACTGAATTATTCTCTCTAGAGAGAAGTCCTGAGAAATAGTTTGACTCTTTAGTCAATGAAATGGACTTTACACTAAAACTCATACTGTTCCCGGGAGAAATTTAAGATACTTCATTCAATACAGAAACATTAGATTAATTTTAATCAATGAAGCATCTGCAAAAAAAGTGACGAGATGCTGGAGGCAAAGCTACAATTCAAATCAAAAAAGGTTTGTGGGTCCTGCGCCCAATTTATCACTCACTCAGACAGTTGGAACTTTGATCTTTGTACACCTTGCTTTTGACTCCAGGTTTGAACCACAGAGGGAGGAGGCACCTGGCTTTGATTTTAGCTGCTTCATTAAAAATACTGTGGTGCAAATGTTGGCCTGAATCTTCCCACAGAGGCATTGAGATTACTCTGCCATCCCTGGTAAGTCTGGGTAGACTGTACAGTGCTGATACAGTCACTTTACAAAATTCCATTCAATGATATTAATTGGGCACTTATTATATGCCATGAGTGCTGCAAGCAGTGAAATTGTACCACAGTGTAAAACATGATTCTTACGGAAAATCCTTTGAAATAAATCTACTTCCAACAATCACACACACACACATGTATATACATATACACACACACATGCACATACACACAATCACAAATTCCAAAGAATATGAGCATGAGAAATGAATATAAAGTTGCTACACTTCCAGTGGAATTCTGAGTGCCTACACACTCTTAAATTGTTAAGCTTTGTGCTTTTTCTGTTATAGTTTCAAGTTTAGATGTTTTTCTATATCAGTAAGAACTTGCATTCTTATAAGCCAACAGGAAGCATGAAGTGGTCCATGTTTTCAAACTCTTGATTCTGAGTCAAGTCTTTGATCTAACAAAGCAGCTCAGTAAATGAATGGTTTCAATAAGATTCATGGCCAAACTCTCGGCCACATATAATTAAATCCAAATTCATTTTTTAAGCTCCCAGTCCTCCTCAAATACAGAATCGATTCCAAATACAATGACACAGGTCAAGCGACCTTTCCCCATGGCATCTTCCTACCTGTCACCACATCCATCACAGGAGAGCTGGCTTCATGGGCAAGTACAGCGCAGTTGCCTAGGGCTCAGAGGGGCCTGATACTTGTGATTTAATATACTGCTTTGATGCTTTGAGATCCTTAATAATAGTAGATTTTGTAAGTGTAGTCCAGCAGGACAAGTGGAGCCTGAGACTAGGGAGATGGAAACGAGACGGAGAAGTTGCATCCTGGGCTCCTTTGTAGCCTCAGCTCCTACAGCCTCCCTAAATTGCCCCTACCTCCTGGTACACCAGCCCCACTTAGCTATGTGCTTCACCTCATACATAGTAAGGCTGTGACTGCCTTCCACCCACTTCTGCCACCCACTAAAGGCTTAGAAGTATCAGAGGTGCCCAAGTCAAGGCCATGGCACATTCTGCATTTTGATCACTCCCTGTCCAGATACATAGTATACCACTGGAATAGAGGTTGCCATTTGCAATGGGTTAGGGCAGTAAGTCAGTGGGAAAGGTAAATTCTTGACTTGATTTCACACTCTGGCTGAAATCTATCGTATAAATCTAGTTCATGTCAGAAAGAGGAATCCAGGAGTTTTCAAGCCTGAGTGTCTTCGGTTCCTTCATTTGTAAGACAGGGTCTTCCAGGGGCCTCTGGGGCCTACATTCACCTCCAGAATATCCTGTTCAGGAGGATAACTCCCTTGGCTATATTGGTGCTGTGGGGATTCTTTTTTCTTTCTCCTAAAATTCCTGAATCAGGCCTGTTTTTGTCTTTTCCGGATAGCTTTAGGCACTCTCTAAAGAAAAGACACACACACACACAGAGTATATTCACAGATTCCACATAGGAGTGAAATATTTGCACTTAATCTCTGATATTAGCATTTAAAACTGTGTTGCACATATAAACAGTGAAATCCATGTTAATGGCATAAAATTTCAATTTTTCTTTACTTAGAACATAAATAGCAAATAACATTACCTTAACAAGTCAAGAGAGACTGCATAATAAAGAAAATCTTTACATTTTCATGCCTTTAACACACTATTTTCTCACATTTTGAAAAAGTTCCCTGTATTTTCATTTTGCATTATGTTTTGCAAATTATGTAGCTAGCCCTGCTACCACTATCAAAGTGAAAGCTGTGGGCACAAAATTCAATGGTGACAGAGTTTAAACTTCAGTACTCACTTCTTAGTTGCTTCCGACAATTTCTGAGCACCCAGTCTCTCCCCAGAAACATACCTGTCTCTCCATTTCCAGGTAGTTACCTACATTTCTTAAAGATCCATCTCTCCGTCTGTTTTCCCACCTTTTACGAATGATTTTAATGTGTGAACTTCTTTCTTTCCAATGTTTCTGTGTAGTTGGAATATAACTAGTTGTGGAAAACCATGACATAGCCTTTTCCTCATAAAATAAATATTCTACAACTCTTCTCCTTTACAAATGCCACATTTACAAAACTATCACTCAAATGGTCTAGTCTAAGAGTGATCAAAGTAACAAACAATTAAGAGTAAAAAAAGTTTAAAATAATTCAAATTCAGGGCTGGGGATTTAGCTCAGCAGCAAAAGCGCCTGCTTGGCAAGCGCAAGGTCGTGAGTTCGGTTCCGGGTACCGGAGAAAAACCAAAAAAAAAAAAAAAAAAAAAAAATTCAAATTCTTCACATGTACTTTTGCTACTCAGTGAAGAGGCTCATGAGAATTCCTGACATCTGATATCATCCTCCCATTTATTTCTCTCTTGCAGCAAATTTACCAGACTAGTGATATAAATTTAAACATAAGCAATTGACTCAGAAATATGTCCTTTGCCATTGTAGTTGTGCTAGTGTCTCTCAGATTTTAAGAAGCAGAATCCAGTCCCTTGGATGTCTTATAAAAACAGACTGTCAGGCCCCATGCTCAGAGTTTCAAATTTATGAAGTCTGAGATTTTACATTTCCAGCAAGGTCCCAGGGGATACTGATGCAGAAACCAGAGTTTGAAAGCCACTGTCTAAGTTGTAAACTCTGATTTTTAAGGGACCTACAGAAAGAAACTTCGTCTTTCCAGCACCTTTTCTTGCACAGAGGAAGGTACTTATTCTACAATCTTCTTGGAACAAAGAAGAGTAAAATTTTTTGACTCTTCAAGTGCATTTTTAAATCTCATTGAGGTTGCATATCATACTGGATAGGGAGCAAAAGCTGTCAAGTCTACCATAGGCAGTGATCTTGGGCCATTGCTCCTTTCTTGGGCAGCCAAATTTGCCCAGTGCTGCCGGGACTAGGCCTCCTAAAAGAATGTCTTGCCTGTTAAGCTGGTGTGCTCATTGTGGAGGTGAAGAAACTAGCCCATCCACTCTTCCTTCAAGAACTCCATAGAAAAGATGATCCATTTTCCTAAGTGAGAGGTGACATTCCACTTCGACATCCTTTAACGTCATAGAATAGTTGAGCAATCTCAGCCTGCTTGGAGTTTCCAGATACATAGAGAAGTGGAAATTATAGTGCTCTTCCAGAAGCTGTCTAACTTTTGCCCTGAAAGAAATTAGTGTAATGTAGTCTTTTCTTTTAAAAAAAAAAAAGTCCATTAAAAATAATTTGAAAAATACACAGGCCATTTGGAAATGAAAGGGTAAATTATCCATAATCTCACCACTCTAACAAAATCAATATTGACAGTCTGGTTTATTTCCTTCTAGTTTTATTCCTATTCATTTATTTAACATGGTTATAATTTGTAATTACATTTTCAATAGCTCTTCTTTCACTTAACATTGTGCAGTATAATGATGTATGTAATTGAGGCACTAAACAGAATTCCCTCCAGACAGTGTTGGGACGCACTCAATGGTCACATTTAAGATAGACCCAACCTTGTATTTAGATTCTAGAGATTTTTCTTTGCTCGTTTTTGCTCTGCAGTGTTTATTCAGATGGTTCCATGATTAACCCATGAGAAGTGGGGGCTTCTCAAGCTCAACATAGATATGTCCAAGTTCGCATATCAATACCAGCAACTTGTCCTTGGAGAGAGGCCAGCTTACTCCTGGTGTTTCCCCTTTCTTCACTTCAGTTTCTGTCTCCATTGAACTAGGCAGCCGTGCAGCTTTGCTCGCTCATTTTCAAAGAAGAAACACACATTGCCCACCAGAATTCTTTCACATTTTTATCCCTGTCTCCAAGCCCTGCAAATTCTCCGGACTACAGCAATGTGTTCTGCATCGGAGCCCATCCAGAGAAGACTGCCCCCTCTCTTGCAGCATTTCTGTAGCCTCTTTCTGCTTCTACTACAGGCTCCATTACCCCCATACAGCCAAGAAAATCACTAGGCTTAGGGCCTTTTTTACCTAATCTCCTCATTGCCCTACAGTCTATGCAATTAAAAGACGGAGGTGGGACTGATCAATTGATCTGAGAGCTGAGTTTCCTTACTTAATCACTACTCCATTTAATGAATTTTCTGTTAGCAAACAAAATAATTTATTATCTTTTAAAAATCAAATATTGAGTAGCAAAGAAATAAATATAAATAATCAAGAAATCAAGGTTAACTGTGTCAAAGAATAATCACAGAATCACAGTGTCTTAAAACCCATCCTTTTAGAAAAAGAGCCTTTGTAAAAAAACCTGCACCCTTCCTCTTTAATTAGGGGATTAACTGCTCAGTGTAGGTTAAAGAGGTACCATTCCAGGTGAACAGAATAGTGTATGACCTAGGATGAATAACAAAGCTTCACTGAAAAATCAAGGAACTAGTCAGCATCTGGAATTCCTCTTTCTGACTCCATCTCTCTCCCACTATCTCACAAATCTACACAATAGACACACCCAACAGATGCATACATTTTTTCATGTGGCAAGAATGCAAAAAGTCTTTAAAATTCATGTATATCACCATTGAATGGGACAATGTCGTTTCGGGCATGGTAGTAGAGAATTTTAAGAATTTATAGAGCATAAATGAATAACGTAAACTTTAAAAAGAGATATTAAATTGGTTACTGATACTGACTATATACATGACAAAAGTAAGTTAAGCTATTAAGCGATTATCCACTATTTTTAATTCACCCAAACTAGGTTTTCCTTATTACAGTTTCAACTAAGTTATCAAAATACTTAAATCAGCTACATTTGACTATGATGACATATCCCAAATTTACTTTTCTTTCCATTATGGGAGGGGGCAGCCTTGCATAAAACAAAGACAAATTCTGCCTTCAGATATCTGCCCATAAGTCCCTCTAATTTCATGTCAATATGCACACATTTTTCTGAGCAAGGAATTTGGCCGAGACCAACCAAATGCTAATTTAACGTTCTTGTCAGATTTAACAAATTATGTGTAACTTAGTGCATATGTTCATCAAGTTTTTAGAGATGAAGAGCATATTTACCCTAGTCAATATTCATATCTTTGAGAAAAATTCTTTTCCTTTTTTCTTTTTAAAATGGATTGTGCTTTGACATGAGCTCAAGAACCTGCTTATTTATTCTAAGGGGAGAGTCTTAATTTGACTATCAGAAAATAGCAAAGATTTGCTATCTCATTATGATGTTTTCCTCATCATACCTGAACTTTGAGCAGCAATCTTGATTGGTTAACTCCACAATATAATCTATAACAACCGGAAAATACATATGGGTTGCATGAATTTGAAATCTCTGCTGACATCTGAGTAATGTTGATCTTGTTTATATGACAACCTCATTATGGCACATAATTGCTCAGCAATCTCCTAGCAAATACTGGGTTAAAAACGGCTGGAAGATGCTTGTTCTTCTAGTTATTAATTAGCACGTGTCCACTTCGCCAGATCCAGTGCCCAAACTTCATTTGTTATGTTCAGCCAAATGCATGAATAGCTTTGGAGTAATTATTTTCCAACATCATCTAATACCTCTCTGCACATCAATTAAAAATCCTCTTAACAAGGAACTGCATTTTGTTTGAGATCAAATGCCTGGTCCAAAGCTATATCAATCATGTAGAGCTAATTAGTGGCTCTGCTTTATATCATTTGTTTTACTTTATTATTTCATTGTACACTTCCTAATGAAACCAATTGAACAATTTTAAAATCTTTGTTCAATTAATTGAAGGCTTAAAGGCCAGCTACCTAGTCAGGCTTTCTTCAATTTGAAAAGAAATACATGAAGGGCGGGGAGAAAGGGGGAACCCCGTAGATGTGTTATTATACCTATTTACTTTCTGAAGTGCCCACTCTATAGATACAAGTTTTAAAAGGTTTATCACCATGCTTATACTCCATGCAAATAATTCATCACTCACTGTACCTTTACAATGTCTCTGTACATGGTAAGCCATTTCAGAAGGATGAGATGAAACAATAATAGGAGATGTAGGGCAGTTAATCTGAAAGACTGTGCATGGAAACTCTAAATTATTATGTATTTCTGTCAGCATTTTATAAACTGGTTGTCCAGCTTTCCTCTTTAGTGCAAAAAAATAAAAATAAGGAAAATGCTGAGCTGTGCAGCTTCTTTAGTAGCAGTCCTTTGGGGTGTGGGTAGAGCTGTGGATTCCAATACGAATATGAACAGATTAAATGCATACTAACTACCCAAAGTGGGGAACTACAACGAGGAGAAGGACGAATTCCCGCTCTTTAGAGTTTCTGCTTGCTCATCAGAACCAGGCCTCAGGTCCAGCTCAGAAGGACACAGGGAGGTAGGAGATAGAGCCTGCTTTGCCATAGGTGTAAGGGTCCCATCCCGTGGCCTCCGTCACACCCAACATCCCCTTTGGTATTCATTTTGATTTACGGAAACTTTTGATATTACAGGTCCTGTGCATGGTGGTTTCCCCAGCTACAAAGAATTTCACAATTAATGCAAAAGCAGGGGAGTTAATGTTGGCGGAAGAGAACTAATTTTTTCCAGTGCCACTACCTCTAAATGGCCCCTTTTCTCACAAAAGTGAATCCACTTTAACTAAACAAAACTGACATATCAGCAGATGTCAGGGCTTCCAACAAATAGGCTGTGGTTCTCTCTCTGGTCTGTGCCAGAAGGGGAAAAATCAAGACCAAATTTTCTGAATAGTTAAGCTAGATTAAAAATCACTACAGAGTTGTGCAAATACATAAACTTATGGCATGTATTTATACATTTATTACTTAGAAAATAAACTGAGGGGAAGAATTCTATCCAAGAATAAGAGAGATGAGAAATTTTTTTTGAAAGCTCTCACAAGATTTGAAAATCCTTTAGAGTCACTGGGGGGTAGAAATTAAAAGACTTGGGAATCCCCTAATTTACTTGTTCTTCACCCAGATGTCTGTTCTTTACAATGATTAAGTTACTAACCTTTATTTGTCAGTAATAATTGAATTTTACACCAAAGTGAATTATCGCACCAAATGAACTGTTCTGCTGCAATTTTAAATAGCCTTCTTTGCAAATTATCTCCCATGATTTATATTAATCCTATAGGGAAGGCAGTGAAAAATTATATGGGGATTGGTGGTCTGAATTTAATGTAAATGGATAAAAGTGTATGGTAGCTTCTCATGGCTTAGCCAATGAATTTAACAAGATACCTTCTTGACTTAGTATTTATTTAAAAAGCTGTGTGATAAATCTTTGAAAGAGTAGATGTTACAACACAGTGCACCTCATTCTAGAGAAAGATAGGTAGACATTTCATGTAAGGTCATGTCAATTTCATTATTCATAAAACCTGATATTATAGGGTAAAACATCTGATAAAATGTGTTTTGCAATGATCCCAGGAGCTCATTTAATTGTTATAAGTAGCTCTTTCCCACTGATGGAGCCTGGAACACAGGCCCTATTTCTTCCAGTAAGCCTTTTAAAGCACTCACCCACTGAAATCTCCACTTAATTTCTGCCTATTCTTTAATACTTTTCTCACGTTCTAGCAACCCTGAAATCTTGCCTGATCACTGTAACTTGTGGTTTCTCAAACTCTTGTAATAATAGGAACCATCTGGGAAGTGCAGATTTCTAGGCCATTTCTCTAGATTCTGAGTTTTTGGGGTGAGCTCAGGAATCTATGTTTTACAACTATCTTTGATAATGTATAGTCTAAAGAAAGTACAGAAATCACACTGCAGGAGAAGAGTCTCACTGAGTATCTAAGCTATTATGGCATATACTACACATTTGTCTACAATTTTTACTGCTGCATATTACCTTGTCATTTATTTTCTTTCTGTCTTTCTTGAAGAGCTATAAATACTTTGAATATAGGCAATACTCTATGTTGCACCCATATACTTCATCCAATCCTCCTAGAAAACTGTCAGTGTCTTACAATTTCTTGATGACAAGCACTTGGTTACAATTTAAATAAAAGCATTTGCCAATACTAAGACTACAAAAGGTACAACAAGAAAAGTAGGACAGAGAGAGGGGAGGTGTCTTAGTTTATTTTTTCATTGCTAAGACAAAATACCCAACACCCAAAGTTAGATGCAGAAAAGTTTATTTAGCTCAAAGTTTGTCAAGGTTTCAGTCCATAATTGGCTGGTTCCAAGGCAGGGTGGCTTGGGAGATGGGCATTGCAGAGGACAACAAGTTCATGGTGGGCAGAAGGTAGCAAAGCAAGCAAGGGACCTTAGCAGCTTTTTTCTGCCCCTTTTATACTTTATTTAGGCCCCTGGGATTAGAGTAGTGTCAAATGAATCAGTGGACCAATTTAGTAATCCCACACCCTTAATCCCAGTGTCATATAAGCACTCATAGAGAAATGTTTGTTAAAAATAAGTCGCCAGTGTGATGATATTAGGATATGGAGCCTTTCAGAGGTGCTTAAATCATTGGGGTAGAACCTTTGTAAATGGGAATAGTGCCCTTAAAAGTGCGATCTAGAGAGAACTGTGACCCCTTCCACCATGTGAGAACACAGCTAGAAGACACCACCCATGGCTGAGCAAGAGGACCCTCACTATATACTGAATTGGCTGGTTTTTTGATCTTGGCTTCCTACCCTACAGAGTTGTGAGGAATCGATTTCCATTGTTCATAAGCCACCCAGTTTATGGGATTTTGTTACAGCAGCCTAAATTAACTAAGGCAAACAGGAAATAAATTGCTGCTAACACCAAAACTATTAAGAAAATATTCATATCCAATGCAGTTAGGGAGTCCTGTAATTTGAGAAGAAAGCAATGTTCCAACTATAAAGTAGCCAGCACATAGAAGTATTTTGAAAAGTTGCTTAAAATTGCTGTGAAAGGGGTAAAGGTTGATGTGAGAGACACATGGGGGATGGGACATTAGTTTCTGTATTAATTTGAAGACAGAAGAGAAGTTAAAACCTAGGGGAGAGAAATATCTGACATAAGAAGAACTGGAAAAGTGTCCATGTAGTCCTAAATGTTTTCACATAAAAAGATGAATGTAAAAATTCTAGTCATAGAAATGCTGATGATAAATTGAACTTTTTGGCATGTATTTAGATGTTTGTTGTTGGGTAGACCTAGCCATGTTTTAAAGACAGTACTCCTTTTCCTTCTTCCTTCTTAATATTATAGTTTTACAAATTTTCACAAAAGAACTTTGTCATTATGTTTGCTTTCAATATGAAGTTCATGATATTTTCATGACTCAAATGCATAGAGATGGTGTCAAAGTCTTTGATTTCTACATCTATACATGTGTCCACTTAAAAATATACTTGGCTTCAGTTCAAATAACTGCAAATTCCAAACTTGTGAATCAAGGGAGAATAAAGCATAGATTCATCTACTAGCCAATATCTTTCTTAATATTAAAGAATCTTCTGAAACATAAATATACAAATAAATAAAAGTTTTATGTGTGACAAAATGTGGAAGATGTATTAAAAAAGAAAACTATTGCAAAATACTTTAGTATTCTTAGTGCTGAAAGTTGTTTGTCATTATTTTTTAAAAAAACAGAATTTATTGACATATTTAAATGTTTGAGGTAGTGTCTTTCAGAATTTATTTCAAGGTATTAATTACAAGTAATGCTCCACTGGAAGGGCCTGTGAATTCCCGTAAATTTGGGAAATTCTTCCTCCTATCAGCATCAGTCACTCACTCAGCATGCCCCAACATAGCAGCGCAGAGACAGGTTTGATTTTTAAGAATTCTTCAGAATTTTCCTTTCTTACACATATTTTAACTACCACTCTAGGTTTTCTTTTTGTAAAACATCAAAGTTGATATCTTAACAACCAGTACAGTGGAAGAAATGACCAATGATAAGAGAATCTGGCACGGAGAACCAATGTAACTTCATGACTGCATATTAGATCTTACAATTCCTATTAAGAACCCCATGTAATTGTTTTTAGAATTAAATTGGGAAGACATGAATTGCAGAGGCATTACAATAAACATTTTCCAACATTTTAGATTAATTTCTGTCTCTTCCATAAAAGGCAAAAATGTATTGATTTTCTAAAAACAATTCTCACTACAGTATTTATAGAACTCTAACTGTGATTAAGGGATTCTGGCTTTAAATGGAAGATTAAAACTCTACTCAAGAATCTCTCATCTTCAATACTCGAGAAATGTGATTATGTACTTATACAAGTAAAAGGGGCCTAATGAAATCAGCATCAAATGCCAGACACCGTGGGAGAAACAAGATTCTGAAGTAAAATAGGGCACCAGCTTGGTTCAACTTCTAACTCAGTTTTCACCTTCTAGAGAATGCATGAGTGAGTCCACAAAATCCCTAATAAAGTCTCTAATGCCTTCCCATAGCCTGTGGGAAGAACTGGGAGGAAGGATGTAGGGCCTGGCTCTCAGGCCTACATGACGTGAAGACTGCAAGGATTGCCAAGGGACTCGCAAAGCAACTTGCATGAGTGGTGGTGGCATTTGACTGCCAACCATGTGAATAACACTCAGATAAAGGGCAATAGCTGTAGTTGGTCAAAGGACAGGACATCTCAGTAAAAAAGGAGGAGTAGATATAAAAGAAATCTCTTGTATAACCTGGTGACTCTAATAGCAATGTCCTAAGTAGTTAAAATTATTAACAGTAGATTTTGTGTTCTTGCTACAAATAAATTATAGTGTGTGAAAGTATACACTGTAGATGTTAGCTAGTTTGCTATAGTTATTTCATAAGGTATACATATTTTAAAACATGTTGTACATCCTAAATATATACAATTTTATTGATAAATTTAAAAATAAAATTTTCAATAAAAAACACTATCTCTGACAGAGCACAGCTCACTTATTTGAACAAGAACCACTTTGTGTCAGCTAAAACTTTGCACCTTTATTATCTTTAGATTATTGTCCTAGTTACTTTCTCATTACTGAGACACAAAACCTGACACCCACAAGTTAAATGGGGAGAGGTTTATTTGGCCCATAGTTTGTAGAGGTTTCAGTCTGTAGTGGGCTGCCTGCTAGGCAGGGTGTCACAGCAGAGGGAATGGCAGAGAAGAAACAACTCAGGACAAGGTGGTGGGAAGCAGACAGAGATCAAGCGAGGAGGAGAGAGGGTGATAATCCCTTCCAGGCCATGCTTCCTGTGGTCCACCTTCTCCAACCAGGTTTCATGTTCCAAATCATAGTTAGCTATAAACTTCTCAGCAGACTAATGTCTTCATGATTCAGTCACCTTCCCAAACATCATTTCTGGACTTTCTGTTCTATCCCCTTGACATTTCTATTCATGTCTAAACCCACTTTTTTTTCATTGTAGAGGGTTTCAATATGCTCTTCAATGGAATAGGGCTAACAGCGTAACCGATATCATTTCTCTTTTTTTCACAATTCTAAAGGTTATTTTTGTTTCTTTTACCTTTCAAGTAGATTTTATAATAAACCTGTCTTGCTCAAGAAAAAAACCAGATGTATTGTTATGTCCATTGCATTTATGCTATGTTTTCAATTTACTCAGGTCTATATTATCTTTCAGGAGCAGTCATAGTGTCTTTCATATGCACTGTGGACAATTTTTGCCATGAATATAAGATTTGTATATATGTACATATATATGTACATACATACAAAGATGCATATGTATATGGTATATATGTGTATACTTTCTTTTGGGATAGTCATAAAAGCTATTGATTTTCAAAAACTTATTTTACAACTATATCTTTTTACTGGTGTCTTTTCCCTCATTCTTTGTTTTCCAGCTATAACTGCATCATTTGTAAAAACTAATACCAGTTAAATCTATATACTAGTACTTTTCTGTTTAGTGCTCCATTATTTATTTGTTTATTGGCTAATCCCTTCCATATATTATTGAAAAATAGTGATTATAGTGATTCTGTACTTAGAGAAAATGCTTTAGTGTTTCTCTACTAATTAAAAAGCTATTTTTCTACTTGCTGTATAAGTCAATCTATCATCTCTCTTTAAGGAAGTAGTCATTTATTTTTATTTTATTGTGAGTGAGTATTACATTTTTCAATTATTTCTTTGTATACCTTGGAGATGTATAAATGACATTTTTTTGCTCCATAAATATGATGTATTATAATAATAAATTTCTTAATAGTGAATCTCCTTTCAGGAAACTCCTATGGTTGTGGTATATTGTTATTCTTATATGATATTTTGATTACAAATATTCCATGTGATTTTCCCATTCATATTCACAAAAAGATTGTTGTATAGTTTAAAGTTTGGGTTCAATCCTTGTGTGCTCCTGTGTGCTTCTTCTGGAAACTTCTAAAGTTTTACAATGTATGAAAATTGTTAGTGAGTCATTGGGTTCACATTAATAGTTGCTTTTTTTTGAAACTTTACCCTTTGTCTTTAGTTTATGTCTGGTCTCAGCCTCTTATAGTGCATTTTCATATGATGTTTACCTTGTCAGGAAACAAATTTGTAGTCCTGCTGTTTTTCTATTTTTATTGCGTGATATATTATTAAGCTTTCTTAATCTCTCTGCTTGGGTATATGCTTTTTATACAGAATAGTATCAGGTTTTATTTCTGTTTTAGTGTTTAATGTCTTTTTAGCCATTCAATTTGTCAGAAATATGACCAAAAATAAAGCCTTTGAGAAGTGTTTGTGGGAAGAATATTCCCTGATTCTCTGTTGCATATTCAGAACCACTGCTTGATAAAATTTATATTAAGCAGTTATTTTAGCTAGGTGTAAAAATCTTAACTATCCCTTTTATTTCCCTTTAGTCTATAAAATTTGTTACTCCATTAACTTCTGATAGAAACCATCATGATTTAAAACTCTAGGAAAATGTGATTCAGTTCCCTAATCAGTAGATTTGTAATTTCTATCTGTTTTGTTCTGGATGAAGGAATGATAACTCTTAGATGGCTAAATAATTTTTTTTTTTTAGGGTCCAATCACTTTATTAATAGACATTTTGATATTAGTTGTTCTATGCTGACTTCCCCAAAATATTGTCTTTCTCCAATAGTGTTTTAAACTTCCTTTTTTTAAAACAAGAAAATGTTGATCAGTTAGTTTTTAGTGTTTCATCTGTCCTATTGCTAAGCTATTCTCTTCCTTTTAATAACTTTACATAATATTCATGGTAATAATTTTAAAGTGACTGTTAATCCCTATTTTTGTAAACATGCTGCTGATGGTGACAGTCAAGGGGTAAGACATTTCAGGGAAGATGGAGAAAATGGGGATTTAATGCTTCTTTTCAGAGACAGAAAACTCCGTGCAAAAGTTTGAGTCCCAGCTTTGCATTTTACTTTAGGAAATAAATCATCTCTCTGAACCTTGGTTATTTCATTGATAAAGTAAAAACATAATTGTTGTACGTACCTCACTGGTTAGTTGTGAGGATCCAAGGAGATATAGAATTTTAAAAAGCTTTAGGACCCTTATAAAATATAAAGACCACACAGTAGTAATAAAAACGTGAAAACTGGCCCCACTGCAACACATTCTCTGTAGTCTTAGGAGAGGAGCAGAGCAAGCATGAGACTCGATGTCTGCTGCTTTTTCTGAAAAGCTTATCTCCTGCCTCGCCTGAACTCCGAAAACTCATCAGAATACCATGGGCTCCAATCTTTCCAAACTTCAACAGACAGGAAACATCTGTTCAAATAGGGTAATTATGACAACGATCTATGCATACATTTTACTAGCCCTTTACAGAAAGCTAAGCACGGGAACTTAGGTACCCTGGAATATCATCAAATAATCATCTTTTTTTCTTTTGGGTAGAATTAAAGGGAGTTTTTTTTCACTGTATACTGAACAAAGCAAGCAATGAAAAAATATATTCTATGACCTCATTTAAGCATGGGGGAAACCTGCATGCACTAACATATATTCATGCTGTGAGCACTAAGTGAAATGATTCTGAAAAGCAAATATTTTGCTCTCAACAAATGGTGAGGAGCCAGGAAGGAGGGCCAATTTTATTTTTCTAAAAATCACTGGAGAAGATAATTTTACACTGCTGTTCATAAATTAAGCTTAGCCTTTCATTTAAGACTATTTTGATATTCTTATATTATTAGGATATTAATATTTGGAGTTCTTTTTCATCAATTTCTGTTAGATTCTCCAGTGAAAGTAGAGGCTTATTGATGGATACCATTTTCCAAATTATTTCTAAAATTGTTTATTAACATAAATTAAGGGTACCTGTTAACTGGGTGTGGTGTGACATTCCCATACATAAATACAATGTGCAACGATCATACTGATCCACCCTTCCTTCACCCTCCCTAACACCTGTAACTGAAATGCTTGATGTTTCTATTAATATCTACAAACTTGCTAATGCAGTATGAACCTTAATGCAGTGTACTGTCATCATTAATAATAATTTTTGTTAGAAAGTTGTTATCCAAAGGGAAAAAGAGGACAGGGAGACTGCTAGGAAAGATGCTCAACAGCAGACTTTAATGCAAAGTGATTAGTGATTTAAACCAAAGTATATTTTAACTAAAAATACATAATGAACTCCAAAATAAATTTGCAAAATTGATTTCCTATATTAAAATATTTTTAATTTTAATTACATATGAAAATAAAGAAATCATCAATATCTAGTATTCCTGGTAGTGTAAAGAAAATATCTTAGACAACTATTTTATTTTCATTTGAGTTTTAGTTTCAGAAGATTGAATTGATTATGCTCCTCAGTTCACAGAATTTAATAATTATGGAAAGAACTTCTCTTGTTTTATTTTTTGCTTCATTTTATCCTCCTTTCCTGTGTTCATTCTCCTAAACCGTCCCAAACAGCATCCTTTTTCTACTTATGTTTAAGAATAATGTGTATTGCTGTCTTGCACTTGTGTATTTAAGTTTAGGAAAATGTTATATTGCCTCATATATCAATCTCTTTCTCACTTGTTCCCACTTAGCATCATTTTTTTTAAGTCCATCCATGCTGCCATGTGAACATCTAGTCTTTGGTACACACTTGCTGCATATTCCCAGCCCATCTCTCTATGATGTAGCCAGTCATTCTCTATCATACCATAGCAAGGAATAACTCAATCAACATCTCCACACGTGGACCCTTACATGAGAATGACTTTGGGATAAAAAGCTGGGAGTGAAATTAATATATGTATTATAAATTGACTATTTGCTCTAGTTAAAATTTCTAGATCTGCAAATGTGCATTTACTTTTTAAATCATATGGAGGAAAATATGTTGAGTCTTTACTGTTGAGTATGACATTAGCTGTGCAGCTTTCATTCATGGTCTTCATTATGTTGAGGTAGTTTCCTTCTGCTCTTAGTTTGTTGAGTATTTTTTAAATCATAAGGTGTTACTGAATTTTGTCACATGCTTTCTCTGCATCAGTTGAGAAGACAGTGTGGATTTTGTGTTTCATTTTGTTAGTATAGTGTATTATGTTTATTGCTTTTCCTGTATTGAACCATGCTTGCATTCTAGGAATAAGTTCCACTTGGTCATATTAAACAGTGGTAACTCTTGTAGCACTTTGTATATTCTGTTGACTCTGCTGGATAAAACATTATGATCTCTGGATAATGATAACTGTATTTCTTCTCTTTGAATCAATTTGATTTTTTTCTTTCCTAACAGAATTGGCTAGGACCTCTACTATTATTTTAAAGAGTATCAATATTAGAAGTTGCTCTTGTTTTGTTTCTTATCTTAAAGGGAAATACTTCTAAAGTCCTCTCCTTATTATTGGTGTCTGCTGTACATGTTTTATATGTATTGTTCAATGATTAAAATTTATCTTAAAAGTATAAGTAGATTTTTAATATATAATTTTGGATCTATTGAGATAATATGATATTTCGCCTTTGTTCAATTAACGTAATGAGCCACACTGATATATTTACTCATGTTAAAAAATCCTTGCGTTCCTGTGGGTGATGTGTATTATTGACCAGGATGACTTAACCAGTTGTTAATACAACTGTTCATCTCAGTTTAGTTGACATATTTGAGAAATTTTTCTTTTTTTTTTGGTTTTTCTCCGGTACCGGGAACCGAATTCACGACCTTGCGCTTGCCAGGCAGGCGCTTTTGCCGCTGAGCTAAATCCCCAGCCCCGAGAAATTTTTCATTAACCGTCCATTAAGTATAATGGATCTATAATTTTCACACACGGTGGTACCTCATTTCACAGATGCTTTTGTTTGTGAACATTTTGTTTCAAACCAAAGCATTTGTCAAAATTTTGTTTTTGTTTTCAAACTCTACACTGGGTAGCAAACAGAACCACGGCCATCTTTCCTCCACAAACACAAATGTGGTCATCTTTTCCAAAACCATGGAAAAAATTAAGTGCATGAGTAAGTATACACAGGTGCCACTGTACATATGTTTCATAAATATAAAAGTTATAATCTATATAGATAATATTCCCTTTTTATTCTACTTTTTAAAATAAAAGTAAAAATAAATCTTTCTTGAAAGTATTCATTAGCACATATTAGACTATGAATTTCCCACTTCTTCTGTGACAATGTGGATATTTTTAGGTGTTGGGGAAGCTAATAATTTTATCTACATTAAAAATCACAGCATATACTAATTACTATTTTAAATATTAAAACATATATTGTGTCTGTGGTGATTGCCCCTGTATATTTTTGTTTGTTAGATATTTTGTTTATTTGTATCTGTTTTCTTCTTCTTCATTCGTCTTTCCAGCAGTCTGTTTTAATAATTGCTTCAAATAATGGGAAAGTTGATTTTTAAACTTCATTTATATTATCTCTATTTCATTGAGCTCTATGTTTGTATTTGTTATTTTTGCATTCTTCTTTCCTTGACAATACTGTATTGCTCTTTTCTTAATTTTTGGAGTTAAATCTTATCCTGTTTCATTTATTATTTCCTTATACATTTATTTAAAGGTAAAAATTTTCTTCCAAACAGTCTTAAATTTAGACTTCTCTTGAGGCCTAAATTATGGTCTATACTTATAAATGTTCCATGTGTACTCAGAGAAAGTATCATTTCTCAATTTCTTGGAGCATATCAATTTTATTATTTGTTTCTGTATATCCCCACACTTTTGGTTTTTAACCCACTTTCTGAAAGACATTTGATAGAGTTTCAAACTACAGTGTTTGATTTACTCACTTCTCTTTTTATTTTATGCATCAAAATCTTCTCTAAGATTCACTGATTCACTTTGATCTTTAACCATTTGCCCAAACTGCAAATTTTTTATTATGTACATTTCTGGAAATGAACTACAAAATAGAAATGAAATGCAAAATACATTTGAAATACTGTTCTAATATTGCCTATGTCCCCAGCTAATGACCTCAACAGATTTTGAAACTGCAGTTGTGTCTCTTGCCATCAAACTGTATGGTCTTAGGTTGCCTTATGCAGATTAAAATGAAAATAAGATATTGTTTTTCACTCTGGAGATAACAAAACAAATAGAACACAGATCCCGCCTTCCAAGAACTTATAGGAAGGAGGCAAGGAAGTCATCTGCTCTCATGCAATGCAACAGGCACAGCCATAGAGGTCCAGACAGTGGTAGCATTAGTATGGAAGAGGGAAAACTCAGAACAGAGAACTTCTTAGGGCTTAGTCTAGATTTAGGTTGATTTAGGTTTTGATTTACATCCAATTGTTATTTTTGTGTACCCTGAAAGACAAGCTACATAGGTGATTTATCAGTGTGAGTGAAATAGAAGAAACAGAAGGGAACAGATACAAATGGGAAAAGTAAGGAGGTAGAAAAGGATGGAAGGAACAAAGGAAGAAAAGGGGGTGGAAAGATATGTGTGAGGGGCTACAATTACTACAGTATTGAAAATAGAATCTCTTGGTTCCTGGTTGTGTTCATTTCTCTGTCACTTTGGAACATTCTGTTAAAGATTCTAAAAAGAAACACTGCTAAGGGATGAGCACAGTGTCACTGTACCAGGTCTGGGAGACTCAATAGATGATAAGGGGAGTGTAGAAGACAGTCTGCATGATGCCATGTGTCTCCTAACAGAGATTTTCAGCAAGGCAGGAAGAATAATGAGGTGAAAGTAGCAGTGTGGGTTATGGAGCATGCTACAGTTGTCTTCTATCCTGGCACTTGCGACATAAGGAATGAATCATTCCTGCTCTTTGAAACCCCACAAGAATCAATGATCCTAGGGAAAACCAAACTTTAGTTAAAGCAGGATCTAGTGATTATTTTTGGAAGTTATCCAGACAGAAGAAAAGGAAATGGAAGAAAGTCTAAATCAAGGCTGGAAATCAGAGTGATTTTCAGAAGGCTGAAAAATCAAATAGGAGGGAGAGAGCCTGGCAAACCGGAGCTCCCATTGGACAGAGGAGGCAGTTTGGTTGGATTGGTGATTTCACCTACATAGCCATTAATTCTGAGTTGAGATCTCTAGTCACCAACAGACAGTCTTTCATGGGCCTCTGAATAGGTGATTAACATAACCAAAACTGATGTTACAAAAAATATTAGTTTGAATTGCTGAGTGCAATGGACAGAATAGGAAAGAAATTCAAATCAGGGACTATTTGACTTTAACCTCATACACCAGATTTTTTAAATATAAAAGACTATGGGGTTATTATCTTCAGCATCATCTTACCCGGCGTGTGACTTAAGTAGAACTAGATTCAGATCCTCTGAGTAGAATCAGTTGTTTCTGATTATCTCACTGGTGATGTGCAAAGCAGTTGATCACTGAATGAAGTAACCTGACCAACCTAGAGAGTTCAGCATTTGAATTATGCTAAATATGCTGATGGATCACTCCAGTGATTGCCCGGAATTCAACCTTCCACCAGCCAATTCAATGCACCACATAGCCATGACATCTGCTTAAAGCTGGAGTGGAGAAAAGAAACACTGTCATAGGTCAGTGTTGGGGTGAAACCTTTTGTCTTCTGTCTGTCAGATTATTTGTCATTTCCTTGTGGGCCACTGACAGCTGTCAGTCAAGCAAGACTTACTCTGCCACTGGCAAATCTCAAGACGTGCAAAAAAGAGACTAACGGAAGCCTGTCTTAATTAGGTGATAATTAAACATTCCAGCCAGAAACCTCCAATCAATCTGACAGAACACACCCGTTCAAAACAAGGTTTTGCAGCAATATTACAGCAGACTGATAAGGTTTTGCCTCACTGGGAATTAAAAAAAAAAAAAAAAAAAAAAAACCTTTTAAGTCCTCATCAAATATCTTGCAGATTAGGGGAGGGGGATGAAGCAGGAATATATTTGAAGGGAATCAAAAAATAGGCTCATCCTATGGAATTGTGTTCCTCCCCTTCTGTAAGGGAAATCAGGTTAGAATGAACATCCACAGGGCCTCAAAGGTGGAGAAACCTGCAGGAAGAGTGCTGCTCAGTGAGACTGGTGCGCATGCTCAGAGAGAACACCGTACAATAGAGCCCTGGCTCCCTAATGAGGCAGAGAGGCACAGGCTAATTACTTGTGTGCACTTACTAGCAGAGCGTTCACTTCTCCACATAGTATCTCCTGAGCAACTGTCCAGACCCCAGCTTAGCTCCTGCTGAAACTCCCAGAGAAAACAGCTCTTCTATTTTTCAGAAAGCAAGCCCCAGTAAAGAAATAGATGATGTTTCTATTAAAGAGCTTTTAAATATTTTAAATTTTCTATCTAGCAAGTTCATGGCATGCATAGTTAAATATAGAAAGAGCATTTGCACAAAGCTTGCATTAGATTAGTTCCCTGCTTAACTGATATAATTAAATATTGAATTGACCCAGAGTGCCGAATATTATTTTCTGGTGGGACCTGTGCCACCAAATACTTAAAAGCCTTTTGTGTTTCCCTGCTGCAATGAATCAAATTAAGCTGCAGCTCCCTGGGCCTCATTTGACCTAAAGATATTCTAATGCTGAAATACTTCCCCAGACATCTCACCAGTTACCGTTGATATAAGACTTAATCAGACATCACTTGAAGTTCAAGCAGCTGCTCAGATGAGATGGAACAGTGACAGTGTGGCATTTCCAGAGGAATTCTTAAATTCTATTTCTATTGCTTGTCCACACACATCCACAGCAATAGGGCATTATCAGTACTGTTGGTGATATTCCTTAAAAATCTTGTCATAAGAGAAACTTAGAAATTTTATCTTAAGCATGAAACTCTAAAATTAACAAGAGACAAAGAAAAACCAAAGAACAGTAAAGCCCCTGGCAGTCTGATGGTTAAGAATGTCAAGGAAGGAGATCCATTAGACTGAGAAGTGCCTGGATAATTCAAATGGGGCAATGTCTGCAGATGCATTAGCAAGGATTTAACAATTTCCACCAATATTATGAAGAGTTGTGACATTTCACTCCTTCCTCTTAGTACTCAGGTTTTCATTTTCTCCTTTGTTTCCTCTGAGATAAGAGCTTACTGTCCAATTCTTTAACTTTCCATTCTGAAACAAAAGCAACCACAATGTTTTTGGTTGACTTCAAAAGCATTTTTATGTCACTGTTATGATTTGGTATGTTTTCCCCTTTTCACATGATTGAAATCAAAATGCTGAGAAAATTTATTCTGGATCTTTTAAGAGGTTCGGTATGTCCAACCAGGAAATATGTTCGTGGAGAACAGGAGTATGTAACTCCCAGCTTCTGTCTTCTCAGAAAAGAACTCAGCTGGCAGGGAATTCCAGGACATATTAATTCTCCAAGGACACTGACTGGATTTCACTTCTGGACCAAGCATCTTGCTTCCCAAATAATGTTTCCATTAGAGGACCATTTTTCCTAGGGGCACCATCTTGTCCCCTTCTTTCACCTAATTAATTTCTGGTTCCTAAACTCTCCATGTGCCTACATTGCAAAGACTTCACCAAAGAACAGTCACTCTACACAAAGAGGTGAAGCCTCTAAACACACTCAGTGTAAGTGTTTGTCAGAATCTTCCAAATGACCTCCACCCCATGTCAAATTTTTACACAACTGTAGGGAAGGTGTATACCTACCTTTAATTCTGATACATAAATGCATAGCAAGGTTAGTGTTTGTAATGGTCATTGCCCTGATGTTTCTCATATCTATTCTCCATATGTTGCCTATTCTGCTCTGCAGGGAGCTGATCTCTGCAAGTTACTTCTCCCAGTGTAATGGTTGATACATTGTGCCAATTTGAGAAGTCTAGAAGCTTAGAACTCAGCAGTTCTACATCCTAGGGTGTAGAGATTACACCCTTACCACTGTAGGATGTTGTCCATTGTGTCAACTTGAGAAGTAAAGAAGTTTGAATAAATGACTCAGCAGGGGGCCAGGCCCCTCACTTGCAAACATCCTGAGCCAGTGGAAAAGGAGTGCATGAAGATGATGTGAGTGCTACACTCACCTGAGGGCAGGTAGTTTGCATACAATATAAGGGAGGAAAAGAGTCTTGCTCTTTCCTTCTTTTCGATCTTGCTGTTTTTGTTGTTTTCTGCTGCTTTGAAATATTGCGCCTGTGCCATGCCCTGCCTTGAAGCCAGCTGATTATGGCCTGAAACTCCCACAAACTATAGGCTAAATAAACATTTCCTTCCTTAATTTGGGCATAGGTATTTTGTCTCAGCAGTGAGAGGAAAGTTACTAATATACCCAGGTTCTCTGCTCATTGACTTCCATTAAGCCTAGGACAGTTGGCAGAACTGATGGAAACCAAAGAATGGGAGAGGAGAGTGACCCACCTTGCTGTCCCTCAGTATGAACCTTTAGCAGCTCCCCTATAGCTGCAGTATCTGGCATGGTCCCAACTTCCGCCAGGAATTCTTCATTGCCTCAGCTCCCACTGATGACCACAGTTTAGACCTGAATCTTCTCCTGTAGTCAATTTTATTTAATTCATTCCATTGAAGTATGTTACATATGCTACATATGCTCTCTTTTAGAACCTTCACGATAGATATACTCATTCTAAAATTTGAAAATACTTTAATATTGATAATATAGAGGTAGCAATAAAGACTGAGTGAAAACTAGTCTATAAGCATGCATAAAGAAAACTATAAGCATGCATAAAGAAGTGGGGCACGTATGAGCAAATTATGCCACAAGGAGACACAAGTAAGGTGGATGAGCTTGCCTCCTTTGCTCTTGAATAAGGAATTCAGATGAGATATCCAGGCACACATGGAACTAACAGTGGCACTAAAAGTCCCTAAATGTTCTCTAATTCTGATTCTAATACCTAACGTTCTCTAATTCTAATTGATGGGTACTTTGTTTATCAGAAGTGTGTCCACATGGAGCACACAGAAGACAATTCAGAAAAATTTCCCAGTCACATGACCAAAAATCTTTTGCTGTGGTCATTACCCCATTGATGCTGACCAAAGATTACTAACTAATTTGAGGCCAGAGTTATCCCAATTCTTCTGTAAAATGTGAGAAATATATATCTGGAGAGCCCATTTTCCTGGGAATAGAAATATTTTTTCATTGCCAAAACTAATGCCTATAGCAGAGGAAAGTATGCAACTATTTTTTCATAATTTTAAATGTTTAATTGTGGTTAAAATATATAACAGAATTTAACACCTTAATTTTATGTATATAATTTGATAATATTAAATACAATCACATAATTGTTCAACAGTCACCACCATCCACCTCCATTTGAAAAAATGAACCTCTATACCCAAAACCAACTCCCCATACCCCTCTCCTTCCAGACTCTGGCAATTAGCACTCTAGTTTGTCTTTATGCATTTGATCAGATTTTGACACAAGTGGAATAATATGGTGCCTGTCTTTATGTTACTAGTTTGTTTCACTTATCATGTCTTCAAATGCTAACCAGGTCTTAGTATGTCTGAATTTCCTTTCTTTTTAAGGCTCAGTAGGATTCTATTGTATGCGTATATAACAATTTGCTTATCCATTAATCTGTTAATGGACAGATTTAGATTTCTTCCATCACTAAGCTATTATGAAAAATTCTACAATGAACATAGGTGTACAAATAATTTTGAGATCCTGCTTTAAATTCCTTTGGATATAGATTTAGAAATGGAATTTATGTATCATATAGTAATTCTATCTTTAATTTTTTTGAGGAACCTCTATACTATTTTCCATAGCAACTGTACTATTTTACATTCTCACCAACTGTGCACAAAATCAATGTAAATTATCATCGTCCTTGTCAACACTTGTCATTCTCTGTTTTACTTTTGCTTTTTTAGCCATTTTAATGGGTGTGAGTCTCTTATCTTGGTGAAGTTTTGATTTGCATTTCTCTAGTAATTAGCGATGTTAAAATTGTTTTCATATGCTTGCTAGCCACTTGTGTATTTCCCTTGGTGAAATGTCTATTCAAGTCCTGTTCTCGCTTTTGAATTGGGTTGTGGCTGTTGTTGAATGGTAGGAGTTCTTTATATATTCTGGATGTTAAACCCATTATCAGATATATGAATTTCAAGTATTTTCTCTCATTCCATAAATTGCTTTTCCAGTGTGTTAATGATTCCCTCTTATGCATAGAAGTTTTAAAATTTCAGTCTCATCCAATTTGTCTAATTTTTCTTTGTTGTCTCTGATTTTAAGATAAGTCCAATGCACAAAGCTTTTTCCTATATTTTCTTGTAAGATTTGTATAGTGTAAACTCTTACATATAGGTCTTTCATCCATTTTGCATTCATTTCAAAATATAATATAAGGTTTGGGTCCAATTTAATTTTTTACATGTGAATATTAAGTTTTTTCAGGGACATTTTTTGAAAAGAAAATCCTTTCTCTATTGAATGATCTTGGAAATCTTCTTAAAAATCATTTGCCCATACATGCCATGTCTTATTCCTGTGCTCTCTATTTTATACTTTATTTCATTGGTCTATATGTCTCTATGCCATTACCATAACATTTTGATTACTATAGTTTTGTGATAGCTTTATGAAATCAGGAAATACAAAACCTCCGACTTTGTTCTTATTTTCCAAGATGGTTTTTGGCTATTTGGGAACTCTGAGATTCCATGTGTAAATTCAAAATGAAGTTTTCTATTTCAGTGAAAAGTACCAATGGGACCCAACTTTAATTTTAATTATTAAACACAGCTCAAAATCAAGTATAATCTACCACAATCAGAAGGTTTTCCTGGTCCTCCCACCTCTTGAAACTGTCCTAATTATACTAAGATACTTCACTCTGCCTGTTGCACAGATGACTCAGATTTCACACAAGAACTTATCTCTAGTTCACACTTTAAAAGTGAGGTGGGTTGAAAGGCTTTCCAAGGTAGCACTCCTCCAAGTGGTGACTTAGGGAGCTAAGCTGTTTTGGACTTATGGCTATACCATTAGGAACACATAGTCTCTAGAGCCCAGCACAGCAAGAGCAAGAGGGAAGAAGGGCCACACTGCTTGTGGACAACCTCTAGTGGACATTAAAGTCCACTCACATTTCATTGACTAGGTCTAGCCACTTGATCCCTAATGGCAAAGGAGGCCTAGAAATGTGTAGGTGTATTTCATTTGGTGAATAGTACTCATCTGGTGAATACTGTTGCTTACAGGAGCAGCAGTATATTTTTCATGTGTATACTTTTAAAAAGCATCTCTTACATTATTTAATTTTGTGTCTGTCATAGCTCCCAGTTCTCCTATAACAACTTTGAGAATAGAAACAATATGTCATGCATTTTTCTGTTTCCCTTCCTATGCAGCAAAATGCCTCTGCTATAATTGGTTCATTCAACATTCAGTCAATAAATACTTGTTGAGTTCCCATAATTTGCACGTTTTAGACATTGTTTTAGGAACACCTTGGTATGAAAACACATGGAATTCTCTGTATCTGGTTTACTGAATTAATCATATGTTCACACAAAGGAATTTAAAATTATAGCCAAGCTGAATATTAGAAAATAAAAGCATATCATAATAAGAGAAATGCTCTCATAATTAAGTTTGAAAACAATATTGCTGCTGAGTAAACCAAGGAAATACCCAGCCTACTGTGGATTACACAAAATCTTGCCCTTTGGAGATTGCAAGACAGAGGTAGAATAAGGGAGAAAGGCAAATATAATGGTGCAGGCAATTAGCAGGTGCTTCTGAACTACCTGGAGGAGTGAAGGTTTCAAACAGCATTCCCCACTCTCCTGTGCTGCTTGTGTGATAAGCAACATGTCAGGAGTAGTAAAGAAAAATGGCCGTGCAACTACAAACAGAAGAAACACATCTTTGGTACATTTCCATCCTGTCAGCAGTTTTCTATCATACTCTAATGGGATCACATGAATAATTTTGTTCTCTTTAATAGGAACCAAAAAATATATAATCTCATCAGGTTGTTTTTATATCTGAGTATTAAAAAAAGAATGCTAACATGATGAAAAGAAAAGATAAGCAATATAAATACAAGTAGAAAGGAATATTTGTGGATATGACTATTTTAGATATTCATATGGCATCTGTGATAAGAGTGCTGTTTCTGTTCACTCCTCTGTTCTTGATGAACCGTGGGTAGTTTTCCGGGAATGACAGGCATCTTTGTCTTCCTATGTTTTTATACTGGGAAAAGAACATGTCTTTTTGACTTACATATGTTTTTTACTTATTTATTTTGCTCAGTCACGTGCTTATGAGCCTTCAATCTGCTCCTATGGCATAATCCAAATGACTTAGACAGTTTCTTAGTGTCAGCTTTGGAGATGAGAACATGAAGTCACCCTGTAACCTTAAAAATATATCAGTTCAAACTTTGAAGATAGTCATTTAAATGATTTCAGCAAAGCCTCTACTGGCTCCTCCAGAATTTTTATTCAGTTTTTCCCTGAGTTATTGCACAAGTTGCTCAACTCCATACTTGCTTGTAGACTGGGTTGAAATCCAAAACTAGATCAACCAGAATTCACATACTACAGTGAATGCATATAATAAGCATTTAATAAACACTGGTTGAAATTAAGTCAGTTGAATTGAACTGAACTGAACTG
This sequence comes from Chinchilla lanigera, assembly GCF_000276665.1. NCBI lineage: Eukaryota > Metazoa > Chordata > Mammalia > Rodentia > Chinchillidae > Chinchilla > Chinchilla lanigera. The sequence goes on from NW_004955402.1 coordinate 40,663,525, forward strand.
AAGAATTAAAGACTTGTGTGGTTCAGCAAATTAGAACATTCTGTTAAAAATGGACACTCCAATTGCTTGCTCTACAGCAACATGCTATGCCTGTACACAGAGTGTAGGTGTGTGAACAACTACATGCTTAGCCAGTCATGTATTCAAGTACTGAAAGCAAGTTATTTTTGTTGCATAATGTCATTGTGAATTTCCTGTCTTTGTAATTCAAGAAATATGGGCCTTCACAAACCAAAGAGGAAGAAATGAATTATTCAACAATGATGTTGGAAAATTGGCTCACTATCTGGAAAAAAATCCTCAGTTCAATTTTCAACTCAAACCACACAACAAAAATAAATCTCAGCTATATTAAAAAGTAAGATAAAAAAGTAAAATCATCAAAAACTAAAGGTGCACCTATTGACAAGGATTGACAGAAGGAGGGAACGTAGGGAATGAGGGCAATTCCAACTTTACTGCATACTTATTCATTGTCTTTTTTAAAACAGTAGCAATGATTTCTTGCATATTTTTCAAAATGAAGAAAACTATAAGTAAATGTGTTATTAGTCTTTACTGATGAACACTTTCAAAAGCAATAGAAAGGACATCAAAAGACAATCTCAAAATTTGATGTGACTTCTCTTTACCAATAAAAGCAACAAAGTGTAAAAAGTGAATGAGAAAAAAATGAAAGAAATATTAGAAATAAATATTACAAAGTATTAGTATCCTCAATGCATAGAGAACAATTGTAGCTTAATAAAAAATGCAAATGAACTAAAAAAAGGGTTAAATAGAAGTTTCCCAGAATACAATAAAAACTAAATAAAAAAATAGGCATCCTACAATTGTTATACAAGGATGTTTGTTATAGATTTACTTATAATATTTTAAAGTTAGGATTGACCTCAATGTGTAAAAAAAGAATAAGTAGACTATTTTTGAAGAATATTTAGAGATATTTAAATACCATGTATTCAATTTTGTAAAACAGGCACGTGTTTTTATGTGCATGTAAAAATAGAGAAAAATAAATTTAAAATATTAGCTATGCTTACCTCTCACAGTGAAATCATTGTCATTTTAATGGTTTTCTGTATTGTTCTTATTATTTTGTATAATAATCATGTTTTTAGAGTTGGAAAAGAGAAGCATTTATATTAAGCATGGCCTTCCTTTCGGAAAAAACAACAAGGTCCATACTTTCACAGCTTTACGCAAATAAAATACAGTAGCGACTTTGAATATAAGACATTGGACATTATTTTTGTGCCTCTAACTTTCATGGATTGCTGCTTAACACAGAGCAGAAAAGATAATGAATTAATTTAACTTTAACCCGACCATTTAGTATTAATATCTGTACCTACACTCTCTCTGTTCTCACTGTCATCTCCTCTCCCACTGGTTTGTTTATTTTTTTACCAAGGTGCTAACTAATATGGGATACCTTGAGAGTATAAATTGCATTTTTGGAATAGATCATGTCTTTTTTCACATCACTTGGAGATGTTTAGAAGGAATAAGTGAAATGAATAGCTGAAAGGTAGGGCCTTAGGGATGTTTGCTAAATTTTTCCTCCCAATGATGTAGAGTTATCCCACATTATACATTTTGCTCTCATCATTTGGACAAGTCCTTCATCATTAATTGAATTATTTCTGCTCCATATGTAGAGCCTCTAGAAGATCATTCCCAAGTAAATACAAGTCATCTTGTATTTATAAAAACACATGCCTGTTTTGCAAAGTTGAATATGTTGTATTTAAATCTATGGAGCATGCATTTAGACATTTAGTGTCTTTCTTTAACAATTCACTTTTACTTGTCTGTCCATGCCTTTGTTGTCTCCCGTTGTGTTGTTGTTATTGTTGCCATTGTTGTAGAGCAGAAATATAGCTATGAAGGCTAATGAAGAGGGAGATTAAAATCACAAAGTTAAGAAAAGACACTCTCTCGTCTTCTAATGCATATTTGGACTTATTTTAAAAAGAAGCAATCTGCCTTCCAATCCAAGTAGGTTCATCCAGAACAAATGTATCTCTCTTTACATTGCCTAACACTGAGTTTTAACTGGGTGATCATTTGCAATAATCATTAACCTTTCTAGATACCCTCCTTGAAAATTAAAGCACTTCAGAAAAAAATAAAATTACTAACACTTTTGCATGAATAAATTTTTCACAGATTCTCTTCCTATTCACACAAGACATGGATTTTCTTCAGGAACTCATCTTTGATTAATAATACCACAGGTGCCCAAATTCTAGTCTTTCTAAAAGAAGAGAGTGGAGGAGCAAAGGCTACACCTTGTGAACTTTATTACCATGTGTCAGGCATGCATCCACCCATGTGGCCGGTGTACTCACTCCCTCTGGTTTCAGTGGAATCAAGTGGGAAGGAAAGCATTTATTCAGGGAGCTGCAAGAGAGTTCACACTGACTGTCAGTGGGACTGCCTCTCCACCACAAATACCCAGGGATCTAGCAATCCAATTTGGGACTCTATGGAGCAGCCAGAGATTAGCCTCTGGATCAGCTGAACAGGAAGGGAATGACAATGGAGACCACTAATGAAACAGTCATACATCAACTGAATTGACGTGTCTTCTTTTAAACAGTAAAATGTGAATTGCAGAATGTGACCCCCAAACAGGAAGCAAAGACCAGGATTGAGGGTATTTTTAGTAAACAGCAGCAGCTTTCACCACCAAAATCCTGATTAATGCCTTTCCCAAATCTAGAGAAAAAGATAAAGCTCATGTCAGGAGGGTTGACCGCATACTCATGTAATGATTCCATCTGTCTCTGACACGTCTGCCCAAGCCATGCATTTGTGGCAAAACCATACACCTTGTCCTAGCACAGGTAATGAAATGTAATAACAGTCTTTCCCTTCTTCACTTCCAGCTGCTTCATAACAGCTGCTAATAAAGACACATGGTTTTTATGGTGTCTATCTGTGTCCCCAAAGCAGGCATGGAATTATGTCTTCCTCGTTGGTCTGCACTCAGCCTAGAGAAACATGTCCTGGGAATGACCATTCAACCTTGAAATGACCTCTGGATGCTTTCCAGGCTGAACTTCACTCTTTCTGCCAGTGCTTCCAGATCTCTTGCTTCCACCAAATATATTTGTTTATTTTAAAAGAACAACAGAGCTACAGTTATCTTGCTTGCAAATCCAATAGGATCAAGTCTTGTTCACAGAAAGTACTTGGACTCCAGCACGCATGATTTTACTCTGGGTTGTTTATTTCTTTAGGTAATCCCAAGGACTGGGGAGGCTGGGCCAAAGAATTGAAAGCAGAATTTGAAAAAGACTTGGAGAAGTTTTGTGTTGGAACCCATGTAAAAGTTAGATTATTATCTACTTTACAATGTTATTATTTTGAGCATTTATGAGGATTAGTGCTTGAACCTATTCATTTGATAAGGCTTTCATAAACTAACAATTTGACATCAATAGGTTTTGTAGATTTTAAAACTAAATCACTGTCTTGACAGCTAATACTATCAAAACAAAGAACACAAATATATTGGCCTTCTGAGCCTTCTGTTCAGAGGCAGTTGAGTCAAATCAACCAAGCTTCTACCAAGAATTTGGACAGAGAAACTTAGACAAAGCAGTTGACTCTTGGTTATCTCTTCTCCTCCTACACACATATTATTACCACCATCAAGGAGATATTTATGTGAATATGTTTAAAGTAAAATAATCTCCCCATGTGTTATCTCAGAAGAAGATGCTGACTCAGGGTTTGCTGGGCTGTGAAAATAAGGCTACTATGCCTCTGTGTAGACAATGATGTTATCAAAGATATACTTAAAGCAGGGAAAGAGCAGCTATAGGACCTATAATATATGTGTGGCAGGGATGGACAAAGAATTGGTTGGAGCATTCACAAATAGAGCTAAAGTAAGATGAATCTATATATAAATATCACTGGAGGTATCCCAGATATAGAAATAAAGTGTGCCCCAAAAAAATGTAGCTTTGTCAGTTTTTCCAAAAGTGAAAGAAGTATCTAGAGATCTCCAAAGCCACCAAAGTTATAGATTCTGCTTCAGAGAAGTAGTGTAAACACAGCCTCCCCAGATAAATATTGCCTGTTGTTCTTTTCGATTTTCCTGGCAAATATAAGATCACAAAAATGTCAATGAAAAGGAACTACAGTTACTGGTAGGCCAGTTTATTGGAGGCACAAGTCTAAGATCCCAATACCTGATGGTTTCTCATGGACCTTTAAATAAATTATCTTTGCTTTGAATGAAACCTATCATAATTCTACAGTGGATGCATTAAGAGCAAACCTTGTTTATTTATGAAAAATTTTATAATCTTTAAAGATGCTCCTGTTTAAGGTTTTTTTTTTTTGGCCCATTCATAATTCTTATATGCACTTTCAAGTTGCTATGGTTTGTGTCTAGATGCTCCCCCCCCTGCCCCGCTGCAAAGCCTCATGCAGTCACATAGTTTTTTTCTTGGAGGTGGCTGAACTAGAGTGTGTGATTGGTTCTAGTGCAAAGCTGGATTAAGGGGGTTCAGATTAAGGCTGGGTGATTGCTGGATCAGTCCACTGATTGGGCTGGCACCACCTAATTCTTGTAGACTGGACACAGTATAAGGGACAGAAAGAGGAATGTCTAGTCTCTCATTTGTTTCTTTTGCTGTTTTTTGCTGCCACAAACGGTTGCCTCTCTGGCATTTGCCACTCTACTTTGCAGCTGGCTGATTATATTCTAAAATCTTTACAAACTGAGAGCTACATAAACTTCTCCTCTCTTAACTCCTGGGTTTTGAGTATTTTGTCTTAGCCACAAAAAAGTAACTAAGACACAAGTGTACTGGTGTTACAGTATATGCCTGTGTATGTGTGTGGGGGGGTATGCATATATAAGTTTATAAGCCTCAGCCAATAGCATATTAAGTGAGGAAAAGCTGAAAGCTTTCTCTCTAAAGTTAGGAACAAGTCAAAGGTGCCCACTATCTCCACTCCTATTCAATATATTTCTTGAAACATTAGCCACAGCAATCAGGAAAGAGAAAGACATAAAAGGGAAATATATAAGAAAGAAAGAAGTCAAATTTTCATCATTTGCAGATGACATGACCCTCAACATAGAGGATCCAAAATATTTCACCAAAAGATTTCTAAAATTATTAACAAATTCAGTAGCATAGCAGGTTACAAAATTAACACAAAAATCATTCATATTTCTATAAAACAATAATGAATTTACTGAAAAACTAATTAGGAAAACAATACCATTCACAATCAAAATACTGAAATTATTCATCTTAGAGCTAGAGAAAACAATCTTTAAATTCATACAGAACAAGAAGTCAAGAATAACAAAGGCATCCTTGGATAATGACTACAAAGCAGGAGGCATCACAATTCTATAAAGCAAGTTATATTACAAAACTATAGTGATAAAAACACCATGGTATTGTCACAAAAACAGATATATGGACCAAGGAATATATGACAAAGGGGCCAGAAACATATGTTGGAGAAACTCTCTTTAGCAAATGGTTTTGGGAATATTAGCTATCCACATGCAGAAGATTGAATCCAGACCCTTCTATCTCTTCCCATATATTAGACTAAAATCAAACCAGATCAAAGACCTAGCTGTCAAAATCAAAGCAATCTGCTGGAATACAAAATATGTAAAACTCTTGAAGACTTGGGACTAAGCAAGGACATTTTGAACAGAATCCCAATTGCAGAAGAAACAGTACCAAAGTTCAACAAATAAGATCATAGAAAATTAGAAAGTTTCTGCACAGCAAATGAAACAATCAACAAAGTGAAGACAATATACAGAATGGGAAAACATTTGCCAGATATTCCTTGGATAGTTAACAAATATCTAGAATGTATAAAAAACTCAAAAATATTAAATCACTCTAAATTAAAGACCCAATCAAAAATGGGCAACTGAAATAAACAGGCACTTCCCAGAAGAAGAAATACAAATGGGCAATAAATACACAAAAAACTGTTCAATGACTCTGGCCAGTAGAAGAATGCAAATTAAAATAACACTGAGATTCTACCTCAGTCCAGAAAGAATGACTATGACCAAGACATCAAGTAAAAACAAATCCTAGCAAGGCTATAGAGGAAAAGAAATTCTTCTACATTGTTGATGGGGATGGAAACTAGTATAAACATTATGAAAACCATGGAGATTCCTCAAAAAACTAAAACTAGAAATTTCATTTGACCCAGGTATTCCTCTTTAGGTATCTTTCTGAAAAAGTTAAAATCATTTTTGCAGTGATATATACACACACTTATTTATAGCAGCACAACTCATAATAGTAAATCTTGGAAACATTGAATATGTCCATCAGCACATGAATGGATAAAGAAAATGTGGTCTTTATACACTGTGGAGTGCTACTCTGCCTTAAGAAGGATAAATGAGTCATTTTTAGGAAAATGGATATACCTTGACACCACAACCTTAAGTGCAATAAATCAGACACATAGACTTAAATATCACGTTTTCTCTCATATGACAAACCCAAAATATAGACAGCAAAATAAAAGGTAATAGAAAACAGGAAGAAGGATTTTTTGCAAAAGATAAGGAGACCAAGAGATTGAGGGAGTTGAGAGGGAGAAGAGGGGAAAAGGATGAAAAAATAATTAAGATCTGGATCACAGGAGTGACCCTGAGTCCTAGGAAAATTAGGGAGCTTCAGGGAGCTGCCCAGGAGGGGTGAGGTTCTGTAATCTGCCTCTTGCCACAATCATGGGAGAGACTCTGAAACACGGGGAACCTCTGAAGCTTCAAAAATGACAAAACAAAGGAACAAAATGCAATCTCAGACCTCCACCCCACCCTGAACAAGTCCAGAAGACATTGACATAGAAGAACTGAGAAGTCATACACCTGAAATTTCTGAAATAACAGCAACTGAAGTAAAGAAACAACTACATCAGGCTATAGAAGAAATCAGATCAGAAATAATCTCTCAGGTTAAAAAAAAAGAAATTACAACAATAATGAAAAGAAGACATAGATAAAAATAGGGGAGCATAGAATAATGATGAAAACCTTAAATGAGCAATATAGGAAAGAATTAGAATGCATGAAGCAGATTCAAAGAGATATACAGGAAATTAAAAATTCCACTGAAATCTGGCAAAGCTGTTTGAAGGAAACTAAAGATAGACTTTCAGGCCTTGAAGACAGCACTATAGCTAACAATCACAAAAAGAAAGATCTCCTAAAAATAATAAGGAACTAGAAAATAGCAATTCAACAGCTGCAAGGTGAGGCAAAGGAAAACAGTATAAGACTTACTGGTGTCAATGAAAAAGCAGGAGGCAAAGTGAATGACATAAAAAGACTATTTGCAGAAGTAATAGCAGAAAATTTCCCAAAGATGGGAGAAGAATCTGACATACAGGTACGTGAGTCATATAGAATTCCAGTTAGCCATAACCAAAATAAATCTACACCCAGACACATAATAATCAAAATCCCAGAAATGCAGCAAAAGAACATAATATTAAAAGCTATCAGAGAAAAGAAACAGATCATCTATGAAGGAAAACCCATCAGAATCATGGCAGATTTCTCAACACAGAACATCAAGTCAAGAAGAGTTTGGAGTAAAGTATTTCATGTCCTGAAAGAAAAGAATTTCCAACCCAGACTGATGTACCCTGCAAAATTACCTTTCAAAATTAATATAGAAATAAGATACTTCCATGACAAAAAACAACTGAAGAAATTCATGACCACCAAACCAACCCTACAGAGTACTGAAAGATATTCTAGAAAGAGATATGGCCACAATTCCAAGAACAACAATAGAAAAGAACTACCAAGCAGGGCAAGCAATTAAATAGAGAGGGAAAGTAGGCAACCAACAGCAGGAAAATAACATGACAAAGGTGAACCATTACATATCAGTAATAACCCTTAATATAAATGGCTTCAATTCACTAATCAAAAGAAACAGACTGGCACAGTAGGTCAAGAAACAAAATCCAACAATATGCTGTATACTAGAAATGCATTTAACTCAAAAGGAAATTCATAGACTGAAAGTCAAACGATGGAAAACAACACTCCATGTGACAAGGAACCAGAAAAAAAGCAGGGATAGATATTATAGTCACAGACAATAAAATTAACTTCAAACCAAGAATGATCAAAAGAGAAAGAAGGTCACTACATACTTGTTAGGGGAAAAACTGCAGGTGGAAAAAGTAACAACCATAAATATCTATGCACCAAATACAGGAGCACCCAACTATATAAGACAAATTTTAACAGACATTGAAAGTCAAATAAGCAGTAACACAATCATTACAGGGGATTTTAACACTTCATTGTCACACAAGAATAGATCAACTAAATAAAAAATAAGCAAAGAAATAACAGAACTAAACCAAACTTGTGAATAAATGGACTTAGTGGACCTTCAGAGTGTTCCACCCAACATTAGAATATACATTCTTCCTAGCTGCACATGGGACAGTCTCTAAAATAGACCATATCGTAGAACATAGAACATGCTTAAGTAAGTGCAAAGTAATTGAAATTATCCCACTCATGTTATTGCACCATAGTTCAATCAAACTGGAAATTATTGACAAAAGAAAACACAAAAACTCCACAGACACATGGAAATTAAATAACACCCCTTGTACAACTGAGGGGTCACAGATGAAAGTAAAGAACTTAAACAGTATTTACAATCAAATGAAATGATACAACTTACTGGAACCTGTGGGAGACAATGAAAGCAGTCCTCAGAGGGAAATTTATAGTGATGAATTGCCACATCAGGAAAACAGAACAAGCACAAATCAACAACTTTATGCTACACCTCAAACTTCTAGAAGAAAAAAAGAGCAAGTCAAGACCAAAGCCCAAAGCAGGCAGGAAATTATAAAGATGAGAGCAGAAATTAATTCAATAGAGACTAAGAAAATAACACAAACAAGTAATGACTCAAAGAGTTGGTTCTTTGAAAGAATAAATAAAATTGATAAACCCCTGGCCAACTTTTTCAAAAAGGAAAAGAAAACACTGAAATCCATGCAATAAGGAATGAAAAGGGTGAAATCACTACAGATCCTGTAGAAATTCAGAAGATCACCAATACTTACTTTGAAAATCACTATTCTCATAGGATGGAAAACACAAGAAACAGATTCTTAGATACATGTGAATTACCAAAGCTGAATCAAGAAGATATAAAAATCCTGAATAACCCAATATCAGTCAATAAAATTGAAAATGGAAGAAAAAACTTACCAACAAAGAAAAGGCTGGGTCCTGATGAATTCAAAGCTGAATTATACAAGAAATTTAGAGAAGATTTAATGCCAACTCTTCTCAAATTCTTTAATGAAATAGTAGGAAAACAATGCTCCCTAACTCATTCCTGGAGGCAAGTATTATTCTGATACCAAAACCAGAGAAAGACCCAACCAAAAAAGAGAACCATAGGCCAATCCCCCTAATGAACATAGATGCAAAAATTCTCAATTAAATACTTGCTAATAGAATGTAGCAAATAGTCAAGAAGATCATACAACAATACCAAGTGGGATTTATCCCAGAAATGCAGGGTTGATTCAATATATGCAAATCAATAAATGTAATACACTATATCAACATAACCAAAGACAAGAATCACATGATTATCTCAATAGATGCCAAAAAAGCTTTTGATAAAGCTCAACACTCATTCATGATAAAAAAACCCTACAGAAAATAGGAATAGATGAACTTCACCTAAATCAGATAAAAGCCATCTTTGACAAAACAACAGCTAATAACATATGAAATGGTTAACTTTAAAATCAGGAACAAGACAAGGGTGATGGCTGTCATCACTCCAACATAGCTCTGGAAACATTAGAGAGTATAAGTAAGAGAGAGAAATAAAATGAATAAGTATAGAAAAGGAAGAAGTGAAATTATCACTATTTGCAGATGACATGATACTCTACATGAAAGACTCCCAAAAATCCACTAAAAGATTCCTAGAGTTAATAAACAAATTCAGTACTGTATCTGGATACAAAACCAATACTCAAAAATCAATAGCATTCCCATACACAAACAATAAACACATTGAGAAAAATTAGGGAAGTAACATCTTTCACAATAATAACCAAAAAATTGAAATACTTAGGAATCAATCTAACAAAAGAAGTAAAAAACCCATACAGTGAAAATTATAGTACTCTGAAAAAATAGATCAAGGAGGATTTCAGAAAATGCAAAGATATTCCTTGATCATTGGTAGGAAGAACCAACATTGTGATGATAGACATACTCCCAAAATTGTTATGCAGATTCAATGCCATCCCAATCAAAACACCATTACTATACATCACAGATCTACAGAAAACATTCCTAAAATTCATGTAGAACCAGAAGAGACCCAGAATAGCAAAAGCAATCCTGGGCAACAAAGGCAAGGTAGGAGGAATCACAATCCCTAACTTGAAATTATACTACAAAGCTACTATGATACAATCAGCTCGGTATTTAAAAAAAAAAAGCAGACCTGAGGATCAATGGAACAGACCAGAAAATTCAGGCACAACCACAAACACACTTAGCCACCTTATCTTTGACAAAGGGGCCAAACACATTCACTGGAAGAAAGATTGCCTCTTCAATAAATGGTGCTGGAATAACTGGCTGTCCACATACCAAAGACTAAAACCAGACCCATGTCTATCACCATGCACTAACCTAAACTCAAAATGGATCAAACATCTCAATATTAAAACAGAAATACTAAATCTACTCAAAGAGAAAGCAGGTAGAAATCTTGAAGACATAGGGGTAGACAGTGTGCTCATGAACAAAAACCAAATTGCATGGGAAATACTTCAAAGAATCATCAATGGGGATCTCATCTTATTGAAAAGTTTTTGCACATGTAAAGAAATCACAAACAGAGAAAAAGAATAGTCACGACTTGGGAAAATATTTTAGCCAACTGCCCCTCAGACAAAGGACTTCTATCTAGAACATATAAAGAATTTGAAAAAATCAGACCCCCCAAATTCAAAGACTGAATCCAAAATTGGGCATCTGAGATTAATACACACTTCTTAGACGAATAAATACAAATGGCAAATAAATACATGAAAAAAATTTTCAACATCATTGGTCATTCTAGAAATGCAAATTAAAACAACATTGAGATTCCATCTCACCCCAGAAAGAATGGCTATCATCAAGCAGTCAACCAATAACAAATGCTGGAGGGGCTGTGAGGAAAAAGGGACATGTCTCCATTGTTAGTGGAAGTGTAAAACACTGTGAAAATCAGTCTGGAGATTCCTCAGAAAACTAGTATTAAAGGGCCCATTTGATCCAGCTGTTCCCCTGCTGAGTATTTCTCCAGAAGAACTGAAAACATCTACCACAATGATATATAAGCACCCATGTTTATAGCAGTGCAATTTGTCATAGCTAAATCTTGGAAACAACCCAAATGCACATCAACTGAGGAATGGGTTGAAAAGATGTGGTATTTTTATACAATGGAGTATTACTCTGCTATAAAGAAAGGTAAACTTGAAGCTTTTGTAGATAATTGGATGCATCTGTTGAACATACTCATACGTGAAAAAAATCACACCTGTATATGTAAATATCACATTGTCTCCCTAGAGTAAGAACCTGATACAGTAAATAAAATATAAAAGGTACAATAGATATTGTGAAAGGGAAAGAAACTGCTTAAAAGGAAAAACAACTGAGATGAGGGAAAGGTGAGGAGAAAGAAAGAAGGGAAAATATATACACAAAACAGCTAAAATAATTGTGCTACTAATTTCTATTAGTTTATTGAGAGGAACAGTTAACATTTAATTGTTTTATCAATCTTGCATACTTCTATCTGGTAATCTGAGCAACTACTTTAAAGATAACCATATGTAGTACAACAACCATTGTTAATTTCCTATTATCTTGCTTTGAAACTCTGTATCACTTTTATTGTTTTTGTGTTGTTTAGTTTTTGTCTTTGTTTTTGTTCTTTTCTCTTTAAAATAAAATTTAAAAAGAATAAAGATCAGTTATGTACATGTACTAAATCCCCACAAAGAATATAATCATTACATACTGCAAACATGTATCTACAAAATCAAATTGAAAAGTAAATACAATAATAGCGTGCTGTATTGCGTAGAGGTATGGATATCAGTATGGGTGGGTAAAAAAATGTTTATAAGCCTCTATTCTGTGTACAGAGTTTATAAGAAGAATTGACTAACTGTTTAGTCATATAACACTTGTCCTACCCATTCCATTTCTGCTTCTTTCAATGCACCTCTGCACAGCTAACAAAAAATAAGAATGAAATTCCTCTGATAGGACTCTAACAAAATTTGTACTGCTATTTTGATATTTTGTGGTTGTTGAATTACATCCAGTAAGACAGAGGCATTATCAATGACACTTTGCGTTTTTACTTAATCTCCTACTGGTAGGTGTCCTTGTCTATATAGGAGGATAATAAGAGTCCCTAACCTACCTTTGAGATGTGTTGTGAGAGCAAATAAGATAATACATATAAAAGGCTTGGGATGGTGCCTGGCATATACAAAACACTTAAAATACTGTACTATGATTAGTGTAAAACATCATAAATATACAATAGATCAAGTTCAAATAAAGCCAATATATATATCTTTCCTACTATGTAGCATCATTGTTGTAGAAAATATACCTTTGCTAGTGGACACTTAGTTCATATTTCATCAGATGTTTATTGACTATCCGAATGGATCATAAGAAATCAGGGTTAACTGATTATTGTTTCCACTATGCTGAAAATAGGATAATTTGGGAAGGAAAAATGCACTCCTTCCAAATGGGACCTGTCCAGAACATGCAGTTTAAAAAGTCTATTAATAAATTGTGACTTCAGTAATTGAAGGCACACACACAGGCATCACACGTACTAAAATGACATTTTCTTAATAGACTGTCCTGGAAGGTTGGGGTGTTCTTTTAAGCTTTTTAACAACAGCAAGCTGCTTCCCAGTCAGGAATCTTAAAATAACTATGTCATTACACAAACATTCTACATCTACCTTCTGCCAATCTGTTTTCTGTTTCTTTTGGAAGAGAGAGAAATAAGATAAATCAACATGACCCAGGAGCCTATGTTATAGAATGCTATGTTATAAAATGCTAATGTTCTTTGAAATGATAGACAGTCCAAAAGTTGTGAAAAGGCCTCATGTTACAAGTACAGTTGCCCTTTGCATGACTACTTTATTGAAAATTTCTTTGGTTTTACAAGCTGACATGCCAGACCCAACATAAATAAAATGCTAGGGGAATATTGCCACAGAAGTAAGAGCATGTGCTCATGTACCTATCTCAGCATGGCTCACTGGGTCCTGGGGAGGGGAACAGGGGACTCTAAAATGGTTGCCACAGCCAAACAAATAGTAAATGTGGCCTTACCAACAATTCAAAGAGCACCTAAGAATTAAACTTCATTAGCAAGTACCAAATTGGATATAGTGACAACTTCATATAAGCAAGCATGATATTTAGGCACCTTCTGCTTCTGAGCAAAAGTACTGCATTAGTGGAACTCAGATAGCAATGAACCAAGTCAGATTGATTACTGAGTATAAGGCAAACAGATCCCAAAGGGGAAAAAAATCATATTTTCTAGTAAATAAGAGGAGGTCCAACAAATGAGAAGTCAGCAGGGAAAGAGACAAAGAGGAAAATATTTTAGGATGGTTTAGGCAATTAGCATAGAATAAACTTGGGAACATAAAATTCATAACCAACAAGAAGCACAGAAGAAAAGCAGCAAAGACTAGAAATAGAATCTGATATCCAGGTAGGAGTATATTGCAGAAAGTAAGTCAGCAGCCAGGGATTAGAACTAGAGCCAACGACTAGAAACACTTGGGTCATACTCCAAGAAATTAGGGCCTTACTGGTGGAAGCAAACTTATATAATATGTTTAACAACCGTTCTGCCAAAAACAGTCTCCAGTGAACCATAGTCCCCGTGAACCTGGGCTGACCCTCTGTCTTGCTTTGACCAAAAGAATTTGACAGAGATGATACTGTGCTTGTCTGGAGCTAGGCCTTAAGATCTGCACCTGTCAGTTTTACCACATGAAATGCTTTGTTTTGGAGCTCGGTTGTCATGCTGTGAGAAGCCCAGGTCTCCTAGAAAGGCTATGTGGAGAAGAACAAATGCCCTCTGATCAATTGTTACAGCAGAATTTGCAGCAAAACCGGCATGAGCTGGCAGCCATGTGGAGAAATCATCACAAACATTCAACCAAGTGAAGGCCATGGCCTTCCCTGTATCACATAGAACAAAAGAATCACACAGCTGAGCTCTGTCATCCCACAGAATCACCAGAGGTAATAGAAATCATTGTTCCCTTAAGCCACTAAGTTTGGGGGCATTTATTATGTAGCAACAAAAAATTGAGTCTATGAAGATTAGGTGGGGAGGGTCATAAAAACAATTTTTTTTTAAAAGTAAGTCTTGATTACATCAGGGGGCATTTTATATGAGCTTAAGTTTTAAAAATTTCTTTTTCAATTTCATTCAACACACTCTTTAAAAGCACAGGGGTTTGTATATTAAATTTCAGAAACATACGGTTTTCATCAAATAATAATTAAAATGCACAATGTTGTATAATTGAAAGGCAAGCTAAATTTATCTAATGAGTTTATTCTTTGCTGTGTTATGATAATTCAATTAAAAGTAGAGATATTTCAGAGAAAATTTGAAATTTCCAGGACAGTTTCACATACACTGTGACCAACAGGTCCTTTGACTCTGAGTATCTATCATCTCAAAATGTTGCACTTCCTTAACTTACTGTCATAGATAAACATGATTTCTTGCATTTAACTTCTCTACAATAAGATGACCTCTGTTCATCATGATTATGACTTACATAATATTACCTCTGTGCCTGTTCTGGTCAATATCTTACAAAGTATCATTCTGAGCGTGTCTTGGTTACTTTTCTCTCGCTGCTGAGACAAAATACCCAGCACCTTAAATGAAGGAAGGAAAGGTTTACTTAGCTTACAGTTTGTGGAGGTTTCAGTCCATACTTGGCTGGCTCTGAGGCAGAAGGTTGCAAAGCAACAAGAGCAAAGTGGGGAATGGCAGCCAAACAGCAAAGCAGCCAGAGCAAAAGGGAGGAATGGCGGCAAGCAGCCTCTTTCCCTCCCTTACATTGTAAACAGGCTCCTCCCACCTAAGGGGCGTGTAGTTCTCACATAATCTCCATGTGCTCCTCTTCCACAGGCTCAGGATGTATACAAAGTAAGCGCCCTGGCTTCCTGCTGAGTCACTTAGCCAAACCTCTAGACTCCCCAAGTTGACACAATAACAGAGCATGTCATACAATAAGGGAAAATTAAGAACATGGGTCAGAACTGAGAAAGAACCAGAAAGAGAGTCAAAGTCCTAAATAAGCACTCTGACAGTTAATGTTATGGCATTTTCTAAAACATCAAAGTAGACCAAGACAGACCCAGGTGAGTGAAGATGTGGAAGTAAGAAAGTCAAGGTACAAGCCAACATTTTCCTGATTAATTACAGTCAATGGCCAGTTCAGATTATGGAAACCTTGATACTAAATATGGACAGACTTAATTAATTATGAGGCCCCAGAGGTTAGGGATACCTAGGTCTGGAATCTAAACATATGGAGACCAAACCAAATTACCCTAGCAGTCCAAACTCAGACTTGATTCAAGTTTCTTTTATAGCCTTTCTGGGAAAAGTACAAAGTGACCAGAAGAGGGCAGATCACAGCCCATAGATATTTGCAGAAATGAATCCCTTTTTCTTACAATTAAAACAATCAGGCTACTTCTCAAGTAGAGAATGACATAAGCTTGAAGTTCCATCTCTTTAATTCTCTAGGACTTCTCAACTTGAGAATGAATAATACTTGAATAATTCCATTGCATTTATCTCACTGGGGGGAATGAGTCTGCCCTTGGTGACAGTCATGACTAACATAGACATACTTGGCTTTATTGTTGTTTTTCATTGCTTTCAGCATTGTGTGACTTTAGGAAGTAGGGCAGTTGCTCTCAGTTATGAATCAAAAGCACTCCCATTGCTTCACTATCTCACTCAAATGAGTTATTAGATGAAAATAAACATCCACTTGAAGAGCAATATTTCTCAAGAATCATGACTGAAAGGACACCTTCTTTGAAACAAATACTAACCATGTGCAGAATGGAAGATTTCCAACTGCACATCTAAGTCCCAAGTGACAACTTTAAAGTCTTCCCATATAGTGTTGACTTGATGTCCTTTATGGTGAGCTAGGCGTGTCACATTATTTTCTGATCATCAAATTGGGCCAAGGTAAGTCAAGGTAAGTAGGTCAAGGTAAGTCAAGTTCTGGAAGGTAGAAATTCAAGGCAGAGGTCAGCACTTCTTTGAACTTCTGATCTGTCCCCATGAGGGGATTATGATTTAAATACTGAACCAGTAACATTTCTGCAAAATGTGACGGCACAAATCTGCTCTGCTTTTTTAGAGACTTTGACCAGTGAAACAATTCACTGGCCAGAAAAAGAATGATTAGATTTTCAAAAGATCTTCACTGCTGATTAAGGTCTGAAAATAGCATATCTTCAAATAGAAATGTCATAAAAATCTTTTCAATTCATACTAATGAAAAGTGACCAATTTGTAAATGATGGGATATTTTTGAAGAAGATAAGATTACAAATTTCAAATGCATACAGTAACTCTAGGCTAACAAAATATTGACAAGTGAAATCCATTGGGGATCTGCTTTAAGAAATAGAGGGATTAATTTTTAATTAGTATATTAGTCATTTACTTATAAATGGCAATAACTTTCTAGCAGTAGACTCCAAGATAATGTAATTCAAAAACAGTTTTGATTTAAAGAATTCTCCAATATCCAATCCAACAAACTTACTAAGAATAAGCTCTACACTAGACTCTATGATAGATATTATAGCTGCAAAGATTAATCAGACAAGGTCTGTACCTTAAGGAATTAACAGCATAGTGGAGGAGTGAAGGATGCAATTAAATATTATATAACGTGATGAATTCTGTGCTTTTGTGATGACTAATATGTTTTCAGAGAACAAGAGTGAGGATGAGACCAATTATACTTAGAGAATGCATTAATATGTCATGGGGGCAAATATAGGATGCAGATTGGCATCTCTATTTGATGAAGTTAGGTAATAGGTCATGAAATGAACAAGAGTCAGAAATGTGCCATAGTAGAAAAATAAATATGAACAAAAAGATGACTGCAGGAAGGGGAGGAGCAGTTCTGGGGAATAGTAAGATTGCACCCTAGAAGGATGGCAGAAGATAAATAAGTCTAGATTGCTAGTGCTTTAGAATCCATTCTGGAGTTAGGACTTTATCCTATAGACAGTGGTGAACTAAAAAATGTTGGAAGCCAGGGAGCGACTTGAAAAGATCTCTATGTGTGTAACTCAGAGTAACTCAAGCAGAGGCTTCTATTGGTTTAGAGACAATGAGGATATATATAATAGGAAAAGAATAAAAAAGAATCCATTTTACCTCTCAAATCCCAAACCCTAGAGAACATCACTGTTATGAATTGACAAGGACCAATATTTTAAAAGGAAAAAAAAGTGCTTGCACATCAAAAGACCAAGTCTAATAGAGTTGTCAGAAGGTATGAGAATAATAAAGAATAACTAATAATCACATAGTCTCTGAGTTTGGGCCCCACCACCCGCATAGCTTAAGGCTAGTAACTCACAAGTCCCATAAACCATACTTTCATCAATTTGGAGTCATGAGACGAGCTACAATAACAAGGGAGCAATGGTTGGGTTCAATCTTAAAGTGCTAATGTAACCACAGGCCAACCTAAAAGTTTGTCTATACAGAAGAATAGAGAAGGAAGTAGAGGGACATACACTTTCACATAGCTAGATCTTCTATAAAATGTTTGGGAAGTTGGGGGACCAGAAATCACCTTGGATCTAAAAGCATCACGTGGAGACGTGAACATCAACACCAAGGGATGACCCAGCACTTGTGGGAGCACCTCCAGTGCCCAGAACCAGTGGGCCCGGGAGAGTGAGGCTAGCCTTCTCCTTTTGACTATCTCTATCTGAGTCCATTGATGTCTCCTGCGCAGCAGAGCTGCTTATACTGTTCCTCAAGGACATCTTACCAACAGCTGCCTGCACTTTGATCAGAGAAACATGATCAGGCTTCCTGACCCTACTCTGTGAAACAGTCCCTCATCAAAGGTCTAGGACACTTCTAAACCTCAGAAAAGAAGTGTGAGATCTCAGCAGCCACAGGAAGTACAGGGCCCCTAGAAGAGAGAGTATCTCCTCTTTCTGGAACTGGAGACAAACAAATGGCCAACTTAAGATTTCTTCTCAGCTACCACCGTGTAGAAACCCACTTCTGGATACAAGCATATAAATGAATTTTGAGTGATATCTCCCCTTTCCTCCTTTCCTGAGTTCCTTTTCTTTAACTCCATGAAGAACTTCTATCTCTACCACCACTACAGAGTTGGGCTTGTGACCTCTCATAGTTCTCTAAGAAGGCCTATGTGAGTATTGTGCTTCACCGCTGTTAATAGAAAAGGCAGCTGGGTCTGGGGAAAAGCATATGTCATCCAGATGGGCACACACATAACAGTATTCAATCATGAGGAGGCCGTTCTTCACTGTACTTTTCAGACCTGGCTATCTGAAGGTACCTATTGCTCATGTCTAGTCCCAAAGGCAACTCCCCAGCAATGACATTATGCATTAATCCATTTTAATAGATGAATTAGCGTACAAGAAAACACATCTATCCTTTGCCAGATATCCTTAGTTCTACCAAAGTGGAAAAATACGGGTTAAAATAACTGTCCATTTCTGTCTGTAACAGAAGAATTCTGATACCTGTGTATTTATAAAAAGATAAAGGAAAACCAAAGGCATAAACCATGATTCTGCTTTGCCCTCTAGGAAGGTAGAATCCTGTAGAGTTCCCCAAAATGATGTCTTAGGGTCTTGATGCCTGATAGCTAAGGCATAAGATAGTCTTTGAAGGAACTCTAAGACAAGAGAATGACTTTTTGCCTCCACTAATGGGGGATGAAAAACAATTAAGAAAGGCAATTTAAGAGAGAACTGAATAACTACTGACCTCTCTGGAGGACGACTACAAGACAGTGGTATCTAAACCTCAGAAAGAAGGACTAAACACTGCATAATACTTGACTTTACTCCCACCACCTACATGGCCTAAAACCAATAATTCTCTAGGTGTATACACAATTCTCCTATCTCCTATACTCCAACCTCCTATATGAGGTTCTCTTGGAATTATCTGATTGGAGCTTATCTGAGATGATGTTTTAAAAATGAGGAAATTATGGCTGGGTTACATCTAGAAGTATCAATATTCTCCTGGGTAACCTGTATTAGCAGTATCTCAAACCTCATCTTCACACCTAGGGTGATCTCAGTTCTGTTTAGCACCCCATCCCCAAGTAAATGTGCAGGAGATTTTTGCCTTTTACACTATCAATTTCACTCTCTCATTATACAGGACCTCTCCTCTCTTCAAGAGCATGCCTTCCCTGTAAAAGTGGGGAAAACACACAAGGTAATTAGGGGGGCTCAGTAACCTCTCAAACCACAGATGAGAATCAATCCTGGTATCCTCAAGAAGATGCTGAAGCTGCTGTCTCTTCTGAACTTGCCATAAGAGATTAGGAATCAGAACATCTAAGACCACCATGCCAGCAGAAGTGGCCCCTAGACAGGGGAAACCATTAGGAAGCCTCAAATGATCATGGAGAGATACACACCTGATACCCTGCTTTACCCATGTGATAGTATGGGACTCTTGGGAACACATCACCTACATTGTCAGGTGTGAATCTGCATGTACGGGGGGCCAGTCTGGAGGCATAGGTGCAAGGCAATCCCTAGTTATTATTAGATTAGATAGGGTGAGGTTCTCTTGGAATTCTAAAGGAAAATAAAAACTCTTTGTGGAGGCAGCAGAGACGTGTTTGGAAGAATTCAACAACTTATCTCTTAGATAGTTTCACAGTGTGAATGAGTTTCAACATAGACCCAGTGCAGGGAAAACCTCAGACTGTGTCTGCTCAGTGCTCCACAGTAGGGGCACTGAGGACTTTTCATCTCAGCACCTGCAACCCCTGCTGCTACCCTAGGCCCCAAGCTTTGCTTCTAGGAGGTTGCAGATGTGCTGCCCATTAACAAAGGAATTTTCACATGGGAATTTGGTTGCGCTGAGTTTCTGAGCTGAAGGCACATGAAAACCAACAAATGGGTGTTGATGGGATAAGAAAGCACATTGATTTTTCAAGATCCATTCTTCTTCCCTGTGCTTGCAAAAGAGTATTCACAGAGCTTTGAGTTTGTGTAATGGAGAAGAGGCAGTAGGCTAGGGTGATTGTCAGGCCTTGGCTCAGGTAAGAATGGGTAGCAATGTCATGTTCTAAAGCAAGAAACAACTCTGCAAGGAAAAGATAAATTTGACATTCAGGAGACAAAACAAAATGGCACTGGAATGAAGAATGCATGTAGTTTAAGGAAACGGAGGGTTTAATTACAGGTTCAAAAATGAGGAGAGCAGGGGAAGGTGAGAAATGTAGCATGCTATCCAGAGAAGTCAACTCTGGTGCTCTTTGTTCTCTTCCTTAGTTCGAGCACCAGAAAGTTGAACAGGCATAAGATCCAAGAGACTCTTCATTCACCTCCTAAATGATATCTCAACTTTGTCCTGTTCTCTAATCAAAGGAACTAGGCAGCCTCCACTACCTACCTTACACACACCCACTTTGGACTCAGTAAATATTTTCTACTGTTGCATTTTCTTGTTCTGTCTTCAGTAAAAAAGTAAAAAAAGCTGATCACCATTTTCTATAAGATATTCCTCCTTGCAAATCGAAGTTAATTAACATTTACTAAACCCTGCTTGGACACATGGCACAGTACCAGATTCCTAAAAGACAATGAGAATGGATGAGAAGGCATGGTCTTAAAAACTGGGGACCAAACAGCAACCCAATTTAACAGAAATGTCAAATTTAGTACTTTTTTTTCCTAAGGCTAAAGTCTGCCCCACCACTAAACAAATCCTTTCACAGTAGAAAGCATTTGCACTCATAAAGACATGATATTTAAAATTCTTAAAACAATTCATAAGTTCAAGTACTGAGCCATCTCTAATTCTCTCCCTTCAAATCATTAGAGGATATGAGCAATACGCTTATAAATCTTTTTGCACTATTATCTGAAAGACTTAACTTGCCCCCCAGAGGCTGTGGGACTGGAAGATGGTGTATCAGCTGGTTCACTCTTGAGTTACAGCACATAGAAGCTTTTATCTTGCACATCCATTGTATTTCCTTTGCTTATAACACTGGTTCTCAACCAAAGATGTCAATTACCAAGATGGGTGCTTAAAAATATATGTGTCTCAATTGCCTACCTTCAGATTTTATATCTATGGGAGTTGGGCCCAATTGATATATTTATTAATCTCCCAAGCGGATTCTAATCTGTAACCCAAAAAGACATACTGCATCTCTGGGTTTATCAATCCAGCCTGACTCCCACTGACTTTTCCAAATCTGTCTGCAACCACTTCCTACAAAGTCACAAGCCACTGAGGCGAGGGCCTGATACTCCTATCTCCCCCACTTGCTTGTGCTCTCTCCATTGCCCTTTGCTTCAAATTCCAATTGAAATCAAGCAGAAAGTGAACCTATTTCTAATTTATATATTCCACTATCAGGGAAATATAATATTTCAGTTTACTATGGCTTGTGAAGAAACTGTATAACCCAAATCACTGCACAAAGAGAGGTTCATGATGGGACAGATCCAAAACAGTCCATCACTGTCTGGGTTTGGATATGGGGTTGTACTCTCTCTGCACACTGGATACAATTCAAAGGCACATAGTCCACAGTTCATTCCCAAATGTAAGCTTCTTTCTCATAGTTTTAACGTGACTTATGTATCTTGCACTCAAACTCATCCCCACTGAAACATGCTTAATGCCTTTAAAATTGAGTATCTTCTCCATAGAGCAGTATAAACTAATGTAGAACCCAAATGAATTATCAGTCACTGGTTCTGGGAGCAGGTGAAGTACCACTGAGATCAGGATAGAGGAATCAGGGAAAGGCTCAGAAGATGTATCTTCTCCTGAAGATGTCAGTAAATACAGCTTTTATTTTTTACTTAAGGAAAGAATGGAATTATACTTTATGTGTTGTCTTCATCTGAGGGATATGCACAAGAGCCATAGTTGGCCAATTTCCTGCAAAATCTCCCTCCTAAAAAAGTTAGGATTCAAAGGTTGGGTGGAGACTTCTCTGGGAAGCCTGTCTGTCACTGCCTTCTGCTTGATATCTACCCTTAGTCAATAAATAGTACCTCAGCCAGGTTTCTACCCCCTACTTTGAGGTTCTGGATGAAAAAGTCCTAGACGGCCAACAAACAAGCTTAGGTCCTAAAACAGTCACACCCATCCTACCTCATGGGTACTCAGAATTTGTATACTTACTTCTGGATGGACAGAGCAAGGGAGTGGGTATGGGGCTTACAAATATGGGCCTTGTGGGAAATGAGTGCTTTGTCTGCCTTTCTCTCAAGTTCAAATATCAGGCTTATAATAGTCACAACCAGGCACTGGAGACAGAAATAACACAAGAAAAGTTTCTGGAGTGTTTTTCCTGTCAATGACGTGGTCAACACCTGTAAACTAAGTATGTCTTGTGCCTCATGGCAGGAAAACAGAGACATATTTAAAATTTTCCCTTTCTGTGAAATATAGATTAGCTTGCATAGCATCATTTTTCCTGAGGACTTGGGTTATGCAAGGCAACAGCATAGTTTTCTCAGAGAAAAGACTTGATTTGGCTCTGCCAGTAACTGAGGGAACTGGTTTTAGGGAATGTGAGGACAGAATGAAGACAGTTATAAAAGTATGGAGAACTAGGATCTGAAAGCCAGAAAGCCACTTAAAATGTTCTGCATGAGATTCTCTCTCTCTCTCTCTCTCTGACACACACACATACACACACACACACACACACACACAGGATATCATTTAGTCTCATTTTCTAGACAGAGACTAAAGCCATACAGGTTGTGTCAAAATCACAGCCAGTAATCATCAGAGATAGAGTTTCAGCACAACTGTGTGCAGACCTGTGCCATCTCTATTTGTAGAATTTCTGCTACTTCCTTGATAAGCCTGTGTCTTTCTCCTGCATCAAGCCACTCACTGGGCTCCATGTTTAAACCAGGAGGAGAGCATAGAGGTTAAGGTAAAAGCCTCTGAGGCCAGAAAGCTTCTGATCAATAACCAGCTTTCTAGATGTGAGCCCTTAAGCAAGTTACTACATCCCTCCTTACTTCAGTTTCCTCATGTGTAAAATGAGGAAGGCAATCAGGCTGCCTTCTCCACAAAGAAGACAATACAGGTAAACCACTAAGAACAACACCTCATGTATAATCAGTTTTCAAAAATGCTATTTCTTATAACAGTGAGATTCATTATGACATGACTCGTACCACATTTTAAACCTTCTATTGGCCATTGCTTCCCTTAGTCATTTTCTTCCAGCAAAATGCCACATACTCTTTCAATTTCTTGTCTGTCTCCATTGGCCTCAATCCTCTTAAACTACTGGCAATTTCCTATTTCTGCTCTAAAATTCCCCCTTCCGGAAACCACTTTAGACATTTATAACAAGGGTTTATTATTTCTTCTGAAACTGAAGATTTATAAAGATCCCATTAGCATTATGGCACTTAATACTCTATTGTAATTTATCAACTTTTTCTCCTGTAAATATGAGCCACTTGAAGATAAAACAGGGTCATTTAATTTTGTTATCCAATACATATAGCATAATTTCCAGCAAAAAAATATATATTTTATAGACAGAGCTATGTCTTCAACAAAACTTATGTCTAACTCTTCCTGGAGAATTATGCTTCTGGGATCACTTGCAGTGAGGAGCCATATGATTAACAATTACTCGTAAATTGTGCATGGAAATGAAATGTACTACTTCTAGCCTGGGTAGTGTACAAGTCTCTTGTAATTCTCCAATCTTTTTACTCCCCTGGTGCAGAGCATGTGGAGGACTCCTGTAAGGATGGCAGAACCACAAGATCCCAGCAGCCACAATTATTGATTCACTGCATTAAGGACAATTGCCCTGGCTCACTACCCAGACCCACAGTGGAATTATGGCAAGATAATTGTGGGTAAGACAAAACTGTATTGTATTAAGCCACTGTGTGTTTGGAATTGTCTGTTTCTGCAGCATTGCCTTGCCTCTCATGACCAGTACAGCTCAATCAATGTCAGTTAAATTGATTCTGATAGAGTCATTATGTACAGAAACTATGTGGCAAGAGCTATTGCTAAAGAGGACTGTGGTTTTTTACTTCAGTTGTGTTCCTCAAGTCAACCAACCCCTCTATAAAGGATTATATCCAGTTGTTTTCCAAGGATCAGATTTCTTTTGATGAATAACAGTATCAGTACATGTGATATTTTATTGTCGATGTGTCAACACACCGCAGAGCCCACACTCAGCTCAAGAAATGACTTTATTTCACTTAGGCATTTTAGCATTGGATGCTAATTGATCTAATTTTTTAAAACACAGTCTGTGATACACATAGATTTTGCACCTTGCCTACTGAAATGTATCATGGCTGTAGAGAAAAAGACAATAGAGATATCTGAAATTAAATAAATAGTAAATTTCCAGAAAGTCTAATTTCAGTAAATGATGAGGATCCATAAAGTAAGAAAATGTGTGCTGGGAATTCGCATCTGAACTGACTGTTGCATTTTCCTTTCCACCAAAGTGCCCCACTTACGAATTCTAACATCTTGATGAGAAGGAGACTGCCAACCTTGACGCTAGGCTCCTATTGTTTCTTGGTTGAATTTGGAAAGCTGAAAGCATAACACTCCCTTTAGCACGCAGTTGGCTGTTATAGAGTTCTCTCCTTTAGCTCTCACATGGAGGGGAGACCAAATGAGAAATTCATCAGATGATAGTCAGAATGAAAAGACACCAATCACACTGCCTGCAAAAGGAGAGCTGACATGGCTCTACCATTGTGGTTTGTTACAAACCATAGAGAGCCTCTGCAAAGATATGAAACAATGAACTTTTAAAAATGCATGTCAGTTGCCCACCCATCCTTATCCTATAAATACATAATTAACTTTCTGAACATGGATATTTTGGCATTTTAAAATGTATATTAATTACTTGATATTCTGCCCATTCCAGGCTGTTTATGTAAATATTGGGTTGAGAGACCTTAAAATGCACAGAATTTACTTGGTTATCTACAATAGTAATTGACTAAATACATAATTAGAGTATTTTTAAAACAGGTATTATAGACTCAGTAATCTTTAATGACCTCTTGCATCGTTCTAACCTAAGGTGTCAAGACTTAATTAGAATTTGAAATTTACGGATCATTGACCAAAGCACTGTAATTGGCTTGGGCAAATGCACTACTGCAGATCATCAGTGAACTAACTCCTTGAAGTAGCTCCTCAAAATGCTATGTTAAAAGTATACTGATTCATCCACTTGGACTACTTCTCACGAAGAATTAACTATATTAAATCTTAAAGGAAGTACTATAATTTATTCACTGTTGATGTGGCAAAGTTCCTTTTTATAAATGAATGCCAGCTAGTTAATGTAGGAGGAATGACAGAAAATTTTAATCATCATTCTGCAATCTACATTCCCACCCTGCCCCCAGGAAATCATTAATTTAGACAAGGATCACTAATGGAGACTGAAACCTCTGGATAAAACACTGTGGGGAGGAAAGGCTATTCCCAAGGTGTCAGGAGCAATTCCATAGTAGCTTGTCAATTGCAAAGAAAAATGTTTACAGTGGAGGGATGTAGCTATCTTCAATGGAATCCTCTGAGTAATGCCCTGGGATGCAATATACAGTATCCAGCAACACTTTTGACACCTTGGTTGTAACAATGTTTAATCTACTTCTGATCAAGCCTGGGTACTTAAACTGTATTTTGTATGTAATAGAGGAATGATGTACATAATTCCAACAGGAAATAATTAGGATATTCCAGGATGGGGGACAGTCTAAGACAATGTGATGAACAAACAGTCAATGTAATGAATCTTCAAAAGCAAAGAACTTCAAAAGTATTAAGTTACAATAGAGTATAACAGAATAAAAATTACTAACAAAAATAAGGACCACAAGCAATGTGTGTACTTTGAATCCTGGTTTGATACAAACAGCTACAGGAGACATGTTGGGAAAAACCAGGGAAATTTAAATTTGGACCAGTTATTAGATTACTTTAGACAATTACTACTTATTTTCTTAGGTCATAATGATCCATAGATAGATAGGCAAATGTCTTGTACTTAGCATTTGCTGAAGTAACACTTCATAATGAATGTAGCTGACTTTCAAATGGTAAAACACAGAGACATAAAAATATATAATACAACTATAGTAAAATGTTAACAATTGTGGTATTTAAGTGATGGATATGCATGAGTTCATTAAGTGATATTTTCAATTTTCTATCCATTTGTAAATATATCTATATATTTATATCTAACTATCTAGTAGGGGGTAGAACTCTTGCCTGTATTTTCACAGATTATATTTTTTGTCAGTGTCTTTGTAAGTTTGTGTGACTCTGTGTGTGTGTACACGTGTGTTTATCCATGAGGCTATTTGTCTAGAAGCTTGTGTTTTTAATATAGTATGACACATAGACCTTGTTTATTCTCTGCTTATTATTATTTTGATCTTATTGAATTGGAACTGACTTATACTATTTGGTGTTTGAAGAGATACTTTTATCTTTAACTTATGAAAGATTCAGTTCCATCAGTTTAGCAGTGTGGATTTATTGGGAACCTGCTAGGTACAGTTGCAATGTAAATCTCTAGGAAGCAATGCAAATATGGATCCAGATAGTCTAGTAGGAAAGAGAAATCTTAAATTATTACATGATTAAATTTGATTAAACTAACATGCTGAATTAAAATGTCATGAAAATAAAAGCTTATTAACTAGGGGACCTTTGTACTAAGATGTGAAGGCTAAATAGGCTTGTAAGCAGAACTAAGAAGTAAGGAAAGAAAAGAAGCGTCCACAGTGGAAGACATTGTGGCCAGTTCCAGAGACAGAAGGGCCAGAGTGGCTGGACATAAAGAACACAGGAGTGATGGTAAGGAGAAGCCCATCACCCCAAGGCCATGAGGCTAGGGTTCTGATCTTTATCCAAAGAATACTGGGTAGTTTTAAGTGTGGATGGAAATGCCATGTGCTTGGTATTTTCAAAGGTCTCTCATGCTGTGATATGGTGCAAGCATTGTAAGGGAGCCAAAATGGAAGCAGTGAGGACAGTTTGGAAGTGACTGTAAAAATCCAAGGAAGAGGTAACAGTGGCTTAAAGCAGGGTGGAAGTTGTAGAGAAGCAAATGGATTCCAAACATAGGAGGCAAAAGTGAAAGACTCTGAGACTGATCAGTTAAGAGCAGAGAACGCAAAGGGTATCAAAGACTGATCTGGAGGTTCTACTTTGAGCTACTTTGCAGAGAATGCTGAAGGAGAAATGGCCACTTAGAATGATTACAAGTCAAGTTTTAGATGTCCCGGATAATGTAGAATTTCAAGCCATCAATGTCAATACATACTCTAATGGTGCATTGTTTAATTTTAGACATTCAAATTGTAGGGCTAGAACAAAGACAACTATTTTTGATGAAACAATATTTTATATTTCAAACTAGAGTTATTTGAATAGTTACCCTGAGAAATGATGCCCTATGCTAGCAATCTTATCATTCCTCAAATCATTTGATGTTTATCTTTGAAAATTACTAGTTTTTAGCTTCTCTGCTGTCTTCCTTGAATTCAAAGGGTGCTTTACAGGTCTTCCCCAAGCTCCGCTGTGTATACCAGACATGGGCTCACTCCAGGAACTGCGTTGTTTTTGTACTTTGCTATAGCTGGAAATTCTCGCTCTTAAATTTCTTGCCCCTGGACTAGGCTAGTATATATAATAACTCCTTGACAAATATTTATTAACTATGTGTAGAAAGTTGATCTCATTACAGTGTTAGCATCACACCGTAATTTCATCTGATGTGATCCAGCATTATTATCCAACTTATTTCCTAAAGTGGTGTCTTTGAGCAACTTGCATGAGGTTTTAAAGTAAGAGAGTCAACTCACAAACAGCCACAAGAAGAGGAAGCCAAGGAGAGAAGGTGGGAGCTAACAGAGGAAGCGAAGAAAAAGGAGAAAGAGAAAATGCAGACAAATCCATATGGGATAAAAAATACAGCAGGTGACAAAAATATTTCTCATAGCTATGTTCCGTCAGGGATGCTGTGATCAGTATGGAGCCTCCCAAAGTGACTACTTGCAAAATAAGGTCCATTTGAAAACACAGTGTCTAAGATGTTAAAGAAATAGGTTAAAATGCATATTCACACACATACCATAAGAAATAATAAAGATGATAAGTGAAAGTCAAGTTAAATAATCCAGCCCAGGGGACATAACTATGAAAGTTCACTGGAAACTCACTTTAGACCAGACATTTCTAAACTTCTTTTCCATCAGATGCACTTGGGACATTTGTTAAAGCGCTGATTCTTGAACCTATTGAGTCAGAAACTATGTATGCCCTGATGCTTATGTTGCTGAGTGAAACACAAATGGAAATTTATGGCAGCCTCCAGTACCTGAGCCCTGGTTCAGACTCTGTCTTTTAATATCTTGGTCAATATTTTATATTTCAAACTAGAGTTCTTGAGGTGACCTCAAGAATGTCACTTAACTCGTCTGGCCTCAGGATCTTCTGTAAAGGTTGAAAGCCATTTGCTGCTTTAAAAGTTCTTTTAAGCTCTAAGATTTGATATCAAATGCTGCTGCTTTTGCTCTCTGTGTTCCTGGCATCTAAACATTACCCTTGGCCCACATAAGTAGATGTTGAACTCCACAGCTGTCCTCTGATTCTCTGGACAACCTGAGCTCTGTGTTCATCCAGGGTAAGACTATCTGGACTAATTTCCAGCTTGCATTTTGTTGTCTCATAACTCAAAACTTGATGGTACCTCAAACTAAAGGATCATGGACAACTGGGGCTATATGTTTAAAGTGGGCCTCCAAGGGTAAGTAGGAGATAGATAAGCAACATAGGAAGAAGCGGGCTAAAGACAAGGACAGCAGCATTGGCAGAACACGGGAACACCCAAGGTCACTCTGTCATGATCAGTGTTTGCATCAAAAACTGGATTAAATTCTAGAATTCAGATTTAGTTTTATTTCCCAAATCAGAGGAAAAGAGGAAAAGAAGACTTGATAAAAATTCTTGTAAGTGTGAAACAGTGTGCTTCAACAGTAAGTTAGAGTACATTTCTTTCACAAAATTGCAACAACAGTGGTTAAATTCATACTTTCAATGTGCCATTTAAGATGTATCTTATACATTGGTAAACATAAACTTCCACAAACAGAAAAGTAACTAATGGGGAAGTGGCTATGCGTCCTTTCAGAGACCAGGCCTTTTCAGAAGTGGGTAGAGAATTAGATTGTGCAGGCAAGAGACATTTGGTTGGGACAGCGGTTTGCTGCCAACTCAGCCTTTGCCATGTCATGAGTCATAGAACTGGCAGGCTCTGAGTACACATGCGGTCTTAAGACCCTCTCTGCTTGCCAGTTCTACTGAGTACTCGGTACCCAACCACTGCCTACTTTGGAGAGGAGTATTCTGAGTGGAATTTTTCTTTCAGGCAGGGGGAGGCATTAAACAAACTTCCTTTTGTAATAGGTTGATAAAATGCTCCCAAAATTCAGAAGAGGAAAAGTCTATACCATCCACGGCTGCGCTTTCCTGTTATGTAAGATGATGTAGACTGAAAGGGAGTCCACTGGCTGCCAAGACTCCCAGGACAGGCTGCTGGCAGCAGGTTCTTTGAGGAAAGCAGCAGATGGCCTCTGGGAAGCATGGGGAGTTAGCCAAGGTTTCCCTGGAGAATCACTGGATGGATGTCCAGATTACTTTGGGCACTAAAGTAACGCGTAGGCTCTAAGCAAACCTAGCTTTCCTTTATGATTTTAAAGCCAGCAATATGTGTGTGTTACTGTATGCCTCGGACACGAGGGTTCTGACTGTACAATAGGGACCCATTTTTTTTTCCAAAGTCAGCCTGGATAATGTCATTTCTTCTAGGCCAGGCTGTAAGGCAAATTCTGAAACTGTTCCAGTCAACTTCATTGGGTGGCTTTAGAGATAACAGTACTTGTTTACCTGCTGTCCTTCCCTCAAGTCAGTTAATAGAGCTATTTGCAAAATTTGCTGACTCGAAACGTACCATGAGTGTGACTGAGTCTGATTAAGTTGGACGAGCTTACCTAGTAGCGGTTTTGTGTTTCTGAAGCAATGTCACAAACAGCAGAAAGAGATTTCTTTTTACCTTGAATAGCCAGTGTCTAGGCTAAATCCTATTTTAACCTGAGTCAGTTCACAGAGGTGCACCGTATACTGCTAGGGTAGTTACCATGTTAGGATGAAGCAAAAGCAAATAAACATGGCACATCAAGCATATGGAGAATAGTCATAGTTCTTCTTTAAAATGAGTATTGATGAATACCAATTCTGCTCAACAGCATACTCAGGATGCTGAGTGAAGAGAGAGGGTGTATATTCAAGGATCCTCTGATCCAACAGGAAAAACCAGACTCACATGTGAAATACTATCATAGAAAGCAAGAGAAACCACAATTGCATAGATTGGTTCTAATGCATTGGAAAAAATCAAACTGCTCTTTGCCAAGTTACCGTTGTGGTAGATGTGTCTCAGCATGGAATTTTGAGGTTTGGTGCAATTGGCCATCTCTGCAAAGAAAAACCTTCCACATCCAAACTGCTGAGAAATTTGAATACCTGTTGGAGAGGTTACATGCCATAGAGGGAATCATCTGTCCCTTCCTCAAGACAAGAACTGTTACTCAGCTGAACATTCTTGGTGTTCAGTGCAATGCTGAAATATTCCAATGTGGGCTGTCAGATCATCATTTTGGAAAGCCTCAGACGTACTGTTCTTTGCTTGATGAATATAAATACACTTGCATTTTAAGTTTTTATTTTCTTTATTGCTCTGCTACTTTTTTTAAAAAAATCTTTCTGCTGAAGGCAGTGAGTTCAAATAATAAGAACACGAAGAAAAGTGGGGCAAGGACCTGATACCTCTCCAGCACATGCCTCACATGTGCCTGGCTCTATCATACTGTTTTCTCTGCCTCAGTTGCCCATCTATAGATATCTAAATCCTCTTCTTCTTTCAAATCCCCCATTAGATGCCAATTCTAATCTCCCACTCCCAAATCCTCACTGTGAGCAAGTGTTACCTCTATTCTAGAAAATGCATTTAGCATATTTAACTATTTACATGTACTAGCTCCTATAATATATATATATGTACATATTACATATCTACTAATATCTTCTGCTGTGTCCAAAACCTGTCAGTGTTTTATAAGCAGTTCACATTCAATAAATACTTGCTGGAAATATTTGTGGGATTAACAAATGAATTAATCAGTGTAGGACAGATGCTCCCAAAGAATCCAATACATTTATCCAAGCAGGACCCACAAATGGGAATAAAATCATGTATTCAATTTAAGAAGATACAACCCTAGGTAAAAATTATCAATACTTCAACTCATTGGTAAGTTCCATTAGCTTAGTGTACCTCTTTCCTAGGCAAAGGAATTTGGCAAAAATCAAAAAGAATCAGGACACAAGCAAAAGTGCTCGCTTAGACAATTCATCTTGAGATTGGGCTTCTTTAATAAGCTTCATCTTCCTTGGGAAATGCTTCCAAAGAGAAAGCACTGGGATTGGGAAAGCATTTGTGATATGGCCCTACATACAATGTAAATATTTATTAGGAACTAATATTGGCAAGAGTCTCTTTCTTCTATGACTTAAAACTCAGCCCTATTTAAAAACTTTTAAATGAGAAAATACAAAAGCTTAATCATCAAGAAGCAGTGTTTTCCTCTCTAAACATAAAAATTGGATAGTAGGTATTGATATGACGTCAGAGAAAAGCTACAAAGGCAAACAACCCACAGTAGATGGAAATGAACCTTGGTGGAATAGTGTGGATGTTACTATGATTTGTGTCCCCCCAAAATTCACATTGAAACTTAATCACCAGGGCAAAAATATTTAAGAAGTAGGACCTTTAGGAGGTGATTACACCACAAGAGCTACACC
This sequence comes from Chinchilla lanigera, assembly GCF_000276665.1. Taxonomy (NCBI): domain Eukaryota; kingdom Metazoa; phylum Chordata; class Mammalia; order Rodentia; family Chinchillidae; genus Chinchilla; species Chinchilla lanigera. The sequence goes on from NW_004955402.1 coordinate 40,695,915, forward strand.
TTCATGAATGAAATTAGTGCCTTCCCAAAAGGGCTGGAGGGATCAAGTTCATCACCACTTTTTTTCTTTCTTCTCAGTCTATGTTTGTGAGACATAATGGCTACATTTATGGTAGGTGTTGGTGCAAGTATATATATCACATCTTAACCACTTCCTTTCTGACACACACAGATGCAGTAAGGGAGGTCCACCTTTGAATTCAACTTCCTTGTGAGAGCCCACATGGTGTACCCTTTAACAAGTGTGTGAACATAGTCTGAACAAGTCTCCACATTGTCTGAAGCTCCCAATCATTGCACTCTTGGCCCACCCCAAGCTTATTCTAACCTTTGTGTTTGGCATTAAGCTATTCTCTGTCTGGAATGAGCTTCTCCTAAATGTTTATGTCATTCAAGTCTCAGCTTAAGTGAAACTTCCTTAGAAACAACCACCTAGTTTTATTTTATTTGATTCATGTCACTAGCATTTCATTTTTCACTAACTTATTCATCTTACTGTATGTTAAAAAACAGTGCCCTTTTCTACGTTTTCTCTTAGCTCATTGTTTGATATCAGAAACCTTCTAACACTTCTACAAAGAATAACAATATGATTTGCTTTTCATTGACAGCTTTCTTTTATTGATTTTTTAATTTAAAATTTATTGTTACTGACTATACACTTGATATGGTTTAAGAATTAACTAATTCCTTAAGGATTGTGATTTCCGTTTTCTTCCAAAAGAAGTTATCAAAGAAATTAAGGAAAGAAAACTGGGATGAGTCAAAGAAGAAAAGAAAGAAAGAAGGAAGAGGAAAATATATATATACATACAAGATAGCTATGATAATTGCACTACTATTTTCTATTAGTTGATTGAAAGGGACAGTTAATACTTAATATTTTTGACCAATTTTACATGCTTATATCTGGTAATCTGAACAACTACTTTGAAGACAACAATATGCAGTATAAGAACCACTGGTGAATTCTTATCATCTTGTTTTTTGAAATTCTTTATTGTTTCTAATTTTTTAAATTATTTTTTATTCCCTTTAAAATTAAAAAAAACTCAAAATACACACAAAAAAAGTACAAAAATTAGGCCATGAAGAGGTTCAGTATCACAAAATCTATGGCTACAGTCTTCTCTGGGTAACTAACAGAACTTGAAACCATTCTTTGGACTGGATTCAGTGACCACAGAAACAAAGGACTTCTCAGGGAAAACCCAGAGGAGGAAGTGACTAGGTATTCTCCTGGCCAGGCAGCCTCTACACTCTGTCCATATCACTGGCACCACCACTGTGAACCTCTCTACATGTTAGGTCATATATGGACTTGGAAATTATTTTAAATCCTGGCCCCAAAAAGCTCCTGTCAATTATTTTAGAGCTGGGAAAGAAGATAGAATCTCTTTACCATCCTTCAGATGCAATTTAGCCCTCAGTGATTTGATGAGATTATCCTGAGCTAAAAAAGAAAAGTTTATAAAAAGTACTGTCCTAAGGAGATTGGGGAAGACAAACTCATCATTATAAAGCATGGAACATTCTACAATTGGAGCTTCATGAAAACATGGTTTGGGTCTGTCTGACGTACTGGTATATTCCAGTATCTTGATCAGTGCCTAGGTATAAAGTGAGATTCAGTAAATAATTGTGAAGTGCATTTGGGAGCCATCGCAGGATGTTCCCATACTTTACAAACTCACCTACTGTAAAATGTGAGGTCCTGATTAGATATAGGTCTTACTTCAACAATTGGGGTAGAGAGAGCTGTCTTAGTTACTTTTCTGGTTGTTGAGACAAAATACCCAATACTCACAAGTTGAAGGAGGAAAGATTTATTTCAGTACACAATCAGCTGGTTTCAAGACAGAGTGGCATGGCAGGAGCCATCACAGAGAAACAGTCCATGGCAGAACAGGCAGGAGGCAGCATCAGCGGGCAGCCAGCCTTCCTTTCCCTTTTATCCCATAAAGACTACAAGTCTTTTCGGTGGTGCCACCCACACCCAGGGTGGGGCTTCTCTTTACCCATATCCAGAACTATAACAAGCCAATTAGTGGACTTAGTCCTAGTATTGCACCCTTAATCCACATTCACACACCCTAGATCCAGCCATCACTGGAAAACCCCTCCTATGATTGCACGAGGGTTTGCAGGGAAATCTAGATACAAGCAATAGCAAGTTGGTCATCTTTATACCCCTTGGGTGTGACAATATTTTTCATTACAGGACCTCTGGCCCTAGGAAGATACTCAAGGTGTACACCTGTGTCTATACCAAGGGCGTCAAACTGAGCTGCCCACAGGGCCTAGGCAAGAGATATATATACTGGTAACCAGGCTGAGCAGCAACCATGATGAATTGAAGGTCCATGTTCTAACAGAGCAGGCAACTGATACTCAACCCCTACATGTTGCAGAAATGGAGACCCAGTGCTGTCAGATAACCGATTTGTTTTTCAAGAAGTTAATAAATTCAAGCTGTCAAAATGAAAATCTCTCCATCTTTAAAAGTTAATAATGAACTTGCAAAAAAATTAATAAAAATGCTGTGCAGGACAAGTAAAGCATAGCTATAGGCTGAATGTACAACCTTTGGTCTAGACATACAAATTTATGTGTTAAAATTTACAGTGTTAGTTATGTTGAAAATCATCAGTCAGATTCAGTCAAACAATTATATTATAACTGAGTTCCAAGTAATTCAAAATAAACTGATGAAACTTAGGTTTTAAAAATATCTTTTCTAAAATGTCATGGGAATACAGACAAGTGAAGCAACACATCAGAGATTTCAAAACCAAAAAGACAGTTTAGCTTCTAAATGAGCAAAGGTAGAACTGAAGTGGTATTTATATATATTCATAAATATATACTTTCCCCAGACTTTTATGCAAGCCTATAACTTTTTATGATACACAAGTAATTTTTTCTGGCTTTGCCTTTTGTAATTTTCTGGTCTTGGAGGATCTAAAATAATAGCATCCAAAATATAACATTTTAAAAAATTTTGTATATGTAATATGATTTAATATATAAAATGTTAGCTTTCAGGACGTCAAAGATTTCATCAATTAGCTGCTATTATTACTTGTAATTGTGATAACAATATTTAGCATCCATGTGAAAGATATTTATCTAGTATAACCTGGATTCAACCCCATTTGTATTTTTCTTATGCTTTTACCCAAAAGATCTAACACAAATAAAGGCACAATGCAGATCGTGGGATAAAACTCTCAAGTTTACAACTCTTTTTATTAGATGCCAACTTAACCTAGGCCCCAAGAGCCCCCGGGAAAGGTGACCCCCAGTTGCCATGTGTCATTTTCAGTTATGTAAGGTCTGAACACAGGTTCCATTTATAGCTACATTAATAAAAGGGATTGTTCATCATTATAGCAGCTTTGCAGGCACAAATCAACACTGGGTCAAACCTTTAGGGGAAATGAGGTGATTCATGCTATTAATCCTTGCCCTACAAAGTCCTGGTAATTTTGCCTCTTAAGTTGGAATGCAAACTTGAAATGCATACCCAGAGACGTACCACTTCTTGCTTTGCTGACTTTGTTGTTGAAATGTCATACTTCAAGTTTTATTTGAGCCATATAAAAAGCTGTCATGATTGCATGCTCAGAAAAAATAGGAAAATACATTCTTGATGTTCAGCAAAAGAGATACAGTGCAAAATGCAATGTAATATAAAATGCAAATATTCAAAGCCACAGTTACAGAGTTCATAGCTGATCCCTCTGTCCAGGGTCCTTTAAGACACCGGCGTACTCTGAACACCAGAGGTCACAGGTATTAAAATGATGGCCTCTGCCCAGGAAGCTTTCCTCCAACCTTTGCTCTGGGGGTATTTTAACCACCCAACAGACAGCATCTGAATAATGGAGGGACTGCTGTCTCCCCAGGTTTTGTTGTATTGCTTAGTCAGGAACATCACCCAATGAACAGACTTGAAATGTACTTACAGGCCACTTTCAAAACAGCTGGAAATCCATGGCTGAAAAGTGAAAACTCAGGGTAGTTCAAAAAGTGGAAAATTTGAATACTTAGCTAAAGCTTTTCTGCATTCATTTTTTGCTAGGTATAAATTCAACTAAAGCTTTTGCTGGACAACAAAATCTTCTCAGTTCCCAGGACAGGATAAGGACAAATGCTGAGTGCTCTTCCCTGTGAGATATGGCAACCCTAGGGCGATGAAGAGAAAGAAAAAAAAATTTGGTTGTACTTTCCCAAAGTATGCTGGACTAGCAGGAAAATCTTAATATACAGACATAAATGCATGTCTTGACTGTATTTTCCTCTTCATTCAGTATAAAAAAATAGCTTTAACATAGTAGGGGAGGTAACTGGACTTGAGATTATTAGTGAACACCATAGTCAACAACAGAATACCTTGAGGCAGGTTATTCACATTGTGCAGCACCTTCAACAGTTTGCAGGCCTTTCTCCACTTCTCAATGATAGCTTCACAGTCAGTGTTTGAAAGTTGTATCTAAGAAGACAGGTGGGTAAGATGCAGCTGAGGTGCATGTCTAATCTTAGGACTGTTGGAGAAATGGAAGATCCCCTTATTATTGCAGAAAACAGCAAGTTACAGTGGATACACTATTATTCTAACTATGCTAGATTAGGAATGCTTTTTAGCTTTCCTGAGAATTCACCTTTTCACCTGTAGAATGGGTAACATAATTTTGTCTTAAGCAGATAATATTTATCTTATTTCTGGGATGGATAAAGAAGATAACATAGAAAGAAGTAAATTCCTAGCATGTAAGAGGGACTCAAGAAATGGGAGTTGTTATACTCACCCTAAATTGAGTCAGCACACGTGTTTCCTTTCTCTGCAACAATGTTCAGTTACTTGGGCACAGGAGCACAGCAAGTTGGTAACTGAGTTTAATGACAGGTAGAGTTTGCCACTGAAATATGACACAATGAAAGAACAGAAAAAAAATGCACAGGATCAAAATGAACTAAGGTAAGTAAGGAGGACAGTGACAGCATCACTGGGAGGTGGATGGATGATGGAGAATGTAACATAGCAAGGTCAAGGAGGGTGCATCTTGACTGATAACAAGGAGGGCAGAGCCAAAGATTTTTTAAAAATATATTCATATTCACAAAGTTATAAAGAGATAGAAAGAGGTCCACTGAGCACTGACCAGAAGGATACATTTTATGCGCACCCAGATAAATGTGGGATACATTTCGGCACACCATGTATGTAAAAACATCCTAAAGTGATCCAGAATGGAAAAAGAGCTTTCTGGCATAAGAAAGAAAGAACATGATCAACACTGATTTCTTATTGCTGTCACTGACTTCAAGAGGACAGACATGAGATTTTCAAAACAACTTTATGGGTCTATTAAAAAATGCAAGCCGACAAATGCAATCTAGTGTAACAGTAAAAGCCCACTCAGGGTTCCATTCACCCTCTTGCTGTGAGTTCATGCAGAATTCAGTTCCTCACTTATTTCAAATATAGAGAAACAAAATAGTAAATATCTATTTAAAACCTGTAGCAACAAACTATCAGGTGCCCTGATGTCATGGAATAAGAACACAATATCACCTGTGTTTTACGCTAACATAAAATGTGTGCTCTGAATCAAATCAGAATAAAGCAATTAGACAAATTTAAACTAAGGATATTCTGCAAACTAACTGTTTGGGACTCACCAAATACTGTCAATGCCGTGAACTTATCCAATTACCCACCACACAAAGTCCTGTAAAAGAAAACTAAGGTATGGAAAGACAAGGCATAACCCATGAGAGAATTCTGGATCAAAACTGTAGTTAGTGAATATTTGTGGAAAAATCTGTACATGCTATTTATGGTGATAATAAATTGTCCAAATGTGATAATTGTATGAAGGTTATACAGAGAATATCCTTATATACAGGAAGCTAAAGTCCCAGGATAATTGTGTCTATGGTTAACTCTTAAATAGTCAAAAAAAAAAAAAAGAAAGAAAAAGAAAATGAGGGAAAAACTAAATCTGGCAATACATTAATAACTCATAAAACTAGGTGACTCTAAAATATTAATATTACTACTTGTACCACTTTTCAATAGGTTTAAGATTTTTTCCAAATAAAAAGTGAGAGAAAAAAATGAAAGAAAATATAAACAAAAAAACTAAAACATAGGCATCTATAAAAGGTAGATTTTTCATATATCAAAAAAAATGGAACCATCACAACAAAGCACAATAATAAGCAGGGAGGCAGCCAAAAGCCTAGTGGATTTTGACCTTTGGGACCAGAAATAAGATAAGATGCTCATGGGATTAATGCCTATGGGATGAAGGAGAAGGAATCTGCCTGCAGAAAAGCCAGGTAACCAGAACCAGGTGAACATTAAGCTGTGAAAGGGCTCACCCTCCAATGAACACACTTTTAAAAGTAGCTCCACACCCCACACCTGGGGACCTCTGTTATACTAGGAAGAGCAGATAGCCAAGAAAGTAGGACCTGAGTCACTTTTCACCACCTTGGGAATTATATCTGTGATAGGAGAACCCCAAAACAAAATGTTCTGGGTGAGGAAGATAGTGATTTTACAGGGATGTAGCTATACTATAGCTAGACACAGGAGGGAAGGAACAATGAACAAGAAAGGGCATAGAAGAGAAGAAGAAGGAAGAAAAAGAGACTAATAAGAGGGAAAGAGGTGGTGGTAGTTTGCATTAGTTTCCTTTAAAGATGAGCTTACACACTATAATGAAGAGATAGAAAGAAAACTACCATAATGATAGCCAGGTGTGGTGTTGCACACCTGGAATCTCAACATTCAGGAGTCTGAGGCAGGAGGATCTCCATGAGTTTGAGGTCAGCCTAGGCCACACAGTGAGTTAAAGACCAACATAAACTGCATACTAAGACCTTCAAAAATCCACCTTAAAAGAAAAAAATAATAATAAATAATGAAATATAGCTGAACTCAACAACAGAATTCACTTACCAAGAAACATAAATAATAGTGTGATTTTCTTAAAAGAACTTCTTTATAGTAATGTATTAACAACACTCAATGAGGTAATAGAAGGAATAGAATCCACAAGAAAGAAGAAATTATGAAATAAAATATGTTGGCATGAGTAAAAACAGGTGGAATTTTTAAATAAACCAATAAGAAAACATGGATATGAAAAATATAGTCAGTGAAATATAAAACCCAGTAGATGGGATAAATGAGAAACTGAACCCCAAGAGGAACTGGGAAATAAGATGAAGAGGTTGACACAGAATTTGATGGAGGAGATAAAATGATTTTTTAAAATATGAAAGAATTTAAGATACATAAATTGTTGGATAAGAAGTTATCATGTATTTAAATAGACACTCACAAGTAGGGGACAAAAGAAAAGGACGAAAACAACGTGTGAAGATATAAGGGCTATGAACTTTCCTGAATGTGAGAATTTCCTAAAGTCTTCAAGTATATGTATTGAATGAATGAATGAATGAAGTGGCAGGGAGAGAGACAGAGACAGAGACAGAGAGACCTGGTTAAAGTTGTGAACTATGAGAATGTCAATACAAATTTTCAAACCATGAAGCAGGAAATGCAGTTTATTTCCAATAGGCCAACAGCAAAATTATTCATAGTAGCAATGGATGCCAGAAGATAATAGAATTATAACTTCAAAGTGTGCAGGAAAAACAATGTCAGTTTAGAATGCTAGCAAAACAATCAATTATGGGAGAGAAAAAATAAAGACATTCTTAAACTTCCAAAACCCATGCTCCACTTTGATTGATAAAACTACTTGAGAATGTTCCAGAAAAAAAGGAAAGCACATAAAATGGGAAAAAAACTAGTGAGCAAAGAGAACAGTAAAGTACATGAATAAATCCAAATATTTATCAAATGCAATAACTTATTTTTATGTTTATACATCATTACAAATATTTCAATTATCCCTCAGAGTAATCTGTACATTTAATACAAATACACTAAAAATCCAGAATTCTTTACAGAACTAGGCAATTTCAAATTGGATGAAGAAAAAGAAGAAAGTGTCTACCAACTACCAAACTTTTCTAAAAAAAAAGAGAAGAGGAAGAAATTGCTTCAAGGAAAGTTAGGGTTGTTTGTGGCACATTCAGGATCTTTCAGGGATCCTTCAAGGAGCAATGTGTTCTTCCAAAAACACTCTTTGATGCCACAAACAGGGACCATGGCAGAGTGAATAAACATGCTCTCTGACTCAGGAGAAATTAAAGTCACATGTTTACTCATAAAACTCAGTAGCCTACTTTGATTAAAATATTAAAGTAACAAATTGTACCAGCACATTCGAATGTTGTCTGTCTTGTAGAAGGTTATTGGTAAATGAGGAGATGAAAGAAGACTCTAGGGGTTACTCTGTACCATTTCCCTATGGTCCCATAGTGATGCCCAGCCCTAGGGCCAGGATAGAACTACTAAGGAAGTTTTCCAGAGGTCCTGACTTGCTCGGCCCGGGATAGAGTCAGAGCACCGATATTCTTTCCAAGTTCTCCATGAGACTCCATAGGCAACCAGGCTTGAGAAAGTGGAATTACAGGCTCCTTCCCTAAAGACTAGGATTCATCATTAAAACTTTAACTGATGTCAATTCCAACTACTAATGTTAAAGAACCTTATAAAGAGGTCACAGGGCAAGGAAAAGAGCCAATTAGAGGTGTTTGAGTGACTATTTCTCAGAAATTAAGGTAAATATATAGAACATGAAGGTATAGCTCAGCAGTCCTCTTGGTGTCAACTCTGTATGAGGACAGAAAGATAACCCCTTTTCCATAGTATACCATGCCCACCAAGCCATACAGTTAGACATACACAGCAACAGTCCATCATCAAATGGAAGTGATATATATGTTACTGGGCTTAAATAGGACCTGAAAATACCAGCCACTTATATGAATAAATGGCCCAAGTGCCAATGATTATTACTTCTGCTGTACTGCCTCTGTCTCTTCACATGCACCTATGGCCTCATGAGTGGTACCTATGATCAGCTGACAGAGAAGGTTAGGGTCCAGTTCACAAATGGTTTTGCATGTTGTGTAAATACCACCCCAAAGTGGACCACTGCAGCAGTCCCTTTCCAGGCCATCCCTGAAGGACAGTGGTGAAGGACTTTGAGCTGTGTGCCGATTGTACATTTTTCTTGGAAGAAAACAGTTTCCAAATGTGTGACTGTATTCCAACTTGTGGGCTGTAGCCTGGTCTGGCTTGATGGTCAAGGATTTAGAAGGAAGATGACTAGAAAATTGGTGACAAAGACATTTGGTGAATGGACAAAGACATTTAGTATATGAATAGACATTCCCATAAGAGTGAAAGATGTGAAGATATTGTGTCTCTTGTAAATGCTCAGCAAGGAGTCACCTCCATAGAAAAGGACTTTAATAATCAAGTGGATAGGATAACCCTTTCTGTGGATAGAAGGCAACATTTTTCCTCTGTTGCTCCTGTCATTGCCCAATAGGTACATGAAAAAAAAAAAAAGTGATCATGATGGCAGGGATGGAAATCATGCATGGGCTCAGCAACATGAACTTCCATTCACCAAAGCTTGGCTACAGCCACTACTGAATGTTTGGTCTGCCAACAATAGAGACGAACACTAAATCCTTGATATTCTGCATGGTGAACCATTCTCCATGGGGTTCCATTCTCCATGGTGATGCACTGTTGACCTGATAGCAGGTTGATTATATCGGACTCCTTCTACCATGACAAAGGCAGCAATTTGTCCTTACCACAATAAACATCTATCCCAGATGTGGATTTGCCTTCCTTGCACATACATAACACCTCTGCTGATACTACCACCTATGGGCCTGCAGAATGCCTCATCCACTGTCATGGTATTTCACATTTGCTTCTAAGGAGCACAGTTCCCAGCCAAAGAAGTGACCCAGTGGCTCATGCTCATGGAATTCACTGGTCTTACCATGTCCCCCATCGTTCAGAAGCAGCTGGATTGATAAAAAGGTGAAATTTTTTTTGAAGATCCAATTATAATGCCATCTAGGTGGCAGTATCTTGCAAGGCTAGGGCTATGCTCTTTGCATTAGTGTCCAATATATGGAATTATTTTCCTCATAGCCAGTACTCATAAGTCCAGGAAACAAGGGGTGGAAGTGGAAATAACAGCACTCACCATTACCTCTAGAAACTCACTAGTAAAATTTTTGCTTCCCGTTACCATGATTTTACGCTCTGCTAGCCTAGAAGTATCAGTGCCAGAGTAGGGGAAGGCTTGTACCAGAAAACCAAACAATGATTCCATTGAACTGGGATCTAAGGACTCCCCTTGGACATTTTGAGCTCCTTGTGCTTCTGAATAAACAAGCTAAAGAGGGAGTTACAGTGTCAGTGGGAGTGATTGATCCAGGCTACCAGAGGGAAACTAGAGTATTACTCCACATTGAAGCTAAGGAAGAGTATACAGTGAGTGGTTCCTCGGTTCAAGAACTTAATTTGTTCCACGATTCTAGAAAAGATGGCCATGTTCGTGTTCATGTGGAAAAGATGGCTGCAGGTATGTGCATCATCCAATGCTGAATTCATAAACAAAAGCAAAATATTGCCAGACACTTCTGTTTGTGAACCAAATTGTTTGCAAATGAAAGTGTTTGTAAACTGAAGTACTGCTTTATTTGCAGTATAGGATATCCCTTAGAGTGTGTCCAGGATTGCCAAACCCTGTTACTAAGGTCAGTGGAGAACTACAACCCTATGCAAGCAGGATGACAAATGACCTATACCTTTCAAGAACAAAGGTTTGGGTCACTCTGACAGATAAAGAACTAAGATCTGCTCAGGTGCTTGCTGATAGTCAAGGGAATACAGAATGTGTTGTAGAAGAAGGTAGTTATAAATACCAGCTACAGCTGTGTGATATAAATTTTACATAAACAAGGATTATAAATGTCATAGTATAATTATAATTGTCATAGTATTTCTTTCCCATTTTGTTAATATGATTGTGCATCTATATACACACATTTTAAGCAGGCATCTTACTTTTCTTTCTTTTAAATATAACACTGATTGAATTAATATTGAATTAATAACACTGATTGAATAATGAACTTGATTCTTCCCTTGATTCTGGTCACAAACTGGTTTGAACAAGAACCAAATCAAATTTAATGGTTAGGTTTGGTGTTGACTTTGTAAGGAAATTGGATTCAGCACTCATCCAGTTCAGTATGAAACCAGAATCACTGAGAGAATTGAGTTCATTAACCAAAATAGCTCTGTATTATTGAATGTACACTTTAGTATTTAAATTGTGGAACATCAAAAGAGTAAGCATCACCCAAAGAAAAACTTTGCCTTCTATTTTGAGGAGTTAATGCATCTCCATGTGTGTGCAGAATAGATATATCATGTTAGGTGTAATTATGAACATACCATTGTATTTGAAGATTAAGTATAGTTTAAGGAGATGTCTCTGGTTGTCAAGTTGATAAGGGATGGATTGTGATCATTAATTGTACTATGTCAGCTTGACTCCAGGAAGAACTGCCTAATTTCTAGATATGTCTGGATGATTGATATGTAGGCTAACAAACTGAGCAGGTAAGACTCACCCTGGATGTGGATGGCACCAATCAATAGGCTTGCAGCTTGGACAGAAAAAAAAGGTGGAGAGGAAATATCACTCTTTTACCAAAGGATCCCGTCTTTGCCATTACCTTTGCATGCTGGCCTCTAGTTCCTTCTGTTTTCCAGGACAGACTCATCAGCCTTCCAACACGGACTCGTATCTGTGACATTGCCCTTCCAGGCCTTCAGCCTTTGATTGCTACAGGATCCTCTGGCTCTCCAGCACACAGGCAGCCATTTTGGGTTCTTCCATCTCTAATCAGCAGGTGGCAACTGGGACTCTTCCGCTTCTGATCCTGTAAGCCTATGCTATAAATTTGTATAATCAGACCTATAATTTACATTGAATCTGGTCCTTTAAAAACCCCTAACTAGTACACACCCAAGCATACAAACAGAGGATTTCTTAATAGCATCAGCATTCCTGATCTTTATGTGAAGAGAGTTCTTAAATAAAGTTATTTCACAATGTGGAAATCTTTAACAATTGAAGAACTAATTATTCCAGTGAGAGAAATAAATAAGGGTTGTAATTCAAATTGTATACACATGAAAAATATATCTTTTTTTCCTTTTCAATTTTATATTTTTCATTGAACTGGATATTGAACACATAGAGCACTGAACTACATCCTCCGTCCATTTTATTTTATTTTTTTATTTTGAGACAGGGTCTTGCCAAGTTGGCTGGTTGGCCTTGAAGTGGGGATCTTCCTGCCTCAGCCTCTTAAGAAACTGGGATTACAGGCTTGCAATACCATGTCCAGCCTACTTTTTTCCTTTCTTATAAGTACAGCTTGTCCCTGCTTGTGTCGTAATGAATGGAAGACACATGGCAATTAATTTCCTAATAAGCATACAAGTAAAATGTTACTAATGGTAAACACTGAGAATTCCAAAGAAGGCAATATCTTACCTTTTGTTATCCAATGAGCCAAGACATTTATGGGAGATTCAATAGATCAAAGACCTTGGTTGGGATATAAATCTGATAGCAGCCATCCTCATGCCTTCTGTGAAGCTATAATGTATTTGGGAGACAAAATATAAATGAAGAAAAAATAAACTTTAGGGTGGAATATTCAGTTAGTGTTTGTGGAGGATTCCCTCTACGCTGGCCCCCTGTCACAGGCTCTGTCCGCCTGGTCCACTGGCGAGCCACACATAGAAATGAAATGCAAATGCTAGAGACTCTGGCTGAGCATCTGAGCCAGCCTGAGGACAGAAGCTTCAGGTTCAATTGCTATTAATTACACAATGACCACAGGCAAAATGACTCTTGAGAACTTTCGTGGATTATCCTCCCTCTTGACCACAGATACTCAGGCTTAGACAAGATTCCTATTTTTAAGACAAAGAACCAGAGGCTCAGTGAGACAAAGTAAGTGGCTTGGCCTAATTCACGCATGATGAATGGGAAAGTGGGAAGTTTTTTAAACCAAGTTTTTAGTGTTTTTATTATACATGTAATACATGACCATTCAATTCACAAAACGGAGACAGGAGGGGAAAGAAATCAAAGAAGTGGTCAGACATAGAAGGGGAGCCTCGTGGGGCTGTGATGATAAGTAGGATTCACATGGGGAAGGGAAGAGGAATCCATTCTGACCGGGCACAGTAAGAGCACAAAGCAGATGGGCATGCGCCGGTGGCTCCTGAGGACTTAACACAGGCTGTGCGACTGCATTGGAGGACGCGTTCTGTAGCCCGCAGAAACAAACAAATGACCCCTGCTGCCCAACAGCGGATGAATCTTATTTGTGGAAACACTGCGTTTAGCGGCTGCCACACAGTTCTGAGGAAATGAATGGGAGCTTTCTCCCTGCAGTCAGGGGCATTCTCTGGAGTGATTAATTGACAGTTCTCCAGCCAAGCCCCACTTCCTCCTGGAGGCCAAGCCCCTTGTTGTGCACCTGCCACCGCAGACCCGAAGCAAGAAAACGTATTGTCTTCTTCTTCTTCCCTTAAGCTCTGCAGCTGGTTGATTGCTATAAAGAAATCTTCTTTACCTAGACTGTAAACCTGAGTGTCTCTGACTTCCGGGATGAATAAAACTTCACATTTTGCGCAGATTCGGAGAAGTGGTACTTTGGAGGCCGATTTGGAAGAGCCCATTGCTCACGTGGCACTTGCGGCTACTCGCTTCTTCTTGCCTTTCTAATACCCTTTTTTCACCTAACCATTTCGGATCACGTTCCCCCACACCACCCTCTGCTTTGTCACAGCTGCAGCAGTTGCCAGGAATCTTGAGGAGACTGATGAGGCCTCTCATATTCAAAAGAAGACAGTTGTTACCCTAACGGGAAAGCAAACTGAACTGCTGAAGCATAAATCCACGAACTGCCCATTCATTCCAAATAGCTTCAGAAAGACAAGGCCAAGATAGTAATTCTGCCTTGTTTGAAATATTTTTTGTGGCTTTGAAACAATTAGAGTTTATTTGGGTGAATCCAAGTTGCTTGGCTTGTTAGCAACATTGGTAGTGTCCTCAAATCTGGACGGAAGGATTTCGCTTGAGGAATTCTGAACACCAGACACTGCTGCGAATTAGAAAAAGCAACAGGGGCATGAGCATTTACTATGTGCCAGGCATTGTCCCACATGTGGGCCATTAGTCACTTCAATTAATTTTACTTAACCCTAATGAAACTTTTCTCATTCATTCATCAACTGTTGATTTATTGAATGCTATTATGTCCAAGACACTGTTCTCGTGAATAGAAAAACAAATACACAATAAACAGAGAAACTATGAGGTTACAGGAGTTTGAGAGTCCTACAGTGTGGCAAGGGTGGGTGTGAAGATGCCATTGAAATGGTGACACTTCAACACAGAAGAGCGAGAGTGAACGGCCATGTCTTGGAGGAAAAATGATCTAAGCAAAAGTAAACAACAGCAAACGAGCTAACATAGATGTGTTGGAAGACTATTAGAAAGTTTACTGAATCTAAAAAAAAGTAGAAATTGTGATAAATAGAATAATGGCTCCCCAAACATGTTCAAGACCTACACCCAAGAAGCCATGACTATGTTAGGTTACATGAATTTACAGAACAGATAGGACTGAGGTTGTGACTCAGCTGACCTTAAAAGAGTGTGGTTACTCTGGAATATCCAGGTGAGCCCAGTGTAATCATTCACTGCAAGACAGAAGCACAAGGTAAGAAAGCCAATGTGAAAAGTATGCATTCGGGCATGGCTGGATCTGAAGATGGAAGAAGTGACCAGGGTGCTGTGGCCTCTAGACCCGAAAAACAACACAGACTCGGGTTGTTCTCTAGAGGTTCCAGAGAAGACCACAACCTTGTCAACACATGATATACCCAGGAATACTTCCAACGTGTAAAATCATAAGCTAGTAAGTTTTTATTGTTTTAAATCATTACATTTGTGGCAATTCGTACAGCAGCTAAAGGAAATGAATGCAACCATATCTGCAGAAGTCTCCCCAAGGATTCATCAGCCTCAGCCCAGGGAAGACAGGTACCAGGGAATAGTAAGTCCCTCTGGATCCCCAAGGATGAGCGAGCTGCAGCCCTTTTCTTACTTGGCTCACTGCTCTCCAGATTTCGGTTGTGCCTGGTCTGTGAGAAGATCAGAGTAAGTGTGAATGGAACTGAGTGAGCAAGAGCACGGTGAGAGGAAATGAGGCCACAGTGGCAAGCGGACACCGTGGTTGCCAGACCTCATAGGCAACTGCATCACACACTCTCTTGGGTAGATATGAAAATCCCCAATGTACAGAGGAGGAAACAGAGACTAAATGTCTCCTAAGTTAGACAAGTGAGATCTGACTTGAAGCCTCTTTGCCTTTAGAGCCCGTGATTGTACCAGCTAGGCCAAAAGACTCAGAATAAGGCAAGGCTCTTAGGAGTACTGTAAGAATATCAGTGTGTCACCAGATGCCCATGACATTATGCCAAGGTGACCCCATTATGTGCCACAGAGGTAGTCAAAAGCATTGCACCTTCCATGAACACATGTCAGGAATGCTCCTTAATTTTGGATTTTAAGTAAATCCAGGCCACATAAGGGCATAAACTTCATTCCTTCTCATTCTCCTCTTCCCTCTCTTTCTGTCCTCTTCACAATCAGCTTTTCTTCTACTAGTGGGGGACCAAGTGGATTCTTCTGCTTTTCCAGTTTCCAAGGTTATGTCTCATTAAATAAGGAACTTTTACACAATTTAGTTAGACTTGCTCATGACCTTATTGTTTTTTCATCATACTGAACTCTAGTCTCCATGTTTTCTCCTGTCCTTTGAGATTTAAGCTGAACTATTTTCTGCGTAGAGATGGCAGGCCATCTGTCATTTCTGATTTCCAGTGTTCCTTTTCTCTCTCTTGCCTCTAGTGTTCTGGTTTTTCCTTGGGGAGCCATCCCCCAGTGTATCAGGTCTTGGTAGCTCTGTCAATCAAAGTGTCACATCTTCTCACGGCCAAAGTTTGGACACTAGTCTCAATTTTAGCCTTTCAGACTTTCAGGTGTGTGTGTGTGTGTGTGTGTGTGTGTGTGTGTGTGTGCTGCTGAAGATGGAACCAAGGATTTGTGTGTGCTGGACAAGTGTTTTACCACTGAGCCAACCTGGCAATTGGAATCTAGACAGAAGTAGCCCAATATGGGAAATAGTTAAACCTGGTTCACAGTATAGGATCTAAAGAGCCTAACAGAATCTCTCACAAATATCTTTCCTGATGTCATAAATTGTTAGGAAGATGTCTGTAGAAATAATAATACCCAATATTTCTTTTTCATAGACTCAGAATCTTTCTATAATTTTCCAGTAATTTAAGAAATTGTCCCATTTAAATTAACCCATCATCTTGGTTACTTGTAATTAGAAACAACTAATCCTAACTGATTCTTGAATAAATAGCTTGATATACCTAAGCGTTAGTGTTCTGTACTTAAGGGCTCTGTGTAACTAAATATGATTCTATCCTCCATTAAGTTGTAGATTTTGCTGCTTAACATGGAGTATATTTTCCTCTACAGGTGTGATTTTTCCAATCATAAACTCCAAGGTTGTAATGAAGCAATTCATCTTGCAACTTATCCAATAATCAACATCTTACCTTTAGTTATCCCACTTTTTCAAGAGTGTGCAAATAGAACTTTCGTCCAAAAGCTCAAGGAAAGATTCTGCCAAAGAGTTACCTACCTGAAATAGTTCTTTCATCCATTTGTATGGCATCTGAATGTGTTAGTTAGATTCCTGTCACTATGAAACAAAGACCTAAGATAAACAACTTAGAAGGAGGAAAGAATTACTTTTAGCTCATGAGTTTGAAGATTTCAGACCATGGTCACTTGTCCCCACTGCCATTGGGCCTGTAGTGAGGCAGTATGTCATTGTGGGGGCATTTGGCAAAAGACATTGATCACTGCATGGTGACCAGGAAGTGAGAGAGAGAGAGAGACAAGAATGGGCCAGGGTCCCAGTTCCCCTTGGAAGACATGCCTCCAATAACCTAACTGTCTTCCATGAGTCTCCACCTCCAAAATGCTCACCACTTGCCAATAGCACCACAGGCTGGGGACCAAAAACAAAACCATAGCACTGAATACGAGTGAAGTACCTGAGGGTAAGGACTTTCTATTCAAGAAGTTTCTTGAAAAATGCAAAATGGTACTTGAAGACAATGATTTTATCATTGACACTTTCAGTGGGATTATTTTACAATGATAGGGACGTAACATAGCCAAAGATGAAGTTCTGACCAATAGCACATAAGTAAAAGTGACGCATCCCATTCCCACTTATTCCACATTCCTGAAAAATGGATTTTGGAGCTGAGAAATGAAATCTAGAGCCATCTGGAGCCATCTTGTACCATAAAGTGGAAGCAGTTCTTCCCCAAGGTGGATAGGGCAGCAAGAGAGAAGGAACCTGATGCCATAGAGTGTGTGTGTGTGTGTGTGTGTGTGTGTGTGTGTGTGTGTGTAAAGTCCTATCTTATTTAAAATTTTGTTACTCATATTTTCTGTTATTTGCAAACACCATGTTCCTAAACCCTAACTAGTATAGCTAGATATATGCCAAGTCAGTTCCTTACCTCTTCTTATCTATGCACACTTTCCTCAGCCTTCTTGATTGATCTTAAACACGGCACAGGATGAATTGTGCTTAATAAGAACCTCATAAAATATACATTATATACAAACAAACTCATTGTATCTAGTTATTGAACATTTCTAGAAAGTCTTGGACTTGATCTTCACCTCACCCCCACCTATGGAAGCTCTTTCCTTCTCTGACCTACAGGGCAAGGTTTCTGGCTGCATTAGCTTCACTGTACCTGACTCACAGCATTACAAGTTCTCTAGAACTCCCTGGAAGGTCCCAACTTTGGTTGCCTTTAATTTGAAGCTCATCTTTACTTTTTAGCCTAGTACAGTTAATGTCTTAATGTCTCGTTTCCTCACCTATGTAATAGGGATAATCTCACAGAATTGTGAGGGCTGGAAAAGGTAATACTTCTAAGCTCTTAGAACCTGGTACATCACAGATCCTCAAACTATGTTCATTGACTTTATGGCTATTTTTTCACTTCAAAAGAGAAATTGTAAAAAATCATAAAGCCCTTGATGAGGAAAAACTCTGCTGTTTGAGAAGACAAGTAGACAAACACTTTGATGGAGTCCTGTGTTTCTAACCACCATGGGACCAAGCTCCTATTTCATGATTGGAAGAGAAATTATTATGGGCAAGATACGTCTATATATTTTATATGTCTATATATTTACAGTTATATAGATATATCTCCATTTCTCATCCATATAGCACAAAATCATTTTGCACCTGTAGATCTGTTTCTCCCATAGAGTTGAGAGGACAAGACATGGAGAGATACCTGGGGCCTACATCAGCATCTGCATTTCCTTTGCTTCCACTATGCTTTGACTGTCCTGCTCCCTGACTCATGGGCCTCTCCCTGGCCCTCATTCTGAGCCACAAAGAAGACTGTGAAAAGGTCAACAAGCCCTTTGCCAAAGTGGCCAGAGCAATAGAAATATGTGCTCCCCTTAGCCTTTGAGAATATCCCTCGTCTTCCTGAAATAAGGAAATTGCCTGCAGTGTTTTGAAAATGTGTAATTTTTTGTTTTAAGTTTTTTTCATCGTCTTATAGAATAATCTGCAGAGATTTGCCTTATTAAAGTGTTCTTTGGAACACTCATTCTTAAAACTGTACCTCAGGCATGGCAAACAATTCTGCAATTGGCCAAACTAACGTGTTGACAGCAGAGAATTAAGGATTTGAGGGATTACAGCTCCACAACTTGTTTTTTCTTAAGGAAAACAAAAACACTCAGGACTCATTTAACAATGTCTCCTGGTGGTTTTGAACCATTTCCCTCTTGGTGTTATCTGATTTTGGCAAATTTGTTGGGAAAACAAGATTACAGTACCCATACTTCTCTATTCAATCTTTCTAGGGCCTTATTTGTATCCCTGTGCCAACAGTATGAAGATAATGTTTCATTTGGAGGAGCCCACAGCTCTGGGCATAATCCTCAGTTACTGTCAATGACCAGTTAGCACTGTTTAGATTTTCTGCAACACACTTTCCCAGGCACACACTCCTTCCCAGCTGCTGTGCTGTACACAAGCTGTCTTTAGTCTCTCAGGACCCAAGGCACAGACCAAAAATTCTGTTACAAGTACAAATGTCTGAGAATGGGCATTTGTTTGTTTTCTGCTTAAGAGACAGCTTTCATAAATCCCTGCCATTAAGAATCAATATGTAAATAAACAAATATCCAAATAAACACAGCAGCCTAAAGGTTGAGTATCTTATTTCCAACTAAAGTAAACTAAGGTCTTGGCTGATGTGGCAATAGCAACTTTTTTTGGTCAAGAAAATAGAATCTTTCTGTTACAAATAATAAATTCATTCCTAAAAGCCTTTGCCAAATGACAAAGGAGAAGGACAAAGAAGCTTATGATTTCAGGCAAACAGGGCGTTATTGCAGTTGGCAGAGCCACACATACTCTCCTTTAAAAGCATGCTAGTGAAAGGCATCTTAGTGCATTACTTCCTTCCATAATTTTTTCTTCTCTAGATTTTTTAAAGAGAATGAGAATGCCTTCTTGAGCCCATCTTTCTGTGCCTCTCCTATTTCAATACTTGGAATGAAGGGGTGCATGATTATCTCATAAAACTTACATTGACCTGTAATTTGGCAGTGAGGAAATTCCAGACATCACTGGGACCCCAAGCTTGGTACCTGCCCCTCCATAACTCATGAACGTTATTTCTATAACTCAAGCATTGTATAATCCAGTATCCAGCACAGTTTCTGGCATGCACTGGGTCATCTGCAAACGAATGTTTAATACTAGGAAATAGCATTTATATACATGTTTATTATCTGCAAGGCATTGTTCCAAAAGCTTAGCAAATATTAATCACTTAATCCATATAAAAACCATTTTACAGATAAGGAAATGAGGACATGGAGCAACTGATGCTGAAGTGTCAGAGTTGGGATTTAAATGTAGGAATTTTAAAGAATGTGGTCTTGACCACCACATTATACCTCCTCCCTCTGCCTGTATCTCCAGCCCTGGATCTCATTTGTTTCACATAGATGATGTTGCTTGTGTTCTCTTGATTGTAGTGTATGGCTCTTGGATAACCAGTGAGGTACAGAGAAGCTTCTGTTATCTACCCACCATCATAAATGATCCTATGCCTTGAACTCTTGATGAGTTTGTTTAAGGGACATGAAACCATGATTTTCCCTTCTTCCAAAAGGAGGAGGTTTTCAGGAAAATACAACTATTGGGACAAATAAGAAAGGTGCACATGTCCTGATCCTTCAAATATCACTTTAATAGACAAATAGGTCATAATCTTTGGAGCAGTTCCTACATTCCATTCAGTAGCTGCCCATCACCAAAGATGATGGTACTTGAAGACATTGATTTTATCATTAACACTTTCAGTGGGATTATTTTATAATGATAGGGATGTAACATAGTCAAAGATGAAGTTCTGACCAATAGCACATAAGTAAAAGTGATGCATCTCATTTCCCAGCACAGATAGCAGGGAACCTATGGCCACACAGAAGGTCCTTAATGTTACTGAGATACCAGAAGATATAAGCCCAGTCCTGAGAGGTTGACCAAGAAAGCGTTAGGGAGCCATGCAGCTGGAGTAAATCAAGGCCGTAAGTTGGTGTGTGTATGTGCTTCCCAAAAAGCTAGACTATAAAGGAAAGGAGAGGATTGATGGCAAAGTCTGGGGCCCAGAGAGGGAGAATGATTTCTTTAAGATAAGAAAACATGTTTATAGTTTGCCAAGAGGTAAACTATGGATTATAAGAGATGAACAGACTATAGTAAGAGGTACAAAATAGTAGACAGAGGTGAGGGAGGAGAGACAGAGAAAAGCTGGGGTGCCATAAATACAAAAAACTATGGTCCTGATTAGAGAAAAGAGCCTGGGATGGGGAGCAATAACTTTGAAGAGGAGACAGAGAATCTTTTCTTTTTAGAGAGATGAAGTGAAAATGGGTGACCTTGCTGGTTTGCTGTGCAGACTGGAAACTTCAGCTAGCAAGGGACACAAAACTGAAATAATCTTTGAGAAGATTCACTAACCTCACAAATGCCTCCATAGGGGACACTGTTGGGGATATAAAAATGGAGTGCCAGTGGCAACGTATTGATATTCACAGGCAGCAATGGAGAAGTCTGAGCTATAGAAACAGCTTCCCTCAACCCATCATCACATTCTTAGGGGAAAAATACATCTGCAGAAAGTATGTGTGTGAAGATTCCATGACATATACTAAATACTCTCTATGTGCCAGGTATAGGTGCCAGTATAATTAAACCCCAAAAAGTTATTGGGATCATTATTCTATTTCAAATTCATTGCAAGAAGCTGGATCTCAGATTGTCAGCCCAGGTTGCCACCCCAGTGGCCTGCCTCCCTCCCAGAGACCACCATGCAGTGTGAGAAGGGCCACAGCTGCTAGAGAAAAATAGAAGAAAGTGAAAGAAACAGAACGTTTGCCCCAACAGTGAAAGCAGAACTGGCAAAGGCCACCTGCCCTGGCAAGGGAGGAGAAGAGGAAGCTGCCCACCATGGCAGGATGGTCCATGAGAGGTAAAAGAGAAAGGAATGCTGCTGGGCTTGTCTCCTGGACAGTAGCCTTGAGTCTGGTATCCCTTCTGCCTCAGGAACCCAAGACAGGTGGATATGGTCCACATCCAGGCATGCTGGGAACCTCATTCAGCACAGCAACAGCTGAAGGCTTCAGCAGAAGCCAGTTAAATGTAAACTAGACCAGTCCACAAAAATTCTCTTCCTTGGGTAGTAGAGAGAAGTTGGAAAAAAGGAGGAGAGCAGCTCTGAATTTCCTAGCTCTTAGAAATCAAAATTTATTTTCATTTTATTCTTTCTCTTATTTCTCTTGTTATTCTTTCCCTTGCTTTTCTTTTCCTTCTATCTCTTGCCTTGTACTACTAATGGTTGAATTCAGGGCCTTAACACCAAGCTACATCCCCAGACCTTTTGGGTTGTTTGTTTTCATTCTCTATTTTAAGACAGGATCTTCCCATGTTGCTAAATTGCACAGGCTGGGCCTGATTCTCTTGCCTCAGCTTCCCAGAGTGAAAGGATTATAAGTGTGTGCCACCACACCTGGTTTATCCCATGTATTTTACACCAATGGTCTACACAAGGTCTCACTGAAAGACTCATGGGGATTTTCACAAGCCATTTCTCCTATCCTCACTGCTATTCTTTTATTTTCTTCTGCAGCCAACAAAATGGCATTCTGGATCCCTAATACGTTTTAAATATCTGTTTAGATTTCCTCAATTATATTAATCAGCCTTTGAAGATAGAATATACCCAAATAAAAGTAATATAAAGTGCTTCAAATTGAGATCAAAAATAGAACATTGTTCACTTTTTTACCCTATTATAATCCTACAACATTCAAAAGAAGTGATATTTTTCTTCGATACTATTATGATCTTTGCTCAGTCTATATTTTTTACCTTGATTTGTGGTTTGCCCAGTGTTCATTTTGTAAACCATGGTAGCTACAGACTCTGCTTGACCTTTCAGACATTTTGTCTTTGCTTCAAATGCAGAATCTCCCACCTGACTTGTCCTCCTTCTACTCCACCTACTATACAAGCCCTTCTCCCACCTCAGCCCATCTGCGACCATTTCCCCAGCCCACTGTAGCTCAAGGGACTCTCCTTCACTTGAACTCTTCACAATCCCACTGCTTGTAGGTCTCCCTGAGATTTAGTATTAATTGTTACATGCATATGCCTTGCTTTCTCTGATAAATTACAGCTCCATAAGGAAGTCCTTGGCAACATAGTATTAAATGAAATAAGCCAAGCACAAAGACAAATACCTGATATCCTCACTCACACTTGGGTGGTAAGAAAGTCAATTTTATTGAAGTATACAGTAGAACAGTTTTCACTAGAGCATAGGAAAGGGGCAAGCATAAAGATCAGAAGTGGGTATCAAAATACAGTTAGGAGGAATAAATTCTAGTGTCCCACACCACCATAGGGTGACTATAGTTCCAATAATTTATTATATGTTTTATAAAAATCTAGAAGAGTTAAAAGGCTTCCAACCCAAATAAATAATAAATATTATGACCATTGCACATTGTATAATTATCAAATTATCACACTCTACCCACAAATACACATGACTAAAAATAATAATAAAATAATTTTGACTTATGAAAAAAGCCCAGCAGAAGAATCTACTTCTAAAAAAAGGCCTTGTCAAATTCAAAACATTTAACACATCATGTGCTTGTTTAGTATGCAATAATCATTTAACATTAAACCATAACTACCTTGTGGAGATTTAAACAAATGGTTTCTGTATATCGATTGATGATTGATTGATTAATAGATTGACTCAATTAAAGTATTTCTCACCTTTATTTTAAAAAACACTGGGGTTCACTCAGAATGAAAGGCCTGCAATAAGTGAGGCAGATCACCACTGCCAACTTGATCGATCATGGGAGGCAAGTTGTCTTTAGCTAAAATTACAGTATAGCATAGACCTTTGCATGGCACAGGTGCGGAATCTGAGGTTAAGTTTCCTCCTCCACCTATAACATACATGATGAAACAAATATAGAAACAAATAATAGGGAAGTAAGTTATAGATGGTCCTTTAGAAGTCAATTTCATCTGCGCATCTAACCATAAAAGCAGCATCTGCTCTGCTAAATACAGGTGTTTTATATCCTTGTCATTAATTGGAGGGGACATTATGTCATCATACATCAATAGTTAAGGTTGGTTAAAGTGCCACTTATCTCAGGTGCTGTCATTAATCAGGTTCTTTTCAGCTTGGTGACTCCAGAGGCTTGGCTTGAAGCTACTCTATGTGAATGGGTTTTCCCTATAGGTTTAGGTGTCATTTTATTATCATTTTGAATGGAAACCTTGGGACCCAGACATAAGTGGCCATTAAGGACTTGTTCTGATGCTTCAGAGAAGAGAAATGCTTTCCTCCTCACCTTCACTTCCCCCACTCCCCATCCTTCTACCAAACAGCCTCGGGGAGAGGAGACGCATCAGCCTGAGCCGTCATCTCCTCATAGTTTAACTCATTAGTGGGCTGCAGCGAAGCAGTTAGTATGAATCTGACGCTCAAGCAAAGCCAGAGAGCAGCAGAATACTGTGGAAGGCATACCCTTCCCTTCTTGTCTCATGTTCATGTCCTGCAAATCCTTTCTGCGCCAACCTTAAACCAGACAGGCGTCCCAAACGCAGTGTCTGCCTTTACTGAAAATGTGCATCATTTGTCCCATGCCTGCCAGGCCACTGGAAGCAACATATGCTGCCAGGAGCAATAATGGCAGCCTTTTAAAATACTGGCCTTTAAACTTTCATCACCTTAACCTTAAAAGTTAAGGTAAAATGTTCAAGTAGCAGGTTGCCAACTCAGATAAGAAGCTATCTGAGCCTTATTCAGTTCTCACTCAGGGAGCCTTACTGAGTGAAGACTCGGCTAGTAGTAAAGAATATAATGATCAGAAACAGTTCTCACTCTCAAGAATTCACAGTGTGGATGGAAATGAACCAAATGATTGCCCCAAATGGAAAACTGTACCTGATTAGTTCTCCTGAGGAAAACGCTATGCATCCATGCATACAAACCTATTGTGATCTGGAGTAGGAACAGATGCTGGCCAAGAGGTGTGGCGTGGTAAAGCATGTTCTATGGAGGAAACAGCGGGTTTAAAGTGCCATGGCAGGAGGAAGCATGGGGAATGTAGAAATGGAAAGACTCCCATGGTTGGCAGAATGTTAAGATACCCACCAGGTGTACACACCCTGCACGGTTTCTGGGAGTGTAAATAAAATGGGTTTCACTCCCACGATGAGGCTTTATGACACATTTACTTTAGAAAGAAAGACTTACTCAGTGGAGTTGGCCTCATAGCATAACCTTTTAAATCTGGGTCTCCAATCCAGACACAGAAGAAGCCAATGATTCAAAGAACAAGACGGATTCGGTGCACTGCTTCTGGCTTGAAGATGGAGGGGGCCACAAGGCAAGGAATGAGGGCAACAGCAGGAAGCTGAGAGAGACCCTGCTGTGTATCTGGAGAGGAAATGGAGGCCTTCAGTGCTACAACTTCAAGAAATGGGATTCTGCCAATAGCATGAAGAATTCTGCAGAGCGGTCTCCTAGGTCTGCTATATATCAATGTAACAGAGCTTAGGCGGCTTAACTACCAGAAATTCATTGTCTCATAATTCTGGAAGCTAGAAGTCCAAGATCAAGATGCCTACAAGGCCTGTTCCAGGCCTCTCTACTTGGCCTGCAGAAAGCCACTGTCTTCTGTTTGTATCTCTTCACATCGTCTTCCCTCTAACCATGTTTCTCTGTATCATAATTTCTCTTTTTAACAAGGTCACCAGTTTACTAGATTAGGATCCACTTAATAACTTCTTTTTCACTTGATCACCTCCATAAGGACTCTCTCTAAATGAAGTCATGTTCAGAAAAACTGAGGATTAGGACTTTAACCTATGAGCATTAGCGAAGAGGCAGACTTTGACTCATGATAGGGTCAGAAGATTATTGAGAACTTTTACCTCATAGCCTCCAGATGAGAACCCAGTACGCTCAAAAACCAACTGAGCCTTGTGATATCCTGAGCAGAAAATCCATTGTGCCAGACCTGGATTTCATACTTACAGAACCGAGAGCTAACAACACAGGTGTGGTGTTAAACTGCAAAGTTGTGGTAATTTGTTGAGCATCAATACAAAACTAATAGTGCTGGAGTCTGGTGACAGTCAAGGAAGCATTCATGGCATGGGTCAACTGACCACGTGGGATTGTGCAGACAGTGCCAAAGAATTTTCCCTGTGTCCTGAAAACAACTAGAAGCTGCTGATGGGATTCGTATAGGAATGACACAGAGTTTGTCTCCCCTTTTTACTCTTTACTCTTTTCCTCTCCTTCCAAAAGAAAATTCAAAGGAACAGGTGGCTGTAGAGAAAGATGAGCAGTTCCTTTTCCCACCTTAATCCTCACAGTCTATTGCAGTGAAAAAGGAGAAAGAGGAGGAAGAGACACAATGAATATGAATTCCATGTTTTGAGAAGTCCAGTTATCATTCTAAGGATTTAGGTGAATTTGGAGATTTAGTTCCTACAACAAACCTCTTTTTAGCACAATTTTTTTATGATGAATTGATTGGTTTTCTTTTTTGGTTGTTTTGAAACAGTCTCACTATGTAGCCACCTCACCAGGCTTTATCGATGATGAACTGAGATGTCCAGTATTTAATATCATTTCCAAGGTCGTTATTTTAAAAGGGTGTAAATGAGACCTGAACTGGAGCTTCATTAGCTTCAAAGCTCATTCTTTAAATTCATTGCACTAGCGAACATGGCAGCATACACCTGTAATCCTAGCACTTAGGAAGCTGAGGCAGGAGGATTGCCAGGAGTTTGAGGCCAGCCTGGACAACATAATGAGTTCAAGGCCACCCTATGTTACATAGCAAGACTATTGTTAAAATTGGAAGAAACTGTTCAAAAGAAAAGAGGAACTAGGGTGGAGGAAAAGGGAAAGGAAGGAAGGGAAAAGGAAGAACAAATACAAGATAGTGGTACTACTAGTTTCTCTTAGTTCACTGAATAGAAAGTCTTGCACTAATATCATTTTGGAGAATTTTTTATGTCCATATCTTGTACTCTGAGTAACTACTCTGAAGATAACAATACATAAGGTATTAACTATTGTTATTCTTCTATTACTTTATGAATTTTTTCCATAAAATAATAAATAAATAAATGTAAAGTAATTAATTCCTTCATTCATTGCACTAATTTTTTGCAAGCTCTTCGCCAGTGCCATTTTGATATAAACTGGTACATCTTGTCAACATCCTAGAAGAGTCCCGTGGACTGAGAAGAGCAGGTTGAGGACAAGAACACCTTGGCAGAGAGGGTCAGGTGGACGAGCCCAGCTGAAGCTACACAAGTGCCCAGGCACTAGTCTAGCGCATTCTCTTTCTTTCTCCTCCCTTTTCTTGACCTGAATAAATGGGCAGTGGCTGCAGATCAGAACAGAGGAGACGATAACAACTTTTCTCTCAAGTTTTAAGGTAAAATAAAGGATTTTTCAAACCTTCTTAAGAACATCCAGGTTCTGAGTCATCCCCGGCATCACTAGGGGAATTGCCATTTTTAGAACTGGGAAGGCAGGATGCAGAGCCAGGAGTGAATCCTCGGACGCTGTGACAGTTTCAAGGAGACGGCCTGGCCGCCCATCAGCCTGTCTGTGATCACTCTCTGAAAAAGTGTGAGGGAAACAAATCAAATACCCTTAAGACAAAAATGAATTTTCTATGCCCTATTGTTCTCTCAGTGAATTCCAAGCGGAAAGGGTATTTTCCCTAGACACTTATTACATTTTATATTCCTTATCTTCTTTTAAAAAGAAGGATGTACTACTCTTCTAGTATTCATTTACATGCTTTTGATAAATTACTGTAACCAGATTAGGGAGATAAAATAACCAGTCTATTAATTACAATGATTATTATTTAATGGGAAACGGGATTGTAGGCAGTGTGGAGTAAGAAGAAAGCTTAGCAATGCATTATATAGATGTGCTATTTTATCTTAAAGAGTAAGATAAGTGTCCATCCTGTGCTACAAAATAGAGGATATGTTCATTAACTCTGCAAGATTTATATGTATAATTGGCCATAATATTTTAACACTATTTGCTTGATTTGGCAGTACAAGAAGAACAAGGAAACACTGTAACTTCAATTAAATTAGGAAAATCCCTCAATGAATACATACAAGGACAAGTCTAGCCAGGAAAATGGGAAGCAGAGGGTTGAATCACAGCTCAAAATGTTCTTATTTAAACAATATATTATTCTAATTTGAACTTGTTAGCAATTTATTGTTGAAAGACAGGGATTGGGAGGACAGCTTTCCTCAAATGAGTAAAGTTGAATTTTTGGATAGATTTTGAATCTTTCTAAAAAAGAACCTAGTTTCATGGTACAATCTTAACTCCAGCACCATCAAACAGCCTTGCTTCCTTCAACCACAGAACTGAGAAGAGTACCATGTTTGTCATCATGGAGTTATGCAGATTAAAACTGGGTTTTGCAGACTCTAGAAAAATGTAGCCAGTTACCCATTCTTGTATGGCCTTCATAAATCCATAATTTAAAAAAAAATTAAGTGTTTGAAGAAAAAGTCAAAATAATAATATTTTCTGATATGTTTTCACATACTTTTAGTTTTACAAACTTGGAAGTTCAGTGTGCATAGATAAAGTTTTATTGGCACACAGCTATACTCACTCACTTATATATTGTTCCCAGCTGTCTTAGTGCCACAGCAGCAGAGTTGAATACATGGAACAGAATCCATATAGCTAGCGAAGATTAAAATATTTGCTGTCTCACCTTTTACAGAAAAGGTTTGCTGATCCCTGAACATAAGAAGCAACATACATATTCTCAAAGTATATTACACAATAGAATCACCGTGACCTTAAAAAACATTTGACCACTGGTCACACTAATTATATAAGAACCCCTGGAGGTGGACTCTGGGCATCAATAATTTGAAAACTTCCCAGTTGATTCCAACATACAAACAGGTTTGAGAACAAGCAGACTTATGTGCTATGTAGGGTACATAACTTAACAAATAAGAAGATCTGGATCATTGTTAGCTGAAAATTTTAAAAATCTCCCCTTTTAATTTCTCCCTGTATTTCAGAAAAAAGTTATTAAATATGTGCTGGGTGTAAAGTACTTTTGCCTTCCATTCTCTGTTTCTATGCATTTCTGTTCTCATCTGCATGTAAGAGCAGGACAGGGCCGGGCATGGTGGCGCACGCCTGTAATCCCAGCACTCGGGAGGCTGAGGCAGGAGGATCACTGCAAGTTCAAGGTCAGTTTGGGCTACAAAGTGAGCCTAAGGCCAGCCTGAACTGCACAGCGAGACCCTGTTTCAAAAGGACAAAAAAAAAAAAAAAAGAAAAAGTTAGGACAGAAAGATAAAGTTGTAGTGTGTGCTATGAGTCTCTAACCACACATCCAGTGTTTCATATTTTTGTTATTTTTATTTATTCATTTATTTATTCACTATGTGGAATCAAATTCTACAGAATACTCATGGTAGGTAAGAGCTGCAAGGATTTGCTTTCAAAGACCCAGAGAGGGCACCAGTGTCCTTGTAAACAACTCCTGTGCTCAGGTAGAACTCCCTTGCATCTTTTGGGTTCTTCTAGGTAGTCTTCTCACAGACTTAACTAGTAACCTTCAAATAGTAAGTGCATGGCATTTTCAAAGGGTAATAGCTGAAAAGAACACCTGAATGTATGTGCAGTCTAACAGCCAAACTAACTGATTGGGTGGATCCTTATGCTGTAAGTGGAAAAAACAAAAGACATAGATATCAAAAGGCCTGTGACAGTAAGAAAAAGTTAGTACACATTACACATAATAGAGTTTCTTCTACTTTAAATAATTTATTACTTTGGTACAAGCAAAGAACATCCTCAAACCTCATGATCAAAATATAGACACATGTAGAGATAGGATAAGACTAGGACAAAGAGGTTAAATACAAGGGTTTTAAATTCTACCACCAAATTCACTTGCCATGCGACCTTGGGCCAATTGCCTACCTCTCGGTGCCTCGGTACCTTCAACTATAAAATGAGGATAATACTTTCTCCATAATAGAGCTGAATCAATTATTTTCGAAACACACCTAACCATTGAGGGTTTTCCCCTTAATTCTTAGACTCAAAGGCTGAATGGTGATCTTCATAGCCTAAATCATAGGCATCGATCCCTTTATAACACAAACTTGACTGTCACTGTTTATGATTTTCTCTTGAGCACCTGACCTTAATGACCAAAATATGAACCCCTCTGAAGGAAGGGATTACAATTAGACAGACTCCCTACGTTACAACACAGTCCTTTTCAAGAAAGCTGTGTAAAGTAAAAATTTAGTGTACATGGGAAATATATATATCTCACTAAAGCCTTTGAATTCCTCATGGATCTTCTGAGTAATCAACACAACAGTTTCTATTTGCAGTTTTGCACTATATAGACTATTTTCTTCAGGTATAGCTTTGGTTGCCTTCATGGAGTTGGTTGTTATCCATTAAAAATATATACCCTCGGTGAGACATTTTCTTTCTCCCAAGGTCAGTCTTTGTTCACATAAAAAATTTCTGTGCTGTATAGCTTCCTGTATTTTATCTCAATATTTCTAAAGATATTTTCATTGATTTTGAGTTCTCTCTAGCCGTCTTGTGACCCACTTGTTTTTTATCATGCAAATTCCTCCATGACCCAGCCAGGAGTAGCTACATTCTGCAAGAGTTCATGGTGCTTTCTTTCTTCATTTTTCAACTTAAGGCTTTGCTAAAATGGTCATTAGGCTAAGTGACATCCATTTTAAACTCTGATTCACCACCCCCATTGTGAGTAAATCCTCTACTTCCATAAGTAACTTTTCCTCCTGAACTCTGCTTTGTTAATTCTGTAGGGTTCAAAAGGTATAAAATATTTTTCATGCTTTCTGTGAAGAAATTATCATCATTAAACATGATTTTCTCTATTAAATAGGTCAAATAAAGTTCATGAACAATAAGGATGTTAGATGATTTCATATTTTTAAATATGTTCATTTTCTGTTATAAATCCATCTTCTTCTGAAATCCAATTTTTGCTCTCACTTTGTCAAGTTTTAGTATTGAATAAAACAAAGGGAAAACAAATAAATACACCAGCATAATGCATGATAATACAATGAGAAGCCAGAAATCTCCTAGGTTTGCCCTCTCCACTCCTAATATTCATCTCTGCCATGAGATGCTTTATACTTCTGTATATTATACTCATATTCTCTTATTTCTAAAATAGTATTGAATTCCTTATGGAATTACTTACAAAGGCCAAAATTATGTGTGTATATATATATGTACAAGTCTTCTTTCATGAGCATCTTTATGAAGTGCAATGAATAATATGCTGAATGCTGCTACAAATACTATCTGATGAAAAGGCAGGCTAGCAAAAACATTACAATATGTCCTCAGCCACCTTATTTACCAGATCTGGCATCACACCACTTCTGACTCTTCCTCAAAGTCAAAATGACCAGGAAAAATAAATATTTTTAAACCATTCAGGACATTGATTTAGCTACGACAGTATAACCAAAGACATTCATGAAAGAAGGTCCAGAACTACTACAGAAAATGACAAAGGTGATGGGATGAATGCGTTCAAAGTGAGAGGCAAAATTTTGAGAGGGGGATTAATGGCAGTGTGCTTTTCCTGTAATAACATTCTTTTATTTAAACATTTACCATATATTTGGTAAACTTTATATCATCCAAGATGCTATAACTTCTTGTTTTGTACATTTTATTGCTTAGTCAGTGTCAGTCCATTAATTTCTCTGTAACAACAGAACTCAGGAATCTTAGCCTGTCCATACAAACCAAATACAAAGAGTTGACAAATGTCCAGGTAATCCAGTCACCTATTATTTTTATCTATAGCTGCATAGAAAATTATTCCAAATACTTCTCAGGGTGGATGTAGGTCAGGAAGCACTTAAACTCACAAGTACTCTTAGAGGTTCGGTATTCTCTGTATTATGAAGAGAAAACTAGAATGTGGATGGGAGGTTAAATGAGATAAAGTATGGAAAGCTCTTATAAAATCTGACACATTGTAAGAATTCTAAATATATTTGTCATTATTAACCAAGTGACAAGACGAATAAACACATCTTTGGCCAGCCAAAGAATGAAAGAGAAAAAGTTAATAACTTTAATGGCAAACAAATGTACATTACAACGGCTATGATTACATTTAAACATGAGAACTACATGTTATTCTATTTCTCCAAACTGGAAATCTCAATGAAATGGACTATCTTCTAGGAAAATATAAATTACACCCTTACTCAAGAAGAATGATAATACCTAAATAGACCAAAACAAGTAAATAAAACGAAAACAACTGGTAAGACACAGTTCCCACAAACAGCTCCTCATGTTTGTTTGGTGAATTCTACCCACCTCCAAGAAACAGAAAATCCCTGTATCATTTAAATTTTACAGGCAGAAAAAAAAGGAAACATAACAACTCATATTTTAATATTAGCTGATCTTTTTAGCAAAACTTGTTA
Source organism: Chinchilla lanigera (assembly GCF_000276665.1). NCBI lineage: Eukaryota > Metazoa > Chordata > Mammalia > Rodentia > Chinchillidae > Chinchilla > Chinchilla lanigera. The sequence goes on from NW_004955402.1 coordinate 40,728,266, forward strand.
AAATACAAAAATATTGCATCAAATCCTATGTATACCTATCAGATACAAAAATGCTGAGTAAAATAGGAGTCAATTAAATTCAGATGTATAACAAAGATAATGCATCATGACCAAGTAAGGTTGATTTCAAGAAAATAATGATGGCCAAGTTTGGAACATAGATAAATATGTTATTATATCAATTGGATAAAGGAGATAATCCATATAACCAGCTTGATTGAAGGCAGAACTAGAAAATAGGATATGTGCTGTACCAATTCCCACATAACATATTAATAAAAAATTGAGGAATAAAAATGATAAAATCCACTTTCAATTCCTAATTTTAAAAAGATGATTAATAAAATATAGTACAATAGTTTCCATAACATTATTTATAGAAGTTTCTTTCCTTAACCAATTCTTCCAATATAATCAGGAGCAATACAAGGATGTTAATTATCACCACTTTCATTTAAGATTATTTTACAATTCTAGTTAATATAATTCTATCCAAAAACAAAATATTGTGAAACAGGGGAAAAAAGTGCCAGGAATTATAGATGTTATGGTTGCTTACCTATGAAAGATATTGGAAAAGGAAGATTTATCTGAGGAAGTATTAGAACTGACATTTGGCTAGTACTCAGCTGCTACTCATACAAATTGTTTACACCCAGTGCCTGAGCCGACTGGTTGGTTGTCAGGTTGTACCACTGGGTAACTATTTTGAATTGTGGAGTAGTAAGAGATATTCAGAAGACTGAAAATAAAATAATAGGTATATCATCAGCTTTCTTACTTAACAATTATGGCCAGTAAAAAATATACATGTAATGACGATATGATTCTATTTATAGTACTAATGAAAGACACAAAATATCTAGGAACAAAGTGGGAAAAAAATAAACAGGATCTTTTTACTGAGGATTGTGTGCAAGGAGTTGAATACTTAAACACAGAGAAGTTGAGTTCCTGTAGTAAGAATACCTAGTAAACAGATGTTCTGCAATTTAATCTATAAATGTAACTCAATGCATCTGAAAATCCAATAGAATTTCTTTTTTGGAGCTTAATGAAATTCTGGTGGATGAACATGCAAAAACGTTTTAAAATAGGAGTGATGAGTTGGAATTTTCCTTAGCAGATACACAAATGTGTTATAAAGTCACAAAATTTAAGTAATCTGACATTGTTACCAACAAAGACACATCAAGGAAATCAAGTAGAAAATCCAAAAGCATCCTATGTATATTTAAGAATTTAGGGAACGATAAAGGTGACATTCCCAATCTGTGGGGACAGATAAATAATTCTATTAATAGCTGGAGAAAATATGATGACTAGTTTTTTTTTTAATCTGAAAGGCTTTCTAAACAGAACACTACATGATAAAACCACAAAGGAAAAGGAGGATACTTTTGACCTCCCAAAAATTCTACGAATGGAAATTAAAGAACCAAAAATAAACTAGGAAATAAAAGTTTTTTAAAATAAGACAGTGCCACTATTTTCTGGATCATCATTTTACCCCTAAATTCTGCCACAAAATAAGCATTCAAATAAGTGAGTATACAAGTAGGTCCTCTAAGAAAGAAAGAAAAAATAGGAAGATCTCTATTTTAAAATAAGCAAAATATATGAATCAAAAAGAAGAAACATGAAAGGTTTGTAAGGAAGGTCAAGTAATATAAATCTCACCAGTCATAAGATAAATACAAATCAAAACAAACACTCACTATTTTTCACTTAGCATCTTTCTTATTACACTGAAAAGGCCAAAATGTAAGGGAAAAATCATTTATCAACTACTGACATAAATTTATAAGCCTTACCTGTAGGATTTGCAGTTTAATTTAAAGTCTTTTTACCATTTTTTTCAATACTGGGGATTGAGCCCAAGGTTTTCACACTAAGCTACATTTCCAGCCATTTAAAATTTAATTTAATTTTTATTTTATTTTATTTTATTTTGTTTTATTTTATATCTTGAGACAGGGTCTTGCTAAATTGTCCAGGCTGGGCTTGAACTTACAATCTTCATGCCTAAACCTCTCAGAGTGCTAGGATAAAACTGAAGAATTTTTTGACCAAGCAATTCCACTCTTAGGAATCTTTTGCTAAAGAATTTATTAATTGAATATACAAAGATATAGATGTAAGAATATTCTTATATCTATATCTTCAAACATTGTACATAAGAGGAAACAACTTGAAATAAATGTTCAGAAATGGGGAATTTCTTAAACGTTGGCATGCCTTTTCAATGGAATGCCATTACCAATAATTATGTAATGATGTAGCTGTACATTAACATAAAAAATGTATCTAATAGATTTAGTTCAAAAATCAGAAAAAGACAGTACGTGAAAAAAATCATTTTGTATGCACATAAAAAGTAGAAGATAAACTTTAAAATTTCAAGAGTGGTTTTACCATGGCAGCTTTATTTTCTTAATAACCTTTATATGTTCTAACTACTCTCACTACAACCTGCTACTTCTCCAATAAAAATGTTTTTAAAAATAATAGAAGAGTAGTACATAGTACACTGGAAAGAACTCTGTCTCTTCATTGATGCTTTTATCTCTTGAGCTTGCTGTTTTACCTTGAATGGTTTCTCTTCACTAGTTCCTTAAAATCTATGAGCATTTGCTAGAAGTTAACATTTGATTACTAGTAATTGTTAATCCCTAAATTACCCTCCTCTAATATCATATTCCACTGCTCCCCCATTTTATCTATTATCCTACTTTATTATGGCCTTCTATGTGAAACAATGTGATTTGCATATTTGTCTACTTATTTATTATTCATGTTTCTCCACCAGGATGTAATCTCCATGACAGCAACCACTTGAATTGTCTGTATTCAAAGCTGTATCTCATTACCCAGAGACAGATACATACTAGGTGCTCAGTAAGTGTATACTGAATAAATGAAAAAATGAGTTTATTTCAGAAGAGCTAATTTACTCTGAATGATCTTCAGCAGGGTCTATGTTCCTTCCTATCCTTGTCTTCTCTTGCTTCAGTTTCTCAGTTAATAGTGAGGCTGCTCAAGCATCTAATGCTCAATTTATGTGTCAAATTGACTGATTTAAACGATGCCCAGATAGCTGCTAAACAGTATTTCTTGGTGTGTCTGAAGGAGTGGGTCAGGATGAAATTGGTACTGGATTCGGCAGACTTAGTGAAGATATTCCCTACCACCAGTGTTTATGGACAGAATAGAACAGAAAGACAGAGGAAGAATGAATTCACTCTTTTTCAGCTGGAATATCCAGCCTCTCCCAGCTTCAGACATTGAAAGCTTTGGTTCTCAGGGCATCAGACTGGGAGTGAATCTTCCTATTGGCTTTCCTGTTTATTTCCATAGATAACATATTATGGGACTTCATGGCCTCCATAACACATGAGCCATTTGATCAGTCAATCAGTCAGTCTCCTATTGGTTCTGTTTCTCCGGAAAATGATGCCAGCACCGCCTCTCTGGGACATACTCTGCCCATCTCCAGGGGTTGCTCCTCACTTGCTTCTCATGAAAATGCATTTTCAGGGCAGTAACCAAAACTCTCACAGGGATTTGCCAACTCTATCAGTTTATTCATAAGATCAAAACAATTTTGTTGTGTACAAAACAATTTTGTTGGGTTCGGGGACATAGCTCAGAGGCACAGCACCTCGTCTGGCAAGTACAAGGTCCTGAGTTCGATTCCCAGTACAAAAAAAAAATTGTGTAAAAAACAGGCACCTTGGAACAGAATCCTTGTTTCTTTGTGATTTATAAAACTCAAATGACAAAAAATATTCCATGGGCTTGGAGTATAGTTGTGACCATTACTCCTGATATATCAGTTTCTTTGGATTAAGAAATGCCTAGCAGTTTAGTAGAGCATGCTCCTGGGTGCGTGTGTGTGTGGATCATAAAGGCAAGGTCTTAGGTGCTGTGTCTGGACTTTGCCCATCCCTCTGTGGCACTGTTCTCGTGCTGTTTCCCAGCCACTATAAACCAAGCACCTTTGCTCTGCCAAGCCCTTTCACCGTGAAGTTTCTGCCTTGGAACCTACTAACCATATCTAGTTTTAAAAAGACACAATGCTTTCTAATACAGAATAATATAATTAGTAATAGATATTATCACTAGCTAACCATGCAACTCCTCAAATATCATCAGCCTTGAGAAAAGTACAAAAAGTTGAAAGCACTCCTAGCTTGGTGGGCTCAAGATCTAATTGTAAAATGTGAGGTATTATTATCTGAACCTCTCAAGACTGTCCTGGCAATGGGAGGAAGGTTATTACAGTCTCCAATTTAATCCTCCCTATTTTTCCCAGATATTTATAACAGAGCAGTAGGAAGGTGCTCCTGGCAGGAAGCTGGTATGCAATTTCTCAGACTGGGAGCAAATACCTGATTCAAACATGGAACAAAAATCCAAAGGAAAAATTTCTTTAAGTTTTGGAGCTGGGGGAAAAAAAGTTAAAGATCAGGTCTACAGAGCATCAAATGATTCTAGAGAAAAATCCAAGTTCCAAGTCTTGTTTTTTCTTTAGTTTTCTGAGTAACACAAGCCAAAGTTAACTTTCGCTTACATTCAAATGAAGTTTGTGATAACTTCAAGATAGGCCTATCTGAAGATGCTGCATGGAAGATTCTATCACTCAGCATAGGTCTGACTTGCTAGAATAGAATCAAATTTTAAAAGTTTTTCATACTTAAGTAAACATCTTCATTTGTCACAGACTAGCCCTCCCTTTCCTTTTTCTTATCTTTATCCTGGGGGATGGGGTGGGGAAGGTAGACAGAATGGAATGCTATACTATATGTTTTCAAAATTTTAAATCATATCACAAGGACATATTTTAAGAATTTTAGGAAAAACACTGAAGATACTTATGGGACATCTGAAACAGCGTAGGCTAGAGAGAAACTGGATGACTTAAGATTGGATGACTTAATCATTTATTGGCTTCAGAGGACACAAATCAACTTTGTTCTGTAAGAGGAGTCATAAAGTAGACTGTACTGCTCAGGAAACTGCAGTTAATGAAAGGGCATTAAAGAGAATGCAGCCTTGGAAACATGTAAAGTTCACACATCAGCTTCAGGGTGGCTGCAGGATACGCTGGCGAGCTCCTAGCAGTGACAGCGCCTTTCCCTTAGCTGTGCAGCCAGACAGCGCCACACTCACTCAGCACCCAGCAGTCACCTAGACATTGAAGTAGACATCAGCTTTTCTTCTCCTCACCTGTATTTTTTGAGAGAAGCAAGCAAATGTCAGCTTCTTGGGAACAGAACCTGCTTGACAACTGGATGTGGATATCTTCAAATAAGTCAGATCAGTCGGAAACATAAGCTGGAGTAACAGTCATCCCTGGGAGGACTCTTGGTATTATGTGATCCTTAAGCATCTATGAATGTTGCATATCTCCATTTCTGAGTACCACACCTACAGTGGTATTTTATACTATAGGCAATTAAATGCTACTCTGCTGAGAGTAACTAGTAATCTTTATTGAGCATTTAGAATTTGCCATACAATTTTATAGGCATATCACATCTATTATCTTATGTTATTCTGACAATTATCCTGAAAGGCACTCAATAAATATCAGTGGAAAGAATGGCCAAACTTAAATCAGTTAAACAGCTGTTAGACATACCACTTTCTCACTTCACAGCCGTGAATGACATCATGACCTTTGCTTGACTCTTCTTGGGAAATGTGGATGCTAGAAGAAAAAGGAAATGAAAGATCACTCTGACTGCAGCACAGAAAGTGGGGTAATGAAAAACAGAACCCTTGAAAGAGGACGCCATGGCTCAGACAAGGCAAGACGAAGATGTAAACTAAGTGTATGATAATACAGTTGAAGAGGAGACAAAGTGTTCAAGTCAAGTGGCTCTAGTGATGGCTGGGTAAAGATGGAGAAGGAAGCCAAGAAGATGCTCCGCCATCCAATCTGAATAACTAATGGAACTTGGCACAATTAAAGGAAATGAAGGAAGATGGTGCTTGCAGAAATGAGGACTTCGATTTCCATTTTGGATAAGCTAAATTTGAAGACTCTACTGAGCATCCCAATGCTAAGGTCCAGTTGAATAAAAAGCATTTAAGTCTCAAATCTTACAGTTGAGATCTAGAATGGAAACCATCGGCTTCCATCAGTCTAACTTGGGAGTCACCTGCAGAAAAGAAGTGGTGAAACCATGGAAATTGTTGTGCCCACCAAGCTACGTAGTTAGGAATTTTCCTATGCTGGAAAGCCATCTCTATCTACATTCCAGGTTTATTCCATCTAGAGGACCACACGGCTGCTTGCAAAGTTGTAGTGGCAGAGCCGTGAACTCTAGCTCTGTTCCTCTGTGGCTGCCCCCTGGATGATCCCTGCCAGCCACCAAGCCTCACAAACTTTGTGCTCCTGTGTCGCTCCCCTTGCCTTCTGTTTTTCATCACTTGGAGCTTTCCCTCCCATTGCCTTACAGACTGCTGATGGGGCTGTGCAGTTCTCTGCTATAAAAATATTGCTCCCTTCGCTCCACCCCATCCCTATGCTGGACTTGACGGTGACATTTCAAGCACTGCTTGTGCCACTCTGCCCCAGGTTCGGAAAGAACAGCGACTCCTCAGGTCAAGCAGAAATGAAGAGTACCGTTTCCCTGGCCGTCTGTGCTCTGTCTCATGCACCCACATTTGCATTTCTTCTCAGCTTGTTTCCACTCTGCCAGTTTTGTTTGCGTGTCTGGCACTAGAGGTGGCTCCCAGGGCTTTTTGCAGCCCTCTTCTTTCACCCCGAAGGAAGGTGGACCACTGTGACTCCAATGAGCTGCCGAATGCCAACTGGCAGGTGGTCGGGGTGAAGGGAGGGTGATGACACTGCACGGCACCCCCAACAGGCGGGGGATCAGGGCAGCAGACTGGCAGCCACTATCACAGCTTCAAACCATTAACAAAAGCCAGAACCCTGGACGTTAAGCCCTCCTGTCATTCCCCACAGTCTTGGAATCTTCTCAGAGTGGCTGGAATACTAATGTAAAGGAAATTTCTCAGAAGCCACATTCAGTGTAGGAATCAGAAATGAGACAGATTTTCCATCGTCTTCTAGGTTGGTAAACATACAGATCACATTGCAAGCTACCCTAATGTCCTCTGAGGTGATGCAGAGGAGTCCGACGTGTGCCACACAGTGTTCTTGTGGATACCTGCCAGCTTCTGCTTTACTGTTTTGAATATTTTGGGGTCCACAGTCCTATTACTTATACAGTTTTTCAAAAGTTTCCTCCTGCCAGAATAGAAAGCTTTCTACTGCCATTGGCACCCAGGGGATATTCAAAGTAGAAGAGATGAAAATCATCAGAATCCCACTTTCAGCTAATCTTTTCACAAATGAGCTTCTCCCTGGCTCTGATTCACTTTCTTTACTTTCTTGTTTCTTTCCATTTTTTTTCTCATGGCACTGGGTATTGAACCCAGGGCCTTCACACTGAATTATATTCCCAGATACCCCTCTTTTTTCTTGACAAAAAACCCCCTTTTTTCTTGCTAAAATTCTCTCAGTTACCCAGGCTGGGCTCAAACTTGCGATCCTCCTGCCTCAGCCTCCCAGATTATTGGGATTACAAGTGTGCACCACCACATCCAGTCTCTCCTAAGAAAGGAAGATTTCTCCCTGCCTACCCTCCTACCACTGTTCAACATCCACATAAAGTCTCCAGGCTTTCTCTCTTTCACCCATACCATAACATCGTCCAGTTCTACCACACTTTACCAGTTCAGTCTCCTCATGAAACAATGGAAATCTTGTAACCAAATGGTCTTTGTTTTAGGATATTAGCTGGATATTTAGTGTTAGTTTTTGCACATTTTCCATCCTCCTCTGAGCCTGAGGATGCTGACCCTAGAGGACCACATCAATAGCCTTCCTTGCCCGCTAGCAGTGGAAGTTTAGCCAGTGGGAGATTCCAGCAGATTGGAGTATGTGAGGAAAGTGAGATGCGATTTATTGTCCTACCTCTATCCCTGCCAAGCATTATAATATGAAGACATCCCTACACTATAAGTTAAAGCTCACAGTAGAAGCTTTCTCCTTATAAAATGTTCTCTGAGTTGTCCACAGCTGCTTCTCCTACTGTCCTTTTAGTTCTGTTTTGGCTTGTATCTAGATAGCCCCCAAAGGCTTATTTGTTCATAGGTGCAGCTTTTCAGAGGTGTCTGGTTCTAGTGTGTGTGATTCTGGGATTAAATTGTGTGGTGCTAGAATTAAAAGTGTGTGATTACTAAAGCAGTCCAATGATTAGTCAAGCATAGTTCTGTTTGGGTGGCAGCACCCTAAAGGCAGGACCCTGGATGGAATATAAGGGACAGAAAGAAGGTTTGTTGCTGCTGCTGCTATTGCAGCTTTACTAACTTCTACCTGCCAAGAACCATTTCTCCTCTGTGATGCCCCTCTGCCATGGTACCCTGCCCTGGAGCCAGCCACCTATGGATTGAACTCTGTACAAATTGTGAGCTGAAGTAAATTTTTCTTTCTTTAATTTTTGGTGTTGAGTATTTTATCTAAGCATCTAAGACAAGTTCTAAGGATGGTAATGGCTCCCTTAATTTGCTAGCCTCCGGGTACTGTGATGTCTCTCCTTGAATTTCCAAGACCCTTCCCATATTTCTGTAAATCTTCCTTTGTAAATCTCTTCTCAAATGCCTATTTTGAGTGTACCATCTCTCTTGCTGGACCATGTTGGATGGAAAAGACTTTGACCTCCCAGTTATAGAAGGTCTTTGTTAATTTAATTCAATTTAAGAAATATCAACTGTGCCACATATCATTCTGTATATTGGGTTTTAGAGTAAACAAAAGACAAAAATGTCTGCCCTGCAGAGATTACATGCTTTTGGGGGGGATAAATAGCAATATTTTTAAATAAGCAAAGTATATGATATATTAGCAAGTGATTAGTATTATACTATACTTTCTACTGTGCTCAAAATTTTCACGCCTAGGTTAAGAAGACACAATGGACACACAGGAAATTACACAAACTATAAAATAGCAATTCAAAGAATGTCAAAATGACAGCAGATGATTAAATGCCTGCAGAAATATAGAATGGTAATTTGTTCCATTGACAAACTTGAGTTCTCTCCAAAGCACGTTTTTAAATGGAGCTTAGTTTGTGGCTGTGCTTGTTAGGGTGTACCTCTGGGATTAACATCTCTAGAAAGAGTGGGGATGAACCAGAGTTGGGAGCAAAGTGAAGTCAAACTGTTATGTAGGCTTCAGGGCCTCAGCTGGCTATTCATGGAGGACACAAACCTTTGGCAAGTCAGCTCTCTGAAGCCAAGATACTGTGTAAGAACTGAAGCATATGTACTGTCAGGACTGTCAATAGCAGGGCCAATACATTTTCACGTGAAAGAGGATCTGGACAGCACATTTACACACACACACACCCATCCATGTATGAAAAATACTTCAAAATGAATTTACTGAACCACTGTCTGTGTGTCATTCAGGAATCATAATTAAAAGAGATGCTCAAACGTAAACTATATTCTTCTTTCTGTATAGTACAGACCTACAGTCTTGAAGTGGATTTTAGAAATAGTTCTAGAATAGATTGTTAAAGTGATGCTTTGTGATCTCTTGGGAAAATATCATAAAATCTAAAACACAAGCTCCCAAGAATAAATTCTGCCAGATTAAACTTGCTTCTTTTGATAACATTATTAATTTAGTCTATCCAGGGATTTGAGACAGAATCTGTCCAGATTTCAGAGAAATTATGATGATGCTCTTGTCAGAGTGCCATGCTAGAACTACATGCTTGTCATATCAATCTCCCTTTCTCTTCAGTTTTACTTGCTTAATCAGCCCTATAAGACACAGGTCTTCTTACTAAATGATTCCATTATTTCTGATCCTCATCTACAACTGATAGGACAGGTTGACCAAAGGAAAACAATTTCTATCAGTCCCATTAACCAATCAATCACTTCTTCCCTACTAGGATTGGTGAGAGAGAAGAAAGAGGAAGGAGAGAAAAAAAGAAAAGGAGAGAAAGTGCATGAAGTGAAGCGGAAAGGAAAGAGAGAAAAGAAAAGAAAAGTCAAGCAGATAGTATTGGGTCCTAGACCAGTAGTTTCATGTAGAAATGGTGTCAGCCTTGGTATTACAGATAGTTAAAGAAAGGGGAAACTAAGACCCTCACTGAAGCAGTCAACCTACAGTGAGAAGTGTGAGCCAGTGAGAAAAAGAGAAATGGAGAAAGCAATTCTATAGGGCTTAGCAATATTTCCTACAAGTGAATTATGTGAGGCTCCCTTGTACTCTTATAATTCTATTTTTATTTAAACCACTTTCAGTAAGTTTGTATTACTTGCAACCAAATAATGCCTAAAATGAATCCCTAATCATATTCGTATGAATTGGATAGTGTACTGGATAATGAACCAGAGGACAATATATTAGATAAGGGTTATTAATTGGTTGTAAAACATATCTAGAAAATACTGCTTAATTAATTGGTAAGTATAATTACTAGAGGTTCCACATGACTACTGTGTTGTTTTGTCCTCCTTCAGAATTCTCATTGGTGACTAGGACATATGTGTCATGAAGGCAAATATCATGACAACCATTATAAAATAAAGTACCATAGTTAGTAAACAGCACTGTTTTGGCATGTAGTACATTTTCAATACAAGAAAAGATAGATAAATAAGCTATAGATTTGGAAAATAACATGAATCCAAGAAAGACAATGATTTTGATGGGTGAGACAATGAATAATTAGTATGGTAAATGTTTATGTTTTATAACAGCAAATTTCTGAAAATAGGTGCAAAATACCAACAGTATACCTTAGGCGCTTCCTCAAGAAAGACATTTAAGAATTTCCTTCCAAGGGGCTCAAAAGTTAGCAGCCAGGTGATAGAACTTGCAGAAGCACAAATTCAAGCTCAGGCTCTGTTAATGGAGATGGCATCTGAAGAAGATGCTGGTCCTCCTGACATGTGCACCAGTTGAACCACAAGCAGAAGAGCACACTCAGTTCTGAGACCACTGATAAGCATCAAGACATAAAAGGGGCCAGAATGTGAAGTGCTCAAAAGTACTTCTGGATGGTTTGTGGACTGCAGACTTACAGCAGAGAGGATGGCGAATGTAGGCAGCCACCCAACCTCTCAACACTGGTCATAAGGAGGAAGAACTAGACTCATTAAACTAAGACCAACTTATGGAACTTACACTCTCTCTTTAGACTAAGTCCTCACTTAAGTCCCCTAGAGTAGTACAAAGCAAATGCTCTAGGTAAACAGAGAAGTTTTCATTCAGTATTGAATGGAGGACATTCATAAACAGATAGGCAAGCATTCTAAGAGGAAGCAATAGCATGAACTACAAGCCCAGTAGCAAGGTGGGTGGGAACACTAGCTGGGGTGATGGAAATGCAAAACTAGTGTAAGTTGATGATTGGAAAATGTTAGTGAGATTTGTATTACATGAAAAAATGAGACATTTCCCCCAGTGTACTTTATGCATCACAAATTCACATTAGACTTATAGCTGAATATGGATTTGGAAAGTAAACTTCTCAGTGGGATTGGTTTTCATTATTGCCTTGCCGTGGCTTAACCATATGAGCCAGGATCTAGGGCTCCAGTGGTCCTTGCCCTGTGGCAAAGACATGAAAATGTTGGTCAAACTTCCAGGTTCCTGAGGATTAAACCCTGTTTCTACTACAACGTTCACTTAAACTTGAGTGATATTGTTGCTTTACAATTAACCCTTCAAGTCATCCATATACTCAACCAGATCCAATGTCCTTTTGTAGGACTTTAAATCAACACAGGAACACAAGTGTTTGTGGTCCTCCTGAGATAGCTATGGCTATTTTTCCTCTATCAACCTCAAACAAGGTTTCATACTTTCAAGAAAGACAAGAATTGAGTCAACTCTTGGGATATTATACCTAAATGGAGTCAAGGAAATGTGGAATTAGTGTTACTCACCCACCCTAAATTCAGCAACAATCAAAAATCTTGCAGCCGAAGAGCTGATCTACATACTTTTGTGTAAAAAATACCATATAATTTTTTGAAAGACCTTTTCACAATGTGACATTCTTTCTTTACAAACATCAATGCCTTTTATTAGTCAACTCTTAGTGGCTACTTCTTTTGAGCTTATTTTTGCCCAACAGGTGTCAGGTCAAAGCTAGCTATTAATCTTCATCTTTTGACTGCCTTCTACCCACTGAAAAAGGATCAAGAGCAAAGTAGGACTAAATATACCCAGTATAGTCTAAACCTTGACCTCATCATTACGATGTACTAACCTGAGCTTACTAAACCTTAGTAATTAGACAATGTCATCCAAGAGCTTCAGATCATATACAGCAATCAGTTATCTCTGCCAGCCACAGCCTTCATACTAAAGATGTCATAACCATTGCCTGCATTTCCCTTGAGAGCCACCTAGGGAGTTTCTCACATTGAAGGATGGGTTATTTAACTTATCACAGCAAGTGGTAGTGAATGATGGTGAGGCACACAGATTAACAACCACCTGTCATCTCTTATTAGTTAGATATTTCACACCAGGGATTTGTTATATTAAAGGGCACTGAAATTATTTACATCAGATAACTGAATTATAATTAAATGCTATGTAGATTATTAAAATACCATTGTTTTTGTTATAGGGAAGCATAAATAAAAGCATCAAGAAAGGCTCATTACAGAATTAGCTTATTTCTATGACACCCTGTAGGTTTGTCATTAAGTGGAGGCCTGGTAAGACCTACCTGCACTCACAGCTTCCTTTCTACCTCTGCTGTGCTGAAGCCCTGTTCTGGATTATGCAAAAAATGGACCTCTGCTTACACCTGGCCGATGGAGTGGAGGTCCTGTGCAGAGATGTTACAACTACTTCTGATTCAGAGCAGGAAAATCTATGGAAAGATAGACTAATCACCTACGAAGCCTACAATTTTCTCTGAAACATTTTACTTCAAGCAAACAAACATACAAAATGCTGTCTGAACTGTCAAAACAATCATTTTAAAGGGTTTCATTTTATTATAAGGTGTGATGTGTATAAGTGTCGATTCCAAAGATAAACGTAATGATTATGTACTGAAAACACATATGAGTAATAGAAAGAAACTGAAAATAGAAAAATAAATAAACAATAAAACGGTGAAAAATGTAAGTGTTTCACTGCATCAATGTTGGTATACAATCTTTTAGTTCACTATTCTCTGGGGAAAACTAAAATGTGGGGAAATAAAGTCTTGGCCACACTAAATTTTGTCACTGGACACAGTCTGAGGAGTTTTTTCAGAGAGAAAACTTCAATTCTCCCCAACAGAAATTACACAGCAATATTGGAGTTCTTACAACAGAATGGGAAGAAATTCATAAGATACAAATCAAAGCATGTCATAACCCATTTTCAGTTTCCTTATTGTAAATCATAATGTCCTCAGAACCTGAAGAACTCAGGATTAATGCACTAAAGAAGTAGCGGAGGAAGCCGAGTTAAGCTCATGAGGAGCATCATCAAGAACATCTCCCTTCAACCTTAGCACCTTACACACACTCACTGAACATTTCTGGTTAGAATACATGGGTGTTGCCTTTCTGAAGAGTGCATAATCCGTACTCCTGGCTCCCCCTTCTCAGCTCTCAAGGCATAAAAGCACCATATCTGTACTCAAGTGGAACTGTATGTGCTTAGAAATATATAAGAAGAAAGCCAGCATGCTTTTTTGTGAAGTCTACCTGTCTTTCCAGGATGGGCTTATTGGTATTAACCAGAAGAATATCTGATAATAATAGTAATTCTCCTAGTACGCAAGGCGGCAACTTTAAATAGCCTTCAAGTTCAGGGAGGAAATTTTGCCATACAATAATAATCTGGCTCCCACTTGGTCCCCACTTACATGTATTACTTCAGTTACCTGGTCAGCACCTTTGAGTCATCAACACATTAGTGACTGCGTATATGTGGAAATTCCCCCTACATGTAGAATATCTTCCCCTTTCTTCCCCATAACCCCACTCATCTGTGGACCAGTAGACACCAAGCATTTGGGGCCTGGACTGCCCCTGGGTGAATCTGGTGTGCACTCAAAATTGGGCTTTGGACATTATATGAAAGTCCAGGCATTTGGACTAGACAACCCGACTTTCAAGCTTTAGTTCCAGGCTTTGCTAACCATAAATACAAGGGTGTGCTGTGTGACATCTAAACTCCAGTTTTGAAATGGAAATCAATTAATCAAGCAATCAATCATGTGTTGTTTTAGGTTCAACAAGTGCTTAATATACATCCTTTCCCCTCTGCCATCCTGGCCAAGCCCCTCTTCCTGGGAATAGGATCCCCTATGTCCATAGCTTCCAGCACTACATAGGCACCTGCTGCATATTAACCGCCAGGAAACAAGATTCTTCTATTATCCTGCCTCCACATGCCACCCTGCCTGAAGCCTCCTGCTGGCATTCTCTACCCAGCAGATCAGACCTACTTCAGTTTTGGAGGTCAGTGAGACTAGAGACACAGTCACCACATACTATGAGGAAAAATAATTTGAGTCTCTAGGGACACCACTCTATGTCCCACTCATCCCCATGTTCACTTCCTCGGCCACTAGCCCATGCTGAAGTCCCAGAATACCCCCCTCACTGAGTCTTCAGTGACATTTCCATTGTAAAGGATGATATGGTCTGAACTGAATATACAACGTTGCAAAACTAGCAAAAAAAGTCGTGCCTCCTGTGCATCATTTTGCCCACTTCTAAAAAAGTTTAATAACATTCTTTTGTTGTGTTAGAAAGCCCTAATCAGAAAAAAGTATTAGTAAAGAGAAAAGTCATCTATGTAGGGAGCTACCTAAAATATAATTAGGAAGGACCACAAGAGACTTAACTACAGGTTAAATGCAGAAATTCGTGAGACAAATTGTGCAGATTTAAAATCTGAATCTGGGGCTGGGGATATAGCTCAGTGGCATAAGTGCCTGCCTGGCAAGTGCGAGGTCCTGAGTTCAATTCCTGGCACCAAAAAATAATAATAATGAAATCTGAATCTGTTGTGTCATTTGGGACAATTTACTTCTGCCCTTTGTGCATTTTTCCTCATCTGTAAGATGAAGATAATAATAGTACCTATCGCATAACAATTCTATGAAGATTTCAAATAAAGCACGTGCCTAAAGCACCTGGCACAATGTTTGCCACATGAAAAGTGGGGGTACTGAGTGGTAACTCCTGATAATTGGAGATTACTGTCAGTCGGTGGATACTCTCAGATATAAATGGAAAAATCTTACTGATCTCAAAATGTATACTAGAAACAACTGTCACAGACAGAATACTGTTATGTTTTGAATTTTGTCTCTTGAAATTCACATGTGGAAGCCCTAGCCCTCAAGGACCTCAGCATGAGCCTTAGGAATAGAGTTACTGCAGATATAACAGTTGAGGTCATATGTTCATAGATGTCCTTGGAAAAAGGGGGAAACCTAGACACAGATGCACACAGATACCAGTGAAGAAGAAGGTAGAGATCAGAAAGATAAGCACACAAACCAAGGTACATCGAAGATGCCCGCAAACCACAGACGCTGGAGCTTGGGAATGAAGCCTGTTGACACCCCAGCCTCAGACTTCTGACCTGCAGACAGGGAGACAGTGGATTTCTATTGTTTAAACCACCTAGTTTGTGGCAGTATGTACAGCAGCTCTAACAAAAAGCTCTAAGTATAGACCCAGGTCTCAGATTTAGTGGAGATGAGTCAACCCTGAGCTGGGTGCTGAACATTGTACAACATGTGTAACAATGGTTGGGGTTGAGGGGAATAAGAGCCCCTGAGGTATGGTCCCTGGGTTCAAGAACTCACACCCTTAGAAGGAGGCAAATACACATACACACACACACACATACACACACACACAAGCCAATTCAACGTATAATCTATATCCAGTGAGTGACAGAACAACCCATGTTACAAGAGTTCAGAGTGGGGGAAGCCTTAGAAGGCCTGATCTGGAAACAGTCCAACAATGGGTAGAAGTAGCCAAATTCTAGCAAAATTCTTTAAAGCCAAAAAAAAATCTATCCTCAAGAATCCTGGTTCGTGCTGCCTATAATTCTAGCTGCCTTTTTCTCAGTGCGTCCTTTGGAGTGTGCTTTTTCATTCCACATTCATTCCCACACAACTGTGAAATTCTTCCCCTTTTGTTCCTTCAACTTTCTTTGCAGAAGATGCTTTGCAGCAACAATCACATTTAGCTTTACAAATAGTGTTTGGAAATCTATGCAGAGCCATTGCTTTCTCAGGTGGTTGAGAAGTTGGTACACTAGGAGATTTTTTAAATCCCACTTGCAGGGTCATGCTGCTCTGATATACAGAATGGGGAGAGAAAGATGAATAAGAGAAAAATCCCCACCCCCAACAGAAACAAGCAGCTTTCCCTGGGAGGCAACAATGCCACAAACAAACAAATAAATAATAAATATTCTTCCCCTAAAATGATAAGTCTCACTTCAGTAAGCAACACATTATGACCATACTGGTATAATAAAGCACACATCCCCTTGAATCATTCCGGCTAATACAATGTATTCAGTGCTCACATGATTACACTTTTACAGCCTGTTAGCAAAAACACATACAATTGCAAAGTGCTGCTAATGCAATGTGACAGAATATTGTTATTACAAGAAGAAGTTGTCAGCACCAAGCAATTGATTTTCCTTCATCCCCTTCCTGCTCCTGCCCATCCTCCCCAGCTCACCTGGAGATGTTTATTATGTACTCTGGGTGCAGCCCTTTCTCTGAATCAATTCTGATATAGCATAGGGGAAGAAAAACAAAGACGAAAACAGCTAATACTACTCTAGACATTCCAAAGGAGGAAAACCTCCTTTGGGAATATTTTCTTCCTAAAGTCTTTATTAAAGCTTCAGGAACCAGAGCTCCCTTCTCTAGCAGACAGAGCTGGTCTTTTTGTTCTGCTATCCATGCTTATATATTTTCCTCTTCACTTATCTTCTTTTATATATAACAAAAATTTAAAGTATCAGGACTCTTACATTCCTCCTGTTTCCCTTCCATGCATTTTGAAGAGAAATGGAGGAAAGAAATAAGGACTATAGGGCCAGATATAGTGGTGCACGTGTATAATCCCAGCACTTGGGAGGCTGAGGCAGGAGGATCCTTGAGAGTTTGAGGCCAGCCTGGGCTACGAAGTGCGTTCAAGACTAACCTGAACTGCATAATGAGACCCTGTCTCAAAAAGACAAAACAAGATAAAATAAAACAAAACAAAAATAAGAAATATAGGACACCAAGAAGATTTTTTAGTGTTTGGTCAGTATTTTCCTTACAAATGTTTACCTACATTCACAAAGTAGCAATCAGCACATTAAGCATAGAAGTCTCTCTAGAAATGAAAATAATTCTGTTTTTAGTGCTATCAGCCTAATCTAGAATCAGAGAATTGTACAACTGTATGGAACATAGAGACAATCAAATCCAATTCAATAATTTTACAGATGCCAAAATCTAAGCCCCAAGAGTTAAGGAATTTATCCAAGTTCTCAGCACTGATCAGTGTTAGTACATGTGCTGCTAAAGTGAGGACCTCACAAGAGAGTGTTAGACAAGAATTTAAGAGCTGTGTTTTTGCTTCAATGTCATGCTATACCTTTAAATATCACACACATGCATTAGCGTATGTGTTAGTGAATTACCACATGGCCCTTAACAGCTCAATTTTTTCGTTTCTTTGTTATGGTGGAATAGAAGTGCTCCACTTGCCAACCTAGGTGCAAAGGAGAAAAGAGAATTATTTCATAGTCTCCAGAAAGAACTAATTAACAGAAGAAATATTAAAACCCTCCTCATCTATAATCTTAGCACTCTGAGAGGCTGAGGTAGAAGGATCAGTTCAAGCCCAGCCTGGGCAACTTAGTGACTTACTGAGACCCTGTCGTCAAATGAAAACAAAAATAAAAAAGACTGAAGATGTAGCTCAATATGTAGACACTGAGTTCAATCCTTAATATTACTTTAAAAAAAAAACAACAACAACTTTATAGATTCCATTTAGGAATGCTGCACCTGCAAATAGTATTTAAAAGTGCTATTTCTCCTCTACCCTATTTATATGCATAATGTCCACCTCATCATTTTCCTGTCCATCTCATTAAAGGGGTATAACCTTTGTCCATACCCAAAAGAAATTCTGACTCTTCCCTGCTCACCAGGATCTCGTGATAACATGCTCTTGAATAGCAAAGAGACACAGGAACCAAAAAGTATACCAAGGCCCTCAAATATGATTTTCCATTAGCATTACAGTGAAGTCAAACCTTCAGCCACTTGGTGATTGGAGTAAATGGAATAGTTGAATCTGTTCTACTTTGTAAAAATTAACTGCAGAATTTGAGATCTTTTCTTCCTGAAGATGACTTCAATGCTTCTATGTGTGAACAGAGGGGATAGGTGTGGGTTTTGTTTGTTTGACTCTGATTTTAGCTTAGGGTACCAACTAGCAAATATGCATTGGTAGAAAGCATTTAATTGGGATCAAAAATTACCTGTACTGAGTAAAGACTTGTAGATACAACCTCCACCCAAAGTGCCCTCTCTCATGGCTTTATATGCTTCAGGTGCCTATGTTAAGAAACAAAGACTAATAATGGGATTTGCAAGCTCAGCTGACATGTATGTGACAAAAAGTGACTACAGTACTCCCAGAAATCCCCCTAGATGTTTACCTACTCCCCATCTCAGGCCTACAACAGATAAATGGAAAGAACAGAGAGGTTTTCTTCTTCCATATTCCAGTTTAGTTCAAGTCATTATATTCGCTAAGCAGGCAGCACTGAGTACTGTCAGAAATGGAAATATGAAGACAGAGGCATAGCCCAGGGCATCTAGGAACTGGACAGAGGATAGATTCAGAAATAGAATGTGCCAAGTGGTGAAATACAGCCACCATCAAGTCTTTGCGGAGCCAGGATGAAAGAAGTGAATTCTTAGCTGGGGCATCAATCAAAGAAACATGGGCCATGATGGTAGTGTGCCTATCATTAGTGGTGCATCCGTGTGGGTAGAATTATCATTACTCAGTTGCCCTGTATCTTGAATGGGTTTCTCTCCACTGTGAAGCAAATCACCTTAACTAGACCATATCCACAGCTTTGGCACCTCCTGGTGTGCAGAAAATGCCTAGATGCATGAGATCCAATGTAGACAGTTTCTTAGAAAGAGATCTTGAAATTCTTCAGAGGAAATTATCTCCACTAATACCACCTCGAGAAATCTGAGTTTAATATATGAAATTTGACATACAGATCGCTTTTCAGAAGAGAAATTATTGCAAAAATAATAGATTTTATATGGATATTTTTCAGAGAGTTCTGTATGACCTGCTTTTATGCACCTTCTTGCTTCAATGCATGAAATTGCTCTGAAGAACTAAGGCTCAGTTCCTGGTTCTGGTTTGTTAGTCAAATCTATGCACATACCAGTTGTCTTGAAGACCAAACTACCATGGAAGGCCTAAATAAAAAGAGTGTGTCTTCATGAAGTATTCTCTTTCCTTCTCTTTTTCTTTCTTTCTTCTCCTCCAGTACTCCAGACTTTCTCCATTTTTCTATCATTCTCTCTCCTCTCCCATTTTCCTCTCTTCCTGCTTTTCCACATTCTCATCCTCTCTAATTTTCTGTCACTGTCTCTCTGTGTCTCTCATTTCTGTCTCTGTATCTGTCTCACTGTCTCTTTCTGTCTCTGTCTCTCTGAGTCTCTCTGTCTCTGTTTCACTGTCTCTCTCTGTCTGTCTGTCTGTCTGTCTCTCTCTCTGCCTCTCTTCATCTTGTCTAGCTGTGGCTCTCCAAGTCTGTCAGTGAGTCTTTCTCCCTTCTGGGTATCTCTGTCTATCTGTCTCTGCCCCTGTCTCTGACTATTTCTGTCTCTCTCTCTGACACTCTTGTATCTCTCTTTTGCTGTCTTTTTATGTTCTCCCCATCTCTTTGATTCTCTCTTTCTCCATCTCTCTCTTCTAAACAAAGCCCCAGATATAACTAGACTCTGTACTCTGCACCAACTTTAAGAGGTTTCCCAGTGTAAAGGGAACACACAACACTTTATCTTGCTGACACTTTCATGAATGATACAGTATCATAAGATTTCACCAAATATACTACAGGAGGGAGAAACCGACCCTCTCAAATTGCTGCAAACAGTGAAGCAGATGAACAAAGGAAATTAAACCAGTTGCATCCAACAGACTTTGAAACACACCCACAAACCTTCTCTGCCCCCTCCTCCATCGGCAGATCTTCACACGTTTGCTAATACCAGCTGGTTCATACACTCCAGAAGTATCACCCTCGCTAGTCACTGAAAGTGAGACTCTAAATATGGGTTAAATCCACTCTGGTCATTATCCAGTGTTTCTGTCCATCTCCCATCCCCCAGACTCTCCTCTCCTATAAAACATGCAGTTTACACATCTGTCATAGGAGCACGAACACTGTAGCAACTGGGATGATGAAGGGAGGAAGGGGAACGGGACAAGCATGGCCCAGAAACTCAGACTTGTATGCTTTAAAAGCAAGTAACAAGATCAGAGAATGATTTAATGCTAAATGAATGAGGATGTGTTCCATAAATACAGAGGAATATCTGGTATTTTTGTGATTCCCTTTGGCAAAAAGATCAAAGAATGTGCGATCAACCACTTAATAATAATAATATATCTTGAGAGTTTATACCAGGCTCATCTCTACCTAATAGCAAGCTGGGCACCTAAAGAAAACAAAGTACAATTAAGTGTCTTGG
Organism: Chinchilla lanigera; assembly: GCF_000276665.1. Taxonomy (NCBI): domain Eukaryota; kingdom Metazoa; phylum Chordata; class Mammalia; order Rodentia; family Chinchillidae; genus Chinchilla; species Chinchilla lanigera. Next base: position 40,749,103 of record NW_004955402.1, read on the forward strand.
TCCTTCTCCTACCTGTCATCTCTGAGCAACATGGGATTGAACTTTGAGATAGGCCAAACAAAATCTAAGAGGTAACACTAACACTTGCTGGTGGCACCTTCCTTAGTAGCCTGAGCGCTCTCTCTCTCTCTCTCTCTCTCTCTCTCTCTCTCTCTCTCTCTGTGTGTGTGTGTGTGTGTGTGTGTGTGTGTGTGTGTGTGTGTCTGTCTCTCTGTCTCTCTCTATCTGTCTACCTCTCAAATGCAGTGTCCCATAGCTGCCCAGGCTACCACCTCACCTTCCAGCTGCAAACCACTATCCATACAGAACGCCTACAAATGTCACATTCCTTCGATGCCTGCCTTCTGTTCTTCATGCTCTGACACAGGCACAATTTAGTTCAAGTGTTAAAGACTCAAGTGATCTAGAAGCAAAACTGGGTCTTGGGTACCATGGATTGTATTGTCTTAGACTCTGGGCACTTTCCATTCAGAACTTTTATTGTTACAGCTTTAATGCTTTGGGCCCAAAGGGCATTTTGAAACTCACAGAAGAAAGGAACGAAGGTCAAAGCAAGACAAAGTTAAGATAAATTAGTGAAAAGATAAATTTTCAGTGTTAAATACATTGAAAAAAATCATTAGACAAACATATTTGAGTGCTCTTTTAATCTTAATATCTACAATAAAAACCGTACATTCAATGCCCTCTCTATGCCAAGTATAGTGGTGGATGTGGGGTTCTATGGGTGATCAAGACAGGTGCAATGGTCCCTAAGCTCACAGAGGTTTATGACATAGCTGGAAAAGCAGACAACCAAGCAAATTCAAGAACTATGGTAAATGTGACAATGGATATGCAAAACACTACGCAAAAGCATATAAATATGTAGCAAGGGAACCTAACTAAAGAAGAAGATGCAGGTGAAGAAATAAAGGATGATGCCAGGTTTTCAGAAATCTCTGGAGCCTGAAAACTTCATAGGGTAAACATTGTGAGTGCAAATTGGGTAGATGAGGGTAAAAAGGCAAGAAGTGTAGCGAAAGAAAGGTCATCTAAACCCTGTTGAAAGTTTTAAATTTATCCTATGGGTGACCAGAAGCCACTGAAAACTCTTGAGAAAGCTATTGATGTGATCAGACTCAACCAAGTTGTATCACAGTCAATGCAAAAGGAGAATCTGCATTTTTGATGATAAGCCTGTGAAAATGTGTATGTTAAAACTATCTCAACAAATATGTGCAAGGCAACAGATGCAAAAAAGGATGGTAGGAGGCCATTTTGTTTACAAAACCAGACTCTGCTGCAGGTGAGGGTTCCAGCACCATCTACCTTTTGTCTTGGCAAATGACATGATTTAGAAACATAAAGACTTATCTAGATTTGAGAAAGTTCAGATGAATCAGATTCAAAATACTCACTAACCACTGTGTCATGAGCCACAGGTCAGGCCCATCTTTTTTACCAAAGACTCTTCAACAAGACTCAGAGCTGTGGGATCCTTGCCGAAGCAGTGTGATCAGAGTGGCAGAAACAGATCATGGAGCTTCAGCCCAGTTCTTAGAGATCATGTAGTGATATGGAGTGGACAGTGCACAGATGACCCTTGAGGGACACAGGCTTTGGGGAAGGACTCATTTTGAGCACTTTCTAGTGGTCTTTGATGGTGCCCCAATGAGGTATTTTGTGGCAAATGAAGAGATCAAGATTCTTTCTCTCTACATATCCCTCTCTCTCTCTCTCTCTCTTCCTCCCTTCTCTTCCTCCTCCCTCCCTTTCTCCCTCCTCTTCTGCCTCTTGTAAACTCTCCCTGTTAATTTCACCATAAAACTGGGAGCCAGGGGTAGGACATGCCTGTGCTTTCCAAGTCCTGAGCTTCACCATGAGCCACAGGAGCTATATGACAACATTTGATAGAGCCATTGTTAATTGACTCTGTTTTCGTTGTTTGTTTGATTTTATAACTCAACTAGTCTCCAAGGAGTAAACTTTCTAGTCCACCATATGTACTATACAGTTAATTATAACACACTCCCTCCCTTACACATGGACCCTGAACATAAGGATGTTTCGAGCCTACATATGGTGAACAATACTGTTCATGCATTCTACCCTCAACGCATTTCCTAGAGCCCTCACACAGTGGACATTAATGACTTCTTTGGGCCCCTTCTGGTTCCACCAGATGAACAAAAATGAAAATAAGCAGCTGTCATACTTTAAATTAAAAAAAAAGAAAGAAATTCATCAAGCTTACTCCAACTTGGAGAAGTATTTGGCTTAGAGAGAGGAGAATCGGCTGTACCATTGATGGCAAAGAGCTCAGTTACTAATGCACCACTTCCTGACATTTAATTTGCACAATTTGTCTCTTATTATATGGCAACTCTAGGAAGATTTTGAAAGCAGGAGGGGGCTGGGTGAAGGAAGAAGTACAATCAACAGTAAGATTAAAGCTTACATACATAGGGGTATCAAGCTAAGTATCAGGGAACTTAGCAGACCGTGCCTCCCAGCCAATCAGCATGTATCAGCAATCCACTCCACCCTGATAATGTCCACAAAAGCCAACCAGGTAGAAGGGCAGCCAGGAGAAAACACACAATAACAGAAACAGAAGTCATTTGTGTTAGTTACTCAGCACTTTACACATCAGAGAACTCATTCAAATCTAAATTTAGATGTGATATATCTAAAGATATTACCATACACCTAGATATGTAAAATTGCATTTTTCCATCATAAAAAATATGAAAATGTTTTATCTGTGCTTCTGCAATTCAGAAATGACTGAAGCTGTGAACTTCAAATTTGGCAAGATTGTTGTCCTCATTAAGGAATGCAATGGAAGCCAATTTTGAAGAAAAGTGGTTTCCTATTTTTGAGTGTGGAAGGTTTAAACAATGAATGCTAAGCTGAAGATGAGGAATATTTCCTCTCCCATTTTAGCTTCCATTTGGATAAAGATTATCAACTAGGGACTAAACTAGACATGTCTCTTTTTCACTTATAAATGGAAATACCTTTGCTGATTCCCTTTGCGTTTATTTCTCTTCCATTGTTCAAAATCAAAGTTTGATTTAACAAGAAATTGAAATGTAAGATTAAAGCATCTCAAAAATCAGATAATTCATAAGGCGGCTTTATGTTGCCCAGTTTAGGCGTTGCATAGTCAGTATCCCTGTGGTTTGGGAATTAAATAGCTGCGGTGCACTATACAGGATATACAACAGACGAAGAGGATATTGTTATAGGAAAGTAGCTTTGGAATTTCCTGATTTGACTGCAAAGATTTCAGTCTTAACACTGTGTCAATATTGGCTTTAAAAATATACTTGTTTGTTTATTGGCATGCGCATACACACATACACACAGGAATCACAACCATATAATGCACCCACATCTGTGGTTAAGCACAGCAGCTGCTTAACAACCCAGTATAACATTCAGAAAAAAATTGGGACCTGAATTAAGAATCCCATATCCAGTCAAAGCTGCAGTGGGAACTGAGGTCCTATATTAGGAATGCTGTCTTGAGAGCTCTCCAAGCTTCCCCCAGACAGAATTCCTTTGCCAAATTCACAGCATGGTTCCTAAAATTTGGAATCGATAACGAAAGTCCTTAACTTTATTCTTTGCTCTAATAATTGTATTGCAATAAATAATACTTTGAAGTCCAGCTCAAAGTAGAACCATGGCAATTTAGAGTCTGTTAAATGTGTACATTTTCTATCTCAAGGATTTGCAGCAGCAGTAAACAAAAAAACCAGAAGCTACTCAAAGGCTCTGTCTATGTAACCAAAAGAGAAAATAGGTCATTCATGAGCCATTGATCTGTGGGTGAGTGCTCAGGACCCAGGGCACACCTTTTGTTCATACTCTATATGTGGCATCTCCTTTGACAGTGCTCCATGGGGCCAACAGCCTAAGTAAACACAATCCTAGAAATGATGGAGAAAGATCCAGCAATCTGAAATCACACCTATACATCATCAGGACACATGAGGACAGGTAATCCTGGCTGTAAGGCCACCACTAAGGTTACTGAAGAGCTTGCCATGGGGAATACAAAGGAAAAAAACGTATAGCGTTTCTGTAACTTAAAATAGCCAAATCTCCAGATGCAAAGATGAAATATTTTTATCACAAAATGAGTGTGCAGATTTTTGTTGCTGTTTTTTTCACTGAAGTTCCTTCTTTTCTCTGCTCACATTTCCTCACTAATTTTACTCCTTACCATATGAGTTGAGTTAGTGGATCTTACCCACATCTTATAACTGCATTTTCCTTCCAGAGGTTGCACAGTGAATTCCAGTTTCTCCAACCCAGCACATGAAGGCCTCTAGAGTCTGATTTCATGTATTCATTATTTGTGTACTCATCCATTCCCTTCTTCATTTATCTTTTCAGTGAATTAGCACTTATTAAGCTCAAAGTATAATGATGGGGAATGAAGAAAACGTGAGTAAGATAAAGTATTAGCATCAAAGAACTTGGAGTTTAGCATGAAGCATGGATCATAACTATTAGTTATAACAAGATAATAAGGGATAAGATGGAACATCCAAGGCACGAGGGACCAATAGAAAGCAATGTGTCTTCTACCATAAAAGAGAAATGATGTATGAGATGAGGCTGGAAGCATGAGCAGGAATCTACCAAAGGATAAGCAAAATGCTGTGAGAGGGGCTGTCACAACAAGAAAGAATAGTGTGAGCAAAGTCGCTGGGAAGAAAAGAAAAAAGAAACAAAGCAACCATTTCCAAATGGTGGAGCACATAGTGGATACAGCACGAGGGGCATGCAAAAGTTAGCAACACTCAACCCACACAAGGCCATAAAAGCTCTGCCAGGAAGCTTACATTGCTTACTGGTTTGGTAGGCCAATCAAAGAGTCTAGTGAAATGTCCAGATCTAGTTCATATAGAAAGATTCTAATTAACTTATATTTTTGTCTAATTACAAAAGCATAGTGATCCACACAGAGGATGTGCTTAAAAAATTCCACATTCTACCACCTGCCTTTCCCAAAGTTTAATCCGATCCAACTAATGCAGTAACAAGAAACTGTTTCTCCAAACCACATGTGCAATAAACTGGTCTATGTAATTTTAATATCAACCCATTTTCCTTTCTCAAGTTTGCAAGATCTTACAAGGCAAATGCCTGAGAATCTAATAGCTCTTACCTTTTATCTGCTCCCACTTTTGTATGGAGCCTCTCCTGGGCTCATGAATCCCTAAAGCACTTGACTTTTAGTAGACAATGAAAGCAATCCCTACTGAACAAATTCAATGTTGCTCTGCCTTTGTGACATCTTTGCCGTCTGATGAAGACTGTGCACTTGGTAATTTTGCAAATATTCTGAAACAGATTGTGTTAAATTCCAGATTCTGCTTCAGTGGACCTACACTTCTGTATATGTAACCAGTTCTAACTACAAATATTGATATTTCTAGTTTATGCACCACAGTTCAGTTAGTGGAGATTTGCAAGTTACTGTGTTCTATCTCTCTGACATATTGTTTCTCTGCTATTAATCTATTATTTGAGGTTTTAAAAAGTATGCAGTTATTCACATAATTCATGAATATTAGCTCTTCAAAGGCAAAGAATATGTCTTTCACGTATTCCAAGTGATTTGCTAAACATGTGCTCTATGCCGCTTTAAGCCTTTTGCTGGCTGTCAGTTCCCCTCAGGATTCAGTTCAAACTCCTTAGATCATGCTGAAAATGTCAAGCATTTCCTGGCCTTGTTCCCTCTGGCCTTATCTCCTCTCATTTTCCCAACTTCTGCTCCATGGCCTGCAGTCACAAATGGGATGTCCCTTCATTCATGGGGCCTCAAGGCTAAATTCCTATCATATAGGACATTGTCTCACATTAGGACTCTGGGGAGATCAGTGGGATAATCTCCCAATTTCCTTTGCCCTCCACTTCTATCCTTGATAAGAGCTCTTCTACCTCTGATACAGGCATGACCTTTCTATAATCAGAAGCAGCAGAAAGCTAAAATGTGTCGTGAAGGAGGAAAGGGAAGCCATTTCATCCATCTCTGGCTCTGTGTCTTTTCTTCTACAGTTTGTTTCATCCAAGCACCTACTCATTCCTACTTTGGCTTTGTTCTTTCATACCCTGGTGGTTTAACTTCTGATGACTTTTCTCATACTACATTTTCATCTTTAAGAACTTTGGATTCTCTCTCTGTAACCTTGGCCTTTGCTTCTTGTGGTTGTTATTCTTATTAATTTGAGTGGATTTAGGTGATTGGGTTTGGAGGCTGCTAACCTCATCAGTGAGTTCATAGCTGAATGAGCCACCGCAAGGTGTCACTGGGGTGTGAGCTGGGGACTATATCTGATCCTGACCCCTTCTTCTCTGGCTCTGTCCAACCACTCTGCTTCCTAACTGCCACGAGTTGAGTATCTTTCTGCCAACACGCCCTTCCGCCATGATGTTTCTCCCTTATAGCCAGCAGGCCATGGACTGAATCCTCTGAAATCATAAGCCAACATAAACCTCTCCTCTAATTTGTGGCTGTTGGGTGTTTGGTCCCAGCAACTGAAAAGTTTACCAATATATTTATCCTACTGAATTTGTTTCTTTTCTAAGAGTTCAGCTCCTAGCTCTCTTATGAAGCTTTCCTTTAGTCCCCTGTGTCCAACTGCCCTTATAGGAATTTGGTACATGGTTAGTGATATATAGCTTCCCCGCTCCCTTTGAGTAGCCAAGGTTTATACTTAGAGTTTGTCTTTCAAAACTGTTCCTCCTTAACCAGCTCTCAGTCTATGACATTGGATATTATGATTTCATGGGCTCATACATACACACCATTGAGCATGTCTTCATCTCTATCCCCATCTTAATGAAAGCTTATTACACTCACATGCACAAATTAAACTTATTTAACATACATTTTCTCCATGGTTGCTGATGTTCATGTGAGCATGGAAGTGAATACAAGAGCTGAGGATGTTGCAGCCTACACCTGCTACCTGCTCCAGACACCTACAAGGGCTTGCTGACAGGCAGCCCAAGTGGTCTCAAGGCTGAAATCCTGACAAGTACCACAGCTGCTGAGGGAATTGATCTGATCAGAGCTTGTTTAGAGGCAAAATGACATCAGTGAAGCTCTCTTCCCTTATCAGGTTACAGATTGCTTTCCCATAAGCTACCAGATACCTAAAGACTCATCAGAAACTTAAGGGAAATCCTCACCCAGCTGCTTTTCCCCTAAATGACTTGCCTATCATTAGACTGATGGCTTCAGGTTTGGAGTGAGAATTTCATCCAGATGTGGTGAGCTTCAGGCCCCAGCACTTCTTCCCTTTAAATGGTGGCCTGAAACTTGCCATCAGAAGGCACAAAGCAGGAGTGTTTTCAAGCTCTTTAGAGGATGTTAGCATATTGCTCAAATGTCCTCTTGGGCGGATTTCTGCACTCCTTTGCTGTTGATTAGCATGCTAAGGATATGCTTTCTCATGGAGAGTAAGGAAGAGATGACAAGTTTGGCAGAATGGCTGGGTTCTGTTCAGCCAGTATACTCAATGGGTAGCTTAGGACATTAGCCTTGCTCACAGTCACAGGCCCAAGAATTTAGAAGGAACCCAAAGAAATTCAGCTGTGGTCCCCCAAGCATGTTAATCAAAACAGCAGTCGTTGGATGAAACTATTGGAGTCAATGGCAGGAAATGTCCAGTACATTTGAGGAAGTAGGGATACAGCTAGGTTGCAATATTCAAGAGGTAGAAAGTAATGCCACCTTGCCTCCAGAACTTGGACAAGTCATATGCAGTCAGTTTTGAAAGAATTTTGATGACTATTTCAATTTTATAGAAGTTTTCCTATGCATTAAGGATGTCTTATAATTCAAGGCCCCAATTGCATGTAGAAATTAAAATGTATCGATCCACAGATTCTGTCACATTTCAAAATAAGAGTAATAAAAAGAAGGAGCTGTATTTTTTTTCCCTTTATATCACTTTCCTGCAAAAGAGGGAGAAAACAAACACAGGTGCTTTAAAATTTTCAAGGTGCAAACTAAATTACATGATGCCCAGGAGTATGCGGTAGCATTTCTTTGTTTGAGCATGGAATAAAAGACAGATAATTAGGAAATTGGGAGTCTATTAATTTTCCAAATTTACTCATGCAAGAACCACTGAGCTATGGTGATATTTGCTTACCTCGTCATTATGCAAAAATATATTAGCTAATTATTTTGACTAATGCAATTAAGATATGCATATTTAGCATAAACCATACAATAGAAATGTTACAGTCAGCAATTGCTGGGTTGTGCTCATGGGTAGCAGAGAGGCAAAAGTCCCCACTCAGTCTCCAATGGTAAGCCACAAGATTGCTACAACTCTGCCTGCACTGTTATTATTAGTTTGGTTGCAGTAATTAATTTACTTTACAGCATGACTAGGTGGCACAGCTAGCAGTGGTATTAATTTTTGTTATGAGACACCTGAAGATGTCAGCTTTGGAGCAGCAGTGTCTGCACCTTTAATTGCCTTAATCAGTGGAAATGCAGTATCTCTTTCAGGGATCCAATTAAGAACAATACTGTTATTTTTCTTTTCTCTCTAACCCTGACTAATGAATACAGGAGCTAGCAAAAGTTAAGACGATGGCAGTAGCCAAGAAGGGCGTCCGGTACTCTTAACCTGAGAACGCTCTGAGCCTTGAGCCTTGGAACAAGAAGACAAAGTTGTTCCCAAGGCTTGCGGGGGCACCAGCAACCTGAAGCTACTCACTACTCTGAATGTGACCAGTGACTCGTCTTGGCCCACCTTAGACCCTCTGGATCAGAATCTGTATTTTAACAAGATCCTCAGCAACTGGCATGCTCATAAAAGTTTGAGAACAGCTTCTAAAGAAAAGGGGCCAAACTCAGCTGTCCCTTTAAATGGAGTCAGACAGACTTAAGCAGTATTGTGAGTAGAAAGTACACCGAGAAACAATGCAGGGACAAACACAAGATTCCGCTGCCTGGCGTGTATACTGTGTATTTGGAAGTATGTTGATCCATGAGCGTTTCATAATAAAATTCGTAGGTTGTACAAAAGGTTAAGATTTTTTTCCTGTTTCTCTTGAGAACATCAGAAGAGCGAAGAAGGGAAAATGTTGGTGGAGGTTGGAGCCAAGAGATGACAAGGTTTAGGAAAAGGGGCAATGAGGACAATGCCCCTACTCCTCAGTTCTGTCTCAGAGCTGGGCTCCCCTTCTAGGGTTTCTTCCTGGGCTCCTGCAGTGTCCTTTTGAAGCATAGCAGTCTAAGGATCTGGTCTACGGATGCCGCCAAGTCCTCCCAGCACACCCAACCCCCAACCCAGTGCCTCATGGCACATTCCCCACACACTCCACCTGTCATTCCTCGATCTCTGGCTCCTCCTTGGCTCTTTCTCCCTTTGTCCTTGCCCAGAAGGAGTTATATGGGTCACATTATAGTGTTTGTATTACTAGATTTTGACTTTCTGGAACTTCCCTGTCTGACTGACTAGACCTTATCCTGGCTCTCCCCTCTGTGCACCCAGATTTCATGGCCTCCTATTATTCTAGAAAACACCATAGAGACCTTTGCTTTGCAATCCTGGCTCCAACCTAGATCTTTAGGTTTCAAATAGGACCTTTTGAAATCTAGACCCTCTAATTTTATTTCCATTCTATGTCTAGGGACTGAAACTTTGTATGGGCAAAGTCAAGTTAGGCTTATCATATCTTATCAGCCTGTAGAGTTACCTAGGCTAAGCATGGCTTCAAAATAAATGGCATGGTCATTAGCAACAGTGAAAGACAGGCCCCTTTGCTCGTAGAAGTAGGAGGACCAAGGAGCAGACCAAAAGCCTTCTAATATACAGCCTAGAAACTACTACTTTATAAGCTCCAGTTATGGGCTGAATTACATCCTCCCCCAAAAATCATGTTGAATTACTGATCTAAAATACCTCAGAATGTGATCTTGTCTAGAGATAGTAGAGATCGGACTTTTAGAGAGGTGTTAAGTCAAAATGAGGTCATCAGGATAAGTCTTAATCCAATATGGCTGGTGTCCTTATATGTGGACAAAATTTAGACACACACACACACACACACACACACACACACACACTGGGTGGGGGGATCATTTGAAAACTGAAGACACAAGAAGGGGAAGAAAAAGTTCATCTAAAACCACTTACAAATTACAGAGAAAGGAGGCCTGGAACAAATCCTTCCCTCACTGCCTTCAAAAGTAACCATCCCTGCTGACACCTTGATCTTAGAATTCTGGCTTCCAGAACAGTTAGAAAATGAGAGTATGCCATTTAAATTGTCTCAGATATTTTGTTATGGAAACCCCAAAGACTCCCTCAGCTCCTTAGCAAGAAGAAAAACAAGAGTTTTTGTATTGTATTTATTTTCTTATGGCACTAGTCATAATAATAAGTCACATAGTAGGTGCTCAATAAATACCCACTGGTCAAGTGAACAGATGGTACATTTCTATATAATGGATGTATGAATGAATTCATGAATAATTCAAAGATCCATTCCCAGGTTTTCAGATGATACATGTCTTCTTTAGCTGCCCAATGATACTCTGGCTCTTTTGTGATATGTCCTTCCCATTCCAAATGGAAACAAATCCCTGAACAAACCTCCAGGAGCAAAACAATGCTGGCCTTGGTGTCTCTCTCCAGCCACAAAGTCTTTTTGTTGATCCTTCAAAGGATCTCTAGCATCTCAAGGAAGATGAGTCAGCTGAGTAGCAAACATATTTGTTTTCACATATTAGTCATATATTTGATAGAGTGTATAGCAAATGTATGCGATAACATAAAATATACTTTAAAATTATAACTTTGGACAGCTGTCATGACATTTGAAAGAGTACATTAAAAATACTGCTATATCCATTTTTTAATGTCATGCCAAATGGCTAAATTTGTCAGCCGTTCCACATATAGTGTTTTGCACTTGTTTGATTGCTTGGATTTTAGGAAAAGAGCTCACCGGGTTATTTCTGGGCAGCTGGTCAAAGGTAATGAAAACTCTGTTCAGTAGAAGCTAAGTGAAAAGAGAATCTAAGATGAACCCTGAGCAACTCCGCCCAGCTTATTGTATTTCACGGCCTTCTTTGGACAAAAGAGACAAGAAACCACCAGGAATCAAGACAGAGATTTAACAAGCCTGAGGCTGGCAGGAAAACAAGAAAGCAGAATTCCAGGTTCAGGAGTTGGCATTTCAAACATCACACTCTTGGGCCAAAGTAGGTACCAAGTACCTGTGCTCCATCCAGTTGGGGGCAGTCGCTGGTTGGCTTTGGTCAAATTTTCCCAGAAAAAAATAGAGACTTAAAGAAAGAAAACCTGGAAATGCGTGTTTAACAAAATTTCCACATTTTCCATGATAAATTTTTAAGAACACTACACAATGCCAAATACTTACGGCAAGGGCCAGACATGGCCTGTGGACAGCCATTTTGCTGCTATATGCTTCTCTGGCTCAAAAATATTTCAGAGGGGCTGGGGATTTAGCTCAGCGGCAAAAGCGCCTGCCTGGCAAGCGCAAGGTCGTGAGTTCCGTTCCCGGTACCGGAGAAAAACCAAAAAAAAAAAAAAAAAAAAAAAAAAAAAATTTCAGGCCAGAGGGGAAGCCACACTAGCTTCTCACCAGCACTTATCCTAAGGAATCTGACTTCTTGTAAGTGAAAGTACTTTTCTAAGTTTATATACATATTTTTTTAAAATGTTGGATAAAATATCCATAAAGGGAGAAACAAATATTCAGATAACTAACTGCATTGTCGAGTTTTGTTTATCCTTGGTTTTTGTTGGCAGTTTTAAGATATGTTATCCTGACTTTATTCGGGCTGAATCAGAATATTGAAATAGGTTTTCTCTGAGCAGCTAAGAGCAAAGTGAGGAGTAGAACGCCACATGTGTGATGGTGGCAAAGGACAGCTGCCCAGAACCAGAAATTGCCTCAAATCACTAAGTGTCAGCTGTACTGTGGCAACGGTAGGTTGTCCTTTGGAATTGAACTAATCCTTAAACTGAGTGCATATCCAAAACATTAGCTATCTGCTGTCAGGCCTTTATGTGCCACATGCTGAGTTAATTAACACAGAGATGCTTGATACTGGAACCCTCCAGAGGGGAAAACAGAAAGCGGTCCAGGCCTGAGAACAGACAGAGCCCTCAGGGGGATGGAACACACAGGGGTCTGTTCAGTTTTTATTTCTTTCTGCTCTTGTGATACAAGGTCAATGGGTTAGTCAATCCCATTTCTGTTCGATTGTCTGTTGTAATTCCCAGGAAGACATCCTCCATGAATAACGAAGCCTCACTGCATTCCAAAAATTAAACATCAAAACTACCAACGTTTCCTCTGTCACAGTCGAAGAGTTCATCAGGAGATTTCTCCCTTCAAGACAGCATAAAAACAATGACAAATGGACTGTACTGAATTGTGTTCTTGTAAAGTGTTTATATAGAGATGTATTATGTAATTCAGTGCAAAACATGCCCCAAGTTTTCTAATTTTGCACTGTGGTGTATGTACGTCCACGTGGGCACACAGACATCACTTCCTTCGTAGTCTTAGGGTCTAGTTAATAGGCAATGTCATTCGATCCTTTTTCCTACCTCTAGATTATAGGAAGCAGGGAGGATCATGCCTAGAAATCATGACACAGTACAGTACTTTTTGAAGGGAAGCAGGTAGGCACAGATAACAGATACTTTAATAATATTTTAAGAGGCAAGAAATTTCATCTGGATGGGTAGTAGCAATGGGGATGGAAAAAGGAAGAGAAAACAGATACTCTGAAAGAGGAAGAAAAGGGAGTTATATGTGAATACAAGTAATATATAAAATGGGAATACTTTGCTGTGATTTCAAGCCTGGATGCTGAGAAAGCCACGGAGGGCAAGGCGAGAGAAACCAAGCGAGGCTGGGGGACAGAACATGGTCTCCCATGATGGGCACTCGGAAATTTCTTAAACTATTTAAGATGCAGTTTTCTTAATAATATATCAGAAATGATGACTGCATCTTCATGAGATGGTCAAGTAAGGATGAGCATAGAAAAAATGTACATGTCACAGGCGAGAGCATAGCATTTAAAACAGTGACTAGGGAGTCAGTAAATTCATCTTCCCTCTTAATGACCATGTAATCTTGGTCAAGGTATTTGAGGTCTCTACACCCCCTTTTCTCCACATGTAAAGTAAAAATGACAGTACCTACTTCATTAGTTTATTGTAGGGATTAAATAAGACAATATATGTAAATTTCTCCGACTGATGGTATACAGTAAGCATTCCATGTATATTAGCTATTATGAACTAAAATACTTAGCACAACAAAATAAGTTATCAGTTAACAATAGCCATGGTGCCAATGCTGGTGGCAGTGCATAGAGTCTTGTAAAAATGGGGCCGTGCCAGGGAATGTAAAGTCTGCTATGTGAAGGCAGGAAAAGAGGAAAAAGCCAAGAACACAAGAGTCCTCCCCAGCTCAGGAGATGCAGACCAGCTTGGACCACCACACTTGTGTTCATCATGCTTGGCCTGGGAAGTTCAGGCTGTGGCTCGAGGTTCCTAGAAGCACATCAAGTCACTGCTGTGCAGTGATGGAGAATCATCTCAACCTTCCTGACACCCGCGCTGCCCAACACAGCAGTGTTTGTCTTGCCCCAGCCTTTCCTGCAGTTCGCCCACAGCACCCTCGTTACTGCTGCCACCATCATTTTGGCTAATTTTGCATTAGCCATGTGGACTGTCGGATGGTTTTTGCTGTATTTTGTTGCCCTTTCAAATATTTCTTAAATAGAAGATTGTACCATCTGGTGGACAATCTGCCTGTGTGCTATCTCACCTATCCCAGTGTGGATTCCTCTCCTATTAGGGAAAGAGAGGGAGAGAGGGGAGAAGCTGTTTGCTAGATCACTGCCTCTGGCTGCCTGCGGCCCACTGTCACTGGTCTCCTCCCTCTCTCCCAGTGGCCTGGTTCTGCCTGCACAGCAGTCAGTTTCTGTGTGCTGAGTAGATGTTTCTCCCACTTACTCCATGGCCAGGCTATTACTCATGGGGCTGCAGGAGGCAGATGTCTCCATAGATAGACCTTTCTGACCTGTGCAAACATTTTACCTACATAAGCACTGAATGCTGGTGTGGCCAGACTTCCTAAGCAGAAGAGAATGCCTGGCACTATGTTACATTTCACACTTAAGATCTCTATTCCACAAGGCAAAAAAAAATGTAAAATTAAAAATAAAAAAGACTCAAAAGTGGTTGGAACGTTAATAATACCTAGAGAAGCAAAGCACACTTAGGTATATTAAGGAAAAATATAGATGACTGATTGACAGACACATAGATAATAAACACAGACAGATAATAGGCAATAGACAGATGCATATGAGCTGGAGATAGATGATTGACAGATAACAGAGGATAAATAGATATACATACATAGATAGATACATAGATACATAGATAGAACATAGATAGATACATAGATACACAGGTAGATACATAGATAGATACGTAGATACATAGATAGAACATAGATAGATACATAGATACACAGATAGATACATAGATAGATACGTAGATTGATAGATAGATAGATAGATAGATAGATAGATAGATAGATAGAATCATATACTTCATGGACCTTGGTTTGGGGGCTCATGGCATATTTACCTTGTATTTCATTACAGGAACCACCAGTGTGCCTGGGAGAAATGCAGAGTTGTTGTTTTTGATTTAGAAGGTGATAGTCTCAGTGGCAAAATCAAACCTTGAGAGTATTCTTTCAATTTTGGCTTGGTGGCAACAAAAATATCTTTCCTGCCCTGTTTTCCAATTAGAGGTGAACAATATGGCTTCAGTGAGTCCTGTAGCAGAATCCCAATATTTGACAATTGTTGAGCAGTCAAGAGTGGGAAATCTAAAATGAAACTGCCGGAGGTCAGACTCGAGCTCTACCTAATCACAAGTTGTCAGTTTCCTCATCTCTACAATGAGTGTAATAATACCGTCTACCTCACAAAGATGTTTGATTCCAAAAAGTGCACAGCTTCATATATATCTAACAACCCCCTAACCACTTTACAAATCAGCAGACAAGTAGTTCCCCCTTGTAAGTGGGATCAAAGCCCAGGTCCTGTGCCTATTGTGGACTGTGTAAACATCTGTCTCCTGTTACTCATGTGGCCAGATGGTCAATACCACATGGTTCCAAACTGAGAAGCCTCAGGGTGGGCTCCCTTCCTCCACCCACGTGGGTAAGGTTGCAGCTGGGCAACTCCATGCCTCCCACTGCCTCTCTTTTGTTACTTAAAGCAAGCCAAGGGATGAGCAATTAATCAGTCTCATACGTAAAGCTCTCTACATCCCTCCAAGTTAAGGTGACATCTGAGTAATCATTTAAGGCAACTTTCCCCAACAGCCCACTAAAATAAACATAAAGACATATAATAAAAGGAAAACTCACTGCAAAACCAAAAGCTAACTTCAGCAGATGCCTGGTGTATAGAATTCTAATCCTACTAATTATGGATTTCAATTAATTACAAGGTTGATAGAACTGGAGATAGAAAAACAGTGGCCTTTCATTTTCTCATATGAAAAAAAGCAGCCCACGGGGCTGGGGATTTAGCTCAGCGGCACAGCGCCTGCCTGGCAAACCCAAGGTCGTGAGTTCCATTCCCGGTACCGGAAAAAAAACAAAAAAAAAAAAAAGAAAAAAAGCAGCCCCATCCACCCACAAGCAAATCAGAAAAGTCTTCATTTTTCTCTTGGGAACTTCCTCTTCACTTCTACCTGCTCACACCAAAAGTGTGATTAACTATTTTTCTAATTCCTCAGCTGATGCTTTGTGAGATAATGATTTCAGTCAACACTTAGTGAGTAGTCACTATATGGCAGGTAAACCACCAATCATTCAATGCATGTAAACTTGATACTACCACAACCCAATGAAGTACATACTTCATTATTACTTCCATGTGAAACTGAGGAAATAAAGGCAGTGAAAACTTAATTTCAATAGGGTTAGTTAGTTAGGGTTAGTTAGTAAGCTCTAAGGCTTGTGTTTGCGATAACTGTACATGACCCAGTTATTCTCATCACTCCTCATGTTTCTACACCCATATAGAGACAGAACAGAGGGGTTAGTATTAGACACAGAGATCAATAAAAGAAATAGAAGACAGAGCCCCTAGAGAAGGCAGGGATTACAAATACCCTTAGTTCATCAAATTTCCATTGCTTGGAAGTCTAGTTTTTTCTCTATTTAAAAGTTCATGGTACAGGAGGACTTGGCATTCAGAGCAAGAGAAGATATCTCTCAGACCCAACAAAGCTTCCTAAAAGAAGTCAAGCCCAACAGTGGAACCTGAGCTAAGAGCTATGGACATCAAACTACTCTCTCCTTAGATTTGAAACAACAATGGACAAAATATTAAAAGGAAAATCCACACAACTTTTTACTTGGCAAATACCCTGAGTTGATCTAGACTTTTATGAGATCAAGTAAAAATAAAAATTATATCTACAGACAGTAGAAAATACTGAAAATTAAAGGTAATGGACATTACCTATAAAACTAAGAGAAAAATGATTTATTATAAGAACGAGAAGAAATTTTTAGAAAAGCATTTAATATACTCAATAGGATTGGAGAAGCTATAGTCCCCATGAAGCAACCACAGAGATATAGACTAGACTGCATTAAAAATCAAGCTGGATACCATAAGGGACAGTTGCAAGAAAACTAAGTTTGTAATAGCAAAACAAAAACTAATCTAGGGACAGTAAAGAGCATATCTGCCACTATCAAAAATAAAATTAGCAATGTAGAGAGTAAAAGTGAAAATGCAAAGGAAAAGAACAGAGATAAAAATGATAAGAAATAATATTACATGTAGAGCAGAAGACAGAGCTAGAATTGTGGGAATAAAATTAGTCCAGAACAGGAGGAAACAACCAATGCCAAAAAAATAATCAAAGATATAATCAAAGAAAAACTTTCCAAAAGTAAGTTTTCTTGTCAAGAGGGCTGACTTACACAAACGTTAAAGAGAAACAACTCAGAAGCTATAGAGTATCAATAGAAAAATGGGAAGTAGAGATGAAAGAGATGGAGAATAACAGTCAGAGAACAACAAAGAGAAAACGAGACCCACAAAAAAATGAAAGGGCCGAAAGAAGGATAGAGCAGGAAAAATGTGGAATTGCAATTAGTCAATCACTCAAACATTTTCCTCCCCAAAAAAAGAGGCTTCCCTCTCCAGTAGACACTGCTGGTCCCAGCCTGTTATGACCCCATCCTTACCACTTAAGTGTACTACAGCCTGATTTCCAGCAGCCATTGCCTGGGGTTATTTTCATCAGGCCTTTCAGTGACCTGGTGACTATAACCATTCTGCCTGCCATCAGAGATGTTTGCAAGTGCTAGAGAATCAATGCCCCCATGAGCTGTGTTCAGCCAGTGAGAGGCAGGATTTTGCTATTGAAAACCAAGGCTGCCTCATTTCACTGATAGGGGAACTCTGAGAAATAGGCCTTTACTCACTCCTGAGTCAGTCCAGCATAATTACACTGCAGGTGTACACGGCAGTACTTGCTTGATAACAGATACCTCTACCTTCCCCTCCCAAATAAACTATTTCATAAAAATAAACTATTTGAACTTTTTCCTCAGAGTGTCATTCTTTGGGAATTCAAAATAAAAAAATACCAACAGAGAACCAGACTGCTCTCAAATGATGGCAGTCAGAAAACTTTAGTGCATTTTCTCCAGATTGGAAGAGAATGATTTGGGGCTCAGGAATTAAATGCTCAGTGAATTTATTGTTCACACATGACAATAACAGAAAAGCCTTTCCAACTAGACAACAATTTGGAAAAGTTTTTCTTCTTCCTCAAAATATTCCTTCAAGACTTCCTCCAATGTTAGCCAAAGACATTCAAGAATGAGGAATTTGTGACTGCTGGAGGTTCCTGAGTCCTAACAAGTCACACTTCTCACTACTCACATGTGTACTACAACCCTCTTATCTGAGAAATTTTTCAAACCATTTTTCTTATATTTCATGTTTTTGAACCTGTTGTCTAGAAAACAATTCCCATAATGGAATTCCTCATAGAAGTAAGTTGTGATAGTAATACAAATAAGTGGCATATATCTGATGCTAGCTGAGCTAAAGGGTTGACATATAACATCTCACTTGATTCCTACAATAACTTGATGAAATAAGTGATATTATTATCCTGAAAGAGGACTCTGAGTCACAAAGAAGTTAACTTTCCCAAGAAGATACAGTCTCTAAAGGGTTGAGCAGATTCAGGCACTATAGTCTGGCTCCAGAATTCATTCTTCATCACTATATTTACCCTTCATGGTTCTTTAAGGAAATTCTCAACTATATCCACAAACCCCAGTTTACTCTCTTTCTCTCCTACTATCATGGGCCATGGAGAATGAAGGCTGTGTTCAAGGGCCAGAAGATATTGCTGAATGTTTGCCCCTTTGCCTTTCTTTTAAATAGTTTCACTACACGTAGAAGAGGTTTGTACTGACAAAAGAAAGTGATACTAACATGCGTTATTAAGTTCTTTTCAAAAGCATCCTAGAAATGAAAGCCAGACTGATAAATGGTTCTCACTCTAGAACAGAAGTATCCAACTTTCTGCAAAGCAGGAAGTGTTCTATTCTGTGTAGTCCAGCTGGTAATATGGCTATTAAGTACATGAAATGGTCCTGGGAGGATGGAAGAAATGAATTTTCTATTTTACACCATTTTAATTGAGAAGACTTTAAATCTGAACAGCCATGTGTGGCTGATGACTACCACATTGTACTACAAAGTTCTAGAACGTTGAGAGTCAGGTCCAGGCTGTCTCCCAAATCCTCAATTTACATGGGACTACCTGGAGAAATTCTGACATTAACGAAATACTGGGGCAGAGATGTTGTTCAACAGTCTGAAAGAGGACATGGACCCTCCCCAGACTGTTTCTGGCTCAGGAGGAAATACGCTGGCACTGTGTCTCACTGATTTCAGTGGCTTTGCTTCCAAGATGCTGTGGTAGCTTTCTGTCCCTTTCCAACTGTCCTCACATAACGGTTTCCATGCCATTTTCTTCACCCTAGAGTTTGTGATTGCGTTATTTTATAAACATTTAATTTACATTACGTTTTAAAATATGCTTAATCACTCTTTCAAAATAACTTAAAATACTCAAAGAATACGAACAAACTTGAGTTTTCTAATGGTAAGCTGGTACAGTCAGGTGAACTTGTTTTTATGCTAACTTTGCAAACTTTCCAGTGGCCATCTCCTCAGAGATGTTCTAAGATTACAAGCTGTACTTCACAAAAAAAAAAAAAAAGAAAAAAAGAAAGCATCATTTCTTTCTGGTTAAATGACTGAGTCAGTAACCAAAACGAAAATTCATAAAGAATGTGAAACTGGGTAATAAGGTTTTTATATAACATGTCAATTGGCACCTCTAACTTTCTTTTTCAGTTTTTTTTGGTGTTCAGCCAAATAGTTCCAGAATTCTCTTTCAGTGCATTTTAAATAAATTAATTTTTAGAGATACAATAGCATAATTCTGAAAATCACAAAATAAATTCAAAGTACTCAAATGTTCCTTTTTTTCTTTGCACATTTAAATGCCAAATAATGCTTTATTTGGAAAAAAGATTTCATTGCTTAATAAAAACGTCTGGCAATTGCTGACTGTGAGAACAGGATGTCTGGTGAGTGTGAGCTGGTCTCCTTATACCTCCACTGAAGGCTTCTTTCCATTCATCTACCTGCAATGTGTTTGTGCTGCATGAAACATGTAGACATGTTGGTACATTAGATTTCAACTTTCCCAGTAAGTGATAACAATTATTAGCGTCACCTTATCTTTTCTGCAAACCAAGAATAAAAGGACTTGATCTGACCTTCGAATCCCACTGTATATGGCTGTTCAGCACCTTCAGAAGGCACTGCTCAAATACCCGAAGATGTTTCCAAAAGCAGTACCCACCATGGGGACAAAAGACCAAGATGAGTGGTTAAGAGGATTTTATTTAACCGTGCCTCTTGCTCTCATCCTGCTTGCTCCTATTTCCTTACCTTGGAAAGAACTAATTTTCCTCTGGGGAACATACACAATTTTAGTGCCTGCCTGCCTTTTTAAAATTGATGAATACCTGTGACAATTGCCGTTGCATTTTTAAACATCAACAGAAAAGTGAAGCCAACAACATTTGGATTACAATTGATTTCAATATTTTAAAGAACACATTCCAGCCAGGACTTCATTTAGTGGAAGCCTTTGAAAATCAAGATCTGAGCAGAAAACACCACTGGTAAAGAACTTGAGAGCAAGCATCCAGAATGATGCAATAGGGGCCCCCAAGAGGGAGATACACTTACTATAGTTCATCAGCATGAGTGAGCCCTGCAGCAGGCTGTTTCTTCTGCTTATTTGATCCTTGTCCACACTTGCTTATCATAAGGTAATTTCTCTAACCACCTTTTCTCCCACAACACCTTGAAAAAAAAGAAAAGGGGGGAAAGTCTGCTTTATTTTACAGCCAATTTGCTGTAAGCACATAGCCCAGCTGCTCACAAAGAAGTAAAAGAGGAAATGGGAACAGAGGGAATCTTCTAATGAAGGAGGGTGGGGGGCAGTAAGGAGATGGAAGAATAAGAGAGATGCTATTTCTATGATTAAAGACAAGCAAAAAACAATAGTAAGCAGATATGTTCATCTAAGCCTAGGTACAGAAAAATAAGAAATAAGAGTCAGTGAACAGCAAATGATTTGTTCAGTATGGTATTTTAACTGCTCAAAAGAAATCTCCCTCTCCTTTCCATTACACAACGTTGTATGTGGGATTCTGCTCCCGGATGTGTGTTCTCACTGGTCTGTACACAAGGGATAATTCTAAAACGGACATTACAAATTTCCAATTCTGTAACAGTTCAGAGTGGTGGATTTAACTGGGTAGAGAACGGTTTGAATGAATTAATTTGGAAGCCACTGAGAGAAACGACATCTTCAGTTTCTGAGTTAGCAGGCTATGTGCCTCATTCCTACAAAACATTTCCTTTTAAAAATAGGAAAAACCACATTCTTTAGTTCATGTTCTTTTCCTTTGGCCAACTCAGCCCACACAAGACCCCCACCTCTTAACAAGATCTCCTCTAACTCTTTCTCCTGGAGACTAGAATGTGTATCAGAATGAGGTACATTTTATACTTTTTCAAACTGCAGAATATTATATTCATATGGAAATGAATTTTCTGAACTTTCAGCTCTTTTTCTAATAGTGTAACTCATTATGAGGAAAAGGGGGGGACAATTTATGAACCAGAAGAAAAAATAAATAGGTTTTAATAGTCAGCTTTGTATAAATGTATTGAATTGGTCTGTGTGATAACAGTTCCAAAATAACTCATTTGAGCCTGGATTTCTCATTTGTCAGTGAGAGCAGGTTGTCTCATTCGTAGGCTTCTGTAAAACCCTGAAAGAATTGGCCCATCCTCCCCTGAAGTTTAGGCCCCTCTGGTGTCTTCCCCTAGTAAGAGTTGAGGTCTAATTTCCTCTGGCCCAGCTGGGGGCTCCGTTCAGGCTGGCCTCCCAGTCCTCATTCTGAGAATTCTTACAGCACCGAGGGAGTGCCTTGTCCCACCTCATATCCTGTAGCTTTTGCACTTTTTTTTTTTTGCCTGCTGATCTTCAGAGGAAACTAATGTTTTTAGTTGCTATGTCAGAGCAACAATTGGGAATTTCAAGTTCCCAAATGTTAATCCCACTTAGTAACTGGGACTAACTCCTGATCTTCACAGTTGGTAACAAGTACAATATTAAAAGACCCTTAGTAGATAAAGCACAATCCTTGACACAGTGGGGTAAGAAAAGCTCTTCCCCCACTGAAAATAAGTGATAAAAATCTAAGATATACTCTATAAAACTATATACTCTATAAAACATCTTTGGATAGTCTACATGTCCTATTAACACATTTGCAAACTGACAGACAGACATCCCTAGGTCTAGGTCCAGGAATGATAAACACTAACAATAGTTAAGAAGGAGCCAAAAATTTACTTTCATTAGATTTGAACTACTTGGACCTTTAATAATGAAAATCAACTTAAGAAAAACAAAAAGTGGAAAAAAAAAAAAAAACAGCCACTGGTAGGAAAGAAAAAGTAAAATGTATTTTGGATCTTAAAGTGCTAATAGGTGAGGTCAGAAAAGATAAATCATTCTGTTTTTAAATTTTGCTGTTGAGTTTTTCTCAGTACTTGGGCTCCCTACTGGTCTCAGGGCGCCAGACAAAATGGCCTGCACCTATTCTGTATACATGCCTATAAAGGCTGGAGGAAGATTCCCATAAATGCAGGGAGTAATCTCTAAAATATATTTTACTGAGTGAAGAAAAGATAGGTGAAGAAAATTATCAGTTTGCAATTGTGTATCTGAAAATGGGAAAGAGAAAATATGTATATAAATAAGTATACTTATAAATGTATATGTGTGCATAAATCAGTGATTCTCAAACAGGCGATTTTGCCTCTCAAAGGATATTTGGCAATGTCTGGAGACATTTTTAGACACTTTTAACCCCTTTCTTAGAACTAAGGGGCTGCTTAGTAGCATCTAGTGGGTAAAGGTCAGGGATGTTGCTAAAGATAACAATGCACAGGGTGCCCACACCAGCCCCCAGCAGAGAATTGTCAGGTTAACAAATGCTGAAATAAATGATTAGGTATGTAGATATGGTACATTAATCTGCTTATATTTTTTAAAATGGAAAGACAAACAATGAATATAGAGAAAATATTCCCCATTGTAGAAGAAATTAGGGTAGCAGGAATTGAAACAGAAGCAGTATTTTTTATTAGACTTGTTTTGAACATTTGACTTTGACTTTAAATAAGCATTTTACATAATTACCAAGAAAAATAACGTACAAAAACAAAACCCTAAAAATTCATAAGCACAAAAACACATGAAACTGTTCTGACCAGGTCACATAACCACACAAAGAGGAATCAGAGACTCTCAAACACAGATGTCAACTACACAGCCTAGTGAAAAAAACCCCAAAGACAAAGAACTGCAAAAATAATCTCCCATCTCATTTCAGTTATATTTTTGATAGCTGTTTTAGAATTTTATTCTGAAACTCTTTGGTATATATAATAGGATTTAAAATTATTTAAATTAGTTAGCATTTTCTGTCATTGAGAATCAGGAATTAAGCATGAGAGAAAGAGACACAGATATAATATAGAAGCTAAGACAAATATTTTAATCCTGAATTGAACTGAAAAACATCAGTACGAAATCACCAGATCAAAAAACTGTTTTCTAGCTTTGCCACAGAAAAGCCTAGAAACAATCATCAACAAAGCAGCAATAAGCACGGTAGTACAAAGATTGTGGTGGCTGACCACCACGTTCTAGGGAAGTCATTATTCCTTGGCTGAGGACCACATGAATCTGAAATATGCTGTCACAAAAGAAAGCAAGGATGCTATCAAAGCTACTAGTGTCTCCTCTCAAGGTCCAAACTACAATGTGAAGTGGCTCTCATTGGCCAAGCCTGGCCCAATTAATTGGTTTGAGACAACAACATGTTTCAATCCACAAGCTCATATATTTTTTTAACTTTAATTAGTACATGTTTACAGTACATAATGATCACATGCATGATGGGGAATTTGTACATACATGAACTCATTTTTTTAAAAAAATCTTACCTTTGCCTAATACTAATCATCCTGAAAACCAATATGTAAATTTAAAAGTCAAACATTTATATTGGTTTCCTACATAAATTGTACATCTAGATAACCAAATAGTTGAAAGTAGATCAAACTGATGAAGAGGAAGTCAAATAGATGAAATAAAGTTTCTCTTTGCAGATATATTTTATATCATTATTAACAAAATAAGATACAAATAGAATATTACTTTACTATTGAATTAGCTATACTTACAAACAAATGGAAAAAATTAAATACTAAAAGATATGTGATGATATTAAATATTTTTAAACTTCAATTGATGGAGATACTGTTGTTTCTTTCTATAAAAGTTCCATATTATAGAGTTCCATTCTAAAGCATTTATGAACAAAAGGGTACAATAGAAGAGATTTGCTTTAAAAGATTTTAATTCTTTCAGGGGAGGAAATGAGTTACAGTTAAAACAAGATTTTTCAAGGCTGACTAACTGGAAAGGAGGGTTTGGTACGCTTGTCTATTTTCATATAAAATCTGAAAATTCTATAGGGGATCATTTTTAAGCAACTAAAAATGAATAAAAGTTAAATAAAATGCTGTCTTTTAGTAGCTTAATATGTTAGTCACAATTACAGCAATTTCTCGTGAAGATATGGTTGCAGAAAGCATACTTTGAGAAATGCTCTGTAGGAGTTTTAGGAATATTCTTGAAGAAGTTAGCTTCCTTCTTATTCTGCACACCTTGTGCCCACACATCCTGGTCCTGTAAGAAACTTTACTAGGAGATTCTTTTCCTCCTTCCTGTGGGTCACTGCCCACTGGTCCCAAGATCACCACATTCTGATCAGTGCCACAGAACAATAATATCAACCACCACTCACTGAACAGTGCTAGCCATTTATGTAGCTCTTTCTTATCTTTAGAGTAAAAAGGTATTAATACATATATTTCATAGTTCTACAAAGCGAGGTCAAATTCAAGAAAGCACTGGTTCTTCCCCACAGAGGTAGTAAGCATTTCACTTACATTTTTCAAAGGTTGGTTGGCCTTCAACAGAGTGAAAAATCCACACTGGATTGTTTGCCTCTGGCTGTTTTGCCTATCCCCAAGCTTACCAAAGTAATTTTATAATTTCCTATGGCAACAATCATCAAAGTGTAGTATGTATTAGAGTCATTCAGGGAATTTGTATAAGATGTAGATTCCTGGGCACACCCCCAAGAGATTCTGATTCTATATGTCTAGGACCAGAGCCCAGGAATCAGCATTTAACAAAAGATTCTGGTGCAGATGGTCTGAGAACAAAGCTTTGAGAAACATTTCCCAAATCCATCACGTCTTAAACTTCAAATGTGTTAGAATGTGATCCTAGCCTCTTTGCTTCCTAGCGATACGCCCCCTTAAATGAATAAGCAGTTACTCAACTGCTTCAGAAAGTCCCTTTGCTCCTGTTCTTTCTTCTGCCAGTGTAATACACTTGTCATCATTGTACTAGCAATAATAAGTAGAGTAGAACAAATGTTTTGAGATACGGCAGGCATTTACATGCTTTTTTTCAGACTGGTCAGAACACCCAGAACTCAAACACACAGAAGCTGAGTGCTGTACTTTAACCAGTAAGATCAGCAGTTTAATCCTTTCAAATCAGCTCAGTTTCTACCCTACCTGAATGCCTCTCAAGTGCCAAGCATCAGGACATAGCAGGTGCTACAGAAACAAATAGGGCATGGGCCTTCCTTTGGACACTTTATGTAGAAGTTTCCCAGTGATCATGACCTAACCCGTAGAGAAAGAAACTTCTGTATTGAACACAGACAACAGCAAGCTTCCAGAGATGCAAGGACCTCCTCGTGGTTATGCTGCTGTCCTATTTGGAAGAAGAACGGGCTAAATTTTTCAGAGATGTACAACGTCAAGGCCTGGAGGAATTGCATAATATACACGTGATCCTTCAAGACTTCTGCAGCCTCCGCACAACTTCTAGCTTATAGTACATAACTCTTCCGACAATCCAATTCATTTTTGCTCAGGATTTATCAGCCACCAAAATGAGTTTAACCTTTTGAGCTTCAGTTTGGCACCTCATGCATTTCCAACCTCAAATGTTGTCTCCCACCCCATCTGGCTGTGGCAAGACTCCTTCAAACATCTCCCTCAGACATCTCTAAAATTAGGCATCGGCTGAGATTTATGCTGATTCTCTTGATTCAGTCCAGACTTGTCAACTTCCCTGGAAGCAAGCAGAACATTCCATAAATTACTACAGCCTTTAACTAACCAAACTATTTTTAAAGGGTGGTCTATACCAAATGCAATTAAATCTGAATTGTTGCCTCAATAACTCTGCGTTCTTCCTTTGCTTATTCGCTTATATCCCCAAGTGTATTTAGCTTGCACTACATTAAGAGATCCGCTCATCACTTTTTTCAGCCTCTAGAGAAATGCTAAGAGCAGTGACATTTTTCATTTCCGGAGGTGTAGAAATGACGTCTCAGCACACCACTCTTTAAAATGTACCCTGGTAAAACATGTCACACTGTTCCTGACCCCAGAAAATATTCTTGTGCTAAATAGTGGAGGTACACAAGGAATTGTGGTCAGCAGAAGTTCAACAACCCAAGTGCTAAAACAGATTTTTTAATGTTTCCATCCATTTCAATGATTCTAGGTCCTATGCACACTAGTAAGTCTTCTGTGAC
Organism: Chinchilla lanigera; assembly: GCF_000276665.1. NCBI lineage: Eukaryota > Metazoa > Chordata > Mammalia > Rodentia > Chinchillidae > Chinchilla > Chinchilla lanigera. Next base: position 40,775,545 of record NW_004955402.1, read on the forward strand.
TGGACTGTAGCATATCCACAAAAGTCTGCTCCTGTTCTAAAGTAAGAAGCCTCCATTTGCTACCTCCCTGTTGTTCTATTCTGCACCTTCTTAACCTGTGTCCATACAGAAGGAGGAGGTTTGAAAGCCCTGTCCACTTCCTGCCCAGCCATCACCCCAAACAGCTGAGAGTAATTGGGACTGATTCAGTGAGTTTAAAGAAAAGGCTGACTACTCTATTTTGTGGTTTAACTGCTACCAGCCTTTGGATCATTATACTCCACCTCCTTCTAGTTATGCCTCACCTCTAGGCAAGCTGATGAGAGATGCTAGGTACCCCCTCTTTTGCATCTGTGAAGGATTCAAGCCATGCAGTTCAGCATTCCTGAATCCTCTCTCCAATTCCCTCCTGAAACCGCAGTAAAAATCCAGACCAGTCTGCTTCCCTTGCTCATCACCTTAGGAAGTGACTTCAGACCTGCCTGAGTAGCCATCTCTGCTCTCCCCAGAGACCTCAATTAATTGATTAGCAAACTTTCTCATAATTTCTTGATGTGTCTTTCATGATAGCCAGATCAAATTCCAAGTGAGAATCCACTTGCTTTCACAAATGTCCATTTCCTCTCATCTCAGACCATAATCTCTGACCAAAACTGGTCAGTGAGGGAGAGCAAAACCCTTCGGGTCTCTCTCACAGAAAAGCCCCCTGGGCCACACATCAGGTTGGAACCAGCTAAAGTTCCACTATCTCCCTACCAGCGACAAGAATCCTGCTCCTCTCCACAACTGCTTCCTCGATTAGCCACCTGCGTCCTGAACACCAAAGCCTTCTCCACACTGGAAGCCATCTCTGCCACATCACTCTCTCTGGCCACCACCAGCCAGCCCTACCATTAGCTCAGTGTGAAGTAATAAAATGCCCTCTCTCAAGATGCTTTATTGCCATCTACCAGAAAAAGGTGGTAATAGCTTCTTAAGTCTATGCTGATGGAAACAAGCAGCTCCCCTCAGAAATCTGTAATTCACAACCTACAAAACCAAAAGCAAAGGTCCTATTAGCAGCACAGCTATTCCTATGCCTTTCTTGAGTTTCAGCAGACATGAGCTCACACCAAGGTAGGCAGCGTGGCAGGTTCCAAGTTTTCTTGCCATGTGGCTCTCAGCCTTACGAGGAAGGGGTCTGGTGCTATTTCTTATAAATGCCTCCATTGAAAGATCATCATCCAACCCCTTAGTTCTCCATGGAAATTATTGCTATTTTGACTGGGACATTCTTTGTGAAATGGAAACCATTTTCTGTGGGACATTTGGCACTGCAGCAACCAGGCACCAAGTATGAGGAGCAATCTCCAGTTACTGTGGAAACCGAAGGCACCCCTTCTCACATTTCCAAACACTCACTAAGGCTGTAGTGAACCCTCCCTGCAGCATGAGCACAGATATGGACCCATGATGATCTGTATCTGCTCCATCTCTAGGCCTGCCCTTCAGGAGGACAGGCATCCTACCTTCCACAGATCTAATTCCTGGGGCCAAGCAGTGCACAGAATATGAGTACCTATCATTTGACCTGAATGGAAAAAAAAAAGCACAGGCCAGCAGAATTTGCAAATCAGGACACATACTTGCTTATAGGTCAAATCAAGTCCTTCCCCATCTTACTTGCTGGGGAGGAGCTGAATTAGAGCACCACTAGAGAAACTCAGACTGCCTTATTCTTATTCTTCAAACTGTCCTCTGGGGTGTGGGGGATGTGCTTGTGACCAATGGTGTCCTCAGAACTCATAGCAGAATGTTGATCATTTGAAGTTTCTTATTTCGTTCCCTTAGTGTGCTGGTCCCCACACTCCTTACCCATGGAAGATTCATTTCAAAACCCCCAGTGGATGCCTGAAACCCCAGAGTCTTGACCCTATATATGATATTTTTTTCCTATAAAGAATGGTAAAGTTTAGTTTATGAACTTTTTTTTTTTGGTTTTTCTCCGGTACCAGGAACCGAACTCACGACCTTGCACTTGCCAGGCAGGCGCTTTGCCACTGAGCTAAATCCCCAGCCCCCTAGTTTATGAACTTAAAGAAAGGTTAATAGTAACAGATTTATTGTAACACAATGGATAGCGCATTGGACTTCTAATAGTAAGAGATTTACAGTAGCTAATAAAGTCAAACACATAAAAATAAAAGTTACATAAATGTGTTCTCTCCCTCTCAAAATATCTTACTGTACTTCATCTTTTGGCTTAAAGCAAGCATTTTAGCACTTCTCTTTGGTAGATCCCAAGTGTCAGCACTGGCACTTTTGCACCCTGAGTAAAATATGAATTAGTTGAGCACAAGCTGATGACTTTGCACTGATAACTGAGACAGGTACTAAGTGACCAGTGGGGAGGTAGTGCATTCTGTGTGAATACGCTGAACCAAGGGCTGATGCACTTTCTGGGTGGCACAGAATTTCACTGTGCTACTCAGTGGCATTCAATTCAAAACTTATGAAGTGTCTATTTCTGCAATTTTCCATTGAATATTTTTGGACCAGAGTTGAAGGCACGTAACTGAAACTAGGGTAGGTCAAACCTTGGATGAGGGAGCACTACTGTCATTAGTAACAGATTGCCTTTCACCTATGCCTAGAGAACTGGGTGCCAAGTGCCTCCTGCAAGGATAGGAAAAAATAAGACAAAATATGTGCTGATAAATTGAAGTACTGAGTCAATCATGAAAAAGCAAAGCTAGAGGGAGGTGCCAGATCAGGATTGCGATCTTACATTCTACTGCGATTTTCTCAAATTTTTTGAAGGGTTTCTGTACTTGTTATCTCAAATGGTCATAGAAGTGTACACATGATATCCTCAACTCTGCTTCGTGGCTAACAAGCCTGAAATAGTTGCCATCTGGCCTTTTAAGGAAGTTTACTGATCTCTGTTCACTGTCATTGCCATCCTATTTTCCTTGGCTCTTATTGGCTTACTAATGGCATCAGTCTGGCCAGTCAGAGAAGAGTGAAACTCTAGGGGCTGATGGGAAAAGCCTTATTTGCTCGTAAGAAAGAATGACAGGAATAGCTAGAAGTGGTGCCGGGAACTGCAGGCATAGGGCAGGCCAGCTTGAGCACACGGCCACTTCCCTGAAGATGACAAATAAACAGATGAGAAGGGTGCCCCATGTCACCATGGAACTATGGAATATTCTGCCCACATCCTTCTTGCTCTTTGAAAAAGTCATTAATGTTTCAGATACTTTGGGTCAGAGTTCTTGTTACTTATACCTGAGCACATCTTCATGATGCAGCTGGTAAGTGAAGGCGTGAGTGGTTCCATTTTCACTATCCAAGTCCCCAGTCTGTTGTTCATAAAACAGAACAAGAAGACCATCTTGTCTAAAATGAACAGACTTAAGATAAAGTATAGTTTTTCATGAATGGACAGAGAATAGCTAGGTGGATTCAGCTGATTTCGTTCTAGCTGGTATTCTGAGGGAGAGGTTGCATAACAATTAAAAACTGGACCCACCATCCACCATTCCTTGCATTTACTTTATTTTTTGGTAAACCTCTAGAGGACCAAATCATTGATATTTTCTCAAGAACTGGATCCTTACAAACATACCATACTGTACTCCCACAAATAGGAGGGAATCCACACCTCTGCCCAGGCCACACTGGCTTTTGGTATTATTATTAGTTGTTTGCTTGCTTATTTCTAGGACAAACAGTGCAATTTCATTAGCTACTGCTGCATCAGTGTTCTATCAGGGAACACTTTATCTGTCCCTTCTATTATTCAAATAGCCGTTTGATGCCACAAAGTGCTATCTTTATCAAGTGGTTAACTTTCACTCCAGCCTCCTTAGTGATCTTTTTTCCTGCTGTGCTATGTCAGCTTACCTTCATTGTCAACTTGACTGTAAAGGAGAATTCTGGAGAGGGGAATGAACTGTTGGGGGCACGGACTGTATCAATGGGTTGACCTCATCGATGGATTTTCTCATTGGGCTATTAGGAGGTAGAATTTAGGTGGGGGAAATGAGCCATGGGGCACGCCCTTGGGGACTGTACCTGATTGTCCGTCCTTTTCCCTCCGACTTCTCTCCAGTTCTCTGCTTTCCAGATGCTGTAGATGAGCAGATTTCTTGAGTCATGCCCTTCATTCATGATGTTTGTGCCTTGGAGCCAGGTGACCACGGACTGAAACTTCTGAAACGGTGAGCCAAAGGAAATCTTTCCTTTCAACTGAAAATATTTTTGTCCCAACAGTGAGAAAGGTGACTAGTACGTGTAGCTGTTTCATAGATGAAACAGAAAAGTTAAGTGACTGACGGTTCCCAGCCTGTATAAAGTGTGGCTCCCTGCAGCCAATATTATATAAAGAATAGTGACAGGCCCTGGATTCCTCGAGCCCAAGATGCCCTCATCAATGTACCTGCCGTGACCTCACTAATCTTGGATAGGAGTCATCCCATTAACTCCTCTTTACCTGCATGTAAATATGAAATCGTCACACAAATCTACCTTCCCTTTGGGATTTGACTGATTCTCATGCACTCTTAAATGTAAGAAACTTATGATGAGTGAAAAAAAATTGCAATTATCTCAGCTTACAGTCATGGTTTTCTTTTATTTTAAATTATCTCAGAATTCTGTACCTGCAGTTTTGGGTTGTACTAGAAACAAATCCATTTTCAAATGTATGGACCTGGATTTAAGGACCTTTCAATTCTAGAACAGGAAGGGGCTTTGGTGATTTTCTGACTCCAGCTGCCTACTCTGATTAGTCCTGTCCATTTACTCCAGGACTGTTTCAGTACATTCAGAGCTCGTTGTTAGTATTCTTCCTAGTATTAGACAAAGTCCCTCTTCCTGCCCCCTCTACCCACAGGTTGTATTTCTACCCACTGGTGCCTCCTTGAACAAATACACTTCCTCTTTCATAAGCCAGCCCCTCTAATATTTTAAGATCACTGCCTTATAACAGAGAATTTTCTCTTCCCCATGTTAAACATCCCCAGTTCCCTCAGCCTTAAAGCTAAGGGCCTGGGTCCAACTCCTTCTCTCCAAACACAGGTTACAGGAAATAGAGCAATTCAGCTGAACTTTGATATTCCCAACTTCCCTCAAACCCATATGTTTTGTAAATTTCCTAAGAATAGCACTTTCTTTTTATTACCGTTTGGAAAGATACAATCAATTGCGATTCTATGAGTCAATTCACTTGGGTCTGTTCTTGCTAGAAAGTCCTTGCCTCCCAGGGACAGTCAGAGGGGGCTCAGTCTGCCATACCAAGGAGCCTAGATTTCTTTCCATCCACATGAACAATGAGCCTGTTTTGACGTGGGCCGATTTGGTCTACAATTAACACCCAGCATCTGATTTCAGATGCATAATAAACATTGTCATGTCTATTTAAAAATAAGTAAATACTCCATTAACATGTGTTAATATTTTATGAGTGTTTAAAATTTCCACATGGCAAAGGCAGAAGCAGGAATCAAACGGTGATCAGAAGACATAGAGGCCAATTTCAATAAACCTTGAGTATTGATGAAAATACTGCTTTCATGCTAAAACAGACCCCGAATTAGGGAAGCATTGAAGGCTACACTGTGCCCCTTGCCTAGCCTGCTTAAGGAGAGGATGAGTCCACTTGGCCCAACAGGGAGGACTAGACATGCCAGGTAGGGCTGTACACTCCACTCCAAAAGCTCTGAATTCTACTCTTCTTGGTCTTCTGACCCGTTATGTTGCTTTCCAGAATGAGTAAGAAGAGACCTTAGCATTTCCCAGTGCAGCTTTTCACTTTAATCTGAGGACACAATAGTCTTGGAAAGTTACAGAATATCCCCAAATCAGTATGTCAATAGCCTAAGGCTTTCTGCTCTGGCTGGGTTTAAGTATAAGGTTCCCATTGTCCGTTGACTCTTTCCACCAAATTATACCCTTTGCCAAACCAACTTTCGCTTCAGCAGTGCTGTCTTCTCCCCAGTCTTTCCATGTTTTAGGAGGCTCTCCTGTGCTTATCAACACTGAAATCAACAGCACTTTCAACTGAAACCTGCCTGTCAGGCTGACATGACCCAAACTCACATGGGAAGGGAAATCAGCATTGTGCATACGTAGCTATAAATAAAAGCCCCAAACTAGTGAAAGTTTCTAGATCTCCTTTTTATTTAAATGTTCCTCATTTATATGCAACCAATTCACAAAAGCCCACACACCAATCTGTAACGCACCTGGTATTGTGAGAGATTGCCAGTTTAGTAGTGTCAGGCTTTTTTCCCCCACAATAAAAACTGCACAAGTTCATGTCCTTAGGTTACAACACTACTCCTCCTTTTTTAAAATGAATTCCCCAAATAAATAGGTTTATAAAATATACCAGAAGAAATAGGCCCCACTTACTCCTGATCGTCGAGCAATATTTATCTAGTTAGTATCTCTCTGTGAGGGCCTGCACCACCCTGGTATCATACCAAATCCATATGGGTCCACAAGGCCTGCCAGAACTGAAAATGAACTTGACCTGCAAGTGCATCTTAAGCTAGGTGACTGAAATAACATTTAGTTTCTCACATCTCTGGAGGCTAAAAGGCTAAAATCATAGCACCAGTAGGGCTGGGTGCTTCTGAGTCCTCTCTCCCTGTCTTGCAAATAGTTGTCTGTGTCATTGCACGGTATTTCCTACGTCTGTCTGTCTCCTGATCTCTTTTTGTAAGGGTATCAGTTATATTAGTTCAGGACCTACCCTGCTGGTCTCATTTTAACCTAATTATGTCTCTCAAGACCTGATCTGCAGATATAGTCATAGTCTGAGGTGCTGGGAGGGAGAGCTTTAAAATATGAATTTTGGGACTACACAATTTAGCGCATAAAATGAGGCCTTCTACCCCACTTCCAAATTCATTCCTCACATGCAAAATACATTCATTCCATCCCAACAGCCCCAAAGTCTTAATGCTTTTTACCATCAATACTAATGCCTCTGCCTAAAGTAGGCAGGGATTTGAAGACGCAGAGAGGGTTTTAAATGAATTGGCATCCTCACCCAAAAAGGACAGGCTTCTAGCGGCTTGGCTACCTGTATCAGGTCTTTCCAGAGAGGAGTGGGGCTCTGCTGTGGATCTCCACCATCTCAAGCATTTCAGGAAAGCACTCTGCTTCTTCCTAGATAACTACACAAAACTTTTAAGGGTGAATGAGGTAAATGGCTATGGAGAATTCATCTCCTGCTGCCTCTTGTTCAAAAGGAGCTGATCTCCTCTGTTCTAGGACAGGAATACAGAGAGAGCTGATTCAGCTTCCCAAGGGTAAAAATAGCTAAGTGGACAGCTTGACGGGAACTTTGCAGTTCACCTGTTCATCCTCACATAGGGAAGGGAACTGCATAAGGGAGTGGATAAAAGCCTGCAAGGCCACTGTAACATCAGAGTTCTTTGGGAAAACCATCTATCAAAGATTGAGAAGAGGTGGGGAGCAGGCTTGTATTGAAAATAGACAGCTGCTTCATGTGCTTCTCCTTGAACTGTTGCCAGGGGATGGATACTCAACAGAAAGCCTCAGTGGCCCTGGTAGTGTGGCCAGGACTGCACTGTAGAACTCTCAGTGGGAGAATTCCCAGTGTCAGTGGGATTCCAGCAGATGACACCCCAGGGAAAAGACTCAGGCTTCCCATCACCATTTGCCAGCTTTCCTAAGTCCAGTGCTCCTGTCCGGCTAGCTTAAGGTGCACTTGCAGGTCAAGTTCATTTTCAGTTGCACAAAGCTGGGAAACTTCTCTGTCAATAACCACATTCATGTTGAAGTCATTCAGCTTCTTGGACATTTCAAGGTTTCTGAGCCTCTGCATTTGAATTTACAACTGGGCTCACTCATCCCAGGCAAGCAGACCTTCCTGAAAAGGTGAGTGGAGGGATAGAGGTGGCCTGGGGGCTCCTTGGCTGCCTCTGAATGTCCTTCTAGTGGCCTAATAAATCACAATCTACAGTTACTTTACTAAGGTTTGAAAGAAGAAAGGGAAGGACTTGACAATGGAGAGAAGTAGGACAGAGGTTTAAGAAGAAAGTACACACACACACACACACACACACACACACATGAATAAGAAACAGCTTGAGAATAGCAAACATGACCCAGTTGCCCATCTTCATTAGCTGAATTTGCCCTGTTGACAAATAGCCCCCACCAAGGGCAGACCCAGCAGACAGCAGGCACAGGCAGCATGCTCCATTCGCCCTCCTCCCAAATGTAAACTGTGGAATGCAGGAGACCTATACAGTGGGCACATGTGCTCTAAAAATACCATGCCTGCCCCTTTTCTGTGGGATCTGCTTCCCAGGCGACAGAGCCCTGAGGCCTGGGCTCTGCCCAGGGGAGGGGCAGGGGCCTCTGCACCCGGGCAATTACTGGAGGACCTGAGCAGCCAGCTGCCGGCCTCGGCTCCTCATTTGTGAGCGCCTTGCAAGGCACTGGTTCTAACTTTAGAACTACACTCCTAACTTTGATCTCCCAGCACTGCTTGGCTTTAGGCAAAACATAAACTTGAGAGCAGCAACATGTTTTTTAAATCTTATTCCCCTGGCAGTTTGAGAATAAGGACAAGAATTATTTTCAAATGAGAATCTTTGACTGCATAACACAGGCTTCCAAAATTAAGCAGAAACACATGGCTGCTCTTTATTATTAAATTTCCCTTGGAAAACAATGGTTTAAATTATGGGGGTTGGGACAGTTTGATAAAACTTTGAAATGTGAAGCCTGAAGTTTAAAATAAAAAATGTGTGTGTGTGAGTGTGTGTGCACGTGTGTGCTTATGTGTGTGTGTGTGTTTAAAAACCATTGTAGCTTTTTTCTAGCCCTGCCATTATTAATCTATTTCTTCCAATGTTTAAAATTTGAGTGCTTGAGGTATGAAATATAAATGACAATTCTTAAAGCTGAAAATCAGGTGCTAAGGGGTTTCCTGAAGTACAGAGAGAAATTTGGGCCACCCGATTAAAGTATCTCCCTGGAAAGCATAGTTTTAACGAGAAAGGTAGATTTTTAACTCTGTGAATCTGTACCTGATTTTATGTAGCATTTAGCAGGAATCAGAAATCTAGCAAAGTGAACTGTGTCACAATTAGGGCCACTGGCACCCTCTGTAATCAACATAAATCCAGATCTAGCTTTCTTCTTTTCCCCTAGCCATTCTAGAAAGGGATTTGGGCAAAAGGGTGTCCTTGGAAAGTGCCCTCTCTTAGACCTCCCAGGCACTATTTAATTCTTTCTTCCCTTTAAGGAATGAATCAATTACTACCTTCTCGATGAAGCCTTTCTGATCACCTCGTTTAAAAATGTCCCCACGTCCTCATCAGCTCAGATCCTTATCGTGCGTATCATTCCCTTGAAACTTATTTCCTGCTGGATGTGGTTAGTGATCTGCGGAGTGCGTCTCTTCCCTTTTCACTTACCTCCTATGGTCCTCAATGGCGAGAGTGAGATCTTCTGTGTTTTTTCTTTCTTTTTGTCTTTTTCTTTTTTGTATCTTTTTTTGGGCCTTGCTCAGCGCCCTGCACTAATGACTGGGTTCCTGTTCTGAGACCTGCAGGGGGACAATAGCAGGCTTAGTAGTGACGAGAAGTTATCTTCTAGCATCACCCAGAGGATGCCCTGGGGAACACGCACAAAGGAAAAAATACACCGAGTGGAGGCTGGGCAACCAGCTGGGCTCATGGGTGAATGGTAAACACCACTTGGAACCCTCAGCTTGTTGGAGAAATGAGGGGAGATGAGGGAGCCGTTGTCCCTACTCTGATTCTACAAATGACTTGTTTATTTGTTTTTTTGTTTTTTGTCAGTTCTCATAGCCCTGCTCCACCTTAGTCCCCTGGCCTGTTTTTAAGCTTCTCTGATTAAAGGGATGATTTCTGCACAGTGTATTGTTGGTCTTAATGATATCCATCCTGCACACACACACAGCCACCAGCTTCCTGTGCCATCTCTGCAGCATTCTGAGATATTAAGACCAGTTGTGGGAAAACAAGAGCATCATTCACAAAATTTTGTTTACACAACTGAATTCCAGTTTGGAATGATTACCTCTCTGGTTATAAGAATTTTCATTCTTTCTTGCAAACAGCCAAACCAGTAAGCTCACTCATCAATTAAGATAGAGATTCCATTGCCTGGATCACTAGAAAAGATTGTGGGTGCCCAGGTGAGTGCGGAAGAAACACATAATGCTGTCTTTTAAGAGCTTAGTATTCAAAGTGTGGTCCACAGACTAATGTCATCACCAGGGAGCTTATTAGAAACGCAGAATCCCAGTTTTCTCTCTGGACCCACTGAATCATAATCTCCATTCTAACAGGATCCCTAGAGATTCATGCACACATTAATATTGATCACAGCATCCCATAAAAGTTTTTTCACCACTAAAAAGTCTTCTCCAACTGTCTGTCACTGCTGCCTGAGCTGCTCATGGTAGAGAGTCACAGGATGAGACATACCCATTTTTTTCACATTGAAAGTGCAAGTTTATTCAGGAGTGGTGATTTATTAAGGCAAATCAGTTATTCACAGAGGTGCCTATAAAGACATTTGCTCCTTTCTAAGGAAAAACTACACTTGAAAGTGTGGGAAAGATGGAGATTATGCATTGTAACCTCTAGAACAATACGCAAATGGGAATTCCCAGGTAATGAGGATGCTAGTGTTGGGGGAGGGCTGCTTCCCTGACTTGTGCTGTCTGGGTGTAAACTCAGGAGACAGAACCCCTGCAATAGCAGACTTTGGCAGATTTTAAACAGAAAACAACCTTCCCAAATGGTTAAGCACATCTGGGAGGGTGTGGAAGCCATAGGAAGGAGTCTGGGAGCCACTGAAGATGAAAGCCAGGAAGGGAAAGTTGAAATGGGCCCATGGGCAGATTCAAGAGCTGAGACCTGGGCCGGTGGTTCTTCTCTGAGTCTGCGTGTGAAGGCAGATGCTTGTGCAAGCAGAGTGAATGTAAGCAGGTCAGAAACAATAAATGTCCTTAGTATTCATTTATCTGTGAGTATGTAAGGGACCACAGTAGCACTAGAATGATTTTCCCCTATTTCACTAAACCTTGGCTGCAGTACCTACATCCTTATGTGTTTCTTCTACCATCCTGGGTGTTTCTGGGAGACTCAAGGAGTGACCTGAATTCCATGAGGCATCATTCTGTTTCTTGCTCCATCTTAGGGTACAGCTTCTTATCCCAAAGGTCAGTGCCTGCATCATTGTGGTCCTACAACAGTCCCATAAGCTACTTCTAAAGCTAAATGAAATGGACTGGGGATTTAGCTCAGCGGCACAGTGCCTGCCTGGCAAGTGTGAGGTAGTGAGTTTGATTCCCAGTACCAAAAGAAAAATTAAAAATAAATAAAATAAAAAATAAATCCTAAATCTAAAGGAAATGTCCACTCTTTGCCTCTCTGTAAATAGTCTGCTAAGGAAGTCACTCAGCTGAGCTGTAGAGACCAAGGGATACAGAGTTTAGTGAGATCTTCCTTCTCCCCTCCCAGCTCCAGAAGCACCCGTGAAGCTCACTTTAAGTTTTCTCATAGGACCCATTCTCTCTGCAGGACTCCACAGTGTCTTTTTACAATTTGGCCTCTGTCCCTCCCCATTCCTGCCCTGCCAGGCCACCAGACATGTTGGTATATCTCTATGCCCTTGCCATAGATATGGTTCCAATCTTTTCTCCAGTGGAAACAAGAGAGAGATAGGAAGGGAAAAGACAAAAATAAAAATGGTCATGGGGTAAGAAGGAGTCAGAGAAGGGTGACAGGGACACAACTTCTGACTTCGGGGCTACAACAGCCTGCCACAGTTGTTCAGTTTGTTAATAAACCAAGTGAAATAACTTTAAAGTGAACTTCAAAAGCAACATAAAGGGACAGCAGCCTGAGGGAATGGCAGCAGTTCCACCCGCTTCTGCTCATTTATTCAACACCTAAAATGGTGTCTGGCATAGAGCAGGCAGTAAATATTTGCAAGTGAATGACCAAATGAATGCATGAATTTAGAAAACACAGGCTTAGTGAATGTGCAAGTTTTATGCTAAATGCTAGAATGCAACAGGAAATCGGAATCCATCCCCGCCCCACTGGAGATCCAGGGGAACACGCTGATGACTCCCAGGCCTAAGTATGGTAATGCACTGGCAGAGAGGGAGATTCTACAGGAATGCATGGGAAGGCCCAGGTAATTCACATGGCAGCAGCCTGGTGGCACTGGTGTGTGTGTGGGGTAGGGATTATAGGTGACCAAGGGCCAAGTCGCAGAGGTTGGGATACCTGCTAAGGGGACTGCCTCTTCTGTGAAGCATTTCCTTGGGTGCGTGACTATAAATATTATAGTGTCACAACCTGCTTTCCCAGCACTCCAGGCCAGGCCTGGATTCCCTCTATTCTAGGGAAAGCTCAAGTCTGCTGTCGATAGCAGACAGTCAGCACACAGACAAAACTAACCAGGGGCTGTGGTATGTACAGAAAAGGGGGTGGTTATTGCAGCTGGATTTCAGGGGTCCTTGCATTTTTAACCATGAACAGGAAGGAACAGGCAGATTTAAGCAGCGGAAGTGGTGGTTGACAGACAAAGGCTAACTTTTGGAGAATGAGTAAGCAGTGGAGGGAAGCAGTTTTCATAACAAAACCAGGGGAATTAGGCAGGTATCTGCAAAAATCTACTGCTTCAAAGAGAGGCTCAAGAGTCATCTAAGTTCCTTCATACAGGCGCTAAGACTGAGTTTGGTGAGGATTTCTTTGGGTGATAGGATAAAAGTTCAGGCACTATTCATTTGGTTTCAAGGCTGTCTTGCAACTCACCTTTGAGCTGGACGCAATTGTGTTGTGGTACATATTTCTGTTTGAATGCACGCCAGCACACATTCTACAGGCTCAGAGTTCTTTCATGCTCAAAGGGGAAGAGGTTCCTGTTCTTATATATTCTTTCATCCTAAATATGAGGCATTTAATAAGAAATTAGTGTTGGCTAAGGTTGGGGAGGGTCGCTCCAAGAGAAACGTACATCTTTTACAGAGGAGAATGGGTGCTTTTTTCATGAATGGATAACGGGAATTTGATGAAGTGTTTGCAACATTAAACGTTTCCTGGGTCATGCTTTAATTTACAGTGTTCCCCAGCCTCTATTTCCTTTTTTCTCTAACCAATCTCCACCCCACCCCACTCCATGCCACACCTATTCAGGCATTCAGTAGATCTGGTTTCCTTTCCCAAAGACTGGATCAAGTGGTGATGGTGGTTATGGAGTCAGGCCTCTCTGCAGCCTGGCCTGCTTCTTAAAGTGTCTCTTATCACCAAATGGCAAACCATTCCAAAGCAGAAGATCAATTTCAAGACAACTGGTCATTTTGAATATGGATACCTGGAGCAGTTAAGTACCTTAGAGATTTCCTCTACAGGACTTAAAGCTTTGAAAACAGAAACTAATAGCCAGCTTTTCAAAGGAAATAGTAACAGGTGTCCCCAGGTGAGCTCCAGACAGCCGAGTCTGCAAAAGCAAGTGCTTCTGCAGGTGCAGTGGCTTTTTGGTCATACGTCCAGACACAGGCTACAGAAAAGGAAGAAGAGTGTAAATCAGAGCAGACAGGCCCATTCAGCCATCCAAGCTGCATTTGTCTCCAGTACACAGGTGGACCCACAAGTAGAGAATAAAAACATAGCAGACGGGACTTTCCATGAGGAAGATGCTTCCCACAATAAGGCATTCAGAAACATAGACAAAATATTAGTGAATTCTCAGTCATTTAGCTAATGTCAAAACTGAAAGACTAAAATTGTCAGGATCCATGATAAGCATAGCAAAGATGAGCAGTAAGAAGTTGAAGTAGAGAGGGTTCTAGATTTAACCTGCAAGGGCTTAGGCTCCAGCACGTCTTGAGGACCTCTCAATGTTGAAAGAACTGGGCCTTAGTCTTGCCCTTTTTCCTTACCCACACTCCCTCTGAGTGACCACACTCAGCCCATGCCTTCGCATACTCTTTATGCACCAAAGGTTCCCAATTCTAAATCCCCACTCTGAGCTGTATTCTGAGCCCCAGATACCAAAAAAATCTTTTGGCCTGTCTGACCTCCTGGCTGTCTAATAAAGCTCCCCAAGTTAATGTAGCCAAACTTTAACTTCCTATTTCCCACTCTGCTCCATCATGCTCCCATTTCTCCCTCTCAGAAAGTAACCCTATCATTTACCCAGGTGCTCTGACAAAACCTGTAGAATTATCGTTATTTCTTTTCTTTCTCTCACATCTCACATGCAGTCCATAGACAAGTTCTGCCACCTCTTCCTTCTACATACATTTGACTCCTATGTCTTGTTGCATCCATCATTACCAGCCTTGTTTGAGCAGTACTGTCTCTTGGCCTAAAGATTCACTGTCCTCATGATTACTAACTTGATCCCACACTTGCCATTTCAGGCCTAGTCTCCAAGCTTTTTAAGAACACAAGTTAAATTTGCCTGTTCTGTTGCCCCAAGCTTTCAGTGGTACTTAGTGTCTTGGTTACTTTTCTCTTGTTGCTGAAATAAAATACCCAACACCCAAAATTAAGGAAGGAAAGGTTTATTTAGTTCACAGTTTGTGGAGGTTTCAGTCCATACTCAGCTGGCTCCAAGGCAGAGTGGCATATGGCAGAAGGCAATAGTTCACAGATACAGAAAACAGCAAAAGCAACAAGAGCAAAAGGGAGGAGTGGCAGAGAAGAGCAAGCCTCTTTCCCTCCCTTACACTGTGTGCAAACCATCTGCCCCAGGACGGGTGTAGCACTCACACCCATAATCCCAACACTGGACCATGGATCAATCATAAACTCTAGAAGCATGCCCCAGGACTGCATGAGACTTTGGGGTGACAGCCATACACAAATTGTAACACTTAATCAGACTGAAAATGAAGCACAAAGACATACACTGGCCTATGAACAACTTGACCCCATGGATCACTCCAACTCTCCTACTCTGTCTTCCATTTTTGCCACACCAGCTTCCTGACTATTCTTCAAAACACACTGTCTTGTCCCTTCCTCAGCATTTCAGTATGTTTCATTCTGTCACCTGGAAAGCTCTGCCTGAAGTTTTGCACATTGCTCGTTTCCCTGATATTTTCAAAACACTCTAATCACATGTTCCCTGTGCAGAGAAACATTTCCTAGCCACAGATGTTAAAGAAGACCACCCACGTACCCCTACCTCATCCTCTATTTCTTTATCTCATGCTACTTATCTTTATGGCACTTGTATGTAACATTTATCATATTTTTGGCTAGCTAGAATATTTTAACAGTCTCACTCTGGAAAATTTTAAGGATTTCTGGGCAGAATTAGTGTCACAGGTTTAATAGTGCCCCTCCCCCTTTCACTCCCACTCAGAACCTCAGCATTGAAAATAGGTTGCTTGAAGCTTAAATTGTTAAGAATTTCAAGACAAAGCCATTTTGGATTTAGGATGGGCGCTAAACCCAGTGACTGATATCCTTATAAGAAAAACAAGGAGATTTGCGCACAAAGATATAGTCATGGAGATGGAGAAGTCAGGTAATGTAGAGACAGAGACTGGAGTCATACAGCCCAAGCAAAGGGCATCAACTAATGTGTGTGTCCACCAGAAGCAAAAAAGAGGAAGGGTAGGATTCCTCCCTACAGTCTTCAGAGGGAACATGACACGGATGAGCCTGAATTTCAGATTTCTAGCGTTTAGACTGTGAGAAAATAAAGTCATAAATTTGTGGTGATTGTCTGCAGCAGACCTTCAAAAGTAATCCAGGAGAATACTCATTTTCTTTGATGCTTGATAACCAGGACACAAGCAAAAGACTCAGATCCTCTTAATCAGATGCCGTCTATATATGAGATGACCACTAGGGATCTGAGCCACTTGCAGGTAATCTCTAGGCGTCTTGTGCAAATCTCTGAAAAACAGAATCCATGAGCTAATAAGATGAATGATGCTTGATACCTTAAATTTGGGGTTGTCTGTTCTTCAGCAGTAGTTTTGCAACAAAAACCAAAATATTTCCTCTCCAGTGTAAGGCTTGGAGAGAGACGGAGAGGAGTACTGAATCAAGCCTTTGTTGAGATGATGGGTCTGATAGTACAGCTATGTCTCAGATTTCCCAGGGTAACATCAGAGACCCAAAAACATGAGGTCCTTCAGGGTACAGTATCTCCTGGAATACTGAAAATTTAGAAAAATGACTCCAAATTCTTGGTATAAGAATCTTGTACTTAAAAGAATCCTGTTTCCTTTGCTTCGATAATGATGAAAAATAAACACCAGGATAGCACCAGACATTCTCCTCATCACAGTTTCACAAGTCCTCTTTATCTCTCTGCAAAGTGAGAATTATCATCTCCATTTTATAAATGAAGCCTGATGAGCGAAGAAACTTAGTTCTTGCTTTGAATCCTGAAGAAATATGAAGTCCCAAGTTCTGGCAATCCATGTCTCAGAGTTATCTTGGAAGGCTGGAATGCTAAGTGATCTGCATGATCCTCTTTCATGATATTTTAAAGCTATCGCCAAGGGCAGTGTTGTCCCAGAGGCAGCTTAGGGTGGTTACCAGTGTGAAAGAAAACTCAGGGTGCCTGCAAAGCCCACAATCGGAAGTTCAGAGCGACAGGTCATAAATTATTTTTATAAAAGGAAAGGCCAAGCAAGGGACCGTTTTAGCAGCAGTCTGGCATCTCCATCCTGCAGCCTCGGCTGAGTTTGTACTGAATTTCATGCTTCAGGGCAGAAATTCATACCAGAAAACTGTTCTGTGGTGCATTTTTGTGCAGCTGGATAGAGCCAAGATTTTCTCCAATTTAAATGAAATGATGCCTAAATTCATATTTATTAAGATATCAATAAGGCAGCCCCAGAAAAAACTGATAAGTACCCATAAGGTAAAGAGCATAACCAAGAGCTTATTCATATCACTAAAATGAAAGAAAATGGTGGCCTTTTTGGCTGACACATCACATCTTCAAGCTAGTGAGAACTGTCAAGTTCTATGATGAAACCTGAAACAAATGCCCTTGTAAGACTGTGAAACTATTTAAAATAATCAGTGCCAGATTATTAATTTGGCACTCTCCCAAAGATATTGCAAGGACCTGCTATCTTTCATGAAAATATAGACAATCGAACCACCCCACTAATCAGAAATCTAAATAGGGAACCCACCTAAAATTTCCGCTTTCTAACCTACAAGCAAAACACCATCTAAACTCACTGCTTCATTATGAGAGAAAAACTGAGCTCATGAAGATAAAGGGGATTTTCCAGGAAATATTAATTTGCTTAAGTGGAGATAGAGAGCTCAGGGCCGAAAGATGAGGAGACAAGGTCTCTAGCCCTTGAGAGCTGCATGGCCTATGGTGGGCCCATTCCTCTTCCTGATCCTTAGCTTGTTTCCACATCTCCAAAATGGAGATGCTAATGGTTCTCACCTCCTACCATCACTTCAAGGAATGAAACATCAGATGTAGTGCACCTGGTGCAGAGTAGATGCTCAATCAGTTACTTGCTACATTCTTTCCCAGAGTCATACAATCATGCTCTGGCTGAGCTGGGATGAAAATCCAAATCTCCAGACTCTCAGACTCATATCATGCCACTGGAGCAGAAAAGCATTATTTGGCTATCTCCCTCCCTATGTCCCAATCATTTGGGACACTGGCTAACACCTCATGAGTTAAATAAAATATAAATAACTTCAACAAATCTTTTGTTTTTTCAAACAGATAAAATTCAGAACCCATCTTATAACCCTCTGCTGAATCCATGAGACTGTAGGCAGCTTCCTTTGGGACAAACATTTTCTGGCTAATTAAAATGAATGTTGTATCGATGAAAGATTATTTTAAAATGGCTCTGATAGTGTTTAGACATTGTCATAACATCAGCCGGTGGATCACTAATTTGCAAATTTTACTAAAGATCTTGCCAATTAAAACCCCTTCTAGACACTCTCAAACACACTGTCAGTGACAGCTGATAGACCACATGGTAAAGACATGATCACATTAAAATCACACAAGACTGTTCTCCCTGAAAGGGCTGAGGGAGAGAGACAGGGCATGTCCCCGAAATGGGTGCCACTGAGTCAGCCCAGCCAAACTGCCAGAAAGGAAGCAAATCTTTGAGTTTTATTTTACCCTAACTGCTTTCCAAAACAAACAGTGGAACGTCTCAAAAGTTCTATGGGAAACGATTGTCCTGAAAATTTTTTCCTGTGTGTCTCTCAGGGACAGAAGCTAACAGAAGTGTCTCTAGACAAAATTGAAATTCATAAAGATGCAGGACAGCTCACCTGGGGCCCAGTGGACTTCTTCCAGAGCTCTCTGGAACAGTTTGCTCTCCTCGGGGGGTTACAGAAGACACAACAGTAGGGTCAGGCTGTCTCTAGGAAGTCACTCCAATTAACAGCCACAGTAAAGTCCTGTAAAAGACAAGTTCTGCCCAGAAGTGGATCACTGGGGGAAATTTTCCAAATTTGGAAGTTAAAGTAATATGACATATTTAAATGGACAGATTTCATATGCATAACTCTAGGTAACAGCTAACATATATTGAGTGCCTGCCATGTGCCTGATGTCATGTATTCATTGCAGCTGCCCTGTTAGTTTGGTGTTGTGATTATCCCCAAAGGACAATGAGGAAATCAAGGCTCAGTGAAGTTACAGACCTCACCTTTATTCACATAATGGCTGCACAATAATGCTGGGATTCTGAACATCATCTTCTTGGCTTCAAGAGTAAAACAAGGGTGGTGGTAAAACAGGGTGATATATCTGGACTTATCCTTGAGATTCCTGATCTGCCCATATCCATGAACTATGATGGTCTTTTCTGACATGTGTAATATTTCTCTATTCGAGGAACTATATCAAATTATACAAGTGCAGCCATATATGAGGCTACTGTGTAGAAATATTTTATAAAGCAAGGCATAGTTAAAGTTTACTGAGTCTCCAGATCAATATATAAGATTGTCTATAAAGAATGTGAAATTAAAATGACTTTATTAAATAAATAGGTAAGTAAGAGGGTACTGCTGTTTGCATAACTACAGTTGTGTAATATGTTACCCTAAGGTTTAGTGGCATAAAAAGCCATGAATTGCATGGCTGGAAACTGGACAGACACAGTGGTACAACTTGACCTTAGTCTATGAGGCCTGGGTCCATAGCTAGAGGATTTGAAGCTGATAACCGAAAGGTCCCTCATTGCTACGTCTGTAGGACGCTGCTATGCACTGCAGGCCTCAGCTGCTCCCCACGTGAGAATATTCATGACCTCTCTAATGGAGAGCTAGGTTCTAAGGGTAAGCGTCCTAAGAAAGAAGAGCCAGGGAACGTTCTGTCACTCCCAGTTTTACCTGGCTTGGAAGTCACACGCTGTTATTTCCAACAGTGTGCTCATCAGAAGCAAGCAACTAAAGCCACCACTGATCAGGGCAGGGGAATCAGACTCCTCCTTTCATCAGGAGGAGTTCCAAAGTCCTGAGGGAAAAAAGGTGAGGCTGGAAATACTGCTGAGGCCACTTTCAGAAAATAAAATACACCACCAGGAAGAATACTTGCTATATTTCAAAAAACAAATTTCTTGTATACATACTATATGAACAGATGAGTTGCACTCATTTCACCTTAAATATCCTTATTCATTCTCTAAAGAAAACTTGAGGTGCACTATATTACCTATAAAGCATTTTTATGTTTTTATTTTGTAAAAACAATCCCTCATAATGTGCTACCTGGAAACTATTAGCTAAGTAGCCATATATTAATTTCAAAGCTAATACTATTATAGGTGTCTTTAAATATTAGATTGCAGTGCACTGGAAAATTTAAATCACCCTTTTCTTCTCTATGAGTTGAGAGTTTTTTTCAATGTGCAAAAAACATCCTGTCTTTAGGTTGAGACCTCTTTCTAAATCTAGAACTTTCTCCTATCTTGAACAACGAAGACCACCGAGGGTCAAACGTTCCTTCCCCTTTTCCTGAGTAGGCAAAAGTGAATCTAACACATCCTGAAAATGTGCAGAGAAACATTTCCTAAGCAGAAGAAAAATGTGACTTAATCCCTTCCACTAGACCCAAAAGACAGACTACTACCCGATTTTAAAATATCTGGAGATTTTTCAGAGATGTATCTACTTATTGATTTCTAATTTAAATTCATCATAGCCAGAGAACACACTTTGAATGATTAAATACTTTTTGGTTTATGTCCCAAGGTATAATAAAATTTCCATGTACACCGAGAAAAATCTTTTTTTTTTTTTTTTTTTTTTTTTTGGTTTTTCTCCGGTACCGGGAACTCACGACCTTGCGCTTGCCAGGCAGGCGCTTTTGCCGCTGAGCTAAATCCCCAGCCCCCACTGAGAAAAGTTTGTATTCTGATTTGGAGTAGAATTTTCTATAAACATCAATTAGATGACATTGGCTGGTTGCATAGTTCAAGTTTTTATATCAGTACGGATTTCAACATACTTATTCTGTTATTGAGATAGCAGTATTGAAATCTATGACAATAACTTAGAGTTTATCTATTTCTTAAAGTACTATCAGTTTTTCTTTCACTCATTTAGAAATTCTCTTATCAGGAAAATAAATGTTTATGACTATTACATTCTCTTGATGAATTTTATCCTTTACCTTTATGAAGTGAACTTCTTGATACCTGAGAGTCCTCTTTACTATCAAGCTAACTTCATCCTAAAGTAATATAGGTAGCTTTAACTTCTTCATTAGCGTTAGCATGTTATCTAATTCAATTAACTTTAAACTTATTTGTGTCTGCAAAGTGTCTTTCAAAGGCAGTATGTCATTGAGTCTTTTTAAAAATCAATCCAATAATATCTACCTCTTAATGGGGTGTTACAGCGTTTTAACCTTGATGTGATTATTTTTATTGTTAGGTTCAAGTCGATCATCTTGCTATTTGTTTTCCGTTTTTCCCATCTGTTCTTTGCTCCCTTTTTCTTTCTCTGTCCTCCTTTGAATTAACTGATTTGATGTTTCCTTTTTTCTCCTTTGCTGGCTTCATAGCTATGTCTTTTCTTTTTATATTATTGGTGGCTATCTAGTGGTTTATATATAATTCACTGACAGGTACCTTCAAATAATATTAGACCATTATCTAGAGTGTATAAAAACTCATACAATTGTATATCTCAATTTCTCTATTTCTGGCCTCTGTATTATGCCATTTATATTTGTGTTCACCCTATATTACATTATTATTACTTTTTGCTTAAATGGTCATTAATCTTTTAAGAGATTTAAGTAGTAAGAAAAGTATTTATATTTACCTATATAATTCTTCATTTGGGTCAGAGTTTTCCCACCTTATTGCTACCAACATTCTTTGTTGTTGGGGAAAGTGATGTGCATTACAGGATTTTCAGTACATTCCTGGTTTCTATCCACTAGATGTTATAACATTCTGCATACACTTCCCCAAGCTGTGACAACCAAAACTGTCTCCAGATATTACCAAGTATCCAAGGAACAGGAATAAAATCACCCTCAGTTGAGGGTGAATATCCATATATTTATATTTATAATTGGTATCATTTTCTTCTTCTTAAAAGACTTCCTGTAATATTTTGTTGATGAGGGTATGCTGGTCATAAAATTCTTTTAATTCTGTATTTCTAAAAAAGGTTTCATTTTTACCTTGGTTTTCCATTTTTTATTTTAAAAAATATTTTATTTTCTAGCAAAATACCAACAACATAGACAAAAACAAAACAAAGCAAAACCAATAAAAATGATACAGGGTTTCAGAAATTTGGTCACTATTTTCCTCTACCTATTGCAGTGGGAAAGTTCCCTCAGCTTTAAACAAGTGAGGGAGGTGATTCCGATCGTGCACTGGTTGCTAGATTACCACCTTGTTCATTGCCAATGTAATTTCTAATCTGCGCCTGAGACATGGGAGTCTTCAGGCAGCAAAAGCCCTATGGCTGAGCTCCTGTCTTTAGGATGAGACCTCTCTCTCTAAATCTAGAACTTTCTGCTATCTCCCTGGGTCTTCTCTTCTCTCCTGGAACACTTACTGGCATCTTGCCTCTTTCTACTCTAAGGGACTCTCTCCTTCACTATTCTCAGAGGTTCTCCTCCCTCTGCTTTTCCTTCTTCTGGACATATAATGCAATCTACAAGTTTGTTTATAAAGAAAAACAAATAAGAAAATCAGGCTGATAACTGCAAAGATCTGCTTTTCAACATGTAAAAAGTAAAGCAAAGAAATGCCAATAACAATACCATTTGCTTGAAAAGAAAACCAAGTAGAATATTTGGAAAGCAAAATTCAAAGGAACATCAAAGATTACTCTGCCACCTATATAAATTGTAATATAGATGGAAATGGAATCGTGCATGTAGATAAAGTACTATGGAAACAGTTAAAAGATCTTAAAAGATAAGAAAGTACTCAAGGACAAAGAAAAGGAATTCCAGGGAGAGGAAGAAACTTGTTCAATGACTACAGGTTGTGGGCTATCCTGGCAGAAGTAGGAGAAAGAGAGGCCTTTGTGTGACCGTGTGTGCAGAAGAAGTAGGGGAAGATTATTATCAAGGTTAGTGGACAAAGTCATAGGCAGTAAGAAAAGAGCCTTTAGGGCTGAAGTAATATAAGCAGTTCTATTTTGAATTATTATGTGGTCATCAAAAACTAGGACACAGCAACTATGGCAAAATGTTTAAAAACCACTCATTTTCTATTGTTGTGAAAAGATTACCACTTAACAATGCATTTCATATTGCACAGTTCCTGTGGGTCAGGAATCCTGGCACAGCTTTGTCAGATCCTTTGCCCAGGGTCTTTCACAAGCCTAAGGTTAGTGTGTCACTAGGGGTGGGGCCCATCCAATGGCTGAGTAGGAGAAGCTATTCTCCAAGCTCTCAGAGCTTGGTGGCAGAGCTCACTTCGTGGAGCGTTGCCAGACCATGGGCCTCACTTCCATTCTGGCTTCAGTTCCTCATCAGTGATCCCCTCCATGGGGAAGCTCAGAACACAACTTGTTTCTTCAAAGCCAAAGCTAGCAAAACAGAAGTTACAGAAGTATCCCATGAAATTAATCATAGAGTGAAATTCTACCACCTTTGCTATATTTTATTAGTCAAAAGTAAATCACAGATATCTCAACCCCATGTTCAAATTGAGGGTGTACAAGGGAATGAATACTAAAAGAAAGGAATTGTGAGGCACTATCTTTCAATCTGTCTACACAATAAAAGAAATTACTGGCAGCTGTCCTCTTGCTTATAGTAACAGGTCACAACTGCTGGTCTAGCTAGGTCAATGAGTAGAAACTCTAATTGTCATGACACTGCACATGTGTCTCCAAATCAACAGCCACCTGTCCAAGTTGGGCTCACCTCCAAGCACAGACAGTTAGCCTTTTCATGAATAAAGAAAGAGTTCATTTATACGATAAGAGATAAATATTTTTGAGCTTACATAAAAATCTTGATTTGTTGAAAAGCCAGAGATATTTACCAAGCCTGATTTCTTCTTTTAAATGCAAAACATACATTCATGAGGATCACACAGAATTCATGTATGTTAGCACTTGACAATGACTAAAGAAATAAGACATTGTCTGTCAAGTTAACAAGTAATTATAATAAAAATACAAATTAGATCTGATTTAATAACATTTCAGAGCTCTTTCTTTTCTTTTCTTTCTTTCTTTCTGTTCTTTCTTTCATTGTTGTTACTGGATCTGATTCCAAACTTTAGGCTCATATCATAAATCAGTTAGGATCTGAAGCTTCTCCTCTGAGTCCTTGTGAAAACAGGTCTGAAGATTATTATCAAGGTTAGTGGACAAAGCCCATACACATGCGTTGCAGATCTATCTGTTCCCCAAAACCTCACTGCATGGCACCCTGGAAATACTACTTGACCATTCTATGCTTCATTGTCCTCATCAAAAAATTGATAGCATCGGACTAAATACTCTCTTTCAGTTCTAACAGTCTATGAATACATGCTTTTCTTACCGTCCAATCATCTTGAATTATGCCCAATTGTTTTAGTCTAAATTTGAAAGGCCTTTGGGGGCTTGTAATTTGCAATCAGTCACTTCAGAATGAGTGTCAAGAGAACAGTCTCAAGTATAAGATATACACTGACTGCAAAGTGGATCTGTGGAGCCTTTAAGGGGCAATCCACTGAGTGCAGAGCAGTGGTTGAAATCCAGCTGTGACAGTGACTGGTCTCCGTGTCAAGTGTAACTTGTACATTTGCTCAGAAACTTTCTAAGGGTCCTGACAGATTTCCAGACTGTGTAATTATGGACTTCTAGTCCTTTTTCTGTGCAACTCCAAATGGTCAGCTAAGACAGGCTTAGCTCACTCCTATTCTAGACTACAGAGGCCAGGCTATGCTCTTTTATGCCCTTAGCTCCCTTGCCACCCATATGTATAAAGAGTATGTCTTGCCCACACACATGGTTTGGTAAGCTTGTTTCACTACTCTTTTGTTTAATAAATGCTAGCTGTGCAGTTTCTCTGAATGAGGGCATTTATCAATAAATATGCAAACGTAACATCATTAAAACTGCAATAGCTCCTCTAAAGCAAGAGCAAAAGATACAGAGGCACAGAATGGGGAGACGGAATCTAGTCTAAGACAAGCATTACTGAGGAAATGATTTATGAGTAGTTATTATGCTCAGCAGTAACAGAAAAAGGTAGAAGGATGCATGTTATAGTTTGTGTCTAGATGTCCCCCCCAACCCCCAAAGCTTCATGTGGTTATAGGGCTTTCTTCAGAGGTAGCTGAATCCAGAGTGTGTGATTGATCAGTAGTGCCATGTTGGGATTAAGGGTTCTGGGATTAAGGGCTTTAATGCTACACCCATCATAGGGCAGGTAGACTGCGTGCAATATAAGGGAGATAAAGAGGTTTTTCCCCGCTCTCTCTCTCCCTCCTCTCTTGTTCCTTTGGTATCTTCTGCTGTTATGAACAGTTGCCCCTCTGCCATGTGCCACCCTGCCTTGGAGTCAGCCAATCACAAGCTAAAACCTCCTCCCACTGTGACCTAAATAAACTTTTCCCCCTTTAACTTTTGGCATCACATATTTTGTCTCAGCAATGAGAAAAGTAACTAGGACAATGCAGAATGTCTGATGTGTAATGATCAAGGGAATGATGGTGTAAGAGGAGCCTAGGAAAATGTCAAAGTCAGATAATGAAGGTACTTCAATCTAGAGAGTTCATTGAACGATCTTAAACTGAAGAGTAATATCCAGTTTGCATTTTCATGAAGTACCTCTGACAAGAGTTGGAGTCAGCAAAAGCTCAAAAAGGAGGATATTTAGTAGGCTAGGCAAGAGATCTCAATAACTTATACAAGGTTAGAAAAAAACTAATGATGGAGAGAAATGGTGAGATTCAAGAGATAATTCAAAGTTCTGATCAGCAAGAGTTAATGATCGATTCAGAAGAAGTTAGGAAGTAGAGCTTCTAGGTTTCTGGACAAGTGAGTGAATGGCAGTGACTTTCACTAAACCAGAAAATGAGGGCAAGTCAAGCTTAGAGAGTAGGACTATGAGTATAGGTCAAGCCCACTGAGGGTTGAAATGTCTTTGCAACCTCCCATTAGATGTGATAAGCAGGTATATTCACAATGGGTAATTGAAATATATAGTGAATTCTTACATTGTAATCCCCCTCAGAATACTCCCCCTTGCTTCAAACACACATTTATTTTATGAAATATATAGTGAATTTTAATCCCCCTCAGAATACTCCCCCTTGCTTCAAACACACTTATCTCATCATTCTTTCCACTTTAAGAAGCAGTCCTTTTTCCTGACTGCCTTCATGAGGTGTAGTCAAAAATACAGTGAATGTTGCTGCCAGATTCCATCAAATGAAAAGGCAGGATTGTAGGGCTGTGGATATAGGTCAGTGGCACAAGCACCTGCCTGGCAAGTGCAAGGTCCTGAGTTTGATTCCTGGTTCTGACAAGAAAAAAAAGGGGGCAGGCTTGTAAAACATTAAATGTGTCCTCATCCACCTTATTCATTGGATCTGGCACAATGTGGCTTCTGGCTCATCCTCATCAAAGCCAAAATAACCATGGAAAGTAAAAGTTTTAAATGGATTCAGGACATCAAGGCAGCCACAACAGCAAAACTCAACACACTCAAGAAGGAAGACTTCTAAAACTGCTTCAGAAAGTGTCAAGAATGATGAGATAAGTGTGTTGAAAACCATGGGAAGAATTTTGAGAGGTTTAATGGCAATGTGTCATTTAGTGTAATAATTTTCTGAACTGTAAATGTTCACTGTATTTTTTTGCATACCTTGAGGTTCAGAAAAAAACTCCTAATGCAGGAATAAATATTTGGGAACCCTAAATCCAGAGATGATAACTAAAGACTCAGATATTACATATTCTATCTAGGAAAATAATGTAAAGTGAAAAGAAGAAGCAGAAACAAACATTGAAGGACCATCATATTCTAGGAGGTAAAGAAGGATGACATTTTATGGGAAGTTGGCAAGGTCTAGACAGTTATGAAAGTCAAGAAAAGAGATATGCAGATATTACTAAGAGATAGTCAACATTTATGAGACAACCAGATATTCACTATGATGAGATTTGAAGGATATTCTTTGCATTTAGTGACATAAAGGTTATAAGTGACTAAAATCATGTCAATAAAATGTTGGGAACGAATGAAGAAGTGAGTGAAGGATGATAAGAAAAAAGCTATAATTAGCTAGAAAAGGAAGGGATGGAAGTGGAGAGATCAGGTATCACTGAGGGAAAGTGATGAAAAGACTTCATAGTGGTGCAGTACTGATGGAAGAAACCAGTGAAAGTAGAGATTACAACAGAGAAGAGAGATGTTCTACTGGAAAACAAGAGTGAACCCCGGGCAGAAGAGGAGGACGGGGTAACTCTTTATTCCAGCAGGAGCGTGATAGGAAAAGATGGGTGAAGACACAGACAGGCTTGAAAGTTTGGTAGGAAAAAAGTTGGAATGAATGTGAGTAAAGGTGCTCCTTTGAAGTAACCTATGTTTTGGACAACGCATGATCCAGAGAAAGGAAATGGTGACAGAAGCAGATTCTTATGTTAACTTTTCTTTTGAATATGGGAACTATCATCTTGTGTTGTCATGTTCTTAGCAGCAAAGTGAAAAAATTTTACTTTGGTGTTTACTTCAGTACCAGATAGATTTTTAATGGCTTGCTTCACTGAATTCAGTCTGACTTTGGTCTGGGAGGTGACTGTTTTCTGTTTATTAAGATAACGTATTTTATCCACATGAACATAATCTCAAGTCACATTTTCAAAAGCATGGGGTTTATTTTTTTTTATTTTAAAGAGAATTAGGGAAAAAAAAAAACAATAGCAAAACAAAGGTTTAAATATGTTATTAATAGTCATTTCTTTCCCAATTACCCCATAGAAGATTTAGCTTCGTGGCTCTTAAGTGTTTTGCAATGCCATGCTAAATTTCAGGTATTACTGGACATTTCACTATTGAAGTGACTTCAGCAATCACTCAGATTCTAACCATTCCATGGGGCAGTCTCAAAATTTTCTGGTGTTTTTCCAACAGTTTCAAAATGTAAATGTAGCCAGTGCATCACAAGTAATCTAGAGGGTAACAAATCTCCCGAATTCCAGAATTATCACCACTTTAACCAGCATCACTTGGGGTTTACTAATTCCCGTTTTATTTCCACGGTCAGTCTTTGTCCTGGTTCTTATTTCTGACATGCCACACACCCTTTAACTTAGGACTCTTTTTGGCTCTAGACTCTAAAATTATGTTTATTTTTAAGTTTTTCTTTGATTCTGGAGACTTATTAAGACATTAATGAAGAGAGCAACTCGAAGGATGTCAAAGAAGTTTCCAGTGAAGAGTTGCCAAGAATCAGCCTGATTACAGGGCCTGCCTATGAAAATAAAAGAGACGGATTGAGCTCTATAATTAAATCTCTAGGTGCTTGAGATTATACAGCTTTCCAAAACAGATAAGATGAAGCCAATATAGGTGATTATTTAGGGATATTAAGCAAGCCAAGCCAAAATGCAGAATAATAACTCAGAATTTGGAAGGATATTTGATTAAAAAGCAACCGTTGAAAGTATTTATGCTAATGTGAATGATGACCTTCTGTTACCTGAAAAATGAAAGCCCTTTTGTCCCACTTGCACTAAACTTTCTTCCTCCATTTCTGTTAGGAATGGAGCATTTTTTTATACTGTCCCCCTTGACTCAAATGATCCTATTGAAACATAGGCCCATGGGGTGGTGTATAAGATTCAATTTTTCAGGAGACTTGCCAATTTATTTACCACCAGTTCTATACCACTACATTGGAGTTATCACCATGGCAGCACGATTGTCCTGACATGCTTATTGGCCTCCAGGTATAGTCAACATCACACAAAGTAAGACATGCTGCTTTACTCTAGACAGTGGACCAGGCAGAGGGCTGCCCATGGAAGTAGCATATGGAAAAGGAAATTCCCAGAAAATCAGTTCTGCTAGAAAAGGTATTGGGTCAGGAGTAATTTGAGCCAAGAAGATGAAATGCTAGGAACCCAAGCTAGCAAAAAGAGACTGGATCATGCACCTGACTGAATAAATAAGGCATGGACATAATGACAAGAAACAATGATGTATCCATCCAGATGTCAGATGGGTGAGGTTGACTGAACAATAAATGAAGACCATGAATACCAGGCAAGGCATGTACAGACATGTTTGCTCTCAGTTGCCATTCTCACTAGACATGATAGTATATGTATAAGGAATACACATTATTGAAAACACAGTTTCATTTAGTTTCACAAAAGTGTTAGTTTCATATTAAAATATAAGTGTACAAAAGGCATGATAGTAGATTGACTATTGTGATATGTCAACTTGACTTGAGTGAGAACCACCTGGCAGATTCGTAAAGTTTTTGGTGTCTGTCACTGATTGACATGCATGTCAGCAAACTGAGGTAAAAACCCAACCCAGATGTGTTGCACCAGTCAATAGGTATACAGTCTAGATAGAAATAGAAAAGGAAAGAAGGAAGTGTTCCCCATTTTGGAGAAGCTCTGGTCTCTGCCGTTAACTTTGGACATTGTCTACCAGCACAGATTTTTCTGCATTCCAGTGTGCACTTTTCAGCCTTCCTGTAACACTATGCATGAGTGACTCTGCAGTAAGCTTTCAGATCTTCAAAATCCCAAAGGTACTAGATCCTCAGACTTTGGACTGCATGTATAACCAATGGACTCTTTAATTTCTGATTCCATAGGTGGTCACTGGGAAACTTCTGCTTCAGATCCTATAAGACTACCTAATGAATCCATTTGTATAATTATACATATTTTTTATTGATTTTGTTCCTCTAGAGAATTCTAACCAACACAGAGACAATATACTAAATTTTGTTTTCTCCTGAAAATTCTACCTGTGAGTTTCATAAGAATTTATCCAGTACATCAGGATAGACCTCACAATGTTCCACATTAGTATTGTTTTACTGAATACCTCCTATAGATGTGTTTAGTTTTTTAAGTATTATGTTATGTGACTTTCAACCCAAGAGAGAGTCATGATACCAAACACTGTGACATCTGTTCTTTTTCAGTCTTAATTATAGATTATGCACCAAGAAACTAAATTTCATAGTTAATGGCCTTTCATAGAAAAATTTGTCATGTCCCATTGCACAGTAGGCTGAACATAGGTAATACTGTTCTTTCTGTTTCAAAAAACTTTAAGGATTTTACATGCTTTTACCACAAAGAAATAATGTTTGAGAAAATAGATATGCCTGTCCTGATTTGAATATTATACAATATATGTACATATAAAACATCACATAGTGCCCTATAAACATGAAACACTTTTAAATTTTGATTTTTAAATGTAAATTTTAATGACAGCCAGCAAAATTTTGTAAAAAGAAATTCGTCATTCCCTTGCCTCAGCCTCCTTCTTCCACAAGCCATTCTCTCACCTTCTCCAGACCTGTTCTCAATTCTCTCTCCATTGCTACCTACTGATTCTTTCAGCTTGACCTTCCCAAGCCTAGATATTACATCTGTTAAGGTTTGTACCTTGACATCCCCAAAAACCCTCATGCAGCCATAAGTGGGGCATTTTTGAGGGGGCTGTGTTTATAGTATGTGAAAGTGGCTAAGGGAGTGACATGGAACTAAAAGTGTGGGTAATGGAAGCCTGGGTTTGGGTGGCACCAATCAATAGGCTCGAAGCCCAGATAGAATATAAAGGGACACAAAGAAAGCCGGCTCCTGTTATTGCTTTCTGCTTGCTGCTTTTCTGTCTCCTGCCTGCTATACCATGAACTATTTCTCCCCTTCCTGCCCCTCTGGGATGCCACCCCACCTTGGAGCCAACCAACTGTGGGCTGAAACCTCTGCAAACTGTGAGCTGAAATAAATCTTTCCTTCGGGTATTTTAACTCAGCAACAAGAAGAGTAGCTGAGACATCTAGGTTCTAAACATTAATGCTCTTCCCCAAGTTTTACCAGAGCATGATCCCAAGCCATGGTGATCTCTGAGAAGTGAAAGGATGCTAGGAGAAATTGTGTGTAACCGCACATGAGAAATGCTGACTTAACAGTTTGTGAGCACATATGGAAGATGGTAAACAACACTGAAAGGCAGTTTGTACCCAAAAGAAAAGTATAGACCAACGAACAGGGCACAACATGGATCACATAGGCCAAGGACAGCCTTAGGGAGCACCTGTGAGCTGGGCCTGAATGGCTGAGGAGGCTGAACCGAGGAAATTCAGGTGAGCAAGCAAAAGAAGAGTCTATCTTGGAGTGGAGAGAAGTGAAAATGAGCAAAGGTGCAGGAATGAGCCAACTTTTCTCCAGTATGACCAGAAAGAAAATATATCTAAAAGTAATGGCAGGTAGGTAGGAGTTCCAACTCTGGAATCACTTGTGCCAAGGGGAGTGGGCACATTATCAGGTAACCACCGTGGGATGGACTGTGTAGTGACCACTAACATGGTAAACCTTTGACAAAGGGCAGCTAATGTCAGAGCCAGAAGAGAGGAACGGGCCCTCTCTGAGTCACTTTCTCATACTGAAGACACAATTCCCAGCGCCACAACTTAAAGGAGGAGAGGTTTATTTGGCCCCACAGTTTATAGTGGTTTCTGCTTGCATGGTTGGTAACATGATGGCAGAGGCTGGGCAGAGGAAAGCTGCTCACCCTATGGAAGCTGGGAAGCAAAAAGAGTGAAAGGAAGAGCCAGGAAGGGAAACATACCCTCCAGGTCATGCCTCCAGGGACCTGCCTCTTCCCACCAGCTCCCTTCTCTGAACAGCAAGTCAGCTACACTGCTCACACAGTCCCATCCCACAACACCAACCCCTGCCTCTGAGCACATGAAGCCTTGAGGGAGCATCAAGATATGAATCATAGCAGGCACTAAGATGCAGGGGTAGGACAGGGTAATTATTTAATATCAGAATTGAAACTGGCTTTATAGCCAAGTGAATAGGAAGAAACTCTGGAATAGGTCAGTGGTTTCATTTGTTGAGATCAGTATGGGTACAGGTGTATGATGATTAATCTTGTGCATCAATTTGCCTGGGCTACAGGGTGCCCAAATTAAACCTTCCTTCTGGGTGTGTCTGTACAGGTGTTTCAGGATAAGATTAGCATTTGAACCAGCAGACTCAGTAAAGTAGATGGCCCTCCCCAACATGGGTGAGCACCATCCAGTACATTGACAACCTGAAAAGAATAAAAGGTAGAAAAAGAATGAATTGGTTCCTCTCTTTTTCTGCCTTGCTGCTTGAGTGAAGACACCACATCTCCAAAGTGACATTTATATCCTTGGCTTCCTTGATTCTCAGACCTTTGGTTTCAGAATGAATTATACCACTGGTTTTCCTGAGTCTCTAGCTTGCATACAGCAGATGATGTGACTACTCAGCCTCCATAATGATGTGAGCCAATTCCTCACACTGTGTGTGTGTGTGTGTGTGTGTGTGTGTGTGTGCATGCACACAAGTGTGTGTATGACAGTATTGATTCTGTTTTTCTACAGAGCCCTGATTAATACGTGAGATTTCTGTTAGACAACTATGTAGACTAAGTTCTTGAAAGCACTATTCTAGGTTGGGTGAGCCTCACAAACTAAGAGTGGTAGTTTAATACAGTAGTTTATTAATCTCAGCAGTGAAATGGGATCAATGGGGGTTTTTTAGTAGAGAAACCATGTGAAGAGAGCGATAGCTTGAAAAAATAGTATACATAAGTATGAATTGTGCATATAAATAAATATTAAATTAAAATATATTTAATTAGTAAATAAGTAGCTATTTATTTACTCTGAGTATTTGTTGAGTGCATACTATTTATCCAGATCTGGTGAAAAAAAAAAGTAGATATATAGTTTGGACTTCATGGACTCTATAATCTACTGAGCAATAATATTAAGCAATGAATAACATATATTAAAAACCATTGTCCCATGAAGAAAAAGCATAAGATATTACTAAAAGTTAGAGCAGCTGTGAGATCAGTGACTTGACAAACTCACTGTAATCTTAGCTAAATGAGTTTGGGTACAATAAAGAGGGCCGAAGCCAGAGGGAAGCAGGTTGAAATGGTGTGGTGGATTGACAACTGGTGGTCAACTCGTAACACCCAGCTGAACTGAACCAGCATGGTGCTCGGTGTAGGAGGCCCACCTGAGGATTGTTGCCAGCAGCATAAGAGGCAGAACTGGAGAGGAAGAAGTTTAGAAGCTGTTGGGAAACTTTAGGGAGCTGCTGGTTCTCCTGGAGAAGCTTGTCATGCTTGCTTTCCTGATAAACTTGGCTGCTATCATCATCAAAGCAGCTCAGGACCTTACTGTCACTGAGAATGGCTATGGTTCACTCTGAGGGAGCTCTGGTCCTCACTTTGAGGATCGTTTCCTGGCTCTGGAGGGGAAGATGGTGTACTTCTCAGTCTCCTGAAGAAGCTTGTCACGTTAGCTTTACTGATAGGTACTTAGCTGTTATCATCATCAGAGGAGCTTGGGACCTCACTGTCGCTGAAGATGGCTGTGGTATTTTTCAGGGGAAGTCTGGTTCTTACTTTGAGCATTGCTTCCTGGCTCCAGTGCAGATCCCCCAGCCTGCTAGCACAGATCCTTCATCCCACTGGCACAGACATTCTAGCTTTCACCACCATCCTTTGGGCCTTCCCAGCACAGATCCATGAAACAGGCCTGCTTGAGACATTGCCATGGGCTCTAAGCCTCCAGCTGGACTCGTGGAGGGCATTGTTATGGGCTCTAGGTCTTCAGCTGGACTCATGCAGGACATTACCATTTAATCTAGGCCCTCAGCTAGATTCTCTGGTCTTTAGAGTGTGGACAGATTTCCTGCCCTCTTTTTGTGTATCTCTCTTTGGGGGACTGTTATAAAATAATTCTAAAAATTATGTGTCCTTTATTGTTCCCCTAGCAAAACTCCTAAAACAAATGGGGAATTGTAGGAAGGGAAAGAAAGGGCAGAGAATTCATCACTGAGTAAAATGCAAGATGCACTAAGAGACAAATGGACAATTAAGGATAAAACTGGGAAGATATCCCCTGTTGAGAAGGGGAGGGGTAATCCAAAAAAAAAGGGGGGGGACAAACAAACGTCTACCTTGCAGATAAGAACATTTCAAGACTATGAAAGGTTGAGGTTCAGCACTGTTATCTTCCAGAAGAGAAAAAAAACTAACCATTTTTTAATCAAGGAATCTTTGTAGGGAAAAGAGCCATAAGACCCCAACAACTGCTGGGAAAGTTTGGGGACAGTCCACCTTGAGCCGTAGGGTGACCAACAAAGGACTACTGAGTGATGACGGATGGTGGTGCTGAGGAAGAAAGGCAAGAGAACAGGAACAGTGGTAAGCCGTCCCTCACAAAAATGCCCACCTTTCTTACTTAGAAAAGATGCGCCATATTGAATGTGTAATATCTTTCTACTTTCACCTTCCAAAAGTAACTCTCTAATAAAAATCCTTTGAATCTCCTCTCTCCAGCCCTGTACTCCTTTATTTTTTGATCCAGAATCTTTGTTGGTGGATAATTCTGTAACAGTACTGAGACATAGAAAGAAATCGAACTTTAAAAAACAAAAACTCCTAAACTTTGGCCATTGAACTAAGAAAAGTTCATTCAAGGATGAGCTTGGTAGAAAAAGTAGGCTGGGCTCACAGAACATTACTAATGCTAATGTCAGAATGGTGTGGAAACATGGGGATGTTTTTTAAGAATCCAGAGACTTCATTAGGGACATACTGTAATTTTGCCTAATTAGGCCCCAATAATTAATGCTATGAGTATAATAGAAAAGTAATAGGACAAAATGTTGGTGTGCAAACCCCCATGAAAGTAATACATCTCCTGCTAGTAATGATTGTTCCTCTTTATTATTAAAGATGCAATTAAAAGAATTTCTTTTTCCCTTTTGTATAGAGAAATCATAAACATTATATTTAATACTCTGATTTTCTTATATATAATGACACTGGAATGTAATTAGCTATGTTTTTTAACAAATTATTTTAAGTAACTGTAATGACAATTAGATTATTTTTTGTTGTTTCAATGTACTTCTTTCAAACTGCTCAAAATGAAAGAACAACTGGGATGGGGGAAAAGAGAAAAGAAGTAAGGAATACAAGATAGCTAAAACAATGGTACTACTAATTTCTATTAGTTTATTCAAAGGAACAGTTAGTGTTTATATTGTTTGATCAATATTACATGCCTATATCTGGTAAGCTAAGCAACTACTTTGAAAATAACGATATGCAATATAATAACCATTGTTAATTTCCTATCATTTTGTTTTGAAATTCTGTATCATTTTTATTGGTTTTTTATTCTCTTCAAAATAAAAAAAATTTTTTGAAAATGTAGTTCTTTCAGCTGATGCATAAAATTGTACACATTTATAGGGTACCATGAGATGTTTCCATACATGCATAAGTTGTGAATATTTAATTTGGATAAGCATATCTATTTCCTCAAGCATTTATCATTTCTTTAAGGGGAAAATCTTTCTCCTAGCTCTTTGAAATACACAGTACATTATTATTATCTGTAGTCACCCTACTGTGCAAATGCACAATCCAAAGATTCTTAAACGGACTAAGATTCATTATTTGAGTGGAAATACAATATTACCATTCTGCTGGATTAGTTGCTGGAGACAAAATACCTGCCATATTTTAAGCAGTACTGTGGGGTAGGCATATCCTAATATCCTAATAGCTTTAAAGGAATGTTTGCCCCCTAAAAAATGATGCCCAGGAAAAAAATACTAGGATCAGCGTGATTTAAAAGAAACAGGAGGAACCCCGGACATCTTCGGGAAGCCCAGTGAGTCTGGGCTCTGCATCCCTGACCAGCGTGCAAGGCAGGCGAATCCTCGGGCACCCTCTGGGTCCTCAGTGGCTACCCTCCACACCATAGTGTGTGGGCCCAGGCTGGGCTCAACTGCACACAACTTCAGGAGGCCCAGAGAGTCGCGACTTTGTATCCCTGACCAGCGTGCAAGGCAGGCGAAGCCTCGGGCACCCTCTGGGGCCTCAGTGGCTACCCGCCACACCCATAGTGTGTGGATCTGGGCTGAGCTGAACCACAGGCATCTTCAGGAAGCCCTTTGAGTGGCAGCTTTGCATCCCTGACTAGCGTGCAAGGCAGATGAAACCCCAGGCACCCTCTGGGGCCTAGGAGGCTCCCGGCCACACCCATAGTGTGTCTTCCGGGCCTGGGCAGAATGTCAGACACCTTTAGGAACCCGGTGAGCTATTCTGGTGCCTTCCCTACCAGGCTGTGAGGCACATGGATCCCTGGACAACTTCTGGGACCTTGGTGGTCACTGCCAGAAGAACTCACACCCCCCTGATTACTCAGCTGAAACCTGAACAGAGTCAGTGGTCTCAGGGAGTTCATCCTAACCCCTCCCCTTCCAGTGTGGGAAGCAGGCTCTGTCCTGGGCAATATCTGAAGCCTTGGTGAACTCAACTTACATCCTCTGTTACTCCTGTGGAAGCTGGGCCGAACTCCAGACAGTCTCAGGAATGCCAGCAAGCCTCCCCTACCCTTCCCACACACTTCTGGGAGCCAACTGAATGCAAGAAATGTCGGGAGCATCTGGGACCCCACCTTGCCATCACTCACCAGCACAGGAGCTACACTGAGCACTGGGAATCTTCAGACTCTCACCCTTCCACTCACACACAATCAGGACAGTGAGACTGCACTACAGGGAGTCTCTGGTTCTTCAAAAATGACAAAACACAAGAGCAAAATGCAATCCCAGGCTTCTACACCACCCAAAACAAGTCCAAGAGTCATCAACATGGAAGAGCCTGGAAGTCATACACCTGAAATTTCTGAAATGATAGCAACTGAAGTACAGAAACAACTCCATCAGGCCATAGAAGACATCAGATTAGAAATAATGTCTCAGGTGAGAAAACAAATGACAACAATAATGAAAGAAATGTTCAGCATATCCAAAGATGACACAGACAAGAAAATAGAAGAATATAGACAACTCAATGAAACCGTCAGGGAACAATACAGAAAAGAACTAGAAGGTGTGAAACGGATGCAAACATATCCAGGAACTTAAAAATTCCATTCAAAGCTTGCAAAACGACCTGAACAAAGCTGAAGATAGACTTTCAGACTGTGAAGACAGCATTGCCACTAATGAACATGAAAGGAAGGATCTCTTAAAAAGAACAAGGAACCAGGAAATAACAATTCAACAACTGCAAGATGAAGCAAAGAGAAACAATGTCAGATTAATAGGTATTAAAGAAACAGCAGGTATCAACACAAATGACATAAAGACTATTTGCAGAAATAATAGCAAAAAATTTCCCAGGCGTAGTAAAAGAATCGGACATCCACATAAGTGAAGCATACAGAACTGCATTTAATCATAACCAAAATAAATCTACCCCCAGACATGGTGATCAAGATCCAGGAAACTCAACCAAAGCTCAGAATATTAAAAGTTGTTAGAGAAAAGAAACAGATTGCCTATAAAGGAAAGCCTATGACAATCACAGCAGACTTCTCAACACAAACCATCAAGGCAAGTGAAGTATTTCAGACACTGAAAGAAAACAATTTCCAACCCAGATTGATGTACCCTGCAATGCTATCTTTCAAATTTAATGGAGAAATAAAATATTTTCATGATAAAGAACAACTGAAGAAATCAAAGTTGAGATTAAACACTATTTACAATTAAACAAAAATGGAGACACAACCTACAGGAACCTGTGGGGTGCAATGAAAGCAGTCCTCAGAGGGAAATTTATAGTGGTGAACTCCTACCTTAGGAAAACAAAAGAAGCACAAATAAACAATCTTATGCTGCACCTCAAGTTCCTAAAAAAACAAGAGCAAGTCAAACCCAGAGCCCAAAGAAGATAAGAAATTATAAAGCTCAGAGCAGGAATTAATGCAATGGAGACTAAGAAAACAATACAAAGAATTAATGAATCAAAGAGTTGGTTCTTCAAAAGAATAAATAAAATAGATAAACCCCTAGCCAACCTTATCAAAAACTAGAAAGAAAAAACTGAAATACATGCAATAAGGAATGAAAGGGGTGAAATCACTACAGATCCTGAGGAAATTCAGATCATCAATACCTACTTTGAAAATCTTTAGTCTCATAGGATGGAAAACACAGGAAATGGACAGATTTCTAGATACATATGAATTACCAAAGCTGAGCAAAGAAGATATAAAATAACTGAATATCTCAATATCAGCCAGTGAAATTGAGAATGTAATTAAAAACTTGCCAATGAAGAAAAGCCCAGGTCCTGATGGATTC
>NW_004955402.1:40816470-40834405 GCF_000276665.1 Chinchilla lanigera
AAAGAAAGAAAGAAAGAAAGAAAGAAAGAAAGAAAGAAAGAAAGAAAGAAAGAAAGAAAGAAAGAAAACGGATAGCGATACCTATCTGGGTGGTTCCTTATGTTCATGCACATTCAGTTACTAGATCACTGAGCATTATGTAACCAACTGAGGTTGACTATGGTTTCATAGTGATGAGGATGATAATGACAATGATAAATATAGCCTTCTGCTTGATTTCCAAGTGAAATATCAAGAAATATCTCCAATTTACAGGCAAGGAAAAAGGGAAATAGTATATATGATTTTGACAGCAATCTCCTTTGTCTGAGGTCCTATTTGTAATCTGAAGAAAGTGATAAGTAACAGCAATAAAACTTGGGAAAACTCCAATATTATCACCTCCAGAACTGGGAATTATCTTTAATTACTAAAAAGAGTGCTGCATCCCATGCCTCTGCCCACCATTTGGCTGACTGCTCATTGTGGTTCAATGGTGCACATTCTAAACGTACTTTGGCATCAATCTATCAGCAAAGTATAGGTATTGCTTAATATTCCACTTGGTGGTTGCAATACTACCATCAAATTGTCACATTTTCAGAGTTAACAAAATAGCATTAATGCGTCATATGAGAAGATTCACAGCTTCCAACTGACGGGGTTTTCAGTCTATTGCGTGAGCCATGTTCCCTGGCAATGCCTCTTGGCGAAGTGTGAGCAGCCCAGCTCCACAATGGGCTTCCCACCTGGAAAAAGATGCTGCTGTCTGAGATGTGAGAGCAGGATCAAGGAAGGGCCAAGGACAGCAGTCAAAGCCTGGAGAAAGTTCACTGCTAAAGCCTACACTTCTGGAAATGCCAATATGCCATAAAAGTCAACTATCCTGAAAATACTGTGCTACACATAAGTGGTCCATAAATGTAAACAGTTATGTTGACTGGTAGCAAATATTTTCTTTCTAATTGACTGCACAACATTTCTATAGCTACATTTTTTTTTCACCTTTGCAACAACTAAGAACCAGAAAACTGACTTTGCCCGGACAATTTCAAGAATGACTTTCTTGGCATCATGAATATTTAAATGACAAACATTTCTGCTCTGGGTGCCTTCCTATCAGCTTACAGAGAAGGTGTGACGAAGTGTTATGCTCCCAGGTTACTGACTGGAAACTAGCACAGACAACATCGTAGAGGGGGTTTCATAAATTATCAAAACAATAAGCAATATTTTCAGATTACCAGCATAGATTTCTGATCCATAAACAGAATTGTAAACTATGTCTACAAAATAAATGGCAAGTACATAGAATTTTAATAAGAAATTTCAATTGTATAACATTCTCTCAACATTAATTACATTAATGTTGCTGAGTTGATTAAAATGAAAATAAATTAAATCAACAAAATATGGACTATGTAGTAGATATATCAGAGTATCTCTTCACTAAGATATAAAGAAAGAAAACATATATGCAAAATAACTTTTTGGAAAGGGAATAAGATATCCCTTAAAAATTGTTGTACAACATCTAGACTAGGAGTTGGCAAACTATTTCTGTGAAGAGTCAGATAGTATTTTGTTTCTGCAAGCCAACTCTGTTGCAATGTTTCAACTCTGCCATTCTAACTTTGTAGCTAGACTGAAGGTAACAATAGACAACCTGTAGTAGGTGACTGTGTATCAATAAAACTTTATTTACAAGACAAATATCATGCTGGATTTGCCCTAAGGGTCATGGTTGCTAAGGCTTTATCTAAATAATAATTTATAACTATAGATTTTTTTCATTTTTCTTATAATTGTATATTTCTTAACTAGTTACCATTTAGTTTTTGAGTAGATAATGCTTACTCCAAAATGCAAGAAAGTTCTAAGGTTATTTATTAAAAGGTACATTCTTCCCTCTCCTCTTGCCGATATTCTTTCAACCCTCTAGAAAGGGGTCAGTTTCTCACTTCTTTTCTTTATATGCAATTACTGTTATCATTGTCTTGTGCACCCTCCCCGGAATATTCTAAAGATATGAAATTTATGACAGCCTTCACTAATACAACCCAGATTTAATCCTCACAGTGGCTCTGAGTAGGTGATTACCTGTTGTTGTTCTCATTTTTAAAAAGAGGAAACAGAGAGACTCAGAAAAGCCAAATTACTTATTCGGGCCCATATAGTTCATAGCTGGGCCTCAAATCCAGTACGGTTCACAGCACAACACCTCCAGAAGAATGCCTCTAAATATCACACATTTGGCAGAAGTAGAAACACGCTGGATTTTAAAAAATAAAAGGATGATTGAACAAGACTTATCGGTAAGTATGGCCTTAATCTCAAAAGCTACTGCCCACCCTCATTTTGGTACTTTACTTCAACTGTGCTTCTTCCTCCTCCCGTCAAAAATTAAATACGAGATGCAAGCTGTCTATACCGTGCGTGTAGAGTAACATAATACTAGGCAGTGGTAGGTGCCATGTCATGCTCTGCAGAACATCAGTAAACTTGTGGGTCCTTACACAGGAGCTGTAAATTGTCTCTTCTTTTCTCATTTTTCTCTCCAGTGAAAAACTTAAGCTCAGTGTTTTTTCTTAATAGTGTTTATTGCATTTCCTCTCCAATGAGCCATGCACTTGACCCACCCACATGCGTGCATGCTTTCCCCATGTCTCTAAGCCAAACCCTGGACATTCTTTTTACTTGTTTTTTTTTTTTTTAAAGAGAATTTTTAAAACAAAAACAATACAGAATTTCCAAACAAGATGACCGGAAATCAATGATGGCTATTATATTGCATATTGTTATCTTCAAAGTAGTTGCTCAGATTACCAGATATAGGCGTACAAAATTGATCAAACAATATAAGCACTAACTGTTCCTTTCAATGAACTAAAAGAAATTGGTACAATTCTCTTAGCTATCATATATATATGTGTGTGTGTGTGTGTGTGTGTGTGTGTGTGTGTGTGTGTGTGTGTGTGTATGTTTTCCCCTCCCTTCTTTTCTCTTTTCCCCCATCCCAGTTTCTTTTTCCTTTTGGATAGTTTCTTTCTCTTTTACAATATCTATTGTACCTTTTGGATATTATTCACTCTTTCAATTTCTTACCCGAGGGAGACAATACAATGTTTACATATGCAAGTCTTATTTATTTCAGTTATGATTATGATCTCTAGTTGCACCCATTTACCTACAAAAGCCTCAAGTTTATCTTTCTTTACAGCTACTCCATTGTATAAAAATACCACATCTTTTTTATCCATGCCTCAGTTGATGGGCATTTGGGTTGTTTCTAAGATTTAGCTATGACAAATTGTGTTGCTACAAACATGGGTGCACATATATAGCTGTGGTGTGATGTCTTTAATTCTTCTGGGAAAATACCCAGAAGGGGAATAACTGGGTGGAATGGGACCTGTAATCCTAGTTTACTGAGGAATCTCCAGACTGATTTCCACAGTGGTTTTACCAGTCTACACTCCCACCAACATTGAAGAAGTGTTGTTTTCCCCGCAGCCCCTCCAGAATTTGTCCTTGATTGATTTCTTGATGATA
This sequence comes from Chinchilla lanigera, assembly GCF_000276665.1. NCBI lineage: Eukaryota > Metazoa > Chordata > Mammalia > Rodentia > Chinchillidae > Chinchilla > Chinchilla lanigera. The sequence goes on from NW_004955402.1 coordinate 40,820,002, forward strand.
GCCATTTTTTCTGGGGTGAGATGGAATCTCAGTGTTGTTTTAATTTTCATTTCTTGAATAACCAGTAATGTTGAACATTTTTTGATATATTTATTTGGCATTTGTATTTCTTCATCTGAGAAGTGTATATTCATCTCAGATGCCCATTTTTGGATTCAGTCTTTGAATTTTGGGGATCTGATTTTTAAAAATTCTTTATATGTTCTAGATAGAAGTTCTTTGTCTGAAGGATAGTTGGATAAAATTTTTTTCCCAACTCATGGGTTTTCTCTTCATTCTATGGGTGATTTCTTTTGATATGCAAAAACTTTTTAATAAGATGAGATCCCAGTTATTGATTCTTTGAAGTATTTCCTGTGCAGTTTGGTTTTTGTTCATGAGCACTTTGTCTACCCCTATGTCTTCAAGATTTCTACCTATGTTCTCTTCCAGTAGGTTTAGTGTTTCTGTTTTAATTTTGAGATCTTTGATTCATTTTGACTTTAGTTTAGCACATGGTGAGACAAATGGATCTAGTTTTAGTCTTTAGCATGTGGAGAGCCAGTTTTTCCAGCACCATTTATTAAAGGATATCTTTCTTCCAGTGAACATGTTTGGTCCCTTGTCAAAGATAAAGTGGTTGAGTGTGTTTGTAGTTGTGTCTGCATCTTCTGATCTGTTCCATTGATCCTCAGGTCTGTTTTTTTGCCAGTACCATGCTGATTTTATCACAGTGGCTTTCTAGTATAATTTCAAGTCAGGGATCGTGATGCCTCTTGCCTTTCCTTTGTTGCCAAGGATTGCTTTTGCTATTCTAGGTCTCTTCTGGTTCTAAGTGAATTTAGGAATGTTTTCTCTAGATCTATGAGGTATGCTAATGGTATTTTTTTTTTTATTTTAAGGATAAAAGGAGGGAAACATTAACAGACATACAACATTTTACAACATATCACAAGCACAATACAGACAATACAGAGTTACAAACAAAGTGGTAGGGAATTAACAATGGTGGTTGTATTACATATTGATATCTTCAAAGTGGCTTCTCATGAAAACAGATATAGACATGCAATACTGGTCAACCAAAGACTCATTGACAGTTTCTTTCAGCATAGAAACAGCAGATAGAAGAACAACCATGTTATCTATCCTGTATATACATACATACAAAATTTCTCCTTCTTTCCCTTCTCTTTTCCCACATCCCAGAAGCCCTTTACTCTTCGGTGGTTTCCTATCATTTCACAGTGTCTATCATACCTCCGAGTTTAAATTAACTCTTTCAAGTTTTACACTAGTGACACAATGCGGTGCTTGCACATGTATGTTTCATTTATTTCACTTATGAGTATGGTCTCTAGTTGTGACTATTTAAATATAAAGGCCTCAAGTTTATCTTTCTTTACAGCTGAGTAATATTCCGCTAATGGTATTTTAATTAAAACCCTGGACACTCTTTAAAGGTTAGATCAGGCTAACCTCATGCCATGAGGAAGTTTTAACTCTACCAAAACATGATCTCTCTCTCTCAATCTCTCTCTCTCTCGATCTCTCTCTCTCTCTCTTTCTCTCTCTCACACACACACACACACACACACACACCTCCCTCCCTCCTCTGATTATAACATTATATATATATTAGCTGGGATGATAGTACTATGATTTCTATTGGTTTCTTGAAAAGAACAGTTAATACTTAATTGTTTTATCAGTCTTGCCTGCCTATGTCTGGTGATCTGAGCAACTACTTTTATGCAAACAATATGTAATATAGCAACTATTGTTTGCTATTTCTTATCACCTCATTTTAATATTCTGTACAATTTTTATTGTTTTTTATTGTTTTGTTTTTGACTTTGTGTTTGTTCTGGTTTGGTGTTTTCTCTTTAAAATAAAATTAAATAAATAAAAAATAAACTTGATAACTTTACTGTAAATGTTTGTATCATTGTGTAACCTTTCATATTTGGCTAATCTTAAAGAAAATTCTTCTCAAAATTAAAAAAAACTTTATATTCATTGTTCTACAACTACCTCCAGCTCTAGGCTATAAGCAATGAACCTAGAAGTTCAATATAAATTCAATTGACCCTCCATCCCATGAATTCAACTAACCAGGAATAGACAATCTTAAATTCATGGCTGTCTTGAACATGTACAAATTTTCCCAGTATTTCTTAAACAATATGACTACTATGTAGATAGCATATGTTGTAGTATTGTAAGTAATCTAGAGATTATTTAAATTATACATGAGGGTGTATGTATGTGATATGCCAGTAGTATTCCCTTTCATATGATACTTAAACATCTTTAGATTTTGGTATCCACTGAGGTCCTGGAACCAATCCCCAAGTGATACTGAGGAATAATCATAAGTGTTGAATAAATGAATGTATTGATAAGATACTTGTATCTTCACCTTGGAGCATACATTTACCTTCCATGTTTCCTTAAAGGATGTTGTTTAAGCCATTGCTATTCACTGGTTATCTTTTCCCTGCATGCAGGTTGACTTTACTCTTAGTGCTACTGTGACTGTATGGCTTTTGAATGTGTCTTTTAGTGAAACATACATATTCAATCTTAAATCTTACATAGAGCTCCATACCATATAATTTAAGCTCAAAACTCCTCTGTGCAGAAAAGTAAAGAAAGATTGAAGCAAGACACTTCACCTGCTCTCCCCTGCTTTAATTACTCCTGACTAACAGCAAAGCCTAGGGCTTCATGGGACAAGATTTGACGACTCTAGCCCTTTATCTCTGCATTGGCCACTTGTATTGTTTAGCCCATTTTGAGGAAATGCAGAGGGCACATGCATGATCTACTAGACTCACTTGTCTTATTTACTTTCCTCATCACTAGGATATAATACCCAACACCCACAACTTAGAGAGGAAAGGCTTACTTTTGGCTCATAGTTTGTGGAGGTTTCAGTCCACAGTTCATGAGCTCCAAGGCAGGGCAGCATCTTACCAGTGGTTGCACAGGCCTCTGAGTGCCTGGATGGCTGAGCATAGAGAACTGAATCCCAGGAAATGAATTCTTATTCCATAGTCTGCCACTGTTCTAGAGCATGGTACCCCAGGGTTCTCTTCTCAAAGAAGTCTTTCACCTTTGCAATGTTGAGTCTTCAAAGGGTGGGATCTTGCTAGCTTTTCACACTCCCTCAGATTTTTTTTTGTATCATCCAGATCCAAAGTACTTGAATTTCTTTTCCTTGCTAATCTTTTTAGCAACCAAGCTCTCCTTTGCTCCATCTTTACAGGTCTAACTCTATCAGAGGTTCAAAGTCTTTAAAATCATTGAGCTGTGCTGCTGCTCATAGATCTGGCTAAAATCATCCAATAATACCCATGCCACTGCCTCAATATTAAACTCCCTTGAAATTTCCTCTGTCAGAATAATTTACTACCCTTAATCTCAGTCTCTCACAAAGTCTTAAGACATGAGCATAATGCAGACAAAATTTCTGCCAGAGCCTGACACACATGGCCCTGTGTCCAACTGTCAATGGAGTACTTCTCAAATGAAATTTCTTGATTCTAGTCTTTTTTCTGGTTCCATTACTGTCAAAATTCTGGTCTTCTAAACTCAGACCAGAATCCTCCATTAAGTTAGATTTATAATATTCTAGAGCTACTTCTCCAGCCAGCATCTTTAAACCTTTCTGAATGTCTCCCACAAGCCAATTCTAAAGGCTTATGAACCACATGATCAGATAGCATCACAGCAATAACCCCACTTATCTGGTACCAAAATCTGTCTTAGTTACTTTCTTTGTTGCTGGGACCAAATACTTAACACCAATAACTTAAAGATGGTTTATTTTGGCTCACGATTTGTAGAGGTTTCCATAGTCATCTGGCTCCAAGGCAGGGCCACATGGCAGGGTGATATGGCAGAGGAGAAACAGCTTATGGCATGGTGGCAAAAGGAGAGACTGATCAAGGAAGAAGAAAGGGAGATAAATCTTTCTGGGTCATGTCCCCACTGACCTTCCTCCTCCAATCAGGCTTCACCTCACAACATTACATTTACCCGTAAACTCATCCGTGGACGAATCCACTGATAAATAATTATGCCCCCATGAGCCAATCACCTCCCAAAAGTCCACCTATGATCTCATGAGGCTTTGGAAATACATATAGATATGAACCATAACACCACTCTTTGTTTCATATAATCTTCCTTACTGTTTTGTCTTTATCTCATTTTCCTTAACAGTTTTGTAGTATTTGATATATTGCAAGGCATCTGAAATTATTTTTGACAAAGACATTGAAAAAGTAAATAATGGGTGGCTGAAAGGGCAGATCTCTACAAAACTAGCTCAAAAGCTATCATATTAATTGACAAACAAAGTACATAAGCATTTGTGGAAAAAAAATCTCAATAATCAACAGCTACATGTAAAACCAGTGGAAAGTTTTCACAGAGCATTCCACTATTCCTTCATAGTAGAGCCAGGTGGAAACTTTTTAGATCACACAGAATAGGGTAGAGCCAATGAAAACCATAATACAAACTACCCGTAAGTGTAAATGAGACATAGGGAGAAAGTGTTAAAAGATTTCCTCATTATAACTATTGTTAAAAAGATAAAATCCTCATGCTGCTATACGAAATACTATGGTTAAAAACATTCAAATTGAAAAATTAGTCAATTTGATAACAAAAAGCAACTGTCACTTGTGTGTTCTAACAAGGGGAGTTTGGGGAGGGAAAACCAAATCTGCAGTGGATATTCCCATTCACTTCAAATTCTTCTCATAGAGCATTATTTCTCAGCAAATCTATATTATCAATAAGTTTTCTTTATCCCTATAGTTTCATTGATTTGTATTGGTTTTATCAGCCTACTGCAGTTACATTTGCTTTCCCTGTAAGTTTTCTGAGATCTTGGCACCTTCACTTTTCCAGACTCACTTGCTGATGACTATATAAAGTTCAGGATCAGTGGCTTTCAATGGTTCTTACATGAGTGAATAGAAACACAGATTAAAGACTGATAATGGAATAGCAGACTTGCCTGTGGATCTCAAAGCAATTTACCAAGAATCATTATATGATCTTATAATGTCTAGGGCAAATGATTGGGTCCGCATTTGCTTGTGGCACTGTGAAACCGAGGACCCATTTCTCTTATTGTGTTATGCCCCACCAGGCTGATGATAACACAGGGAACTCTTCAGAAACCAGAGGGGAAGCTGATGGAAACTGCACTGCAGGGGGTTAGAGGTTAAGCCTGCTGTCAGCTGTCCCACCAGGAGTCACACAGCAGATTGGTTACATCCACAGTTTGGCTCCTTCTGGTTGAACTAATAGGTATCTTTTTTAGGTCCAACCAATATTTTACATTTTGGAGCTACTGACCCAGACTCTCCATTCAGACATGACTCAACTGTTGGCCTGGTTGAGACCTCAGGAAAGCACAGTGGATTCCCGGACTGATGCAAGAAAATAAAGCCTTCCTTCTCACCAGCATTAACGTAAAACCTTGCCCTTCACTTTTTCTACTACCTTTTGGTTGTCTTTGACCTCAATAACATTTAGTAGATATTTCCTTTCTGAGTATAGAAGTGATTTGCAACACAGAAATGTTTGAAAATGCACAAAAGTATAAAAATAGGGGCATTTAAGTTACACACAATTCTGTCACCTAGAATTAAGCGTTAAACATTATTTAAGTACAGCGGTACCTCAGTTCACAAATTTAATTTGTCCATGATTCTGGGGAAAATGGCTATGGTCCTGTTCATCACTCAATGCAGGGATCATGAATGGAAGCAAAATTTTGCCAAACGCTTCTGTTCACAAAGTAAACTGCAAACAGAACCGTTCGTGAACAGAAGAATTACTGTATGTCCTTTTGGTCTTGTTTTTGCTTATAAACACATATTTCACACCAGAGGCCAACCTAAATGCATTGCATACTATATGTGATTGAAAACACGGTGACCCATTGGCATTAATTCTCCTCAAAACACTACCCCTTGTCTTAAACATACTTATCCCATCACTCTTGCTACTTTTAGAAGCAGTTCTGGAAGTCCTTTCTCATGAACATCTTTGGTTGCACTGTCTGGGCTGCCTAGGTGAGGCTGCCTAGGTGAATCAAAGTGAATCGATTAATAATAGTTACCTTGCATGGTCGTTCTGACTTTGAGAAAGAGCCAAAGCCACATGGTGTCAGATCAGGTGAACAAGGTGTATGAAGACACACCATAGCACTTTATTTACAAGCTTGCCTTTCTTTTGGCCTGAAGTTGGCAGCAGCATTCATTGTATTTTCATCAGACATCATAAAGACACTCATGGAAGGGGACTCGCATAACCGGAACCATGGAATAAATATGTCCAAAGCAAGGGGGAGTATTTTGAGGGAGATTAATAATAATATGTCTTTCACTGTAATAAATTTCTTTTAATTTAAACATTTACCATATATTTTTATCACACCTGGTATATTGTTTGGGATCTTTACATTTAACAATACATCATGAGTAGTTTTGAAAGTAAACAGTAATCTCTACAACATGATTTCTAAAGGTTTCACAGTAATTTATGTTGAGTCATTATTTAAATCATTTTACTCCTGAAATGGGGATCAATTCCAAGTCTTCACTGTTAGAAATAATATTGTATGAATCCCATTGCATGAAAGTCATTATATACATTGCACTTCTGGTTATTTTCTTAGTATTTCAAATAATTGATGGATTAAAGGCAATGAACATTTTAAAGAGATTTGATATGCACTTCTTAGTCCACCCCCCACCACCAAAGACAACACCAACTTATCGTTCATCAGTAGAACGTTAGAATTTCCAAAATATCCTTTTCTCATTTTTTTTCTCCACTCAAGCTTGCTCTTAAGGTTCATTTCTTCTGATTTTTCTTGGGTGGAAATACTGCCAGAGGTAGAAAGAGGTATTTAAAATGTAACATGATTTCCAACAAAGCCCCCAGACCCTAAAGCACTGGTCATGGTGGTGGCAGAAATGATGAGTGATCCATACTTTCTTTCCCTTCCCAGATAAAAAGACCCCCAAGCCTTAATCTCATCCCATGATTTCTTACATTCAAAAAAGAACAAAATGCAAATTGGTTTTTCTGCATGTAGAATCAAGTCAGTTGAATGATCTCCACATAACTAACTCAAAATATTTTTCCTTACTAATAAAGAAGACAGGAGGCTGGGGATTTTGCTCAGTGGCACAGGGCCTGCCTGGCAAGAGCAAGGTCATGAGTTCGATTCCAGGTACTGGAAAAAAAAGAAAAAATACAGCATAAGAAGACAGCTTTCTTATTTTTCAACCTGTATAAATGGCTCAACATTCCTATTTTCTCAAACTGTCAAGTAAAGGACTCATTATTCTTTGCACATATACTTCTACATTTTGCTGTGAAAGTCAATATTTATTGCAATTTTTTCTGAATTTCTTAATGGAACATGTGTGTGATTATTGAATAAACATGAATGTATTGAGTTTTGCAACACTTCTACTCCTATAATTTGTCAGGATTTTTTTCACTTCTCCAGCTCAAAACAGATTTATTTTTCTAATAAGATTTTGCAAGCTCTTCATCCACAGTATCCACTAGATTTATTTCATTTTCAAAATATAAACTGCTGCACCTGGGCAGCAATTTTTTGATCACCCCAAATGGTTTATAATAGTTTCTAGCATAGAGCAGTGGCATGCAGACTCACCAGATGTACTTCAGTTCATGCATTACATTCTGATTCTATATTTTTGGTCTGCTTATTCCATCTCAGTCTCTCTGACCACATTCTCAGGCTTTATTTCATCCTCATTTGCACATCATGCAAGAGAGAATTTCAGCTGAATAAAGAATCCTCTGGAAGATTTTGCATGGAGATGGAAGATCCAATAAATTTCTGATGAGAAAGTTTATTATTGTTAGTATAATTATTCCTGAGCACCGATGAAGTATTTCTATGATAGTCCCAGCTTTAGATAGTGTTATCTTTTTTTCTAATCCATCTTCACGTGCTACTCAATCATTTTTTCTACATAAATTCCCAGGCCAAATAATTAGTAATTTAAAGACTACTAAAAGGAATTTAAATTTTGGATTTTACAAATGTTACAGTAATTAGCCTACCACATCTATATTCTTTTTTTCCTAATGAGCTCAAAATATTTCATAAATTATCAACAAGATTTTCCTTGACACTTGTCATAGCATAATTAGTCTCAGTGAAAATACAAAATTAAGTAAGAATATGATATTTTCAGATTATAATTTGTACTATCATGACTACTATCTAAACAGTTTCTGTTTAATCTGACTTTGCTTTTGGTCAAATGAATGAGTATTTTCTTTGTGATCCATCAATGGACTATGAAACAGATCTAATGCATTATGAAGACTACAAACAATTTCAAACCAAATTTTTTACCTTAAGACACTTTCTCCCCTTATGGATGGGAATTTTGTAACTTTTTAAAACTGTATGGATGGAATTGAGTTCTTGTTATTGTTGTTGTTGTTTTACATCTGAAAAATCTCTCAAGTCTACAATAAGAATTTACTGACCCAACAAATGCCTACCAGACATTCCTGCATCTCATCACAGTAAGACAAACCCATAGAAGTAAATACAAGCTTATGCAATACACATGGTCTTGCTTCTTGATCCATTCTGCCAGTCTGTTTCTTTTGATTGGTGAACTGAGATCATTAACATTGATGATTATAACTGCTATATATTGACTTATCCTTTCATGTCATTTTTCAGTTGTTGGTTCCCTTCTTACCCTCCCCCTTTATTTAATTACTTGCCTTGCCTGATGGATTCATTCTGTTGGAGATTATGGAGTTGTAGTCCTCATAATCTCTTTCCAGAATGTCATTCAGAACATTTTGGAATGCTGGTTTAACAGTCATGAATTTCTTCAGGCATTCCTTGTCATGAAAGTATCTTATTTCTCCATCAATTTTGGCACATAGTTTTGTGGAGTACATCAGTCTTGGGATGTTTTCTTTTAAAGCTTGAAATACTTCACTCCAAGCTGTCCTTAACTTAAGGGTTTGTGTTGAGAAGTCTGCTGTGATTCTGATGGGCTTTCCTCTATAGGTGATTTGGGTTTTTTTCCTTTACAAGCTTTTAATAGTCTGTTCATGAGTTGAATTGCTGGAATCTTGGCTATTATATGCCTTGATGTAGATTTTGTTTGATTACAGCTAATTAGACTTTTTTTCTTCTTCTTCTTCTTTTTGTTTTGTTTTTTTGCCTGTACCGGGAATCAAACTCATGACATCACACTTGCCAGGCAGGCACTGTGCCACTGAGCTAAATCCCCAGCCCCCTAATTAGACTTCTATATGCCTCACCTAACTGTATATATAATTCCTTTTCCATACTTGGGAAATTTTCTGCATTACTTCTATGAACAGGGTTTTTTATATCATTCGTGCTATCCCCTGCTTTTTCATTGACTCTGATCAATCTTATGTTATTCTTCTTTGCATCACCTAGCAGCTTTTGAATTGATTTGTCATGTCTCTTGCTATTTTTAAGAAATTTTTCTTTTCATGATCACTAACCACAATCCTGTCTTCTATATCTGAGATTCTGTCCTCACATTGATTCATTCTGCAGCACATGCTTTCAACTGAATGTTTAATCTCCTGGATATCTGTTTGAATCTGTTTCATGGTTCCTTTTCCTTCCTACATTGGGCATTCATGATTTTGACCATTTTCCTAAGTTTCTCTATTTTTTTATCTATATCGGCTCTACAGTCACTAACCATATCTTTCATTGTGGTTAGCATCTCTATAGTTTTCTGAGAGATTATTTCTGATATGATTTTTTCTTGAGCCTCATTTATCTGCTTTGTTGCTTCCACTTTTATCATTTCAGAGTCCAGGTGGCTTTCAAATTGTTCCACCTCCTTGTCTCTTGGTTTTGCCTTTGGTAAGCTGGAACTCTGGGGTTGCATCTTGCCTAAGTGTCTTCTCATTTTCTTTTTTTTTCTTGTTTAATTCTTGGGTTGATATTTGTAAATTGCTTGTGATGGGTAGTTTTATTGCTAATATGGAGCACCTTGAGAAAGTAAATACTTCTCAGCAATGTCTCCCAGGTATAGCTGACTTTGGGTTTGGAGTCAGTTGCAAGATTCTACCTCTTCAATTTATTGGGGATGAGAAGTTGCTGCCTATTTGGCCTATCCCCTGGGTCTTTGGCACTGACCTATAGTATTATTTATGACCTTTAGGAAGTCTCAGTCTTGGCATACCAAAAAGCACAGCTGATTAGAACAATTATGTCACCTTGGCTAAGTAGTAAGATCAGCAATAACAATAATATCAAACTTAGCCTAGAAAATGACAAAACGTGATGACTATTAATTTGCCATCTTTGATAAAGATATGTTCTTTAAAAGCAAAAGCACTCTTTCCCACATTTTTCATAATCCAGTCTAGTTGACAGTGGGGGTTAATAAATACTTTTGGCTTAAGCTGAATTGAATTGAATTGAACTAGACTATAAAAGAGATGACTCAGAAACTGAACTCTGTATCTCTAATCAGCTTTTAACTATTAGTTGACAGTGAAATATACAGCTTTCTAATATACTGAGGAGGGGGAATAAGTTTCTGTGTCCCTAGAAAATTTTCTCTCAGTTCCTTCTGCCTATTGCAGAAAAGACATAGCCAGGAATCATTGACCTTGTGTTTTCTGTATCTCTGACTTCAGTCACCAGCTGCTTGTTTAGCTTCTGTCCCTATGTTTGGCAGATGCTAGGTTGTTTCCCTGACACATTTTTCCTTCAGAGTGTTGATATTGGGCTGCATCTTACATGATAACAAAATACCAGATTTCTCGGGTCATCAGTTTAATGCACCTGTGGTTGGTTGAGGTTCATAAAAGTCTGTATTTGTCATCTGTTTATATCATGTCCTGGTGAATTATGGCTTTTTTACTAGAGTCAGAAACTTCATTTTGAGACCTATAGCATCTTCCCACACATATGCACTCCCCACATACACACATATGTATACATGCACATGCATGCACACACCATTCTCTTTAGCTAGCCAAAGAACAAAGAATTACACAGGGCAAGGCATCCTGTGGATGTTCAGCAGAGACTGCAGTAACATAGTGGAGAGCCCAGGAGCAAATAGGCTTAAGAATTTTCTCCTTGAGTTAATCCATTCTTATTCCACTAGAGTCAGGGAAAATTCTGTAGTGTAGCAGAGTGAGGCATTGTCTTCTCAGACGAGGCTGACTGAAGAGAATGTGTGCCTATAGGACACAGAGAATCTCCAGCTCCAGAAGGTGCAGTGGTTGCATGCAGGCTTTTCTGAGCTTTGAACTGAAGAAAGGCAAGAGTGTGGCACAGATGTACGAAGTGCAATGAATTTGGGACAGCCGAGCACCTGCTGGGCTAGGTCCAACCAACATCCTTCCTCAGCTTTGGTCCATAAGTCTTCAGCTACATCAAAGAACATCTATTCCTGAGATTCTAACAGCATGAGGTAAGTGGATCATAATTGCCACTTGGCAGTAACTCTCCTAGTGACTGCAAAGGGATCAGTAGGGGATGCCTAAAATTGACCAGAGAAAGGCCTGCTTGTTCTCCCCACTTAACTACTTCCTTATTCTTCAGTACCTCACAGCCTCCTTCCTTTTTCCTCATTTCCCATAAGACAGAGAGATCACTATTCCAAAGTATTTAACACACAGTATTAAACATACTCTCTAAGCAATGGGTCAAAACAAACTTCAGTTCCATGTGGACACTAAGAGTGCAGTAGGAGAATAGGAGGAAAGCAAGTGCTCCTAGTTGACAGTGATGTCCTCTAATCAGTTTGATTCAGTTCTGTTTAACTCAGCTGTCAGGATGAGATGGGAGAAGTATAAGTAAGAGCATTTGTGGCTGAAGAGGGTGCTCATTACTGTACAGGGTGATGTGACTACTAAAATGTTCATCAGAAACTGGTGATAAATAGAGACAAAAGCCACATGCAGAATGATAAGAACCATGCTGGTCAGGAAGAGCATAGAGCAGTGGAAGAGGGCAGCACAATAAATCACAGTCCGAATGCTTCCTCTGTTAACAGGGTCTCCCCTAACTAATCCTAACTTGGAGGTGCTAGGGTGTGCTCCATGCCCCTGGTGCCTTCATATAAACAGGCTAGGATATATGTGATATAATTGATCATTTTAAATGTTGTATTCAATTAAGCATTAAGATGGTACTACAGACATCATTGCTCATGGTTACACTAAAACTTCTTCACTTTTCTTCACTCAAATAAACTCTGAAATGTGTTGCCATGATGTGTGAAGCTCTTTCCCTTTCAGAACCTACTGGGGTATCTTCTTGAAAGGGAACAAGAGAATAGGCATTTTAGCTCATACCAATGGACAAAGAGCCCCTTCTGCACATGGGTGTGTTTATGTATATATGTGTACATGCGTGCTTGAATGTGTGGGAAAGTATTTGTTTATTGATTTAAAGAACAACCTGCTGGGTTGCAAGCTCCATAGAAAGTTAAAGGAAACAAGGAACAAAAAATAATAATCAAGGATATTGACAGAAGACATCATCGCACACCTTGTTGAGCTTTGAGAAGAATTTAAAAATATGTTTTTCCAAGAACTATTTGCAGGGCTGACGTATAGTCTTTAAGACACCATATGCTATTGAGACAAATTCTAGATGCTCATCTCTTGCAAGTACTTTTAATTATTTAATATAATTTCACCATTACCTAAAGCAAAACTAATATTGTCCACTGTGTTCCATCAAAGTTCCCTGAGAAATTCTAGGAAAAACAGCAGGTGCATCCCCAGGGCCTCCAGCCCCTGTATCAAAGTATCTCCTTGAAATTTGCACTGAAGTAAAATGTCTGCTACACTCCAAGAAGATAAAGCAATGCCTTACAAATGAACAAAGCAATGCATATATAGACTCAAGCTACATTACACAATAAGACATATTAGAAAGCAAATGAGATTCCTTGGGGTTCTGAATCAGATGTGATGAAAGTGACATAAAGTTTGCTGCCAAGTTTATGGTATCTCCCTTAAAACACTGAAATTACTTTTGGAGGAGGCAAGTGTGGGTAAGTTGGCCTCATTTTTTTTTTGGATCTGGCAATTATAATGTTCACATGAAGAGTGATTGATATGTGCCTACACTCGCTGGCTAGTCATGCCTGGAACCGGGCTCATTTCTGGGGGCTATATTTTGAAGGAGGTTAGATAGAAAGTTTCCAAAGTCAGAAACCACAGGGGTGAGTAATTCAAGAATTATTTCATGGGAAGCACAGTTGACAGAACTTGGACTATAAATCTGAAGAAAAGGAGATTAAGGGGAGGGAGAAAGTATGAAAGCTAAATTTTCAAGGTTTTAAAAGTTTTCAGCACTGCATCTCTCATATTTTCCCCAGTACTCTGTAAGTACTCTGCCTCAGTAGCTTCTTCTACTTCAGATGTTCCTGCCTTTCACCCTCCTCCTGCCTGTTGATCCCTCCAGATCCAGCTTAGCATCACCTCTCCAGAAAACCCTCCACAAGTCCCTCTCATGTCCTCTCTCCCAGCCACAAGCACAGTGGCAGGGAGATTTCTTCCCCTTTTCCTCTTATTATCCATAAAACTTCTTCTGCATGACAGTAGAATTTATATTTCAATGCCCGTATCTCTTTTCTCTTTCTTTAAACCTTGGGCATTAAGTGGATCCTACATGTCTTTCACTAATAATTGACCACCTTCTGCTGAATATCTTTTATAGGCTAAGCACTATATTTAGGACTAGAATACAAAATCAGAAGCCTTGTATCATCTTGTTTTGAAATCCTGAAAAGAAAAAAGCTTTAGCCTGTGTTCCTGCAGAACCTAAAGTAAAAACAGATGCAAATATCAGAAACAAGACAAGATAAGGATGTGTTCTCTCATGTCTTCTTTTCCATGTGGTACTGATGATTCTAGTCAAAGCAATAAGGCAGGAAAACAATAAAAGGAACCCAGGTGGAAAAGGAAGAGGGAAAATTTACATTTATTTGCTGATGGCATGATAATGCATGTAGAATATCTGAAATAATTTAAAATTAATAAATGAGTTCAATGAGATTGTATGACTCATAAGCCATATGAAAACAATCACGTTTCTCCATATTAGAAACAACTGGAAATTCAAAGTTAAAAGTCAGTATCATCTACAACAGCATCAAAAAAATTAAATAAGTAGGGATAAATTTTCAGAAAAAATATAAATGGCTTATAAATTGAAAGCTATAAAATATTGATGAAAGAAATTAAAGATTTAACTACAAGAAGAAATATGTGTATTCATGGATCACCAAACACTATGTTGTAAGATGTTAAGTGTCTACCAACTAATCTCTTGATTCGATGAAATCTCAGTCAAGGCTTC
>NW_004955402.1:40835870-40861003 GCF_000276665.1 Chinchilla lanigera
ATTTGTCTATTTGTTTTCCTGAGAAACTATTTTGTAGATAATAATATGTAAAACGATAACCATTGATAATTTCCTACCATTTTGTCTGTAATTTGCTAAGTCCCCCCTATTATTATGTTATCCTTCTTTTATTCTTTAAAATAAAAAAATAAAAAATAAAAAAAAAAAGAAATCTCAGTCAAATTCACAGATGGCTTTTTTTCTGTAGAAACTGACCAGCTAATTTTAAAATCAATACAAAAATGAAAAAAGCAAAGAACACTAAAAGTAAACTTTAAGATAACAAGTTTAGAGAAAAAACACTAGCTTATTTCAAGACTTATGGTAATGGTATTGTAGTCCAAACAGTCTAGTACCCATATGAAGAAAGAGAATTAAATCAATGAACTAGAATACAGATTACAGTACTACACCCATATCTTTATGGATATATGTAATTTATTTCATAAAAGTACAGGTACAATTTATTACAGAAAAGACATTCTTCTGTACAAATGCTATTCAAAACACTAGATATCTGCATGCCAAAAAATGAACTTTGAGCAAGATATTACACTATGTCTGCAAATTGTTCCAGAATAGATCATTGAACTAAATTAAGACCTAAAACCCTAAACTTCTAGATAAAAAAATAGAAGAAAATTTTTATGACTTTAGATTTGGTAAAGCTTTCTTAGATAAAACATCAAAATCATAATCCATAAAAGCAAAAAATAATACACCAGACTTCTTCAACATTAAAAACTTCTGCTCTTAAAAAGACATATTGAGCCAGCAATAGATCTCAGTGGCACAGTGCCTGCCTGGCAAGCACAAAGTCATGAGTTCAGTTCCCAGTACAAAGAAAGAGGACACTGTTAAAGTTGAGTGTGGTGACACATGTCTGCAGTTCCAGCACTTGGGAGGCTGAGGCAGGAGGATTGCCATGAATTTAAGGCCAACCTGGGCTACATAGTGAGTTGAAATCCAGCCTGCATTATGAACCAAGACCTTGTCTCAAACACTCAAATTAAATGAATGAATGAATAAATAAATAAGACACTATTAAGAAAATGAAAAGAAAAACTAAAGACTGACATAAAATATTTATGATACATACATTTGATAAAGGACCTGCAGCTAGAATAAAAACTCTGAAAATGCAATAATAAAATGACCAAATCTCCCAATTGCCCCTTACACAAAGGACTTCTATCTAGAACATTTAAAGAATTTTTTAAAAATCAGGCCCCCAAAATTCAAAGAGCCAATCAAAAAATGGGCATCTGAGATGAATATACACTTCTTGGGTGAAGAAATACTGATGGCAAAAAAATATATGAAAAAATGTTCAACATCATTGGTCATTCAAAAAATGCAAATTAAAACAACACTGAGATTCCAGCTCATGCCAGAAAGAATGGCTGTCATCAAGATGTCAACCAATAACAAATGCTAGAGAGGCTGTGAGGAAAAAGGTACCCTTCTCCACTGTTAGTGGGAGTATAAAATGGTGCAACCACTGTGGAAATTAGTGTGGAGATTCCTCAAAAAACTAAAACTAGATGTTCCGTTTGACCCAACTATTCCCCTTCTTGGTATCTTCCCAAAAGAACTAAAAGCATCACACCATAGCGATATATGCACACCCATGTTTACAGCAGCACAGTTTGTAATATCTAAATCTTGGAAAGAGCCCACATACTCATCAGCTGATGAATGGATAGAAAAGATGTGGTGTTTCTATGCACTGGAGTACTTCTCAACCATAAAGAAGAATAAACTTGAGATATTTACACCCAAATGGATGGACCTTGAGACCATATTCTTAAGTGAAATAAATCAGACAAACATGAGTAAATATCGCATTGCCTCTCTGGTGAGAAACTGAAAGTGTAACAAGAACCAAAGTGTGTAATAGATATGGTGAAATAGAAAGAAATTGTTCAAAAGGGAAGGGGAACTAGGAAGGGAGAGGGAGGATGGAAGGAAGGGAAAAGAAAAAAAGAGAAAAAGAAATATAAAATGGAAACAAAATTTTGTAAAAATGGAAAGGAGGAGGGGTTAAAGGGAGGGGAGGGAAACAGGGAAAAAAGAGGAACCAAGATATATCATATACAGGTACAAATTCCCTATGATGGAAGTGATCATTATGTGTATCTAAATGATACCAATAAATTTAATAATAATAATAAAAAAATTTAAAAACCATAATAAGGTCATTTACATCACAGAGACAGTATAAATAACAATGAAACTAAACATATAAAATGTACTACTGAACTGATATGAGGCATTTTTTTGAAAGTGAGGGGAATCAAACCCAGAGCCTTTTGTGCTGGGGCAGACCCCTACCACTGAGCTAAATCTCTAACCCCCATCTCCAGTTTTCGGGCATTTCATTCAGGACATACAGACATTGATTTGGAAACACTGATTAGAGTACTATCACGGAAGGGATCCAAGGAGATCCCTAAAGAGGAAATGAGATCTCAACTCACCCAGATAGGTTCTTGACTCTTTGTTGCAAAAGAATTTTAGGACTTGTCAGTGCATAAGCAGATTTATTAGGCAGATTTCAAAAGTGAGAGAAAATAGAGAAAAGACTTCTGTTTACGAAATTGAAGGGGGCACAGCTCTGATAAAGAGCATCAAATTGGCTTATTTACAAAGGAATGAGACCAACTTGTATGGGTTGGTTAAGATGAGGAAGAGGCTGGTTGATCATTATCTTGGCTCTGGTTTTGCAAGATTGCTCCAGAAGTGCTTATCACTTAATCCCATCACCATGAGATGATCGTTTCCACCTAGCCCAGTCTCAGTTCTGCGGAGGCTCTACTGGAATCCAGCACGACTGTAGGTTTAAGGCAATGGGGAGAGACTTCTGGATTCTCATTGGTAGCTGAAAGTAAACCTCTTATGTTGTTCTCAGTCTTGGTGGAAGATGAGATAGGCCACTTAAATTTAGGACCAAGCTACCTCATATTACCAGCTTTTAGACAGACACTTCCTAAGTGATTAGCATGCTTATATACAGAGCTGAGAAGGTTGTTCCAAAGATTTAAGGAAATAAATGCAACAGATACAACACCACAGTCAAGCCACTCTGCTTTTACTTACCTTTTGGCCACCCACAAGCCAAAGCGAAGAGTTTCTATTTTTCCTTCAAAGTGAAGAGTTGTTTTTTCCTTTTACAACAACAGTTATTAAGTCCCTGACTTCCTCAGAAGAAATAAAAATAATACTTTTAATGAGTCACAGGTTAAGAGTCCAGAAGTTTGTCATATGTCCCCGCGGTGGTCTCTGACTCTGCCAGCACCTGTGACAGGGAGGTAAGGGAAGCAGGGAGGCTCAGATAAACTCAGAGGCAAGCCTTCTCTTCACTGCTCGACCCTCAGTCTCACTACATTGCTTGGATCCTTGTATTGAACAAGAACAGCACCTGTGAGTATCCTGTGCTCTAATTTCAAGTCCCTACGCCTCCACACTTCTCTTCCTAGGAACAGTGACAAAGTTTTTTTTTGGGGTTTTTTTTTTGGTTTTTTTAAAAAAAAGGAGCTCAGTTACTTTGCTTAATAAGGATCTTGAATCTTAGAGTATTTCTAACTGATGAATGTATCCTAAATTCATCTGTGCAGAAGCTCTTTCACCACAAAACAAATACTTTGTAATATTGCTATAAGTCACCAAAGGCAACAAGCTTACTCCAAGGGGACTTTAAGAATCCTGTTCTGATGACACTCTTTCTTACAGATTTCTCTTTGATGAGTTCCAGTTATCAGAGTTTGTACAAACTTGATTCACAAGCATGAATTCAGCCATAATAGAACTGCCCCTTTGAAGGCTCTAACTGGCCACACAATCTGTGAAAAATGAGTATCTGGAATGATTTATTAGTGTTCCCTCCATTTATTGGTCAAGAAGAATGATTTCCTTGCTCAAGGCCATGCGGGAGGAGAGCCCTCGAAGAACCAAAGGAACTCAAAAGCTCCTGATTGCTGATCCCACGAACAATGTCCCAGGGCCCGGTGGTCCTGACATCTGCGGCCAGTTAGCTCTTTATTCACTTGACACTGGGATAAAATCAAGGGCTTTCCTGACTCCAGGCCCAGTCTTTTGTTTCTTTAGACTGAAGGATCTGAAAACTACAGATGCACAGTGTTTACCATTGGGTGGACGTGGATTTATTTTTCTATTTTTGAACCACCAGGTCTCCTCTCTAATGATGTGCAATCACAAATCTGGCAGGCTGCTTCATTCCACATGCCCAAAGAGACTACAGGAAGTATTTCCATTCTGAATGGCATAGAATCCGTGATTTGCATGCACCTTTTGAGTCAAAATCAAGCATTTGGCCTGGATCAGCCCAAGTTTAATTAAAATGATGAGAATGTGTGATAGGCATTTGGTCTAAGGCAAAAGGATGCACAGTATCGAAATTTGGAACAAACTTTTTTTTCAAATGAGAAATGCATGGTTGGTGGTGATAAGAAATGCCAAGACTATGTATTACATGGGATCACGGATTGAAAATAGAAAATATCCTAAAAATTCTGGCACTATGTGAAACTGTTGTAGGAAGTTGGATTGCATTACATGCTTTAAGGATAATGTCCCTATAACTAACACTGTAGATGTTTATAATCTTTTCTATAGTCTTTTTGTGGCTTACCATGGATAGCTGATGGGCTGCTCACCAGCCCTGGCAGATTTTCCCATTTAGCCACAAAGAAAAGGAAGAGGATTTTTTTATATATATATCTGAGGGTTAAGCTCTGCAAAACTGATTCTTCAAAAACTCTGATGAAATAAAGTCTAATGCCCAGGAACAGAAAGTTAGGTAACTAATCATTTGAATAGAGGATTATAAAAATTAATCACTTTTTTGCAAAAATAATGCATCTGATATTAAAGAATGTTTTCTACTATGCTTTAAGTTCTATTTAAAAATATGCATATGTATTTGGCTAAATGGATTTGTAAGTACATGTTGTTCATGGTTTTGAAGTGAAGACAGTTAAATGAGGTAAAAATATTGAGGTACGGACACTTTCCCATTTTATAGACTTTCTTTCATCCTCATTGTTTACAAGGAAAATTATCAAGGTGCGAAGGCACATCATCTTCGTTACTGAAGTAGACTGGCCCAATGGAGTAGACCTCAAACCCTTATATTCATAATGAACAAAGTTGTTCCCCAGATGAATAGTATCATGTTTGACAAGTAGGATCAATTGTTTCGTTAACTTGTGCCAATATCTATAAGACTTTCACATATTTCACTAAAAATGAGTATTAAGGAGCTCTCTATGCCATTCTCCAGGAAACTCAAATTCTCAACTTGAATGTCATTTTGGAAGTCTGCAAGTCTGACCTTGAGCCCTGTATACTACAACTTAAAGAGGAAAGTGGGGATGGGAATGGAAAATGGGTTGCATCCTCCTCAGGGGAGAAATAGACAGCTACTGTAGAACAGAGCTGGTGTAGGTTTCCATTTTGATCATAAAGAGAGTTCCACACTCTGCATTATTATCTTTAATAATGAGGTTTGTCTTCTAAACAGCT
The DNA here is from genome assembly GCF_000276665.1 of Chinchilla lanigera. Classification (NCBI taxonomy): domain Eukaryota; kingdom Metazoa; phylum Chordata; class Mammalia; order Rodentia; family Chinchillidae; genus Chinchilla; species Chinchilla lanigera. Next base: position 40,841,415 of record NW_004955402.1, read on the forward strand.
ACTGGCCCAGTTTCAGGGTTTAGTGGTAAGCAGCATCAGACATTGCTTCAATATCCTCAGGGAGCTCAATATCAGTATAAGAAAAGCTTTTCATTTAGCACTGAACTTTCTCTTCTATACACTCCAAATTCTTATATTCCAAATATAATCTTGAATTTTAGAAACCTCAGAGTTTCTAGTTCTACTTTGTTAACATTGCTGCACCTTAGGTAATCATTACCAAGCAGGAAATACATGACAAAAGATTGTCAAATACCCCAGGTATGAACCTGGGGTACAGGTTTGCACTTGGCTTTAAACCTCACATGAGTTCAAAGTCGCACAGAGGGAGGGGTGGCTGTTGTAAGCTCAGCAGAGGCGTGAACATCTGTTCCAAACATCCTCTCTTGGGTAGAGTTAGGCTCATCTAAACAACTTTGCATGCCAGACAAATACATCTTAGGAAAAGAATGTGTGGCTGAAGACCTCACAGAATCGAAACTCACATTTGTTAAGACTGAGTTTTCACAAGAATAAATGTAAATGGAAGAGTATACAAAAATCTACACTTGTAGTTTAGTTTCTTTTTGCTCTGAGGCCATTTTAAAGTGCAGACTCTCTCTCTCTCTCTCTCTCTCTCTCTCTCTCTCTCTCTCTCTGTGTGTGTGTGTGTTTCTTTCTTTCTCCCCCCTCTCACTTCCTCTCTCATGCTCAAAATAATAGATACCTGATAATAGCATTTATCACATATAAGCAATATTATTTTTGGTACATTTTGAGACTAGCACAAACACCATGTAACGAACACTAGGATGGGTCTCTTAAAAGATGCAAAGGTAAAAAAGTATTCATGCACGTGTGTGTATTTATTGAGGACCAACTCCAAGAAATACGCTGTTCTAGGCAGGAAATTTTAGATTATAATAATAGTGAATGTTAAAATGATAGTAATTTCCAAACAGATAAAAACCAAAGTAACAATGGAGGAGTAAAGGGGCTGTTTGCAGGTTTCAGGGTCACTAGCAAGTGGCCACGCATCACACAGCTTACAATTCACTTAGTTCCCCAGCTTGGAAATTACAAAATCATGTATTAAATCTTTTTTGCTTCTGTGTAATTCATATTATTTGCATTACTTTTATATAATACTATTTCAATTTTGCATGATTAAATTTTGCCTACTATGTAATCACAGCACATTTGCTAGTTTGTTGATTTATCTTCCAAATGTCAATGGACAACCATCTTAATTCTTTAATTAGACAAACTCCTCTTATATTTGTGTATATGTTTTGACATAGGAATCAAAGAATTATAAGCCATGATACACTTGGGAGTCCTAGCACTTGAAAAGCTGAGGCCGGAGGATCACTGTGAGTGCAAGGCTAGCCTGAACTACAAAGTTCTCAAAAAACTATCATCTCAAAAACAGGCAAACGGAAAAACAGAATCAAAGAATTGTAAAGACTGGAACAGTATACAGCCAAAAACATTTCATGATAAATGACCTATTAAATAAAAACTACCTTTCTTTCCTATGTCTTATTTGTTATAGACACAGGTGGCAGTGAGTAAGAATTTCAGATTGTGTGGCAACAAGGTCACCACGCCGAGTGTGCCTAATTTTAACGTGGTCTTATTTGTCATAAATCTACAATATTGTTTAGGCATTTTGACCTACTAATAGACTCCTTCCTTCCATGTGGGAGTTTCTAAGCTTTCCAAGAGAAGCATAGGTAGAAAAAGTTCTAAGCAGAAACTGGGTTGAATTTCCTCTTTTTTCCTAATAAGAGTATTTTGCCTCAAAGAAAATATGATGATGTTTGCACTGTCCTCCATTCTAATTTAGGTAGGTGATTCATACACCATCCATTTTATGTTTTCACTGGTTTCATACAGTCCCTAAGGTTCTTCCCTCATGGACTATATCACCTTACAATATAGAAGGAATTGTTTTATTGGAAGAGAAGGAGAACATTGAATAAGGGAAATTTTTCCCATACCATATCTGAGGATCCTACTAATAAGCTGGTGAGAAAGCGGGCTCATCCAGAAAACAAAGCAGGAGTATTGAGACATGGAACTCGAAACTCTTAAAGCAAAACTAAGGGAGTTTTGGCTTTGTCCTTCTTAAAATTCTTGGAAGAAGAGTCTAAAGCATCTCTTTTACAAGTGAGCATAAGGAAACAAGTTTGAGATATTTATCAATTTTTCCCAAAGCCCAGACTTATTTTCCCCTTGTTCCTCACAGACCCATTAAAGACACTGCACTTCCCCTTTAAGAAAAACATATTGAGTCTAAAGCAGATGCAAGAGACATCATTACAAATTGAATGGAGATGTCACAACAATATTTCAATGGAAGAGGAAATAAAAGTAAAACTTGACACTAGGATATCTTGGGATGGAGGAGAGACAGGAGTAAGGGAAGGGGAAGTAAAATGGATCAAGATGTAATACATACATGCACCATTCCCCACCACGAATGTATTTATTGTAGATTATAAACATACATTTTTATGTATCAAAAAATTTTAAAAGGATACATATATGTACATACATATTTATAATGCTTGAGCCAACTACTTAAAAAAGAAAAAGTATGAATTTGCAAGTCCTTGGGACCAAATATGTTCCTAGAAACGGTTTATAATGTATTCAGAGAAGAGAAACCCCAGACCTTGTAAGAATTTTGCTTCACCTACAGAACAAGTTTGTGAACCTGTTCACACCCAGTCTTTTGATTTTAGAAGTCACATTTTCTTGCTGCCAACAATATCCATGGGTGGTTTGAGTCTCCTCTTTCTCTTACTTCTGCCCTCCTCTTCTTTTTCCTACTCCTCCTTCTTCTCTTTCTCCTCTTCTTCCTCACTCTGACCGTTTTTGGTGCTATTTCTGAAGCCATCAAACCCAGAACAATCAGAGGATGCCTCTACACAATGAATGAGACTTGCTAAGAGCGCCATAGGCCCATTTTAAATCAGATGCTGAAACTCTGCGTTTTCACAGGAGGAACTGCATAGATTTGGAAGCCTATAGATCTCAGTTCCTGTTTCAAACTGACACTTTCTCCAGCTACAACTCCTCTGCTCCCAATCTTAGTAGCTCAGGAGTGCTGGCTTCCCCTCCATTCTACCCTTCTCCTTTTCCCTTTTGCCTTCTCTATCTGATCCTGGATTTGAGATCTTGCCTTAATTGGAGGCCAGGCCTAGGAATTAGCTCTAAGAATGTGGGAAGAGACCACTCCATGATGCTCATTGTAAAGTCACAGTGGTCGTTACCTGCCTTCCTCCTTGTCAGTTTCCAAATCCTGGAAAGTTTCTCTGAAATAGATTTCCAAAGCCCGCTCCGTATGTGAACATGGGTATGGCTCTCAGTCAAGAGCACTACCCACCTCAAATTGGTTATGAAGCCTTTTCAGATTCACAGACCAAATAAAAAAAAGTGGTACTGGCAGTCAGAGGACAGAGGCTGCCATACCCCAAGTCACCAGGGAGGAAACTCTGGGTTTTCATTTGCATTTTTGCAGAATGCCAAATGTGCTGTTGACTCTTTGCAAAAATACTAATTATGCCTTCCAAATCACAGGCTGGGTAGATGTGTTAACCAGACCCTGAGGTCCGTTTGTCAAACAGTCTACCAATCTGAGCACAGGGCATATCTGTAGAAGAGCCCAAAGGGCATAGCCAGCCACACAGTTAATTTTGAAAGGTTGTTCAGCTACTTTGACTCAGACTTCACTTGCTCTTTGCTGCCTAGCTGCAAAATGTTTGAGAATAATCAGAATGATAATAATAATAGTGATAGCCTTCAGGACATTTTCTCCCCAAGTCTGCTTTTGTTTTCCTCCTTTCTGTTTGACTTGTTCTCCTGAGGTTCACATCTCCTAGCTTAGAGATGCAGGCAACAGCAGTTAATACTCAAAGATCTCATGGGTATCCAGTGAGTTGTGGACACGGGAAAATTCATAGACAAATTCTTCTGCTCCAAAATATATCTCTCTTGTCCATTATTCTTGATCTGTGAAACACTGAGGTGACTTTTTTAACTTTTGATTTTTTTTCAAATAACTGAAGCACGTTTGTGCTTCAAGGATGAGTGATATTTTAGTTATCTGGGTGATCTTTTTTTAGATTATTTACAGAAGCAGGCTTTTATAAGAAGAAAGAGAATGTGATCATTCATGAGAAACAGAATCAGAAGAAGGAGAGAGAAAGAAAGAGAGGGAGGGAAAAAAAAGAAAACAATTATTAACCAGGGGGTTTGGTGGCAGTCGGTAATCCCAGCACTCCGGCAGGCTGAGGCTGGAGGGTTACAGTTTTGAACTTGGGCAACTTAACAATTTAGTGAGTCCCTGTCTCAAAACAAAACATAAAAAAAGGTGGGAATGTAGCTCAGTACAAAGGTCCTGGGGTTCAGTCCTTTGGGGTGGGGTGAAGGGTGCCGAGTTGAGAGGAATGGAAAGGAAAGCCATGGGACCCAAGTGAAGATGGGGAGTCCAGAGACGAGTTTCACCTGCTCCTCTGAATAAACCCAGAACTGCTTCTTTTTGCTTCCTATGTCAAACATTTATTTCTAAGGGGAATTTTCCAGAACAAAAGATTTTAATTCCATCCTGAGGAATTAGATTCATAGCAAAATTCCCCGGAATTGCTAGCCATGAGTCAAGTCTGCTATTACCTCCAGAAACTAAAGATTCTACTAGGACCACTTAAAAATACGACTTAAGTGAAATTCCCTCCGTTATCTGTCTTGTTAGCATTTAATTTGTAAGCTGGCTTGACTGTTACCAGTCAACACCTGGAGCCCTGCTGACTGCTGAAGGAGTGTGCAGACCGGACAGTGGCCTTCATCCCTTACACCCACTCCCTCTGATTCTGTCCCTGGCTCCTGCCCTGAAGGCTGAACATTCAGGTTATCCTGTTTCAGGGATGTTCATGGTAAAGGACAGGAAGCTCTGAAGTGAAGCTCCTGGTTATAAGCCTTGTTCTGAGAGTCAGTCACCCATAGAAATTCTTCTCACCTGCTCCTTCCAGAACATTCTTCCTCAAAAAAAATATGTAAACAGATTATTGTTGGCTTCAGTTTAGTGTCAAGCACCAAAGACATGTTTCAGGTCCTAGTGAAATATCCTCAGGTATAAAGATGAAAGTACTAAAACCCACAATCATAATCAAACACACACATTTCTTTTATCAAATCATCTCAGACACGATGTAAAAATATCAAGATGTTCACCAAATTATTACAAATCACAGTTTGAGCTATCAATCTGTCCACTACTAAAACACAAGCTTTGGTATTTTCAAGTACCATCAGAAAATTAACTCCAGCAATAGGCAGCTTTTTCATGAGCTGATCAGCTTCCGCCACAGTGGGGAAACACTGTTTGAATCAACGGTTGTAATAATATTCCTTGTTCCTGCTAATGCAAAGCAGCAAGGCCTGAGCCCTTCTGTTTTATGCTGCACACTGATTTGGAAGCAAATATTTTTCCAACAGTATCACCGAATTGAAAGTATTTTGAAAAATCTGAAGGTCTCACAGAATACTGTTTTGGAAAAACTAACCCTCGTGGATCTGTTAGTGACATAAGCCATCCCCTCCAGTTTCACTTAAGCATGTGAGCTCGCCCTGCCAAACAACTCTAAATGATGTATCTCTGCACAGGGCATTCTGAGATGCAGTAAAAATATGCAGAGGAGCAGAGGGCAAAAAAAGAACAATATATTTTGTCATAATGCTCTTACTTATCTATAAAAATGATAGCTATTAGCTTTTAACAGTGTTTGTGAATAGGCACCCATGCATACTCGTGAATCTGAAATGTTTGATTAGATCTGGATTTTTAAAGCTTTGATTCACTCAATATCCAAATAGTAACTGAAGGGTTACTACAGACAATACTCTGTGCAAGGTTCCATGGTAAATATAAAGTTATTCAACAAATGAAGCCACAATTGAAGGAAATTATTAGGAAAGAAAATAAAGCATGCAAATACTTGAATTATAAGACACATATCTTTTACAAAGATGTGTTGTTTGAAAATGTGTTTCTTTTTTTTCCCAACCTCTACTGATTTGAGTCTCAAGGGGTCTAATGATTATATGTGTTTATCTTGTCACTTACCATTATTTAAGCTGCCTACAGATAGTATTGTCCTACCTCAAAGTCTCTGATAAAACACTCCAAGTGTTATACTGATTTCCTTCCTTAAGCTTCATGTATACTTTTGTTTTCTTCTGAAAAATTTCAAAAACATACAATGTACTTGTATACATAAACACCTACAGAAGCAGAATGCAATCCAGGTATAATGCAGTATAATGCACTCCAGGCATCCTTCATCCAATTCTAATAATCATCAGTGCTCAGTTAATGTTGTTTCACCTGAATCTCCATCTACCCCTTCCCCACAACTCCTAGGCTGGCTTATTTTGAATCTCAAACATCACATCACTTCATCTGTAAATATTTCATTGTTGTCACATTGATTTTTAATTTTCTCCACATTTAAATGAATCCCTGGTATTTTTAGGTATTAATCAGGCTACACATTTTATAGCATGTGTTAATTTGTATTCTATCTGCACATGTAAGTGGTAGAGTTGGCCCATCTATTTTAAACAAACTATGACTGAAATAGTCTTATAAGCATCATCATTTCTAATCATCACGGAGCTTGTGCACAGCAATGGATCTGAGTTTACAAGCTCACACTTTGTCAGTCACTTCCACACTCTTATTTTGAGCATGTTAGTACTTGCCATTTATTTATTTAGAATATTTTTATATTATAATGAGTTTCTCACGTTCTTGTTTCCTTTGCTACTCCCAGGCAGTTACTGATCTGTGAATAGCTCCTCATTCTAGGGAACAATTAATTCATCTGTCCTATGGGAAAAAGCAATGCCCATGGGTCTCCTTTCTGTGTGGCATTGAAGGGACAAAAGCATCCAGTTCAAGGGTGTTACCAGGAAAAGCATCCAAATACCTTGGAGATTCTTTCAGCGAGGGTTGGGAGGGGTCTCCCAAGGGTAAGACAAACTCCATGTAGTAGAAAAAGTAAGTGAAAAGTACATCATGAGGTTAAAACACCAAGATGAATAGAAACGCCAAGCCTCTTAATTTTAAGTGAGGAATTGCATTCCTGAGGCTCCTTTCTACTAGGAAAATGAAGTCTTATTTCAGGTGATTAAATCAAAGCAGGAAAAGGGGAAGTAAATTCATTGGTGCCAATGAAAAGTCTCTCCTTGCTGCTCCAAGCAAAAGTTTTGAGACATTCAACAACGGGTCAGAATAACATTCTGTGTTCTGCACACCATATTCCAATGCAAGCAAGATGTCTATGGATGTTTTTTCTTAATTTCAAAGCCTTTTGATTAAAGTAGACCAGAAGGGCACTGACAGAGCAGGCTGTTTCTGTCCTCCCAAGGAAGGTTTCAATGGCCGCCGTACACTCTCTAAATCTATTTACTTCAAGGCTGGAATGAAACAAACATGACAGATGGTTTTTTAAAAAAATCAAAGGGGAAGTTCTTGGAACACATCCTTCAAAATAAAATTTTGTTTCCTATTTTTTTTTTGGAGCAGCTGAAATGATTTTTCAGAACATCTGATGAGCGATTTTAATACTTTGACTTTCTCCTCCATGAAGCAAGCCCATTCATTTGGAGACTTCTGTTCTTTTGTTTTATTTCTGTGTCTTTCTTTGATGAGACATAAAGTCTGAAAACGACAATATGCTAAATGAATGGACCCATCGTATATTTGGCTACAAAAGGGCTGCTGGAATATACTTGGGATTTTGACAAGATAAAAGAATGCCTAATGGCAGAAATTTTGAAGAAATAAAAGGGAAAGTTAATGGGTCTTTATGTTTGCTATTGCTCACTAACAGTTTCCGAGTAATTGCCCTTCACCTGTTGCAAGGTCAGTCCATAGAAAACTAGACCATTCTCCTCAAAGCTGGGGAGGTTGAAGGTTAAGGAATTGTCAGGTAAAGACTTAAGGTAGGGGGGCTGGGGATTTAGCTCAGTGGCAAAAGCGCCTGCCTGGCAAGCACAAGGTCGTGAGTTCGGTTCCCGGTACCGGAGAAAAACCAAAAACACCAAAAAAAAAAAAAAAAAGACTTAAGGTAGGGAGCTTGAGGAAGGAGTGAGAGTTGTCTTGTGCAAAGCTGGCCTTCTACCCCCACCCCTCCACATCAGAGAAGCACTAACTTAATGCCACAAGTACGGTCTCACTTATAAAGCTGAAGTTTAACTGCAGGACACAGGTAAAAACAATAAATGTCATGGGCAAGATCTATCAAAAGTAGATAATGGCCCTTGTTCCATTTTTATATGGGCTGGATGTAAGGAAGAGAGAAGGGACTCAACCAGGACTTCCAAGTCTCTAGGATAGGTCACTGGAAGTGGTACACTGGCTGCGGAAGACCAGAGAAATAGTAGTTTTGAAAGCCGCCATGCCATGCTCACTTTCAAAATCTTATCTAAAGACTGATGAATTTAGAAACCATCTCTTGATCTCATGGCTAGAAACTAGAAGCTTAGAGCGCTACAGAAAACAGCAGGGGATATTGTTTAAAAACATAGACTTCGGCATGTGAGAGACATAATTCAAGTCTTATATTCTCACCTTCTTGCCATCTGACCTGAGATCAAGGCAGCAGCCTTTCTGAGTTCTGTTGTCTTATCAGTCAAACCTTGATTACTACACCTGCTTCCTAGAATTTTAAGAGGCTATAATGAGGTAATATGAAGGAAACATATATCGTACTTAACATAGCTATCCCTTCTCTAAAGCTCCACGGCACTGTGAGCACATACTCTATAGAGGTCAGCAGATCTACCCTGACCACAGCCTTTATCCAAGAAAATGGCATTATGCTATGTGAAATAAGCCAGTCACAGAAGGACAAACTGCATGATTCCATTTACACGAGGTAGCTAACCCTCTGACTCATAAAAACACAAAGTACAGTGATGTTTGCTGGGGTTGGGGAGGAGAGGAAATGGGGAATTTCAACTCTATAAGTGTAGAGCTTCAGACATACAAGATGAAAAGCTCTACAGATCTTCATGCTACAACACCCTACCCTAAACTTAAAAATTTGTTGAAAGCATTAATTCAATTTCGTGTGATTTTTTTTTTTTTACAGCAACAATAACAATAATAAAGAAAATGGTGCTATCGAAACAGCTACCGGCTCCCCTGACATGGCCCCCAACATTTCTATGAAGGACTACCCAATGAGTTCAGTCATCATGGTCCCAGTGACTCAGACAAAGTGATAATTACTAGTGCAAGAGCAAAATGATGAGCAATGTGTACTAAACAAGTAGTAATGACAGAAAAGTACTTTGTGTTATAAGAGAGAACAATGATCTAGGTCAAAGTGGTAAGAAGAAGCAGTGGGACAGGAAGCCCTGATTGAACACTCTGTGCCGGGTCCCCTCCAAAGACTTTGCTGAAAGCACACAGTGGGTAAAGGAACATCCAGAAACAGATCCACACATCCCAGCCCTCAACACTGTTACTGGCCCAAATTCAATGTTACATAAACATTTAGTGAATGAATGAAAAATTCAAATTTCACAGAACCACCTATTACAAATTTTATTTACATAGCTGACAGCAAGTTAATGACATATTTACAAAGCTTATAACAAAGCCATTTGGTTTGGCAATGTCATTTCACACTAAAAATGAGTTTATACTTTGACCCAGAAATTCTGAATGTCTGCCTAACAAAACAGCATAAAGCAAAAGGAGATATGTACATGGATGGTCACAACAACACTGCTTGTCATGACAATGGCTAAATAAATTATGAGTGGTTTGTACCGTGGTGTACCATATACACAGCATGGAAAAGAAAGAACTAAATCTCTTATAACAGTGTGAGATAATCTTAAAGACATTTGCTGAGTAAAAGTAATCATTAGAGAAAGACATGATATCACTTGTGTTCTACTGGTGTATTAGTCAGCTCTCCCATCACTGGACACAACACCTGACACCCACAGTTTGCTACCTGTATTCAGGATCCCTCCTGTTCCTCTGGCAGGAGCTTTCTATCTCTCAATAAATATCTTCCCACCCAAACTTAAGGAGAAGTTTAAGATGCTAGTTTTAGGGAATTCAGTCCATGGTGGGAAGGCTCCAATACAGAAACATCGTGGCAAACGAGAATGGTGGAGCAAAGCTACTTAGTTCATAGCCACCAGCAAGCAGAGGAAGGGGACAGTGCCACCGAGGAAAGGGCCAGAGGCTGCACATAAACCCCCAAGCCATGCCTCCATGAGCCACCCAGATACACCCAGAAGCAAGCTCCTTCAATCCCCTGGGGAGATCCTGAAGCAAGTCAAGTTGACTCTGTCCTAACAGCCCCAGGCAAGTGTGACAGCACACACCTGTCATTGTAGCGCTCTGTGAGGCTGAGGAGAGGTAGGAGGATTGTAAGTTCAAGCTCTGGCTTGACAACTTAGTAACTTAGTGAGACCCTGTCTCAAGATAAAGAGCACCGGGGATGTAGCTCAGGATAAATGGCCTGGGTTCAATTCCTAGTAATGCAAACACACACACAGTTTGTTTCTATAACTGTATGTATGTGTACATAAAATATGGGAAATGTCTAGAAGGTCAACTGTATCTCCTTTTTATATAGATATACGTATACTCATAGATGCTGTATAGATATTTGTAAGAGAGTTAACTTCTTTAGAGATGTAGGAAATGCAGAAGTATTATGTGGCTGAAAGAAACATTTTAAAACTTCATAATTTATTATTTTATGTATTTGAAACTTTTGAAAAAGCAGAACTGCAGTGACAGAAAGAACAGTGTTTTCCAGAGGCTAAAGAATGGGGTAGGGAAACTCACTGCAAAGGGGCCCCAAGGAACTTTTCAGTGAGATGAAAATGTATCACATTATGATGGAGATGGCAGTTACACAGGTATATTTGTCAGAACTCATTGAATTGTGCACTTAAAATTGGTGAATTTTCCTACACATAAATTACATCTCAACAATGCTAAAGAAAACATCAAAGCTGCTATGAAAGAGAGATAGGATCTCTTAGTTTTTAAAAGAGAATGTGTTGTTTATTTTCCTTATCTTTTTCTGGTACTATTTACATTATCTTAAATTCCTTTTACCTAGAAAATGATGATAAGTTCTTCTTTTATTCTCAGAAAAATGGGGTGCATATGCATTTTTAGGGCTGCTTCTATAAATGGAAAATGTTTAGAGGAGAAATACGTGTCACCCAAGTTTAGCATGAAAGGGGAAGGTGGAAGGGGGAGGCCAGAAGCTGTGGGGAGGCTCTTTTAATTGTGCAGGAGAAGCCACGAACCCTCCGCCACCCCTCCTCAGGCCTCCACAGTCTAATGTTGATACTAGAGAGTCAGATGACGAGGGAATCTCCTGGGCCTCCTCCAGCCAGCAGCCCTGTGTATGGTTCCCTTCAAACTCAATCCACCAGGAAAAAATATAGAAAATGAGCCTAAAAAGAAAAAAATTTAACCCAATAAGAAACCCCTCCTTCTACTTACAGTAGATCTGAAGGTAAAATTGAGTCTTCATGTTCCACACCTTCTTACTTCAGTCAATTTTTCTCTTGCCCTTTAGCAACAGCATTCTTTTCTCGTGATGGATTAGGTCGAGAACAACTCCCAAAACTCTCATGAGCTCAGAGGCAGAGCTTTGAGGGGGTGACCTCATTATAGACAGTGAAGTTAGGTAGAAATATTATAGTCAGAGGGAGTCAAGACAAAAAAAGGAGACCCACTACAGTTGTGGCCTGAGATGCATCAGTTGGAGGCCAGATTTCAAGATAACAAAAGGACCAGACTGACATACTCCCCAAAGAGTGAGATAAGTGATAACACCCGGCCATAAGCATCAGTGGGCAACCAAGACCCCAGATCTATGACCTACCTGAGAAGTTCTTTAATCCTCCCATGCCCGCTGGCTACATGACTTGTTTCCCCACTGGATCAGTCATACTTATAATCTTATTGGTTGATCAAGCTGTAACCCATATTGTACCCATGTGCATTTTGCTCTATAAAATTTCCCTATAAAGTGGGGTCCTTGGCTACCTGTATTCAGGATCCCTCCTGTTCCTCTGGCAGGAGCTTTCTATCTCTCAATAAACATCTTCCTATGCTTAACCTCTGTTGTTCCTAGAATTCATTCTTCAATTTTTAGAGAACACATACTCAGTGTATTAGACACCTAATGGGTTGGAAGTTATAAGATATCCCTTATATCATATTTGGAGGCTCTGACATCATCCTATATTGTTCTGATCATGAGGGTGATATAGCTGACTGTGATACTAAGAAGAGGGGTGTGGTTAGAAGAGGCATGTCCCTGGGGGCATGACCTGGAAGCATGTGTCTCCCTCCCCAGCTTCTCCTTTCTCTCTCCCTTCTTCCTGGTTGCCATAATGTGAGCACCTTTCCTCCACCAGACCTTTCTACCATATCATTTCTGCTCTTGGAACTGGCCACCCATGACCCAAACCATGAATCAAAATAAACCTCTCCTCCTTTGAGTTCTAGTGTCCACAGTTGTGTTTTAGTGATGAACAAACTGATTAAAACATTCCCTCAGAAGGCCACCATGCTGAGAAGTCAGACCTGCAGTGAGTGACCTTGACATTGGTCAAAGCAAAGTCTTATCTCTTATTTTTTTTCAATCTGTTATTGGAAACCCAAATTAAAAGAGTGTAGATTTAATCCTTTTAAATCTGTCTTTTTCCTAATGGTATGTTGAAATATTTAACTATATATCATTAAATTAATCAAGTGTATGTATCAAGAAATAAAAATGGAGTGGTTTTTAACTACAAGAGTATTATTTGGGGTTCTCTAGATAAACAGGATTGAAGAATGTATATATTATATAGTATATATAGCATATTGCATTATGTATCATATCATATTATATATAAAGAGATTTCTTTCAAAGAATTGTTTCACACAATTGTGGAAGCTGAAAAGTCCCAAGATCTGTATTTAGCAGGCTGGTGACTCGGGAGAGCCAAAGCTGTAGATCCAGTGTGAGTTCAAAGGCCTAGGAACCCCAGCAGAACCAATAGTGTGGTTCCAATCTAATGATTAGCAGGTTTGAGAACCAGAAAGAACCAATGTTTTACTTTGAGTCTAAAGACAGGAAAAAACCAGTGTCTCAACTTGAATGTAGTAGGAGGAGTCTCTTCTACATGAATAAGGACCATCCTTTGTGTTCTAGTCAGGCCTTCAACTGATTTGATGGGGTTTGTGCACTTTGGGGAGGGTAATCTGTGTTACTCAGTGTATCATTTCAAATGTTCATCTCACCCAGAGATGCCCTTATGGGAACACCCAGAGCAATATTTGAGCAAATATCTTGGTATCTTATGGCCCAGAAAAGTTGATACACAGAAATCATCACAGCAGGGAAGAGTTAAATTCATTTCTTTGTAAGGTTATGAGAAACTCTAGTAAACCAATGCCTCAAAGAAATTAGAACCAAGTGTGAGCTTCATTTAGCCAGAAATCTATTGTCCTGAACTACTTAAGAATGTACAGAATGCACTTAAAGGGAAGATTGGGCAATAATCTACGGAAGCTGGTACCTCGCACATAGTTAATCTCAAATCTGGATGAAGGCAGGTATATTGATTCATCCTGAATGAGTTTATAAATGAATGGTTCCTAATTGGCAAACTAATTGTGAGGCCATTTAGTGTCTTTGTATAATCTCTCAAAGTCTATGTTAATGATCATTATTGATAGTTCTTGTCCTTTATGCTATCTTTTCCTGACAGAAGAGATCACTTGGCTATCTCAGTTTGAACCCCAAGCCTTCCATCCCAGCCATGGCCCTTCCATCCCAGCCATGGCTGGCCAAGATCAGTACACAGTCTAGGTTGAAATGATCAACCATCCTTGTTTACTAGGACTGTACAGATTTTAGGTCTGTAGGTGTTATCTCCCAGGAAAATCTTTGGTCTGGGAAAGCAGAAGGCTGCCTACCCTAGATTGGGGCTCTGTCTATCTACTTTATGCCACTCTCCTCTTCATGGCTATCTTTGGCTCCTCTGATGCCCAGGCTCCCTTCCATCCCAGGGCCTTTGCACTTATTATTCCCTCTTCCTGAGATGCTATTTCTTCCTCTTCCTCCCTTTACCTAGCTATGTCCTGTTCTTCTCTCCTATCTCAGCTCAGCTGTCACTTCTCTAAAAGAGTCTTCCCTATGTCCTTTGGCCTACATTTGATCTATTGGGAATGAGCAGCACCTAGAACAATCTGAGTCACAGAAGTGCTAAATAATTATCAGTTGAAATATGGAAGTAATAATAGTAGAATGACAATAGCTACCATTTACTAAGAACACTTATTTTGCATTTATGTGTCTGTTTTGTGAATTATAAAAAACATTAATTCATTTTATCTTCATAACAGCCTCATAAAGTAAAAAACTATATATCAGAAGACAGAGGCAAAGAATATTTTAAAAAATTGAAATAGAGTAAATCCCACTAATCAGCCCATCTGGGATGAGACCCTGCAAAGCTGGCCTTTCTAACATTGGGCATTAGCCAACTGAGATAACAGACCTCTATCCTTCTAGACATTTCACCTCCTTTAACAAACTGAAGCACAAGGAAAATATTCATCTTCTCTAAGCAAGCTGTTGCCCACCATAATTGCGGACTGGAATTTTTTGGTGAAAATAATAATGACACTGTTCCAGAAAGTCAGCTGAAAAACAAGAAATATGATTTACTAATATTACAAAACTGCACATAAGTATAACTGAACCCTGGAGGGTGCTGAGATCTAAGAGATGGGACCATCTCAAGGAGACCACCCCAGAGGAAATTAGATAACTCAGCTCTTTGCTGGAAATCAAATATAAGACCAGTGTTGAATACAGGGTTCATTCTGGGACTTGGGAGACTCCCTACCCCCTAAATGATGCATCTTCCCTACACCACTGGGGGATTAAGGGTCATTCTCCAGCTAAAAGAAAACAATCTGATCCCTTTAGCTAGCCTGATTTAGATAAGGTTTATACTTGGAGAAGCACGTAAGATTAGGGTAACTGCAAGAAATAACTGAGAAGCCAAGTTGAAAAACTCCTCAGAGAACATGGCACAGGAAAACATAACAGATAGGACACAAATTGAGTGAATCACTAAGGAAATAATGCTTAATTTATGATTGAGGTTAAATGTAATATATGGCCAGAAGGACCTTGTAATAGCAAGATGATACCGCATTTTCCAAGCTTTGTAACCTGGGCTGGTAGCCATATATTCTTAAAACCATAGTATATGCTACATCTTTCCACCAGAAACTGATGGAAGTATGCCAAACTCTCTCTCCTTTAGGAGCAATTAGGTCATTAGGTTTCTCATTATAGTAATTAGTGTAAAATTGAAAAATTCATCAAGATAATTTGAAGATTTCTTTAAGCAATTTTGGCTACTAGCTAGATAGAGTAAACAAAAAATATTTTAGGTGGAAATATCTGAGTATTTGTCTTATTTCTTCATCTTTATTTGGCATAACACAAGACAAATACACCTGGAAAACAAGTCTCTGGTTATAAAATCTAGGGAACATTGATTCTTCCTATAAATTTTGTACACTAAAATAGCATTTTCTTATTAATAAATTAAATTTTGTCCGTCTAAAGTAACAAGAATCTTGCATTTTTACATTCCATACCCAGATAGGATGTTAATTACATGAAGAGCAATCTCAGAATTCTAAGAACCATATTTATTTTCCTTCATTTTAGGTATTATTTAGCACCTCAGTGGAAGGAGCCATAGTGTCAGGGAGAGAAACGACCAGTTTCAGCATGTTTGCCCCTTAGATTGGAACTTATCCTGTCAAAGATTCATTATAACTGATGCAGAAAAAAAAAAAAAATAACTGATGCAGAGATTTAAATTAACTGAGAACTGGGTCTTGAATGCGTTATTCTTTTCAATACAAACTTGACACTCATTTCACTGATTCTGCCAACAAATACTTACTAAATATCTTCTACTTATACGACCTTTATTTGGGGTACTTTGGGATGAAAAGAGGAAATTAGGAGGCAGAAGACAAAATTAAACAAGACATAGAGTCTGACTTAGAAATTTGTACCCTAGTGAGGGACATAAATCCAACACCTAAATACAATACAGGTAGCACATGAGTTAATACACTGAGCCTTTTATGAAAAGATGTGTTCCACAAAACTGAGATTGAAAGTCAAATCTGTGATTTCTTAGCAGATAGAGATTTAAACCAAGTCCTAAAACTTTGGTAAGCAGATTTAGGAAGAGAGCATTAATTTTATAAAGAAAACCCAACATAAAGATTTCTTTAAGCAGTTTTGGCTACTAGCTAGATACAACAAACAAAAAATGCTCCTGTCAGAAAAAGCAGGATAATGCTTACATAGTCTCACAGAAAGCTCCAACTCAAAAAGTCTTTTATTAAACATGCATCACTTTGGAAACCACTGTGCTCTTTAATGCAACCAACAATGTTATCTTGCTATGAGTCTCAATGTTATGAGACTATCTAGCTATCAATATCATCTGAGTGTCTGAAATGAAATCAGAAGGCTCTAGACAGAGTTCCCTCAGCTCTCTTGTGACTCGTATTCCCCTAGGCTTTCTTTCACAAAATAAAGCCAACTGCATTTATGTTACTAGAATCTCCTTCATATCCTTTTGGAAATGTAAATATTATGTGGACTCCTTTCTGCACTCAATTAATGTATCCTTCTTGCCAATGTCACAAATATAACTTTTTTCAGCTAGTGCTTCTCTTATTGCATACATATGCTATTGATAATTACTTGTTTTGAGTTCTTAACCACTTGTGCATGGAAATTCATCTGAGGTTTAAATGTTAGAACTATTACATTACTAAATGTCTTACTTTATAAGTGGCTAGGCCATCACAAACCCTTTTCTATGCATTAAAGTTGTACTCACCAAAGGAATCAATTTACTAGACTGAAATACTAAAGTAATCATGCAATCTTGCAAGAAAGTTAATACAACAGCCTCCAAGTCCTCTCTGTAATCAATTTCCTGCAGCTTCTGTGTGATGGCTTAAGAAATTCTTTGGTTTTATTCTCTGTGCTTAGATAAAACACTAATGATTCTATTAAAGACACTCAATCTGAAGATGGAACTGGAGAGAGGTCTCTTTTCAGGTCTAAAGTAAGTGATGATGGGAGTCTTCTACAGAACAAGGGGCAATGAGATGTAGGCTAGGTGTCCTAGGATAGCTCAGTCATGAATTTTCTGTTAGACCTTCCCAAAGAAAGTAGAACATATAGTTGGTCATTTAAGTGTGAATATTACTTCTTAAAAACAACCCTTGAGGTCTGAAGCTTCATGGATCTTATGCAATAGTTGTGAACAGAGTTTGGAGCTTGTCCTCAGCTTCCTCCGCTGGGTCAGCCCATGAAGGCTTGGACTGAACAGAAGGTGGTTGGATTTCCATTTGCCATCACCCTAGAATGGATGTTCCAATTGCCACAGTCATCTGCTTGCTTTGTGAAACGTGTTGCCGTTATAGCTAAAAGTAATTGTCCACAGTAAAAGGAGAAAAGTAATAATAAGTTTCTACCCCATTCTACACATTCAGGGAGTCAGTGTGCCCCTTTCTTAAACTCACATGGTGTCAGGATATTTGTGTTGCCTATCCGATTTTAACTGGGAGACATTTTGCCTATTTATTTGAATTCATCTTTGTGACAATAGTACTAAACTTTATCAATAAGGAAAATCCAATGGAGGAAGTGACAGGAAAAAAATCTCTTTAGATTCATTGGAAGATCTAGAGAAGCTTTTTTTTTTTTTTTGAAGTTTGAATTACAAAATTTTGAAAGAATTATTCATCCTCCTGAACAACCAATGGGTCACAGATGAGATCAAAGTAGAGATTAAACAATATTTACAAACAAACTAAAATGGAGATACAACCTACAGGAACCTGTGGGATGCAATGAAAGCAGTCTGCAGAGGGAAATTTATAGCCTTGAACTCCCACCTCAGGAAAACAGAACAAGCACAAATAAACAATCTTATGCTGCACCTTACGATCTTAGAAAGAGAAGAGCAAGTCAAACCCAGAGCCCAAAGAAGGCAGAAAATTATAAAGCTCAGAGCAGAAATTAATGCAATGGAGACTAAAAAAAAAACAAAAACAATACAAAGAAGTAATGAATCAAAGAGTTGGTTCTTCAAAAGAATAAATAAAATAGATATACCCCTAGCCAACCTTATCAGAAAGAAAAAACTGAAATACATGCAATAAGGAATGAAAGGGGTGAAATCACTACAGATCCTGAAGAAATTCAGAAGATCATCAATACCTACTTTGAAAATCTTTACTCTCATAGGATGGAAAACACAGAGGAAATGGACAGATTTCTAGATAAGTATGAATTACCAAAGCTGAACAAAGAAGATATCAAAATCCTGAATAACTCAATATCAGCCAATGAAACTGAGAATGTAATTAAAAACTTGCAAATGAAGAAGAGCCCAGGTCCTGATGGATTCTCAGCTGAATTCTACAAGCAATTTAGGGAAGATTTAACACCAATTCTTCTCAAACTCTTTAATGAAATCAAAAGGGAAGGAATTCTCCCCAACTCATTCCTAGAGGCAAGTATTACTCTGATACCAAGACCAGAGAAAGACCCAACCAAGAAAGAGAACTGCAGACCAACCTCCCTAATGAATATAGATGCAAAAATTCTCAATAAAATACTAGCAAACAGAATACAACAAGTCATCAAGATTATATGCCATGACCTAGTAGGATTCATACCAGGAATGCAGGGATGGTTCAATATATGCAAATCAATCAACGTAATACACCATGTCAATAGAACCAAGGACAAAAATCATATGATCATCTCCACCGATGCAGAAAAAGCCTTCGATAAAGTCCAACACTCATTCATGTTGAAAGCCCTACAGAAAATATGAATAGAGGGCCTTTACCTCAAGCTGATCAAAGCCATCTATGATAAACCAACAGCTAACATCATACCAAATGGTCAAAAATTGAAAGCTTTCACTTTAAAATCAGGAACAAGACAAGGATGTCCACTGTCACCACTCCTATTCAATACAGTTCTGGAAATATTGGCTAGAGCAATTAGACAAGAGAGAGAAATAAAAGGAACAAGGATAAGAAAGGAAGAAGTGAAATTGTCATTATTCATTGATGACATGATACTCTACATAGAAGACCCCAAAAACTCCACCAAAAGACTCATGGATTTAATAACCAAATTCAGTAGCATACCTGCATACAAAGTTAACACTCAAATCAGTAGCATTCCTGTACACAAGTAATAAACAGACTGAGAGAGAAATTAGGGAAACCACTTCTTTCACAATAGCATCTAAAAAGATGAAATACTTAGGAATCAATCTAACAAAAGAAATAAAAGATCTATACAGTGAAAATTATAGTACTCTGAAAAAAGAGATCAAAGAGGATAACAGAAAATGGAAAGATATTCCTTGCCCATGGATAGGAAGAACCGACATTGTGAAAATGGCCATATTCCCAG
>NW_004955402.1:40863188-41052678 GCF_000276665.1 Chinchilla lanigera
GGCAGATGCTGTGCCACTGAGCTAAATCCCCAGGCCCCTGTTCTATTTTTTTGTTTGTTTGTTTCTCATGTACTACACACTTTAAAATTTTAAAAAGTAAAGGATTATTTGCTACTAATTATATTCATTATAGCCAAGCAACACTGAGTAATAAATTATCGCCAAGTAAATGTCTTCTGACAATAAACACATATTTGCATTTACACATAATTTTCTCATTAGTTGTTCAAATATAAGGATGCTGCTGGGCAATTGTTACATTATTACTCTTAAGTAAGCTCAAGCCTGTGGTCAAGCAAGTTGCCGGGCTCATTTACTCAGTAAATGCCTTTTACATTGACCTGGCAAAGCTAACACTCAGCATGGCCTCCTCGTTACTGACATTGAGTCAGTGGCAGCGATGTGTCTGCTTTAATAATAAGTTTGGTTTGACTCAGGAAGATGTTTCACCTAAGTACCTAATCACACACCATGCTTGCCTTACCCTCAAAAGAGTGCCCCAGTAATTTGAACCCAGGATTGTCCAACAGAAACAGATTGTAAGGCACATGTCATTTATAATTTTCTTACATTCACACTGGTAAAGGTAAAAGGAAATATGTAAAACAGGTGTTAATGCCAGTCCAGGATATCTAAACTATCATCACCTCAACATATAATCAATATAAAGATCATTGAGTCATTTATGTTCTTTTTTGCTATACCCAGGCTTTGAAATCCAACTTGCCTACAGCACATCTTAGTTTGGACAAAACACACACCAAATACTTATTAGTCATATGTGGCCAGTGGCTACTGTGTGGGACAGCACAGCTAGAAATAATTACAGTATTCATCACAGCTTTTCCAGAATCGATCTATATTTCTATTTCTAGCTTTAGAATTACTATTCAAAGAGACAAAGCAGGAAAATAATAGGAAAGAGAAATGACTTTGGACCCAATTTTTTGGCTTGGCTTACAAGGAGCTTCCTCACCCAGCGCTCTTCCTCCTGCAGCCTCATCTTGTCATTCTGGCCACCTCACTGCCACTTTCCCTTGACTGTGACACTCCAGCCAGGACAGAAAATATTTCCATTGCCGGAATGCCCCATGTGCCCCTGCCTCAGCCCCTGCCTTTGCTCCTTTCTCTACCTAAGAAACTCTTTTGAAACATTGATCTCTTCTTTCTTGGCAATGAGTCTTCCTCCTTCTTTAAGTCTCAGCCTGGAACACTGATGGCAAAACTTTTAGAGACCGATGCCCGGACTGCAACCCAAAACCCACTTAGTATTTATGGCAAAGTGCAATCCCTGCAATTAAACCTGAATACTGGAGTTTTAGTTTAGAAAAAACAATTCATATATTAATATCTTTTGTCTTAAAAGAAAAACACAATAACACACCTGCCATAGGTTTCCCACCACTAGCCTAGAATCTCTTCCAGAACTGCCTGGACTATAAGTGCCACTGAATCTAACAAATGCCCTGGTGCATCCCCTCAGACATGCCATTGAGACATTTGAGGGTCATATGTCTGTGGCCCTATACATTGTCTTTGCACTTAGATTTTTAAACTCCACAGTGGCAAAAAGCATGCCTTATTGAGATTGGGGGTGCTCTTTGTTTTTTTTTTTTTTAATTATTGCCTTCCAGTTCTTAGCACATTGCTTGGCTCATTGAAAGTGCTTACTAAATTTTGTTCCATGAATAATGAATGAACTGATGGTTGAGAAATACACAAACATTGTAGCTCAAGATAATCATCTCCTCTTCTGTCCCACAGCCTGATGATGTGAGGATTCCGGTTATATTCCAGTGACCTGAACTGTTTAACTCAAATTGCATTCTGCTGCTTGAATCTGCAGCCTCCTCCTTCACTGGTAAACAATTAATTCATTCTAGGGGCAGATGGGAGGACATTTAAACTCAGTGGATTATTAAGATCCACGGGATCCTTTAGAAAAAAAAATCTGTTCAACTCACTTTGCTTCCTGGGGATATTTAAAGTGTAGTGCAATGAAAAATTTGTTTTGCATTTTCATGGCTGAGGCCTCTGCTTTCTAGCCCCAGAAATAGCTCATGCCCACCACAGTTTTCATATTTCTGTATCACTAAGTTTGCTGGTCCCCTCGTGCTCCTTCTGCTTGCCTGAGGTTGTGTCTTTGCTCCTTGTGTTTCCTCGACATGGAAAAAATTTTCCCAACATCTCTTAAATCCTTCATTCAAAATGAGACAAAGACTACACCTGCTAAAAATAAAAAATAAATAAATAAAATAAAAACTCTTCTCTGATTTCTGGAAATGAGGCCATGATGTTTGCCTGATAACAAACCCTTATGCCACCTAGTGCAGTGTCTTACTCACAACCGTTTCTGAACAAATACCTGCGGGGGAAAAAAATAAAAGATTCTCTTAAGTCCAAAAAACTAGAACTGTGTATTATCACAACAGTGTTCAACAACATTCTTCCAGCAGTAATCAGAGACTAATCCTAACCCTCAACCTTAAATTAATACAATTTAGAAAGTATCTAATGATAATCCCAACATACATAGATAATGGTGTATCCCAAAAGATGGATGTCATTTTCATTTTTAACTCCCTTAATATGCTCCATAAGAAAGATGTTGGTTGTTTAACCTGTGCATCTGAGCAGCTGCATGATCATGTGTTAGATTTAAACTCCTTTTGGAACTCAGTTTCCTTATTTGTCTAATTAAAGAATTGGACTAATTTCTACCATCCCTTTCAGATTAAAAAATCCAATAATAAGGGGCTGGGGATTTAGCTCACCGGCAAAGCGCCTGCCTGGAAAGCGCAAGGTCGTGAGTTTGGTTCCTGGTACCGGAGGAAAAAAAAAAAAAAAAAAAAAAAAAAAATCCAATAATTTATTTATTTTTAAACCACTCTTTTTTGCCTTGGTTAAAATAAAAGGGGGGGGTATGATTTTTTTTTTTTTTTTGCCTTGGTTAGAATAAGAGGACTGGATTCCATTCAGTGTATTAGTATAAATTCAATACCCAATGGAGATCAGTGAATAAGCATCCAAACTCCCACCACTTTCAGGCATTCACAGGAGCAAACATCTCAGTCATGAAATCTCGGAGAAAACTTTGTTTCTCTGTAGTAGGCATCTGGGCAAAGTTTTCATTGTAAGTTGTATGAGTATGGTATCAACATTCTTAAGGTCAAAGAGTTTGAATCATTTTGCACTATTCTTCTCTAGAGATTTTTACCCAATGCGTTGGGAGAATGCTTGCTTACCTAAGTATCTCCATCATGTTATCTGTGAGAAATCAGATTGTAATGAGGGTAATAGTGTACACATAGGTATTGCCAAAGGTTAGTCTCAAAATTTAAATTGGTATTTATTTTGATAGTTTTTTGGGGTGGAGGAAGGCTGTGTGATTGCTGGTTTTTTTTGTTTGTTTGTTTTCTCAAACAAACCCAATCTAATGTCCCTTGTTTGTGGGGGAATGTCATTTAATATTCACTGCACACCTTCTGCAAACAGTATGCAAAACAGAACCCTTGCTCCCTTGGAACTCTGAGTACAGGAAGGGAAGGAGGAGATAGGATCTACTTTATGTAAATAAAATGATCTCTAGTGAAACATTTTCCTTGAGGCATGAGCCTCAAGGTACTGACTACCAACTTTCTATAGCTGAGGCATGAGCAAGTGTACTAACTACCAATCACTTTCCAGTCCTAAATGCACTGATATAAGATTTAAGAATTCCTTTGCCTTTTCCTACACCCTACAGGACTGATTGCAAGCTGTTCCCATAAACCCCCCTCACAAAAGTCATAGACCAACTGTGTGGAAGTCTAGACTCAAGAGGTGCCTTTCTCATCCTGCCCATATACTTTACTTTTTTTTCTTTATTTCTTTTAGAAAGGAGAACAAGAGACCTTTTTTTTCTTCCTTAACAAAGTCCCGGCTGGTCAAATATTGCTTATGTGTAGACCTCGTCAATGCCTTTGGGAATTATCATTATTATCAGTCATGATGTTAATGGGCTGTCATTGGCTGAAGTTGACTTATTCTAGATGCTTTGTTTACTCTGCTAACAAAAAGGCAGCTTGGAATTAAAAAAGGAGACGTGCCAAGCAATTAATCCATAACTTGGTTGGAATGCTTTGGGGATTTTCTAACATTTCTTTTATTGAATTTTTGTTTAAGTGCAGTATCCTTTTTTCCTCTGAAATTTCATTCTGGAGTTTTTTATTACATGCCATTTCTGCAGGAGGCACATTGAGCCATTGAGACCTTCTGGGTAAATACCACGTGTTTTAAAATATTTATCAATAATGAGGCTACTTGCTCACACATTCCCTGAAAATGCCAGGCTGTGAAGCCAATTCATTGCACAGGTTTTAAAAAGATATCAAAATGCTCATGCCATAAACATTTGTGTTACAAGGCACTTTTCTCTTGGATAACATTTCAAAGCAGCCATTACCAAAATAATAATAATTCTGTAGCTAGAAACACTAAATATAGCTAAATCTATGCTACAAATATAGACTTTCTTTAAATATTAGTAGTTGAACAGACAATATGGAAATCTATAGAAAGATAGTAGAAGTCATCTGATAAGTTAAATCTTAGATTTCTAAAGTCAGTTCTATTATTTTGCTTGGTTGACTGATTTCCAGAAAACATGAATCCATCCTTAACTGGCTACACTCACAGAAAAAAATTAAATTAAATTGTAATTTTAATTTTAAAATCTCATTGCATTATTTTTCTAGATCTTGAACTCTTTGCTGCTTAAGAGTTATATCAAAAGCTTGGTTGTGCAAAATAATATTCAAAGTAGATTTCCTGAAAAGCATTATTTTATCCAGTTCAAATCAAACCATTAGAAAACTGTGTACTTGGGGTGCATTGATTTTTCATCTTATAATAATTTCCATGAAATTTTGCTCTGAAATTATGCTAAAGCTTGTTTTGAAGGTACAGACAGAATCTTCAAAGCAACAATGGAACAATGGAACATCAGAATAAAACTCACGCTGCATTTACTATATGTGTTGAGGTTCATGTTAGAGATGTTCTTACTGTATCACTGCTGTCCTGGACATCTCAGAATTGCTGTGCTCCTGGTCAAAAGTTTTGTTTTGTTTTATGTCTCTGGAGGTTTGGTTTTGTTTTGTTTTAACCTTAGGAAAATGTCCCTTTAAAGTGATTGTCTTCCTTCTTGTAATGATTTCCCTTCTTCATTTTGAACGTTAGGATGTTCAGAGCCCAAAATCTGACTCAATTCTCACAAATATGCGTATCGCACTAGAAATACGTCAGGAATTTTGTATGCTAATCCTCACTTTTGATTTATTTACAGATTTTCCCTTTGCTCTGATATTCTTATTTATGGATATTTGTATTTTGGTAAGCCCTATTGTCTGTGTTTTTCTTAGACATCTTAAGTCACTTTTAGGAACAAGATGGATAATAAATCAGTCAATACTTATCCTATAGTTGGTCCTAACCAACTGTAAGCCAAGGATTTGGTAAAAATTAAAACATAAAAGAAAATACTACATGTCCAAGAATTAGAACACAAGATCTTGTGAAGAACCCTGTGGGAACACCACCCACCCCTCTGAATGCCTGAAGTTGGGGAGAATGGACCTCTGCGTGGCTATCATGTGGTCAGTGTCTCAGAGACCGTTCAGTGCCAAGTGCATGTCCCCAATAAATGAGGCAGGAAGTGAGGGGGCATCTCGAATACTTGAATCCTATCTTGCATATGTCTTTTATACTATTTGTTTGCTAGGTCAGAAGTAAATCAAACTGAAAGCGAACTGAAATCTGAGTCTTCTCTCTCTGGTCTCTCTCAGCCCCTGTATCTATCATGACCAGTGTCCTGTTCATATCCCTTTATCACTCTCTGTTCTAACACAGCACATAACCCTGCTGTTGCACCTGCCACTCTACCTGTGGTCTTTTTCTCAACCCACACTTAAAGCTGGCTAGAACAGCTAAGCCCTGGGGATAGCTCTCAGTAAAGATGAATGGAAATTTGGAGAATCAGTACTCTAAATTCCTCTTCCCTACTGGGTCAGAGCTCCAGGCTTGCCCTCCCCCACCCCTTTTTAGCTGAATAATTAACTTGTGTTGACTTCTATCCATTTCCTGTCTCACTTCACTCTCCTAGTTGTATTCCTGGCAATACCTCCTAATGAAACTACTTACACAGGTTGGAAGTGCAGCTCAGTGGTAAAGTATGTGCTTGGAATGCGTAAGGATCTGGTTTGACGCCCCCAGAACCCCAGATCATAATAACATTAATATTAATCGTTATTATTATTATTATTGTCTTACTATCTATAAAAACTTCCTCATAGTATGTCTTCTCACTTTGTAGACATCTTTCCTTATAATAAATTAAGGTAGACCTACATAAGCTTTGCAATGACTGCATGCTATTTCACTGCATGGATATAATATTTTAAGTTGATACCTTATTGGTAGTCATTTGAGTTGTTTTCTTGTAATTAAAAGTAGTATATTACCTGAATAACCAATTTAAAGATATCAATAAGTAATACAACAACCATTAATTTCCTATCGCCTTGTCTGAAATTCAGTATTGCTTGCATTGTTTTTGTGTTATTTTGTAAATGTATGTGTGTTTATTATTATGTTTTCATCCTTTTATTTTAAAATAAAAAGTAATATGTAGCTTTTTGCATTTATTGGTTGTTTTTATTGGAGAACATATATATAACTTAAATAACTATATGAAAGAGTGCCTTTTCCTATTTATCATTCACAGTGACTGCACAATTTATGCTCCACACACAAAATAAAGAGTCAGTTTCTGACCCCTTCACTTATAATAGCATTGATCTTTCTCATTTTAAATAATCTGATCATGGGGCTGGGGATTTAGCTCAGCGGCAAAGCGCCTGCCTGGCAAGCGCAAGGTCGTGAGTTCGGTTCCTGGTACTGGAGAAAAACCAAAAAATAAAAAAATAAAAAAATAAAAATAAATAATCTGATCATTTTTAAATGCTGTCTCAACATCATATTTCATATTCCTTTATAAATTTTGAGTATATTAAGTGAAAGTTTTCACATCAAATTCCTACTTGTCTCCTTTTTCCCGTTTTTCTTATTGGAGTATTTTGTTTTTCTTATTGACCTGGTAGACCTCAGTATAATTGAAAGATAAAGATTCCTTTGGTGTATATGCTTTAAATATACTTCTCACTGTCCTTTGTTGTTTATAAATGGTATTTTGCCCACAGAAGATTTTGTTCCTTGCATTTTAGATTAATTTATTTTTACTTCATGTGGTTAAATTTACCAACCTTCTTCTTTTTGTGATTTCTGTCTTTGGTATTATTTGTAGAAAGTGTTTTTTCCACTCTGATATAACAAAAAATATTATCTTAGAATACAGTGCTAGTTATTTTATGGTTTCATTTTTACAATGAAAATCTTTCATTTAACCAGATTTTAATTTAGGTAATATGTGAATAGACATTGAATCTTTAAGTAATTTGATTTTAGTAAGCCAAAATGTTAGTAATTTAATAATTAGTTCCAATGTCAATTGTTGAAAGCACCATTTACCCATTCACTTGAAATACCAGCATTGTTGTATAATAACTTTTTATATCAATTAGTATGCTTTGAGGGTTGTTTTGTTTTGTTGTTTTGTTTTTGAGACAGAATCTCACTAAGTTGCCCTGCTGGTCTCAAATTTGTGTTCCTCCTATCTCAGTCTTCCAAGAGTTAAAATTATAGGTAGGTGCTGGTCTACACAGCTTATTATTCTCATCAAATGTAGATTTTTAACAGCTTTACCTCTCATCCTACTATCAATTCATTTTCTTAAAATGATCTACTACTGTTAAAATATTTCATTGATTTTTAAAGAACATTGGTCAACTGGAAAATAAACCTCACTTCTTCTTATCTAGTACATGCATTCTTTTTCATTAAAACAAATCCAGCATTGTATAACCTTAGTTTTAAGGAGGCAAATATGAGTTATCACCCACCAAATGCAAATAAGGCACTATATCCTACGGATTTTGATAAAACAAATGGAGTCATTTTCCCAGGTCTGGCCTTGTTTGTTTTACAAATATTTCTTTTATCTCCTGTTTCTTTTGATTTTCTGTTCTCTGCCTTTTTCTACTCATTCGTCTTAGCATAATCCCACCACCACTTCCTACATGTACCTACTTCTGAGTACTTTTCTTACGGAGTCACACCTCAGCCATTCCTCTTCCATAATCCTAACATACAGCTCTTGTTAAAAGCAAATAGGGACAAAGGCATTTACAAAAAGACAGAGGACTGACTTCCTATAGACCAGTAGAAAAAACTTTAGAAAATACCTAGTTCAATTCTCTTGTTTTGCAAGTGAGAGGTCTGAGCAACAACTACAACCAAATCCTGCTCACTCTGACCCATTTCGGTGAATAGGTGCTAGAAGCTAGGTTTCCTTGCTCTCAGACAAGGCCTCAGAGCTCTACTCACCACTATCCCTCTGTTGAAAGGTGAGATAGTTGGAGTTAATCAATTGACACTCTCTTTTTGATGGAAAGAACCATCAAGACTAGACTTCAAACCACAGCTAGGAAAAGACCCTATGAAATGGCAAAATACAAGCCAATCACCGTAACTAACATTTATGGAATATGTTATCTGCATTATCTCATTTAATTCTCTCTATACCTCTGTGTAGTAAGTTCCTATTGCTTCACTTCACAAGAAGTTAGCAGCAGCTCCGGGAGGTATGTAAACCCACGACAATCCTCAGAGGAGAGAACAGCAAAGCTGGCCTTTGGTTCTAAGCAGCAGAACTGCTAACCACACTCTCTACCAGTGATGGCAAAGTTTTTAGAGCTTTCAGTGATACAAACAGCCCACTGTGGCACGCATGCCATAGGTTCGCCACCACTGCCCTCTACTGTCTCAAAGATGTGTGTGACTAGATGATTCAGCCTCCAAACTTTGGCATCTGTCTGCTTGGGTCCAAATCTCAACATTTCTTCTCACCAACCCAGCAAACATCAGCAAATTTCTCAAACTTGATAAGCCCTAGTTTATCCATCTTTAAAAGAGGGTAATAAATATCCCTGCTTCAAAGGAGCATCACAAGAAGTAAAAAAGATACCTAAGCAAGACACATGGTACCTGATAAGCAGTGGAAAAATATTGGCCACATGCGAGTGTTTCTGACCACTGAGATGCTGATAATCCAAGAGCAGCAAGAACCTCACAAAGCACATGTATACACTGCTGGTTTCCCAATATGTTTACTAGATAGAAGTCCGCTCACTGTAGCAAGTACTTGACAGAATTGAAAATGACCAGCCATAGAAGTCACACTCCCATGCATTTTGCAGGAATAAAAAAGAGTGTGGGGGATTAGTGTAGCTGTGAGATTGGTAGGGAGTTTTGTTTTGATGCAAATTTGACCTCGTGAAGAAGCACTCAGGTGAACTCCAAGCACAGAGAACTATCATGCCCTGAGCAAAAATCATTTTTTCTGAACTAGATTCTCTGGAAAGGGGGAAAAAAACGATAAGCAAGATCTTGTGAAGGAGGTTTCTGCACCTCCCAAGCACTAAGAACTCAGAAGGAGTCTTTAGGCCAATCACTACAATTTTCTGATCTGTCTGTTGCTGATTGCCCTGGTAGTTTGAATTTGTATCATTAATGCTCCCCAAGACACATTGTCATCTTAGAATGCAGAGAGAAGAAATCATACATGTGCATTCTAACAATACAATCAGGGAAGCAATTTATTTTGAACATTACTTTGGAGTGAGGCCTTTATGCAACCAGAGATTTAATAAATACATGGATATGAGACTGCATTTTTCACTTAGGTTCATCAAACACAGAGAGATTTCCCATTATAGAGAAAGGGAGTTTGGAATCAGGCTGGGGTTTTCCTTGCAGAGATTAAAAAGACAGATGGCAAGGTGCTGTGCTCAGGAAGAAAAACCTTTATAATCAAGGAATTAGAATTTATTCCTCAATCTGCCCTTTAGGTACAGCCTGTATGTACAGGGTCAACTCGTATGCTACCAGAGAATTCCATTATTTCAATTTCCTGTGGACCATCCAGCCAATATTACCAATTCTGTGAGTCTCAGGGAGGACCCACTTCAGGAAATTAAAATACCTAGTTCAATGGCATCTAATCCCACTGCACAGATGAACACATCCAGATATGTATACAGCCAGTGAATGCCACTTCCGGCACAATGATGATGGCTCCTATTGCTTTAACCCTTCAGGATTATCTGCATTATTGCATTCATACCATCTCAACAGCCTCAGGAGCCGTGTCATCCAGATGTTGGCTGCTCACTTGTCCACTCGTGTTGCTCTGTTTGGGCCCTAAGGCAACCTGAACAAAATACCAACTTTTTCACTACTTTCTACAAAATATCCAATGACGTCAAGTATTCTATAGTTTTGTGTTTGTACTGATTGAAGAATATCAGTATCTTAGAAAATAATCATAACCTGTAATATAATAACTTATAAATTATAAATCAGGGAGGTTGACATGCCTCTTTCCTGGGTGGTCAGAATGTTCTAAGAACTCATGTGTACATTACACAGAAGTAATATGAGATTCTCTGAAAATGTGGCTTATCATTTGAAGACCATCATTTCCAATTTAGAAGCACATGCATTAATAACCAAAATCAGAAAGCAAAAACATTTTATTTACAGTGAACAATATTTTTCAACTTCCATTATGAGTTCATCAACTACCAAATGTATGCCAAGCTCTGTGAAACTAGGGAAAGAAATAGTCCCTGGCCACTGGAAGCTCCAAACCAGGTTAAGAGATATCAAACATATGCCCAAAGTGTTCAGGAGTTAAATAATACAACAAATTTGTTGCAAGGTGGAAAGTGAATACCAGAGCTGCAGATCATATGCAGAAGCGTGTATACTGCAGAAATGAGTAAGAGTAGCAGACCTTGGAGGCGGGTGAAGTTCAGGTGGATGAAGAAAACAGGAGAGAAAGCAGGTTCACCTCTGCAGACAGAGGGTCAAGCAAACATTTGTGCAGGTCAGAGATCAGCAAAATAGGAAAAGTTGGGGAATGGCAGAGCCAAGCAAAAATAAGCGGAGAGAGTCACCACTGACTTCCAGTTCTCCCGGAACCTTGAAGCTAAGGATTCTGAATCCCGTTTAAATTTGCTTACAGGTCTCAGGTGTAGTGTTAAAGGGTATCTGTCCATGTCTTCTCATCCAGGATCTCTGCTGTTCAGCTTTAGCAAGTGGACCAGAGGTGACATGGGCCATCAGGAAGGTTTCTCATCACTTTAGCTAACAAATCAATCCTTCACACCTGAACAGTGCCAAAATGGATTAGAGATAATGAAGAGATTTGAAGAGTGACTATATCCTATGATCCCAATCAGTCCATCAAAAAGTAGTTCTTATGTCTATGAAATACTGTAATGAGAGGTAGAAAGAATTGCAACTTCTCCATATAGGGTCGACACTGAGATTCTCTTCTCAAAAAAAGAAAAAAGGATGTTCATCATCATTGTTATAAAATAAATTGTGTCCCCCTGAAAATCTCTGTTAATGCTCCATTCCCCAGTGCTTAATATGTGACCTTATTAGAAAATAGGGTTTTATTGTGGTAATCAGACTGAGATGAGCTCGTTAGGGTAGACCCTAACCCAATAGGATATGTGTCCTTATAAAAAAGAAGAATTTTAGTAACAGAGACAGGCATTCACAGAGAGAAAGCAATGGGAAGCTATACAAGAAGATGTCCAGGTGACTGGGGTGACTCCTCTGAAAGCCATCAGCGCTTGGAGATTACCAGAAGTCAGAAGAGAGCCCTGGGGCTCCCTTGTTAGCACCTTCAGCGGAAACAAATCCTGCCCATGCCTTGATGTTGAACATGTGGCCTCCAGAACTGTGAGACCAAAAAAAAACAAAAAGAAAGAAAGAAAGAAAGAAAAAGAAAAATCTGTTGCCCTAAAGCCACTGTACTTGGGGCTTTGTCATTGCACCCCTAAACTCATACAGTGAGTTATTGAAATCCATTCCAAACTCATTCAAGAGATGGCACAGAAGAGGGAGTGAATTACCTGAATCAATCTATAGCTATTTTAATGCTATGAATCCTTTTCAGGAAGCATCCTAAAGATCAAAGTTGCTAGTTTTTTAACTCCCTGGCTTACATTTCACTCTTGTTACAACTGCAAGTAAAGTTTCCTTATTTCTACCTCATTGTACTGATGACAGAAAAAAGTTCAAGTTCTACTGTAAGTCATTATGCTGTGAAGATATTTAGTATCATGCTGATTAGTGGATAAAAGGGTCTGGTTCCTATCACATCTAATCTGCCAGAATTGAGTTGTAGCCACTGTGTGGTTTTCTCCTCTAGTTCCTCTTACTAACCCTCTTCAGCCACCTTTGACCTTGTTTCAGTCTCCGGCAAATGCTACTTTGCTTATTATATAATTTTTCAGAAAACTCAGCTTAACAATGTATTCATTTTCCCTCTAAAGAATGGAATTACTTTCCACCTCTAAGAAAGTGAGCTTTGCAGTATTTCTTCTCTAATACAGAAAGAAGCATTAGGCAGTTTGCTTTGAATATTAAAACAAAATTCTACATGATATATTTTCTCCATGTAGCCAGAAATAGTAGTGGAAAAAATCTTTTCCTTTCACATGATATTGGAGCATAACTGGGAAATGCCTTTGACTATGGAGAAAGCCTTAGGAGATCTAGACTTTCAACAAATCCATTCAGATTTATGTGACTGTAGGAGCTGCAGTCTTCCTGTTAAGTTAATTACATTAAATGCTTTTTGAAAGTTGGAGTGTAGTGTCTTCCAGGGTATCCCCAGCCACTTACTCTGCTCACCATCAAACTTAAATTTAGTAATACTTGGTACTTTACTGTTATTTTATACAAAGACTACACTACTAGCAAATTATAATAGTAATCGATTGCTCATCAGTATAGAAAACTTGATGAGGTAAATCAACTTAAATGGTCATATTTTTAAAAATGAATTATTACATCTCAGAAAACTACCAGATAATCAATATTTTTTATGTTTTATGAAGAAAGTTAACTTTGAATAATGCTTGACAGTCTGTAAACTCTAAGCATTCAACTTGAAGGAATTGAGATGAGAATTATGAGACAAATTATACAATGGAGCCTTGATCCTTAGACTAATTTTTCTTTAAGTTTATGGCCAAATAAACTCACCTGTCTTTACTTCTTGGTGTATAACAAAATAATATCTGCATAATAGGATTCTTTAAATGATACAATACCTTAACACAATGTGTGCAGAAAATAATATTGTTGATTTTTCAGGTTTCCTAAGAAACAAAGTATTTGTATACATACAAATCAAGCTTGTGATGCAAATTATTTACAATGAGAAGTTATAGATGCAAATATACAGGGCATAGCCAGGCACATGAATCCATTAGAATGTATCTTCCCACCAAGGGTCCTTGCAGAACCCTTAGCAGGTTGTCAACCCACCATGGAAAGAAAAACTGTGGTGGTGGGAAACCCACTCCCTCACAGGGAGATCTAGTCCACATTAGAACAGCTCCAGTTACAAGAAAGTTGTTTTTGTTCTCCTCTCTTTGATTCCTTGTGTTCTGTATTTGTTCTCTGGTGCTATACAGAACAGGCCTGATATCTCTTCCACATAACAGCTTTTTGGCTACTGAAAGAGTGATAACCTCACACACACACATATTCATACAATAAACAGCAAGTATCACTAAATTGCTGATGCAACAACCTGAGGGGAAGGAAGAAAGAGAGGGAGAAGAGGGAAGAGGGAAGGAAGAAGGGAAGAGAGGCCTCCAACCCACTCCCCACTTCCAAAGGTCTGAGAGAGACATCATTTCCTCCTGTGCTGTCTGTCCAACTCCCTTCAATTAGCAGCAATTTGCACCACACTTCATAAATTCTGCTACTACTCCATGCTTTGCTCCCACACTTTCTCCTTAGTTCAGTTTGCTCCAGTCACAGTGGTCTCCCCAGCCTACCCGACAAATTCAGTGTGCTTTCACCACATAACAACTTCATCTCATGACTCAGGGCTCAGCCTAAATGGCATTGTCTCAAATATTAAGATTCCCTCGCCTTCCTAAATCGGGCATACTGTCTCACAACTTCCCTATCTCATTTTCATCAGAGACATTATTACTTTCTTTGTAACTATACTATTTATATGTCTAAGTCCCCTATCTTTTCCCACTAGATTGAGAGCAATAATCTTGTCTGTTTGCCACTGTATCACCAGCACCTAGAACAACACTTGGCACATGGTGCACACTCAGTAAATTTGCAAATCAACCAACACCATTTTATAATGCAACAGTTGTCCTAACCATGGCCATTATTTTAGATTTGTCAAAATCACTCATTTTGCTAAATTGAATGCAAGTTAACATAAGATGAACTCATTAAATATCTATTCTGTGTAAGGAATGATGATAGATGTTCGGGATGCCGCAAGAATAAAAGATGGTCACCATTCTTGCTCCTTGGTAGGAACGGAGAGGGAAAGAAACATCCAGAAGGAGTGGGGGGCTACTTGAACGTTTCATGTCATAGAATTGTAATTTGGCTGTTTTAGGCTACCGTAGGTGATGTTACAATTAACTGAAGTAAACAGAAGAGCTTATTAGCAGGGTACAAAAACTGTAGAATCTCCAAAGAAATTGAGAGAAATTATTTGCAAGAAGGACCTGAGGTGTTTTTAAACAAAACCGAGAAGAGTGCACTTGACTTTGACACCTCATAAGGGAAGAAGATGAGACCTGGCAAAGATGAATTGGCAACAAGGGCCAATTCTTTTGTGGCCTGCAGGTCATTTTCAGAAGCCTGTCTTGCTGACCAGCAGTGGTCCAGCCCACCTTAAGCCCCACAGCACCATAAATGCCTATGATCCTGTGTGGACCATCTGCAGCTAAGTTCTCTTCGGAATTTAATTCACATCCTAGTGATGTACAAGCCTAGTTCTGTGTCTAGGTAGACTCAGGACTGTTTCACTCAAAAATGCAAGTTCAGATAAACGAACTAAGGCACACTCAACAACTAAATTAAGGAGGAAGCTTTCAGGAGCATTTTGAAGTTAAAAACCACTACATTAATATAAGATGCAGCTGTTTAAAAAGTAAAGCAGTTTATGGGGAACTGTTATTGAATGGCTCAAATATCAGTGATTTGGGGTAAGTGAGTCCAAAGAGATGAAGCATATTTAATGTAATTACACATCCACTTCTTATGATGTACGACCATGTGAAGCATTACTAATCCCCAAACAGATACCTGCCGGGGGGACTATGGAAAACAGCTGTTTGGTCCACAAGAAATGAACCAAGTGAATTCAAAGTACGGAGTGCATTCAACTGCTGAATTCCCAGAATCAGACCCTGTCCACTAAGCCCGGGATTTATAAAGAATTAAAGAGGATTCCATCAGAAGGTACATTTGTTTCAAGCATAAATCACGCTGTCAACTCATTTGTTATTGTAATAACCTTTCTCAGCATTTCTATTATTGAAGAGGACTTCTTTTCAAATGAAAAATGACGGACCTGATTACTTGCATGGGACTGGGCGTCGTACTCATTTTGGCTTCTTGTTTGAGTCAGTGAGAAGGCCAAGTAAAGGCCTTTACATTCTTGCATGCATATCGATTACAGTTAATGGAGTTCATAGGTTTATTATGCATTGGAGAGTTAAAAAACAAGCACTATGATGACAGAAGCCGCACCAATTCCGTGGGTATAACCAAGAAAGTATCAAGATTTCAAGCACTAAAAATAGTCAAAACTGTCTCAGAAACTGTTTACATTCAGCAAGGATAATTATATGAGCCTATAACTCTTTCCCATCATATTAGAATACTTTAATAACCTATATCTTATTTATATCTAGTTGCTAAGTTTATTA
The DNA here is from genome assembly GCF_000276665.1 of Chinchilla lanigera. Lineage (NCBI taxonomy): Eukaryota > Metazoa > Chordata > Mammalia > Rodentia > Chinchillidae > Chinchilla > Chinchilla lanigera. Next base: position 40,879,127 of record NW_004955402.1, read on the forward strand.
GTGCTTATTATAGGATATGTTCTTAATTTCATGTTTTACAAAACAATTTGAATAATCAGAATTACTTTTGTAAGTCTTTTTCCACTTGCAATAAGATGGTTGAATTATAAAAAGCCATTTTCTAAACATGCTAACAGGTGCAGGGAAGATTGACAGAGCAATACGAGAAAGTATTCTTAATGTAGGCTTTCCAAGATTTTAAATGGAATTTCTTTAATGAGTGCATATCATTTTTAACGGGCCTGCTTTACACTCAGGAGATGCTGAACATAGGATCTAACAGTCTATTTTATTTAACAATAACCATAATCAGAGTTATGTGATACATAGATGTGTATATAAATGAGAATCAGCTAGAATCAGAGATTAGTTATTTAAAAAAATTAAAAAGAAACATCGGCAGAAAATGCAAACCAATAAGAAACAACAATTTTGGATTGCTGAAGGAAACTTCACATTACAGAAGAAAAGGAAGAAAAAAATGGGCCCATGAAAATAGTAACAGGTGCTGACTTTTAAGCTTTACTATGTGCCTCTAACTACAGAGTTCAATTCTGTCACAGTTGAAATTACTAATTCAGCAGTGCTTTCTAAACAGTGTGTGTGCCAGGTTTATGGAGAATAACAAGGCCTAAATACTTTCCAAAGAGAGGCTACCTGTCCAGAGGTTGGCCATGCATTAGAAACCTAAACCAGAGACTTGATTAGTGTCCTAAACACATATCCCTCTCAGCTTGACAGGGATGTGGCTATAAAGAAAGATAAACTCGAGGCCTTTATAGGTAAATGGTCACAACTAGAGACCATGCTCATAAGTGAAATAAATCAGACCTGCATGTGCAAGCACCACATTGTCTCACTAGTGTAAAACCTGAAAGAGTTAATTTAAACTAGGAGGTACGATAGACATTGTGAAATGATAGGAAATCATTCAAGGGTAAAGGGCAACTAGGATGTGGGAAAAGAGAAGGGAAAGAAGGAGAAATGTTGTATGCTGGTATATACGGGATAGTTAACATGGTTATTCTACTGTCTTCTATTTCTTTGCTGAAAGAAACTGTCAGTGAGTCCTTGATTGATCAATATTGCATGTCTCTATCTGTTTTCATGAGAAACCACTTTGAAAATATCACTATGTAATACAACAAACATTGGTAATTTCCTACCACTTTGTAACTCTGTATTGTCTGTACTGTTCTTTTGCTATTTTGTAAAAGATTGTCTGTCTGTTAATGTTTCCCTCCTTTTATTTTTAAAATAAAAAAAAAATCATGACCAAAATTTTTCTGATTTCTCTTTACAGTCTTTTGAACTAAAAGGAATATTACCTGAGTTAGGTTCCTGGAACTGAACTCCAGCAGGAGGCCTCTAGGAAGTAAGTTGCCTTTAAGAAATTCTGAACATAAATTGAATTGCCAAGAATTCTATTCATTGAAAAACACATTATATTGCATCATGTCCTTTTCAAATAGAGTGAAACTTGCTTATATTAAATTTCTAGGAACCCAAGGAAAAAAATTTGATATAGGATGGAATTTGATATACTCTGGAAATATTACATGTGCATGTAATAGACCTGGATTTTCAATTTGATTGCTATACACAGAGATTCAATACAGATGGGTTCAATATTAGGGAGTTCATTGAATTTGCATTTGTATTTTTGGGGACATATATGGTATGTGTTTCTTCAAGGTAAAAATCAGATTCATTCCCAAGTCTAGGAAAGCTAAATATTCATGGGAACGGGAATTCTTGGAGGAATTTGACCAGATAAAAGTAGTGTGAGCAATCTGGTTTTCACTTCATTCCACTTTAATATTAATTTAATTGACTGGAGTTTAAACTATTGAATTCCTGAATGGCATCTCTCTCCTTCCCCTAACTCTATAATTCTCTAGGCTATAATTTCTCTATCCCTTTCTTTCATTGAACATTTTAATAATTCATCTGAGTGAAAGTGTTCAAAAGAAGGGAATTCCAAAAGGTTTCAACATGTGAAGAAATTTTCTGTTATTAAGAATGTCTCTCAAGTCTTGAAAAAATTATAAAAATAACAAGGAGGAAATGACCATTATAAAACAAATCAATTGTTACACTACTGTTTATGAAATATATTCTCTCCTTAAGTTACAAATACTAAAAATGGTTAGGAGTGCACAAATGTTCGCCCAATTTTTTATTGTTTAGCTTTTAAAACTCTGAACCTCAATGCCATCATTCTATTGATTCAAACTTGGATAGATGGGACTGAGACTTATTATAAATCTTTTCCTTTCCTATGGAAGACTTTAACACAGGTATGCTGTGGAATTAGCACTCTTTTTTAAAAATTAAGTTTCTTTTTAACTGATACATAAAACTAAAAATGTACATATTAATGATATAATGTGATCTTTTTGGTACCTGTGTACACTATGCAATATTTAAATCAGGCTAAATATCTATTTCCTCAAACATTTATCGTTTTTATAGTAAAAACGTAAAATCTTTTATTCTGGCTTTCTGAAATGAACAGTGCATTATTGTTATCTGTAGTCTCCCTGCTGTGCAATAGCACACCAGAGTTTCTTGCTCCTGTCCAGCTGTAACTTAACTGATCAGTCTTTCATGCACTTTACTGAAGGACTGAGTGGATAAACTATGTATGTTAATTTAAGACCTCTTAACAAACATGCTACTACTAAGAGAAAAAAAACAAAAGCCAAATCATATAATTTGTCATCATAAAGTTCTGTTGTCATGTCTGAACTATACTAATTTTACTCAATGTTTCAGGTAAGCAAACGGAAAGAAATAAGTAGAAACATACATTTTGGACACCAAAGCAGATTGGTCTCCCAACAGGTAGGAACCGGAGATATTTGCCATTAAAATATATATATATATATAAGATAGGTCACGCACAAATACAAAGCAATACCAATCTTTGTCCTGAAGTGTTAAATCACCACAAAAGTATTTTCATCATTAAAACCAGTTGCTTAGCTCTTCTTTATACACAGAGCTGTACTAGGGTCCCAGTAATCTAGAGAGATAGCCACTGCTTCTTAGGTTCAATGGACTTAGTTTACATCACAAAAGAACAAGGGAGGCCCCCGCCAGTTATTGACTTACATGGCTGATTATTTTACTGAAACTACAAAGCCTCCTGTCCAATATGATTGATCAACAGGATCACGTTGTCTCAGCTTCAGATTTATCAAAAGGAAGCAAAGATCTATTTAAAGGAAACACAACTAAATGAATATAAACAACATACAAAAAATGAATTCATTGCATAAATAACAAAGACCGGGCAAACTTTGTAAAGTTTACTACATGAGAAACTTTTTGAAAATTTTGTCCTCCTCCTTCTCCTTCTTTTTCTTCTTCTTCCTCCTCCTCCTCCTCTCCCTCCCCATCTCCCAATAGTTTGCTCCAGCTACAACCTACTGCCTCTGGAGATGTCTTCATTTTGTTTGCACAACTGACTCATTTCCCACAGCAAACATTGCTAGAGGAGACCATTCCATGGCAGCACACTGCTTCCCTGAAACTCAAACTCTGGTGCTGGGGCTAAACCAATCATCACCAACACGCTGGTACAGACGCCTCATTAAACTGACCCAAGCCCTGCCTTGACCACAGCCCTTATCTTGATTGCTAACTTAAGCATCTACCTACCCTCTGACTGAACTCAGCAACCACCAACACTTCTCAGGTCCCGTCTTGTCCCTTGTTACTCCCAGAGCTGCACAGGCACAGCAGCACAAGCCCCCAAATGAAACACACCAAAGTCCATTAAGAATCACCTAAATGTCAACACAACTTGAAAGCAGGCTATTAGCAGTGCATATGTGAAGTTGACAGCACTTGTGATAAGCAGGAACAACAACAATGAATACTAATGTCTTATATTTGTATAGCACGTTGGAGTTTTCCGACTACTGTCATAACACTCTGTAGAGACAGGCAAAGGGAGTTTTATTTTGCTCATGAAAATAACTGGATCTAGAGGGTTAAACAAATGAGGAAAAGGAATAGCATTCTTGGACCCACAAAGTAAATGCTCTGTACCCTACAGGATGCCCTTAAGAAAACCCAGTGGAAAGTACTTGTAAGTTCCCAGCTTTGGAAATTTGTCAATTTCGCTGTCGTTTCTCCAGTGCGGGCTGTCCGTCACCTGCATCAGCCAAAAGGGACCACTCGTCACACATGAATATTCTCATGCTTGCCCCAGCAGACAACCTCAGAAGGGGAACAGAGTCCACCTCTGATATGCTCTCCCTAAAAGAAAGAGCATATGAAGAGCCCATCCCCACCTCAACAAATTTCTCAAGGGGCTCTACAGAGAAGCAACATCAGGGTGACCACTCATTCTCAGAAGTGGGCAATGAATTAGAATACCGCAGAGGTTCTATTCATTAACCTTGAACCCCAACTAGTGGAGGCGTTTCACCTTTGAACATGGGCACAACATCAACTGTGTAGGTATTACCCCGGTCCTACCACCTACCTACAAAGTTATAGGGGAAAGTCAGCTAATCTCTTTGCCTTGGTTTTTTCATCTGTAAAGTGGGGATGAGAAGCGGGCTATTACATCTCATAGGATTGTGATATTAAATGAGTTTGGTAGAAGTAAAGAATTTAGCAATGCCTAGCACCAATTATAAATGAATATAGGATATTAATTTTTTTCCTTATTGAAGATCTTTGATCTTATTATATATAGGTCATTACTAATAGTCAACAAGGGCTGAGAAACTCAAACTGATGAGATTTATAGCACCCAGCATAATATCCACAACTAAATACTTGCTATGGTAAGCATTCAATGTGTATTCATTGAATAATAAAATTGTACAAAGTCCAACATTTTACCTGGGTGGACAATTTAGAAATAAACTAGATGAAAGCAATCATCCATCCTTTAATCGACTGGACCAACCCAGTTCCCAAAGCCTTTGAAGTTTGTCCTGAGAAGATGCAGGCTGTACACTGAAAGTTTTGTTTTGTTTTATTTTAATAAGCCCTTGTGTAAATTGTAGCTGAGATCAGCATCATAATGCTTTCTGGATGCAATATAGGTGGCTCCCCTGCTGAGTTCCGAGCATTCTAGGCAAATATGCATTTCATCAACAATGTTCCCCTCGGCCCTGTTTTCCCTGCACTTCCTCTAACAGGGCAGCACTCCCCATTTACCTCTGCTGTTACAGCTTCTTGTACAGTACGATCCCTTTTGGTAGTTTAGGGAGCACAGTGATAAACAAAATTTTCTGGAGTTATTCATTTTCTAAGGAACAATTGAATTGCCAAAATACTATTTGACTACAAAAAGTTGGTGAATTTTGAGCACTCCGTGACCTAACTGCACACATATGAGACTGTGCAACATTATTTCAATCGTTATATAATTTGAAAGGCACAGAAAAGTCGTCACACTGCACATGGTCAAAATGGCAGCCATTTGAAGCCACCCAGGAAGATGTTAAAGCTGAGCTCTTGGAGAGCTGTAGATATTTTCAGCATGGGCAGGAAAGAGCAAGTTTCCTTAAAAGAAAACACATTGACAACAAGGGAACAGGTTGCTTCTATTGTCAATGCCCTAACAACTTTCTTAAATTAGCTTTTAAAGAGAACGCTTTCTGCATGCTTGATGACGCTCAGACCACCCAAGTTAATTTGATACAAATGTAATTTAAAAGATTCCATGTGTGTCTTAGAGAAGTTTGGATATGTGAAGTTTGAGGTTTCTCTCTCTCTTCATTCAAAAAAAAAACCCTTGGTACAAATTCTTTACCATATGTATACATGCTTTTGTAAGTGAGGATTTTCTGCTTATTACTTATAATCTATGATAACATTTAAAGTAAATGAATTTTACAATCTCCATTGCCATAACCACTAACATCAAATACAAATTAAGAAGTTGGTTCTTCCATTGAAGCATGTGGACCTAATTTCAACTGGAGTCTATACGAGGAGCTGAGTAGAGATATTGATTAGAAGGTAATGTACTTTATATCTTGGACCATAAAAATAAATTCCTTATAGAAGGTTGAAATCAGAAAAAGAATTTGAATTGTATTGTAATTTCCTTTTTTTAAGCATCAGGCAATTGAAGTTAAGACCTCCAAGTGCCACATCCATGGCTTTTTGACAGCTTTCTGGTATCAACAGAATATTTAAAAACAATTGGAGATCTAAGGGAAGAATTTGCAGGTAATGCTGTTTAATTTATTTTTATCCACCATCATTAAGGGAAGACTTCTTATGTTCTTATGTTCTTAGGTGTAGTATCACATTCATAGCCTAAATTTCCAAGAACCAAAATTAGCCTAGCATTGCCTAAAAATACTGGAAGGTAACATTTTATTCTATATTTAAAGCTTTCATAAAGAAAGCACAAAACATAGGATATGAAGTCAGACATTTCTAGGTTCAAATTTCATTTCTGTGTCTGGTTCTCCTTGAACTTTGAGAAAGTTAGTTCATTTATTTGTGGATTGGTTTCTGAGGCTAAGAAATTGATATAACACCATGTAAAAATTAAGTAGGATAAATGAAGTACTGAGTATATCATAAAAAGTGTGGCAGCAATTCAGGTAGACATTTTCTGCAGAGTATAGAAGATTTTAGGGATTCCCAGGTATGTCCTGTCCAGCCCAATCCCCAAGCCGCTGGTGCCAAATTGATTCTCAATATTTGGCTGAAAGGTCAAAAATGTGAATATCTTCATCAGGATGAATTATGTCACACTACTTTCACAAAGATGAGGCTAAAAGAAGTGTTAATCCAAAGAAATGCATGAGAAAGTTCAAATCAACTTGTAAGATAACAACTTTTTTAGGTTCCACATATGAGTAAGATCATGCTGTACTTGTTTTTTTGTGCCTGGTTTATTTCTCTTAAAGATTTCCAGTTCCATCTATACTGTCAAAAATGACAGGATTCCATTCTTTTCTTTAATGGATGAGTAGTTTTCCATTGCAAAAGTATGCTATATTTCCTTTATCCAAGTAAATTTATTTTTGTAAAATAAAATAACAAGGTATCTAGTACATTACCTTGCATACAGATTAAGCCCAATAAATGAAAGCATTATCATTATTGTTAAATAAATATCTTAGTAGTCCCACAGTAGTCTTCACTGAAATCATTTTATTCTATCCGTTACTCAAATCTCCATGCTCCTTTTTTAAATCCAATCAATCATTAACCCAAAAGAGCATAAGAAATATAATAAAGTTTTAATATTTTCTCATTTTGGAAGCCCATACTACAAGTTCCTCCAACTCTTATCATGGATTCTGCTTTTCAGTCATTTGATCTCTTTTCAGGAATTTGTCTTGAATTCTTTAGTCTTCCCTTGGTGTTCCTTGCAGACCAATTGTCACTCTAAGCCCACTGGTTATACCCTTCTCAGATTCCAGCCCCTCTATTATGCACACTTCTGGCCTCACTTTGACCCTACCTAATGCATCATTTGCAATTTATTTACTTCCTTCTCCTGTTCAGTGATACATTCATCTTCCACCCTTGCTGCAATTCAATGGTTCTAAAACTTTTTATTCTCAGGACCTCCTGACACATTTAAAAATCTATTCAGAATGTCAGTAAGCTTTAGTGTATATGAGGAACACCCATTATTATGTATTGTAACTTAGAAATTAAATTTTGAAGATATCTATTACTTCATCTTCACATAACAATCATAATTCCAGTACATATCAATATAAATGGCATTTTCTTATGAAAATTAGCTATCCTGCAAAACAAACAGGGAAGAGTGACATCACTTTACATTTTTGCATCTCTCTTAGTATCAGTTTAATAGAACACAGTTGGATAATCATGTCTGCTCTGCATTTGATTTGTTGCAATATGTTGTACTGATAGGGATAAATTAAGACTATCTGGCCTCACACAGATCTATAACTAGAAATGAAAAAGTATTTTAATAGTCTTTTCAGATAATTTCTTCTTTGACACCACACGACATACATCCAGGGTAGTTTTTTAAAAGTCAGTTGCAATATGGAATGTGAAACCATGTCAGCAAAGTGTTTGTAATTTGTTACTTTAAAATCAATTGCATATTAAATGGATCAATTACTCATGGATGATTTTATGTGATCATTTATTGGTAATTTGGAAAACACTGATTTCCTGAGTTATGCAGATCTTCCAAGTGTTGACACATTTAATTACACAATATCAAAAAATAGTAATTGTTAATATTACCACCAATCTCATCATAAAAGTCTAAGTATTGTGAAGCTGTCAAGTTTATGGTGGTAGATAAAAGTTTTCCAAAATTCTAATTTTACTTGAAAGCTCAAATTTTTCTCGTAGGCAACAAATACTGTCAGTTGCTTCCCTTGAAGTGACAGTTTCACTTTTTTCATATTTGAGAAAGTGTCTGCCAAATACACAAATGTGAATAACTCGAATTTTTCTGCCAATTGTTCTTTCAAGCAAAAATGATGTTCCTTAAAAAAATGACTAGATCAGCTCACAGTTTAAACAATCTCAGGAGTACTTTTCCTCAAAATGACCACCTTATTTTAGTAAGTGCTCGAGGAGCTTTATCTGCCTTCCCAATGAATCAAATGAAATGTTTAAAAGATATACTCAGAGCTGAGATTTAACAAAATTAGTATTCATTGCTTTCTTAAGAACATTCTTGAGCCAGGCATGGTGGTACATGCCTGTAATTCCAGCTAAACTCTAGAAACTGAAGCAGGAAGTTTTAAGTTTGAGGTCAACCTGGCTAACTTGGCCAGGCCCTGACTTCAAATAAAATAAAAAAAGCTTGGGATGGAGCTTGGTAGTAGAAAGCTTGCCTAGCACACACAAGGCCCTATGTTTGATCTGAAGCACCACAAAACAAATGCCTTCTAGCAGATTTTAACCTTATTTATGCTAAAATGCCAGCGGTATCTCCCATACTTGAGAACCACTGGTCTTAATGTGTCTGTTCATTTTCCAAGACCACTCTTTCCTTTCCTCATGAGGGCCCAAGAATTGAGATTTAATAAAATGGCTTTCCCACCCCTCAAAAGTGTGCACACTGATACATCCCCGAGCCTCTCCAGATCTTGTTTTACCTTCTTACTTTATATTTAAGTATTTATATGAAGCAGTTAAGGGATATACACTCTTGCTGATTGCTTGATTGATTTTTTAAAAAGCTTTAGAAATCAACTGCACATTAACAGGTTAGAGCACCTGCTTTCCGAGTTCCGAGTGGCTGGCTCGTTACAGAGAAGGCTGAGGCTGAAAGTGTCCAGGAAAGCCCGGCCAGGTGAGTGCATCCGTGGCCTGCTCGTGCTCATTTCCAGAACTAAAGGTGTTCAGGCCAAAGATCTCTTGGAAGGACATCTAAGCTGCCATCAAGTATTAGAAGAATTAACTTATATAGAAAAGAGATGATTTCATAGCTTTCTGGTTGCCCCAGAATGCTTTTTTAAATTCAGTATTCCTGAGACAGTTTTCTAAGAATCTTCCCTGTTCATAAAAGGAAGAGGCTATGTTGGAAGCAATAACCCACATACTCAAGAGAAACTAGAATACCCTGGGACATGAAAAGCGGAGTAAGATGCACAAAAAGGCACAAAACAGCTAGAAAACAGCGCATAAAAGAGCCAGGAAAGAGCACGCAAAAGCCAGTTTTCCAAAGCCTAACTTTGGAAGCCTCCCAGTCTCACCATGGTTTTGCTGCCTGCGTTCACATCTGTGTGGAGAAATAGATGTGATGTGTGTGGAGGAGACCACAGTTGGGAACACTTAGTGGGTTGCATTAGCATGGAACGCTGCTGCATCTGAGTGGTTCCTTATGCCTATGGAGGGCAGGGGTGGGCTTGCCATGTCCTTGAGGATGCTGGCGGAGCCAGGGAAACACAGGCACAGGTGCACGGAGATGCATGTCCGCATGTCGAGATGGCCGTGGACCCCAGGTTAAGATCCCTTTGCTAGTGATTTTTCAAGTCCATTCTAGTTCTCAGACTCTAGCTTTCTATAAATGTTAGGTAGTAGAGTGCTTTAACCAAATAACATTTTCATAATTTCTTATCCCATTTATTATTGAGAGTAAAAGAAAGCTTTGATGAATTAAAATTAGTTGGACTTGGGCAATGAATTCTGTATCTAAAGTCAAGGCAGGGCTATTAGTGTAGGAGAAGGCAGCGCTGAGCTCCTTCGTCAGATTGGCTTGAAAAGCTTTCATGATGTGGCAGAAAAAAAATGGAGGCAGTGACAATGTCAGTCCTTACACATGAGCTCAAATGTCCTGTTCAGGAGTATTGGATGACTCATTTAATTCTGTGAGGAAAATATAACTATGCATATTTTAGGCCCCTCACAGAGAAATATTGTGGTTACAAACTAAATGACATTTGAAGAACTAGTTGGGGTTTTCCTCCCATAATAAAGCTCTACCAATAGTAGGATTTATTAAAATTCATTTGAATGTTTGCCTGGGGAAACCATTTGCTGAGAGAGCTGAAAAACTAGTTGGGCAAAAGGAAATGCAGCTAACGCTGTGTGATTCGAATGGCACATTTAACACTGTCTCATGAAATGTACTTTGATATGCTCTTTCAGATTATCTTGGGTATGACTTGTGACAAGGACCAAGAAATGGCTTGAAGACCCTACAGGCCAAAGCAACAGTAAATGGTCACTGAGCTGTAAGAAAATACAAGGGAGGAGGGAGAAGAAGGGAGCTTCAGGGATTGATGTTTGATCTGGTCTTATTTAATATCTTCATTAATGATCTGGAAGAGGGGTAAATAGCTTGGTAATTAAATTTGCAAATGAGACTAAATTGGGAGATGTTGTAAACATGCTCAAGGACAGAGAAGTAACACGAAGGCACCTTGAGAGGTGGAAGGATGGGCTTGAACAACAAAAGCCAGAATCAGGAAGCAGTAGGCGAGTGCTAGCTCTATGCATGTGCTGTGTATGCCTTTGCTGCCTCTTTTATTCTCCTAGTGTTCATTGTTGCAGACACAGTTCATGTCTGCCAGTACCCCTAGGTGATGTCCACATCTAAACCCCTAGAAGCCTGTTTACCAGCTCTGCCTCAGGGCTCTGTTCTGGCTACCAGAGCAGGACAGGCTGGAAGTGCAGGAAAGAGCTTTCACGCAAAAATGAATAGAGGGAAGTAGATGAACCCCTCCTTTTTTTATCCCTCATTTTAGGTAGTTATGGATATTTCCCAGAATTCCCCAACAAGCCTGAAATCCAGCTGTCCACAGAGATACCTATGTGAGGTCCCTTCATTGGCTTTCTTCCTTTTCCTACTACTTCCAACCCATCTATCAGCGTTCAGTGAGAATCACCTTCAAAACTGATGATTTGCCTCAACTCCTGTCTCCAAGTCTCCTTCTAAGTAGAGACATTTATTGACTGCTTAACGTGCTAAGTGTGGAGCTGCATTAAGATCAGTGCCCTTAAGGAGCAAGCCTGACTGGATAATGAAATAATGAATGCATACAATGACAATCTGTAATAGCCTCTTTCTACTATAGCACATAAGGGAAGGAATCTTGGGTTCTAAATATTCAGTGTGCAAAATAGCACAGGACATTCTGGTCATCACAAAATAGCACAGGACATTCTGGTCATCATCTGCTTTGTTGTAGTCTCCCTAAAATTTCTCAGTTCTAATGATCTTCTCCATGTACACAGTCTTAGTGAGGACTCTGAATTCTCTCACCTTTTATTTGGGATGAAGGGCCTCAAGCCTTGTTTCTAATCTATAGTATACCCAGCAGTAGAAATCCTCCCTTCCTCAGCTACTACTCTGATCATACCATGGCCTTTTAGATAACCCTGTAATGGTGTATAAGTGCCTTCAGCATTCATTGAAATTCCTTACGAGGAATTATGGCTATAAGTTAACTGTCTTCCTTTTTCAATCATTGGACTCACTTTTTCTACATGTGTTTGTTTGTTTGTTTGTTTGTTTGTTTGTTTTTGAGACTGAGTCATGTTATGCAGTTCAAGGCTGGCCTTCAACTTACTATGTAGCCCAGATTGGCCTCAAACTCACAGAAATCTTCCTACCTCAGCCTCCCAAATGCTGGGATTACAGGTGTGCATCATCACCCTGGGCTAGTTTTTCTAACTTTAACAGCCCATACTTTTCTTCTCCACCCTTCTGCCTGAAACCAACCCATTTGCCCCTACTCTGAATTTTTACTTACATTAATTCTTCTCCTCAAAAGATTTTTTAAAGGCTTCTTCTTCAAATAATTTATGGTTCCTGTGGGATCTTGTTAAAGAATTTTCTCTTATAAAACCTTCCAGGTGAACTCCCAACTCCCCAAGATACCTAAAATCTCCTAAAGCCCTAAAATATTAAGTATATATTTTGCATGTTTATATACCTGTCTTTTAGATTTTTTAAGAGGTTGTAACTTGATATGTCTGTAAATATGCTCTATAAATGATGAATCACTACACTATGTGAGCTCTTGTTTTCCTCCTGCTTCTCTGTTTTGTGGTAGGAAATGTATGATTGTGTTTTATCCTTTCATTTTACCCACTGGCCATTTAAATTGAATACTTCCTTAAGAGAGGTGCTACATATAATTTTTTCCAGCTCTGTATACATGCTCCAAATTTCAAAATGTATGGAGAAACATTAATGATTGATTGGCCATCCTATTGTAAATGAACACCATCTTTAGGTCACTTACAAAAAACTGCATTGCAAATTTTATTTTCCAACAATGGATGCACCAATGATAGATAGGTAGATAGATAGATAGATAAACAGATAGATAACCAGAGACAGATTAACTCTGCTGAATCCTATACAAACTACTGATTTTGAGCAGAAGAAATACTGTCATTTCTTTCAGTTACCAAATTTTAAGTTTATCCATAGGAATTAAAACTAAGCATGTTTCGGTTGGTCAGTAAGACACATAAAGGGTGTCCTTTTTGTTAGAAAATTTCAAGTTTTGATTTCATAGGAAAAGCCAGAGCTAGAGCTCTGTAGATGGTACTTCAGTCCATAAAAGAAGGTAAGATGGCCCAGAAAAAATCAGGCAAAAGTTTTAAGGGCCTTAGAATACCAGAAGCAATTCTGGGCAATAAGGGAAAAACAAAGGGTATCATAATCCCTGAATTGAAGTTATACTGCAAAACTACAGTGACAAAAACAGTATGGTACTGGCAAAAAACCAGACCTGAGGATGAGTGGAACAGAAGATACAGAAACAACTCCAAGCACATTCAGCTACCTTATCTTCAACAAAAGGGTCAAACACCTTCACTGGAAGAAAGATAGCCTCTTTAATAAATGGTACTGAGAAAACTGGCTTTTCACATGGTGAAGATTAAACCTAGACCCAGATCTCTTACCATACACTAAACTACAACTGAAATTAATCAAAGATTTAAATATTAAAACAGAAACAATCTGCTGAAAGGTAGAATATATAGAAATTTTGAAGACACAGCTATAAGCAGAGACTTTATGAATAAAACCCCAGTCACACAGGAAATATTAAAAAGAATCAACAACCAGAATCACAGCAAAGAAACTATCAACATAGTGAAGAGACAACACACAAAATGCAAAAAAAATTTATATCAGCTACTTCTTAGACAAAGGACTAATATCTAGACTATATAAATATCTCAAAAAATCAGACCCCCCCAAATTTAAAGACCCAATCAAAAAATGGGCATCTGAAATGAATAGAGACTTCTCACACAAAGACCTACAAACAGCAAATAAATACATGAAAAAATTGTTCAACATCACTGGTCATTTGAGAAATGTAAATTAAAACAACACTGAGATTCCATCTCATTCCAGAAAGAATGGCTGTCTTCAAGAAATCAACCAATAACAAACGTTGGCAGGACTGTAGGGGAGAAAGGAACCCTTCTCCATTGCTAATGGGAATGTAAATTGGTACAATAACTGTGGAAATCACTATGTAATTTCCTCAAAAAACTAAAACTAGAGGTTCCATTTGACCCAACTATCCTCCAAAGAGTTAAAAGTATCATACCATAGTGATACACCCATGTTTACCACAGTTATGTACCACAGTATATCCATGTTTATAGTAGCACAGTTTATAAGAACCAAATCTTGGAAACAACTCATAGGCTCATGAACAGATGAATGGATAAAGAAGATGTGGCATATTTTTTATACAACTGAGTACTACTCTGCCATAAAGAAGGATAAAATTGAGACATTTTTAGGTAAATGGATGCACCATAAGACCATAATTTTAAGTGAAATAAATTGAACACACTAGTTTAAAGATTGCATTGTTTCTGTTGTGTGAGAATCCTAGAGAGTAAATAAGGAACAAGATTGAGGATAGATATTGAGAAGTACAAAGAGCATGTTCAAATAGGAAGGAGAACAAGAGAGAGAAGAGGGAGAAAGGAAGGAAGGGGAAAGGAATTTTTTAAAAAAGAAAATGGAAGAGGGAAAATTGAAACAAAGTTTTTGTAAATGGAGAGGGCAGGAAGAGTTGATGAGAGGAGAGGAGAATGAAAAAAATGATTAAGTCATATTATGTGCAGTACAATTTCCCTATGTTGGTTATGATCATTATGTACCAATATGTACCAATAAAAATATGTACCAATAAAAAAATTCCTAAGGCCTTGAGAATGCCTAAACCTAGTCTTCTAGGTTGAAGAAGATAGCATCCTTCATCTCTAAAGTCAAATACCCCTAATTCTCTGAGATGCAATCATATTCCTCTTGTGACTCCTACCATAATTAACTATTTGATAATTAATTGTATATTTTTTATTTAATTTCTCAGCCATCCAATGGAATATGTAAGATCTATGAGGGCAGGAACTATTTTATTCATCACTGTATTCCCAGAGCCTAATATGGGAGGGGGTGGAGAGGAAGTCTAATAAACAACCAAATGAACATATTAAATGCTAGTGTCAAGTAGGACAAAAGCTAACATTATATTTGGCAATAGTAGATCTCTGAGATCCTAACAGGAAGAGATTCTACACAACAGTGAGTGAAGAAGTCAGGTTATATTGTTAGGATAAATTTCACTGTATTTCACCTGGAGACTGGAATTTCCATCATTTGTTTCCAAGTCTTGTAGTTTGCTGATACATGGTAGAAGTTTCTAGGAAATATCTGGGAAGTATCATCCTTAATATTAGAGATCTTTTTTTCTTCATAAAGAGATTTCACTCAACCTGTTTCATTTTGGCTTAGAAAATTAATTATTTTACCAGCAATGTTATTTCGTGGTAATAGCATTGGAACTTTGGCGCCAGGAGATAAATGTAAGACTCTAAAGAATTCTCTTAAGCAACTGATTTTAATATACAAAAGGGCTATTAAAAAGGAATTTCATGCTAAACCCTAAGCCTGAGACTTGAGATGCAGCTATACCTGTGTATACAGAAACTGTAGTTACCCATGGGGACTTCTTGGTAGCATGTAGATTACTCAATAACTCAGCTCATTTTGAGGTTTTCTCCTCCTAGCCTCTTCAGTTATCAAGATGAATCTAAGAGGGTAGGCCAATGCCTGTAGTAGATAAAGCTTTCTCAGTCACCTAGGACACATCAGGATGTGCACGTTCGAAAAAGCTTGAGTGGGCTGGACAGATACAACCTCAGCCCTAACCCCAGCATAAGGTGGAGCCAGGTTCACTCAGATTTTCCTTATAGAAAAAATTAATAGATTCTTGTCATTCAAAGTGGGAAATTCTGCTCTTATTTTTATTCACTGGACATTACCATTCTCCTCTTCATTATCATTCCATAGATCCAAGAAGATATACTGGGTTCTCACTGGATTCAATAGGGTGTCCTGGAATTCCCTTGTTCATCCATATGTGTCCCTACAACCAAAAAGACATTGCTGGTACAAGAAGACTTAGGGAAAGTATCAGAAGTAGAACAAGGACTGCTGTGAATAAGTCTAGCACTGATAGAACCATGAAAAGAACTGTTGGAGAGGAAATATTTATGATAAGGAAGGTGAATCAGTCACAGTACCAATAGGAAGTTCAGAAATGCATACCCTCTAATGTAGGGTAATTTGAGCTAGTCACCTGCAGGGTATGGGCAACTGGTAAGCAGATGTAGGTATCAAAGCATTAACAGCAGCTTCCAAAAGTCATAACACAAACAGAGGATCGTATTAGGAGACCAAATCCCTGGATAGCTTGTGAAAGTAAAAGAGTCTATATCCAATAAGATAGCATAATTTTTAACAGAGCACTTATGCAAGGAGTGAAATGTGTCATTTTCTGATACCATGCAGCGATTGTTGAGGGTTAGTCCAAGATGAAGTCTAATTTTGATGACCCTTGTTCAGGTATCTATTGTCCTTTACCTGAGCACAAATGCTTACGGACAGGCCACATGAATGTGGAACTTGGAGACTTCCAAAATTCTCACAGGCTGTAGTCAGACATTTGATAGTATATCTCTCCCTGGACTGGGAACAGAGACAAAAGACTCCAGAATCGGATGCTTGCCATGAATTAATAGCTCTCAACTTGTGTTTGAAGACATCAGTTTTGATGGCAGAAAGCCAGAGTTAGAGACCTACCTAAACCTGAGATTTGACTCAGATTTCACTCAATCAAACCCTCTGCCATAATCAGAGCCATCTCTGGCACTAAGATAAGTCATTTCCTTCTTGGAGAGCTGGAGTATGACAAACAACAATGTATTGTTATGAGTAACTCTAGAAATCATTGTCCATTCTCCTCCTCTATTGCATAAGGACTCTTCTATCTTAGAACTGCATTGATTCCTTGGCAGGGGTGAGGATGATGATGCAGTTTCTCACCAATCATAAGGGTTACAGCTGATACTCCCATAACAAATGACATGTTAACAAAAGAAAAGCATAATAAATGTATTTAATCAAAGTTGCATGTGACATGAGAGATTTCATAAGTAAAAGACCCAAAGCTACATGGAAAACTCTGTTTTTATGGAGTAGGGACAGAAGGGTATGACCTAATTCTAGCAGACTGATACTGGAAAAGCCAGCAAGGCCTGTCTGTTCAGATTATTTTGGGCTTCTGTGCAACATTCTTCTCTCTTAGGAAGAGGTCAAAGCTCCTGGAACAAGGGTCTTATGACCTACATCAGACAAAGTGGGTACTACACAGAAAGGTGGGAAAAGTTCAGAGTAATATTTTAGGTTTTGTGGCTGACTTTGGGAAAGAGAAATTCTAGTAGCTATGACCTCCCTTGAAGGAGAAAGTGGAAGAGAAAAAAAGACAGTGGGGAGAAGGTAAGAAAGAGACTTTGTATTGGAGGCTAACTTTCCTTTCCTAAGTTCAAAATACTTAGCTCAGTACTTCAGAATATTGTGTTCTGAGTCTAACCACTTGCCTGTATCATGCACTTACCTTAGGTTGGGTGTAATTCAAGATTTTCACCTCCAATTTGAATTTCTTGTGACTGCCTTGGAAATGATGTGTTTTATATGGGGCTGGACTCCCAAGACAAAGACCTCACTCAAGACCATATCAAACAAATAAATCTAGGTATCAACTATATTCCATAAAATAATCCTTCATTCATTAAATGTTCAATGATTTGGTAGCAATTTCAAATGACATATAGTTAAATTTGAAAGCTAGATCAAAACCCATAGCAGGGCTTCTCTAGGGACCCAGCCTGCAAAAATAGGCTGAATATCTTTAATGGATTTAGACTAATATTTAGTACTAGAATCACAGAAGTCAATCCTTGAGCCCCCCATTTCAGTTACACTCATAAAGCTGAAGACCAGAATAGTGTAGAACAGAGTTTTCAAAGATTGATTTCTGGAGCAGCAGCATCAAAGTTACCAGGGCACTAGTTAGAAGAGCAGATGTTTGAGCCCCAACCAGAAATTGGGGATAAGGCCTGGCTATCTGTTTTAATGAGCCCCTCCAAGTGAATCACCTGCTAAAGTTTGAGAACCATTGGTGTACCAAGATTAAATCCATACTCACAGAGACCATGTAATCTTGAATAAATTAAATATATCTCCTGCCCTGAGTTTCCTCATCTATAAAAAGGGGAATAACGATAATAAAACCTCACCAGAGGAATGTTGTGAGAATTAAACAAAACAATGTCAATAAATTACCCAGTGCATTATCTCTAACACTACAGTTTTGATGAAAATATTGATGCCTTTTTCTAACTTTCCTTTCCCCCTAAGACTCACAAATTGTAGCTCAGTGATGGCTTCGATCACCCAAGACAGAGCTCTGAATTCTACTTTGTCTCATAGACTTTGCCTGTAACTACACACTCGAGTGGCTGTCTAAACCTTCGGATCAAATTGTGACAAGTGAGCAGAATGTACTGACAGTTTTCAGGATAGCATTGCTGGAAAAATCTTTTGCCATATTGAGCCTTTCTGGTCCAGGCTAGTATCTAACTTTCCACTGGCTTATTTACCATCAGGAAGAGATGCCCAAGAAACTAGAGACTGCAACAGCCCCCATGAGTGACAGCACACCTGAAGATAAGGCCAACTCCCCAAGGCAGTGACCCCATTTTGCTGGCCATAGAATCATACCTCTTTTGACTTTCTCATCATTATGTAACTTAACCACATGTCCCTGGCAGCCTCTGAACTCACTTCAGAGGCTAATTGGCCTGTTTCCTTGTGTTTCTTATGCTCAAAAGAAAACCATCCTCCGCATGTCTCAATGTCCCAATGTCCCAACCACAGAACAAGGGATTCTTCCCTCACCATTTGTCATGGTGCAAGCAACCAAATGTCACCTCAGTAAATATTAATAGAAATGAATTGACTAAAGAAACCAAAACCCCACGGGACATATGGAATTACACTAGACTCTGCGAACAATAGGGCGATAATGGTAATAACCTACGTCTGAGGAGAGTTTTTCAGAGAACCGAAAACATGTTACAATTAAGTGCCATGTAATGCTAAATTTATTAGTGGATAATTAGATGCAGCCTTAGCAAAACTCAGGCTGGACAGTACCACCCCTGCCGGTGGGACACTATTGTTCCCATCACCACCAAATGAGCATCTCTGTCAACAGGAAAATACAACAGTTTCGGATACAAACGGATGAATCACATTGAAATTATCTCAAAAACATTGTAGCTAAAAATAGAGCTTTCTGTAACATGGAGAGTTAATCTACAACCCAAGATATTTTTAAGAATAACAATAGTTTCAACAGGAGTGCTGTCTCATACACTGGAGTGCAAGCATTCTTGTCAAATACATTTGATCTCAGTGCCAATGGCATTGAACACATCCATGTTCTTGATCCTCAAGAACGTTGTAGGAAACACATGAAAAAGGTTTAAAAGGTCCAAAAGAATGCAAAGTATATAATTCCATTATGGTACTATATGAAAATGATACAATATCAGCATGATAATCAAGCAAAAAATAAAGTTCCACCATGCCTGGCTTACGAAATTCAGATAAAAACAGAACTGCTTATAACAAGTATAAGGAGTTAAAGAAATCATCCACAAAATATACTTTAACTCCATGTATCTAACTGGTTAAATTTGGTCATTTCTGTATGAAAACTGTAAAGAAGCAGACCTGAAATTTCCAACTTAAAATCCTAGGTGGATAACAGGTCCAGATGCACCACCATCAGCCGTCCATAAGAATACGTACAAAGACCCAGAAGATGAAACTTCAGAGCAAGAAAACTGGTTTTGCATTCAAATCCTTACCAGAATCTTGCAGAAAACTCTATTAACTAAGAAGCAAATTGGAAAACTTATCTTGTGATTCATCATTCTCTGCCTATTGAGAGTATGCCCCATTTTCAGGAACTCGGTATTTGCATCAGTCACAAAATTGGACAGCTCACTTTCTAGTATGGTGGTTCTTTCCCTTTAAATTATCAATAAGCTGTTTCATGCCCTCCACTCCAATCAATATCTTTCTGTATACCTCAAATCAAAGGCAGTAATAGTAATATTAATAATGCCAACAACAACTATTGTTTAAAATTTATTATACACAGTGCTTTATGGGCCTTCTCTCATTTTAATCCTTCAACACTTGGGAATAATAGTGCTAGTGTTATCTTTTCTTAAAGAGAAAAAATAAAAATAACAATAAAACAGTTTCAAAACGGGCTGGTAGGAGAGTAACAATAATTAATACATTGCATATTGTTATCTTTATAGTAGTTATTCAGAGTACAAAATGTAGGCATGAAATATTGTCCAAACAATATTAGCAAAATCTTTCTTTTCAATGAACTAGCTGGATAACTATTTTAACTGTCTTGTGTATGTGTGTATATATATATATATATATATATATATAAGATATTGTGTATATATATATATATATAAGATATTATATATATATATTTTTAAGTTCCAAGACATGAAAAAATTTGCCAAATATCACAAAGGTTGTAGAAATAGAACCAGGATGTAAACTCAAATTATGAAGCTCTGAAGCAAGAAACTGTTAAATTACACCAGAACCCTTATATTTTGTCAAGTAAATACAGAGAAGTTAAGAATAGGGTTAGCATCACAGGAGACTTTGTCCTTGATATGATGTAAGCGGTGGGGGTAAAGCAGAGAAAGGAGGGCTCTAGGAGCAATTGCATGCTGGAAATTTTTGTGCATTCCATCCTTCAAAATGTCAGAGCAAGGAAACACGGAAAGAAATTTCCATCTCCGCCTTAAAGAGGCACCCTGTAGATGAAATATCATCAGACCACTGAGAAAGAGATGCAGTCAGAGATGATCTCTTCTGTCTATTTGGGGACACAATAAAAAGAAAAAGAAACATGAATGTGTAAATTGAGTAGGAATGGGAACGCATGTCATTAAGATAACTCAGAAAATAAAAAGACTTCTAAAAACAGTATTTATTATAAAAAGCAGCATCTGGAAAAATGGTCTTAGATTCTCATATAAATATAGAAAAATTGAACTCCCTGAGACAAAAAGAGAACAAATGCTAAGAATAAATTAATTGAGGTGAAAAGTTAACAGGATGAGGTAATCATGATGGAGTCAGAGAATATCTCAGAAAACTAGAAAAGCAATAATGGAATATAAAAAAGCATAACTGAGTTTTGAGAAATTAATCAGTTATATAGAGAGCAAACTTTCATAGTTTGAAAATTTAGACACAAATTAAAATGACAAAAGAAAATATAAAATATATAATAGAGACCAAATTTTTAAAATAGGACAATTGGAATAAACATAATATCCAAAGTCATAGTGAAGAAACACTCCCTCCAGTGAAAAGACATACAAATGTGTTGATCTAACATCTTACCACTTTCCAAGAAAATCAAAAGGAAAAAAAAATAGATCCATCTAAAAATTTATGACCACAAGAATAAATTTTTAAGGTCGTATGATTTTAGGCAGAAAAAAACTTTCTGCTGACCTCATACTTTGCAATCCCAAATAAAGCAATGACTATCACATTTTGAAGAGGACAAAGTTGTAAACCAAGAGTATTATACCCAGCCAGGTTATCTTTCTGATTAATGGAACAGAAAGGAAGTCTTGGAGAGATAACAATGATATATGATCTATTTATGCCTCTTTTAAAACTGGAATTAAAATTAGGAACTCAGCATAAGGAAATCACATCATGAAAGGACTGCTGGACTACCCGTGGCTGTTAGTTTGGAGGACCACATTTGACCTAATGACCAAGAATCACTGGAGGCTGTGGGAGACAGTCTTTCTTTCATTGTGGCAATGTCTTGAAATTTTTGTAGTGATACAATGAGAATGTAGCTCAGTGGTACTGTGCTGACTTAGCATGCATGAGACCCCAGGTTGAGTCCCCAGCACCAGGAGATAGATATA
The DNA here is from genome assembly GCF_000276665.1 of Chinchilla lanigera. NCBI lineage: Eukaryota > Metazoa > Chordata > Mammalia > Rodentia > Chinchillidae > Chinchilla > Chinchilla lanigera. The sequence continues at coordinate 40,900,955 of NW_004955402.1, forward strand.
TATGTGATGAATTGTTATTCTTAGTTATTCAGATTCAAAGAAATCATTCAAGAAAATAAAATTCAAAAGTCCAAATAAACAAATGCTATTATGAAAAATATTATTTAAAGCATATCTATTCCCATTTAAACAGACTAGGGGAAAGAAACTATGTGGCCATATTTAGTGGATGTATGGATAGAATTTTTTCCCTTTTTTTATTCACCTCATTTACTTTAAGGAGTTAGTATTATTTAACAAAAACTAAACTATTTAAGAGAGAAAATAGCATGCTCAGAATTCATCTCACTTCAGCAAAAAGGATCAATATCTCTGGCTTCACTCTGCAGGCGTTTGAGCTTTCCAAGTATCTATTTTAAAGAAGTAGGACGCTGCTTCCGGCTGGTTATGTTCTCTGAACACTGGCTGGCACACTAAGGGGGTTGGCTGGAAGGTCTCTATGGCCTCTGTTCAAAAATGCAATGAGTTTTCAGGTTCAGGAAGCTTGGCCAGAGCAGCCGGTCCCTCCTACTGGTCAGGCTTGCCCTGGGAGGCAAGTCTTGTCAGTTGGGATGCTTTTCAGGTGTTCACTTCCCCTGGTTTTTAAAAACATAATTGTTTTTCTAATTACAAAAGTAGCCCATGCTTATATCAGAAAATTTGGAAAGCTCTAAAATATAAAGAAAAAAATAGAAAATTTCCTAACATGGAGATTTCGAGTCATGATTTTTCTTTTCCAAGATTGCCAGAGGCAAGTCATTTTGGAGAGGGACACTGGCATATCCTGGGGCTGCGACAGTTTCCATGGCTCCCCATTGGAAAGGAGACAGACCAACTTAAGCAAGCTGACGCACAAGGACTTGAGGATTCCTTATCCGAGCTGTCCACACACTCCAAACTCAACTAAAATCTATAAGACAGCACCACAAGGGCACTTTATAAACTCTCAAGGACTATCAAAATGTGACTTTTAATTATTCTCCCGAGCAAGTGGGTTGGTAACTCGGTATTGTCATGATCACACAAAGGGGAACTAGTTTCCAAGGAATGTTTTATAAATTCCCTGCCATTGGAGGTGTTGATGCCATTTCAGCTTTTCTTTGTTTGACAGGCGGCTCTCTGGCATTTCATCTCCCACAAGGATCTGGCAGGGCCCATGGTTGATCCTGGCAGACACATCCATCGTTTCAGGAATGTGCTGCTCTGTTCACAGCACCACACATTTATGGATGGTGTTCAGATTTGCTTTGACCTCAAATAAGAACGTGTCTTCAAATGCTTCATGTTAAAGAATATCTCAGTGGAGAAGACTTGCCTTCCAGAAAGATGGAGCAAAAGTCCTGCATTGTCGCATCCATATGGACTGACGAATACTGCTTTCTCATTGTGTGAATCATTCACCCGATCAAGATGTGAAAGGCATTAGAGTGACGCTTCTAGAAAACGGACAAGAGGGGAGATATTTGGGTGGAAGGTGAGAGGGTGCGCAGATATTTTTCCACCTCCTTAGATTCATATCTCTTCAGACAAGGCCATTAGCCTGTTATCCTCTATTCTGGAAACACCCTCTGCTTAGGCTTTCCTAAAAGCCACCCTCCTACCTTTCCAGCCACTTCCCTACGCATTCCATCCTGGTCTCTACTCACTCTTCCTTCTCTGCCTGACTTTAAGTGTTGGCACTAGCTTACCCTTCAGATTCAGGAGAGCCAAGTTCTTGTCTGGTTTGCTGCTATTCTCAGTGTGAGAATAGTGCCTTGCAATTAATAGATGCTCACTAAATATTTTCAAATGAGTGAGTGAAAAAATGAATTGCTGACAACTTCCTGAATGCAACATACACTTTCAAAGAATTCATTCCCATGCCCAGAGCCACCCACCATTGCTCGGGCATTTCCTGGAATATGCTTGTGGGTCTACCTGTAACTCCAAACCCGAGCATCTCCCTTGTCTCTCTAAGGAGCTGCCCAGGGATCATCTGCCTTGGGAGCAGTTTTCATGCAAGCGTCAGTCTCCAGGCTATCCTTTATTCTTCCAGCCTTCTCATAACCAAAAGAATTATCTGGGTCTGGCCACAGGGTATTTTCCCAGCCCTGTACATCCATTCCAAATACTTTGACTTATGTAATACAACAAGCATTGTTAATCTCCTACCACTTTCTTTGTAACTCTGCATAGTCTATACTGTTCTTTTGCTATTTTGTAAAAGGTTGTCTGTCTGTTAATGTTTTCCTCCTTTTATTTTTAAAATAAAAAAAAAAACAAATACTTTGACTTTCTAGGAAATCTTCCCAATATTTCTCCTCCATTGAAAAACCAAAAGTCATGTAAGAGTTCTAGTTCCAGAAGATCACTACCACTGGAGGATAAAGTAACTCATTTATGAGCCTCAGTTTCCCTTTTAGTGAGAGTGATATAATAATACTGAAAAGATTCAGTAAAATAATCCACAAGAAACGATCTAAGTGCAAAGTTTATGAACAAAAAGAAATTGAGAAGAGGCAGGTCACACTTGAACATTCACAACTCCCATCTTCAGAGTTCACTGACATTCACATCCAGGGACCAGGGACCAAGACAAGAGGGATGCAGGAGTTGTCATTGAAAAAGGAGGCGTGGAAGAGATGACAGAGGAAGGGAGGCCTTTACTAAATTTGGAGACTGACCACATAGCCTAGAGGCAAAGCATAGAATGGGAGGAAACACAGACTGACAAGCAAGCAGTTCTCCATCCCCGCAGCAGGCCTGAAAGGAACCTCAGCAGCGTGTAAATAATTTTCAAAGGCCAGGACCTGGGGAAAGAGCTTGCAGGAACCTCTTTATGCCTTCTCAGGTTCTGCACCCTGGTCACCTTACTTGCCTAGTCAGAGTTCCTGCTACTGCAGTACACACTGATCTCAGAGAAAAACATCAACCACCCGCACCAATTCCCTAACTTCCTGGTACACTGGCCTCTACACCATGAATGCCTGTGTGGCCTGGATCAAGATTCACACGGTTCAGAATCTGGTAGCAAAATCCAGGGCACTTTTGCCAATTTTGTATCCAAACAAATCAATGCTGTTTTATATCAGTTAATGTTTTACTACCACTTTGCAGTAGAAGAATCTGTTTTGTATTCCAGACTTCCCCGGGAGTGCTAAAAAGAGGAAAATTCACCAACCCAGCAATAATCCACAGATCTAATTACCTGGGAAATTCACAAAAGAATGCACCTGGCCTGTGCGGTACACCTGAGCGTCTGTAATCACTTAGATCACAACAGACGTTAAAACTCATGAATCAGGGCTATCAGTGAGAGAAGGAACCTCACAGAAAAGCATGGGTCCCCACAAAGAATGACTTTACTAAGCACCAGTAACCCACAGAGTCTCTGGTGAGGGTAGGAACTTAGAAAAATTTAATTTCTTTTCCACTATTTTTGTCTTATGGAATTATTACAGAGTTTAGTGATGAGTGAAATGATCATTAAAAGGCCAAACGGTGATGAACTGAATATTAGACACACTTAAATTGGAAGCAATCTTCAGCAATGTCAAATCTACCGGTTTTATTTTAGGATGGTGGAAGCTGAGACACAGGAAGAATGTGCTCCTGTTCTAGCCTGCGGTCCCACACGAGGAACTATGATGGGAATGCTGAAATCAAGCCCAGTCGTCTTCAAGCGTCCTGCTCGGTGCTGAGACCACTTATGCTTCCAGAGTAAGAGCAGCAAGTAAACGCCCTTGTACCAGCAGAAGAATTACAACAGAAAAGAAAATGTTCGCTCGGTTTGTGACTCCCTGCCGTTTATGGCTGTATTCATGTACTGTATTGTCCTCCACGTGGCCGTACTCTGGGAGTCCCTGCCCTTAGCCCTAACATCAGCCAGGAGGCTCCCCTCCTCCAGACGTCCCGGACCCCGGAAAAGGCAACCTCTTTGGTGAACTCAGTGCCACTTTCTCAGGGCCTACAAGCACTTCCCCATCACCTAATTTGGAAAACGGAGAGCAGCTCTTGAATTTTAGTTGTGAACTGTGGAAAGTACACCCACTCTGTAGCAGGCGGCACATGTGCTTCTACACCATCTAATCTCATAGCAATCCTGGACAATGAGCATCATCAGCTCCATTTTCCCCTGGGGAAAACGAGGCACAGTGTTAAGATACTCTTCCTGTACATCGTAACCTTAGTTGCCATTTCCTTATTAGTTTCTCAGTAGCTTTAAAAATCTGGCTACCTATACTTCCTGTCATTCATTTCCTAGCGAAATTTCAGTGAGCGGGAAAGTCCAAAGCTGTAAAACATCAGATCTCTGCCCAGTGGTGAGGAGCCTCCAGCCATTCTGGGGAGAGGAGACCTAGGGCCAGCGGTCCTAATGCTCTGCTTTAGTGAGGACCTTAGGCAAAGTACTCAGGCTTATTTCCTCATCAGCCACTTGAAGGACTTGGACCTGGAAATCTTTAAGCTCTCTTCCAGCTTTGGATTTCTGTGATCAGCTTCCAAATGCTAAGAGCCGGCTACAAGGCCTGTGGATACACACCCTCTCTGCTTCTCCCAAGTGTTTGCTTTCTTCTTCCCTCAGACCCCTTCCTATTTAATGAGCATTGTCTGGAGCAAACCCTGCAGTCCCCTCCGCCCCCTTAGCCTGATCCTAGGTCCCTCATTTGATTTTTTTAACGTAGGAAATTTTTCACTACAAATTTGCTTACACCTTTTTTTTAAAACCAAATCCAGTTCCGTACAGGGCACAGGGACTCTCCCTTCCGTGGATCTTAAGTGCACACACCCACTTTCTAAAGTTCCTCCCAAAATGGGGACCAAGGCCAGGTGGGTAGAGATGGGGAGAAGAGAAGCATTTAAGCTCATTACAGGATAAATGTCATATCATATTCACCACAGAAACAGACAGCAGAGTTAAAATTCAGGTTTGTCCTGTGCTGTGCATTTCCACATAAGTGTGCAGTTTCAAACTTTAAAATACTTTTAATATCTGTGTTCCAGATCTACTTCCTCCTATAACATACTTAACATAGAAGCATATTTTTTGTGATATCGTCATCTCACTTCATGATATGTTTGGTTTATTTGTGTTTGGGCATTTATAGTTTATTTCTTTGGATATCTAGACCACAAACGACATTGCCATGAAGTGATTTTAAGAAACTGAAAAGAGATTATTAATACCTACCCCTGTCCTGTGCTACACCTCGGTCCAAGTATGTGGAGCACCTTTGTGGGCATAGTAGGAGCCAGTGTCGAGGGCTAGGGGGACCCGTGCCTGTGGCTTTTCCGTGGGCTCCCATTGCTCAGGGTCCACCTGGTCTCACCAGGAACTCCCAAGCCTTTTGCCACTAGCCCCAAGTTTCCCTAATTGCAACAAGCCTTGGAAAATTTGTAATGTTCAATCTGAGGCTGATTATTCCACAGTGACAGGATTTTCTAGAGCATGACGGGCTTCATGAAGTGTTTGAACAGCCCTGTATCCCCCCAAGAAGAAAGACAATTTCCAAGCTGTGCCAGGACAGAGTATGGGGGGCATCCGAGAGTTGTTCTGAAGGAAACAATTCCGTTGATTGGAATAGTATTTTGCAAATGCCTGCTTCGTCTTCATAGGTTGCAGCTTTTTCAAATGCCCTAACATCCGTTTTACATTTATCTTTGTTGATGTTGCTGTTTTTAAGTGGAACTCATAATCAAGCCTTCTAGGGCAAGTTCATTGTTTGGGACACAACTGTTCCCCATCCAACTCCACGCAACTACCTTCCCACTACGAGGTGGGAGGAAAAGTTTTAGTTCCTTCCATTATTCCTCCTTTGTCAGAAATCCATTGATGTGTTTTTTATTTCCAGAGAGAAAAGAGAGTGTGTTTATGGTTTTGCCTTTATTTTTAGACTGTGTTCTTCAAGTCTTCTTCTAACAGTGTATATTGTTACAGCAATCTCAAGTTCTAATTTATTTATTGTTAAGATGCTCATTATGCATTTGCCTTGTTTTTATTGAAACTAAATAAGAATAAAGTTAACTCAGAAAGCTTATGAATAGCCCATTGAGCTCCAAATGTAAAATCAAACCTTGCCAGGCAGCAGGACAGAAGCCTCACACATCCAGACATGAGGTCGAAGCATCTGACTCATTCTAGTGGCTGCTTGTAGTACCATGGTGGACCCACCAATCCTTTTGAAGCACAGGAAGGCCCCAGTCCCTGAATCGTGCCCCACCTGCCTGTGGACAGCAGCACCAGTGCTGGGAAGGTGCAGGAAATGGGTTGCCTGGCTTTGCAATGAATTTCATAAGGGACCCATGTCACTAGCTGCCTTCTACCGAAAAAACACCATTAAATGAGAAGGTCAGAGCTGAATGGGACTTAGAGGACCACTTGGCCCTGATCCTTACCTTACATTTGAGGAAACTGAGGCCCAGAAAAGGGAAATGACAGTCACAGATGCTTAGCAGGTCAAAGGAATAGGCAAGATTAAAAGTTTGACCTCCTAGCTTCTAAATAATTCTCTTTCAAAGCCATAGCCGCACGTGGCTGCAGAGGAGCCTCTTCATCTCCAGCTGGGGAATTTAAAAGACCTCTGCTTATTAATCCTCTGCCACACACCTAGCTGTAAGCTGAGTGCTTTGTCCACACGACCTCATTTATTCCCATAACTCCCTTAAAAGTAGGCATTATTACACACATGCAGCTATGCAGCAAGGAGCTCAGTAACTCGCCCAAGGTCACAGCCATGTTAAGTAGTCAAGACAGGATGCAATCCAGATTCCTCTCTCTCCAGGCCCCGTTGTCTGACCCACTCCCACTGTCTAGCTTTTATGCTGCTTTGCTCATTTCTCTCCCACCTGATGCTAACACAGCCCACACCTCATAACCCTCCTTCCTGACCATGGAACTCTTGACAGTGACTTGAGGCAGCAACCAAATACCCCACAGCTCAGAAAAGGGGGTGCCTCTTCCTAGTGCCTGAAAGTGAGGAATGACTGACTCGTCCAGCAACTCCTGGCGTTCCCATTCTTCTTATGCTACTGGTATAGAATGGGTATGTGATCCCATTATGGCCAGTGAGAAGTAACGAGGAAAATCCTCAGTTTCTGCTTATGGTACTAATTGAGGGTGGAATGTCTGGAGCTCAGGCAACCACATTGCAAAGATGAGGTAACAACCACAAGAGCAAAGGGCTAATACAGTGTCAGGTATGGTAACACATTCTCATAACTCCAGCACCAAGGAAAGCTGAGGCAGGAGAATCACAAGTTCAAGTCCCACCTGGGTAATTTAGTGATACCTTGTCTCAAGCTAAAAAATAAAAAAAGCTGGAGATATATATCAGTGGTAGAGGTCTCCTGGGTTGGATTCTCTGTATCACAAAACAAATAAAAACCAATAGAGCAAAAATGGTGTCACATGATTATTACAAAAATCATGGCTTCTAGGTGTTTACGGCTTTGCTGAGCCATAACACAACCTAAAACTGTCTCCATCCATATCTCTTGCCATTTTCCAAAGTTAAGTATTTATTCCCTAGCCCACCACAAGTCAGATGTTCTGTCCCTAAAAGCCAGAAGTATTCTTCATGATCTGAGCGGCTCATTTGGAGTCGTGTCACTGAAGGAAAAGCTGTTGGTCACCCCGTGTCCCCCCTCACCTTCTTGGCGAGCCACAGTCAAGCTGGAGTCCCAGCAGCTTTATACGGGGTGATTCCCAGGCCCAGTGGACATGCGTCTTGAAGTATTTGTCAAACGCTAATTGATTATCATTTTGAACATGTAAGGATCTTTTACAAAGAAAATTCAATTCTGCTTCTTTGAGGATAAAACTTAGATATAGGGATACATACCCTGTATATGTGCAACCATAAAACTTATTGTTTCATATCCACCAAGGGTTGGTACATCATAAGATTACTCAGTAGTGAGGAAATTGTTAACCATTGAAACATAACCCAAGTTTCGATCCTTCAGGACTGGCTAGAGCCATCTACTCCATGAATAGCTCAGTTTACACAACACCCAGAAAGGAAGAAAAGGTGATGTTTCGGAATCTCTACCAGGGACCCATCCCTGGAAGTTTCCTTTCCCCAAATCTATGATTTTTTTCTTCTGTCTCTCTAACAGCATAGCCTAGGATTTATTGGTTTTGAACACATGCATGGTAAGTTTTCATCCTCATTTCCTGTTTGGTTCTACCTTATTTTGAGACTGTACTACAGCACTTTATGACATGGAGAATTTTTCTACAATGGTCTAGTTCTACATCTGCCATCCCTGAATTGTCATTTATTCGATCAACAAACACAGAAATGTACCGAACATTCTGCTAAGAATTTAGAACTGGTGTCCTAAAGGATTGGGCTATGTGCTTTGTTCTTTTTCAGTGATAACACAAATAGAAATGATTTCATTATGACGAAGTTATGGTATCTGAGATAGGATAAAAGAAATAAACATAGGAACTGGTCATGGTGGCTCGTGTCCATAACACCAGAAATCTAGGAGGCTGAGCAGAAGGACTGCAAGTTCAAGCTCAATCTGGACAATTTAGTGCCTTAGGAAGTCTCTGTCTCAAAAATTAAGAGATTAAAAAATAAAAAAGGCTGGAGATGTAGCTCAGTGTGAAGGCCCTGGCTTCCATGCCCAGGACCATCAAAACATTTTTTAAAGTATTTTCTTTTTCCTTCAGGGTAAATTTCTAAATCTTAAAGAAAAAAAAAAATTACAATACAATGTGCTGTTCTCCTGTAAAATCAGCCTTGCACCCATAATTTGAGCCTGTGCTTTGTATTCATTCACAAATTCCAAAGATTCCTACCCACAGCAGCACACACACATAGCCACCTCCAGACCCTAGAGTACCTCTCCTTTAGGGGCCTGGACTCTCTCTGAATGTGCTTCTTTAATGCTGCTGCCTTAACCTTCTCTATGCCTCGTACTGAGAACGCCATGTTCTGAGAATTCTGTTTCAGACATGATGGGACTCAGAGAACCTAGTTTGAATCCCCCCCAACTCCATCCTCCTATTCAAAGCCAAAGATTTCACCACTAGCCCAAAGAAAGGAAATCATAACAGTCAATGGTCCAAGACAATGATGCTCAGAAAACATCTCACGCAAATACTGAATGACAATATCATACTCCTTGAACTGCTTCCTCCTCCATGGGCACGGACTAAAAACAAGTAGCATCTGCCTTGCTATCTGGGTTGTTTTTTTTTTTTTTTTTTTTCATATTCATCTAGCCCCTTGGGAGAAAACTAGATAACAAGATGAGATAACCTCTAGTGTAAAACCCACTAGAAAGAGAGTCACTGCAAAGACTGTGAGCTTCTTCCGAGCCCAGGGCTTGGTTCTTCTTCATTTTTGCATCCTCCATCCCTACGATAGTACCCAACACAGAACAGGCACCCAGGAAATGCATGTGATAAGTAACATGAATAAGCTTTGTTATTATATCTTTTCTATTTTCACCCTCTCCATCACACACGGGTCAACCTAACTGTATATTCATTTGAGCCATGATAGGTAAGAAATATGGTCTCTAATAAAATGTGATATGCTTGCCTGGTTTTTAAGATCTGAGCTACACACACACAAAAAAAAAACAAAACAGAAAAAAGATCTAAACTACAAAAGTATGACAAAATGTAGAGCTGTGTTTAAATGACATGTTATTTTCAACTTGAATCTTAAAAACCCTGGAAAAATTTAAATTGGGGATTTCAACCTTGTCAAAGAGGCAATTATTAGGTGCCCATTTAACAGGCACCCAAAGTGAGAACCTCGCTTGGAAGATGCTCCCCACCTGGCTTGGATATCTTAAAACCCCCACAAGGGACAGGACAAAAGCACAGACAAAAGCACCTGATTTTCTGATCGAGCATTGTATTTGTCAGAGTAGATGATTGGGGTAGCACTGACAGCGATTTTATCACATTTAACATTTGTTCATTTCACACTTCAGGCTCGCTCTCGATCGCAGAATTTGTTTCATTGGCATTTGTCATATCTCGGCTATCTTCTTTCACCACTTTGTAGATGGTGGCTTTTTTAGGCGACTTTTTCTGAGCTGGGGTTTTTTTTTTTCCTAGGATGCCAATCCAATCTGGTATTTCAAAATGCCAACACCATTGGCCCTGCTGGAAACCGATTAAACAATTTTTATGCCTAACAGCTCTTTTCAAGTTGCTGAGTTTTTGATTTTCATTTCTTAAGGCTAAATTTTCACACACACAAAAATTGCCCACTCTTTGCATGCAAATGAAGCAGTTTAGAAATGGAAATTCAAGCACAGTGAGCCCTGCATTAATTTACAAATCCATGGCATATTTAAAATATTTTTTCAAATTGCTTCACACGTTTTGGGTGTGTGACACATCGCCATTTAACTTAGTCAAAGTTATTTTGCTGATAAACTTTAGATAACTCCAAGGAAGGCATCTTTGGGAGAACCAAGGGAGAACTCTATTTTTTATTCCATTATTTCTTTTTTCATTGAAATAAAATGTGATCAACTTGGGTGCGCTAGTGCTGAAGGCAGGGCTTTCTCACTCAGAGGAGAAACTGGAGTGACTGGGACAGGAAAGTGAGCACAGTATTCTTGTAGGAAAAGACTATAAAGGTACAAAAGTGCCTGTCACCAACTTTTCAACCACCTCCTTTCTAGCTCCCATAAGGACAGAACTCCAGGTATGTGCACACCTCTGAACATGTAGTCATGTGTCTCGCCAAAGTGAATCTCAGCTCTCTGTTGTATGCTTGTAAAGAAAGAATGTGCATTTGACACAAATTGGGCCACTGAAGGAAAATATTTTTGTCATAGGTTTTCATTTTCTTAGGCTGCACCAATGCCTAAGAAAACCTGGAAGCCAACATTCTTGACAGTTTGTGTGTTTGTTCATTTGCTTTAAGGAAATCTTACATTTATCAATCAGCCTACCCTTGAACAACTCAGATTCCAGATTTAAAAACTATAATGTGCTCTATCAGACAGAAACTAATTAAGAAGTCATTATAAATAAGGCTATGGTATTGAATAGGGGCAAATAACCCATGGAACAGAATTAGATCTGAGATGACCCATACATGTATAGAAAATCTGATTTTTCAAGTAAGTGGAAAAAGAAAAAATGCTTCAGTGATAGGCAATGAGTTAGCAATAAGCAAAAGGAGGGAGGGAGGGAGGCACAGAAGGAAGGAGGCAGGGGGCGGGAGGGGGAAGGAAAGGGAAAGGAAGAGAATGGAAGGGAAGGGAGGAAAAGCAAAGAACATAAGAAAGGACACAAGGAAGGAAAGACCAGATTGAGGGTGGGAAGGAGGGAGAAAGGTTGGGAGTAAGAAGAAAGAAAAGAGAGAGAGAGAGAGACTGAAGAGAGGAAGTAGTGAATCCCCCACACTACTCACTAAAATCAGTTACAGATAGATCAAAGACATATGGAAGAGAAAACATTCTAATTTTTAAAAATTGTGGCCTTGGAATAGAAAAAGAATCATTTAAAAAATTTACCCAAAGAGGAAGTTACAAGGAAAATGTAGAGGTAGACTGAAATAAATTAATTTCTTTTCATCAGAAGTCCTAGAAAGAGAATCAAGATACAAGACTCAAACTGAGGGAAGATATCTACAATTCCTATAATTAACAAAGAATTAATACTCATACAACAAAGAACTTCTACAAGTAAACAAGAAAAAGACAGCCGAGGCAGGGACAGATAATTCACAGGCAAAAGAGATGAAGAGAGACTTCACAGATAACACCAAATTAATGCCCAGTAGCATATGGGGAAATGTTCAGTACTAATCAGAAAGATGCATAATGAGGCACGATGAGATATCATTCACTCCCTTGAGGTAGGCAGAAAAAAATTAAATATGACAACATCAAGTGTTAGGAAGATGTAAGAGTAAGGATGCAGAATAATGAGTACTCTCACACATTGCTGGGAGAGCCAAAATTGTTACTCTGCTGTGGAATATCACTGACTATTCCCTAGTAAAACTGAACCTGTATATACACACCCCCAAATACTCCCAGAGATATAGCCACTCCCAGACACACACACACACACACACACACACACACACACACATACTTGCAAGAGAAACGCATGCTCACACTTACCAAGCAATATATACAAAAATATTCACAGTAGCATTGTTTTCAAAGCAAAACAAGTCAATATCCAAAAAGGAGAACATGTGAATGGATTACCAGAGTCATACAACGAAACGGAATTTGTCTACACATCAGTGCGGTTAAATCTAAAATGTAAAACATTGAGAAATAAAAAGCAAGTCTGAGAAAGATATGCAATGTGAATTATTTACCTAAAATTCTAAAACAGGCAAAAAAAAGCATGTAAGATTATTTAGGAATAGCTATACATAAGGAAAAGCAAAGGGATGACCAACAAGACCTCAAGATAGTGAATACTTCAGGAGAGAAGGAGAAGGGATTACCATTTGGGGATGTCAGACATAGGCTTCAAAAATAATAGTTCTATTCCTGTGCTTATTGGGTTCATCTTTCGTTACTCTTGAAATCTTACATAGGTGTTAGAAACACTCAGAGTTGTTATATATTTATCGTTGTTTCAGTTTTGAAACACACTTTGATGTATACAAGCAAATTGAGCTACAAACACTTAGGGCCACCCTCCCCATCCCATCCTTCTCAAACCAAAGACCATGTGAATCCTTCCTCAACACTGCTTGGGAGGCACGGCAAACAACATGATACAACAGCATTCTAAAAGCAGGTACAGCTTGATGCACACCTATGCTTTCCTATGCTCACCCTTACTGCTCCTGTGTTGTTATTGCTGTTGTTATCTGTTTTGCTCATCGTCTTTCTGCCATGTCATAGACAGAGAAAATGCCAAGTGGACTGGGGGTTTGTTGACTTGATTCATCAGTCCTATTTAATAGCTACTAACATGGGCAACATTTGAAAAAAGTCTCTCATAAAATCTTGTCCTGAAGTCCCAGTCACATAAACTTTGTAGAGATAGGCGTTAATGGAGTTTTTCAAAGTGTTATGACTTATATCTAGATGTCCTTTTAAAGCCTCATGCTCTCACAGGTGGGGCCTTTGGGAGGTGGCTGGATCATTGATGTGTGCTTCTGGATTATGGGTGTGATAACTGTGCTAGCCCACTGATTCATTTAATGGAGTTTTGGGTATGGCTGAATGGATTTGCTGAAGACAGAGGACCCACCTTGAGTATAGGTGGCACGAACCAATAGGCTCGTAGCCTGAATGGACTAAAAGGGAAAGGGAGGATCACTGCTGGCTGCCTTCTGCCTGCTACACCCTAAATTATGTCTCCTCTGTCATTCCACCCTGCCATGCTGTTTGTCTTGGAACCAGTGAACTATGGACTAATAGCTCTACAAATTGGGAGTTAAAATAAATCTTGCCTCCTTTAACTCATGGGTGTCTGGTATTTTGTCCTAGCAGTGAGAAAGTAATTGAGATTCAAGAGAAGCAGCTTTACTTGTATGTGCTCATTAGACCCCAAATTTTCATATGTGAGTCCTAGAATACGATGGATATGTATTTCTTCAAATCTTTTTGCCCCTCAAACCTTAAATGCACTTTCTGTAGCTATTTTAACATCTTTGAAATTGGGATTCATTTGCAATCTGTGGCATGACACAAGTTTGATAGCATGTTTTTTCATTCTTAGCAGAAACACAAAAAATGGTTATCTTAAAGTTGATAATTTCTTAGATTGTCAAAAAACATCATTTCCATAGGGATTCCCTTCAATCAAAGAAGGAAACAAACCAAAGACCCCAGAACATGCAGAGATAGGACAGGCCCTAAAAGCTGGAATTCACTCTCTGAAACAACCCACACCGGAGTATAGGTCTTGTGGGCAGGGAAGCAAAAGATTTGAGAGGAAGGAGAAAAGTTTCCTTTGAACCAAAATGCTCGGCTGAATGCTTACTTCAACGTTTTGTGCATTTATCTCAAGACACTCCTCCCAGAAATACATTAAAGTCCATCCCTTAAGGACACTCTGCTAAACCCGACTTTTGGGTAGTTCCCAGTGCGGCTCAAAATATTGAGCCAAGGGAGACATACAGGAAATGACAGACACAGCATGTTCAGCAAAACTCAGCCACACCATCAGGGCCAATGAGTGTCAGCAATGAGAATAAGAGGAAAGTCAACACAGCCATTCCTAGGGTCTGAGGACCACAGCATCCCCTTTTTGTAGGCAGGGACAAGTAAGTGCAGTTAATCTTTTCTTTCTTTAAAGACCAAGATAATTAATAGCTACCACTTTTGGTTTATATTTTATTCCAAGTGCCTAATTCTGCACCTGCATATATGATAAGCAATTTCAAATCTTGAACAGAAAAGACTCCAGAGCTCTCCACTTTCTCATATCCATTCATTCTTTGCACATGGTTCATTCCACAAACCCAACAACTAGACCCAGCACTGAGGTTCTCCATGGCAAGAGATGAAGTCCAACGAGATACATTTGACAGAGTTTCCACTGAAAATAATGAGTAGGGGACATTTTGTCATTCACAGTGCTGAGAGGATGAAAGAAGCTCTCTATCAAAATCTCTGGTTAATAAAGAATAGATCATGTTGCCCAGGTGCTTTTCCACACACAGTCTAATGCAAGGGAACCAATCTAATTGAATGAATGAGCAGAGATTCATAAATCACCAAGATTGCCAAAACCCTATAGAACAGCCAATCGATCACCAATCTGTCTATCTATCTACTTATCAGGTATTTTTTACCCCCTCCTTTCATTATTTAGCTTTATCCTGTCTTAACTTATCTCAGTAGCAGTCACTAATGTGTAGTACTAGATTAAGGATTTATCAAATGATATGAACATGTATCTTTTATATCAGGGGTTTTTTTGAGACAGTTTGCAGTTCAGGCTGGCCTTGAACTCACTATGTAGCCTAGGGTGGCCTTGAACTCAGCAATTCACCTGCCTCAGCCTCCCAAGTGCTGGGATTACAGTTGTGTGCCACTGCACCTAGTTTATACACAAGGTATCTAAACATTTATTTCTATGCTTCTTTGAGCATCTAAGAGCTATTTGATAGATTTCAATTTAGGCATCATATGCTATATTTGTGGTATTAGATACCAAGTTTTCCCTGGGATATTAAGACAAGATTCTTTTTACGTTCAGCAGGAATTATTTAAATTTATGGGAGGGGTATCTACTATTTTCCATCTTCTCATGTCAAAGCCTCTTTAGACAAAGTCTAACTAGAAGAGACCATGCATACTTGGTTTGATATGCTATGGGTACAGCCAAAGCCAACACTGTGTACACATGGCACTTACTAAGTACAGACTGTTTAGAGCATAAGAAGACTTGATCAGGATAGAAGGGAAGAGTGGAAATTGGTCATCACATATTTGAGTTTGGGTTGAGAACAGAACAATGATCTGACCTAGCTTGGTCCAAATTGAAGAGTCCCAACGTACTTAAATTCAGTGGCTATGTAGCCAGTATCCCACATCCCTAAGGGACACTGAGATACGATTCTTACCACTTCCCTTAAAGGAACCTTCAGCAAAGAAAGAAAAAATGTAAGTAAAATATCAGACCAAGGCTGAGCACCTCTTTGCCACCTGGATGTGTTTTCTTTCTACGCTATGGAATTGAGTGGTAGAAAGAGATATTATGTCATAGTTTGCTTTCCGCCCTGCTGTGTAATAGTTTCCTCCATGGTAGTTTTATTCTTATTTGGCATTTGGATTTTTAAATGACTCATAGATTAATTTCAATGCTGCATGTGTAATTGTCTTGGCAGAAGATGCCTTTATTCTTGCCCACTCACCTTTTGTATGGCATTTCCCACTCCTGTTCCCTTATTTATGACTTGTTGACATGCACCTATATTTAGCAAGTGTTTTTGCTAATATCCAAGGAATTATCAGAGGTGCAGCTGTTTTGTCTCTACAGGAAACTCCTGCTTTAGGGAGCTAGCTCTACGCTATGAGGATATGCTCTGGAACATTCCTCTGTGTGAAGATGAGAAATACACTTCTTAATGTTTAAATTAGCTGGTTAATGCTTTTAACTTTCCCCCCAACTTGGACTTGATGAACTCATGTGTTATTCTTGGAGGACTGTCAAGCTAAAGAGGATGTTTTCCTGGTCACCTTTATGTAGAGTTATATTTGGTTGTTTTTTCCTCCTTTTCCAGAGGCTCCTTTCTTCATTGTGTGGACACATGACCTTGTTTTTATGTTTTTGGTGTCCCAAGGTAGGGAACATGTGCTGGTCCTCTCCTGTTCCTTCCTGAGTTGCTGGCTTGTGTCACACATGTGTGGCTCACTTCCTCCAGGTCCTTAGGCAAGGCAACGCTCCAGACAATGACCCCCTCTCTCATTATGACCTCACTCTCATTATGTGAATGTGGCAGCAGAAGTCATTACAAGAAGCACCGTGCTCAAATGCCATCCAAATCAGGTTAATTTACAATGTATTCAAAATACCATATTTTAAAGTGATCTCACCGTAAGACAGAGTTGTTGCAGGCTTCTCTACATTCTGAGCTGCCTCCTTCAAGGAAAAGAAAGTGTTCAAAGACAATTCCCACAGACCTCATTGGTTTCTCCAGTAACTGATTTCTATACATACTTAGAAAGAGAACATATTTATTCTCCATTGATCTGAACTTTCAAAAATCAGAAGTGAGAAAAAAAAACCTTTTAATACATATCTAAAAACCAATAAAATAGTAATAAAAATTTTGAAATAGATCTTATACATTCCCTTGAGAACGAACACAGAAAACTGGAGTGAGTAGGAGAAAAGGGGTGTTTGAAGTGCTCTCCTCTGCTCTTCCTATTATTTCTTCCACCAGAGAATTAAATGCTTTTGTGGCAGAATCAGAGGAGGGATGAAGAACTAGCACACCCCAGCAGGCTACCCCATGTGATGCTTTAACACATGTTTTGGAAAGACACTTTGTTACAGGGCTAAACAACACAGGTTCTAGAGCTGGGCAGGCCTCCTACCTCCACCATTATGGGCTGTGAGTCCTTAGACAGTTATTTTAATTTCTCATTGCCTCAGTTTCCTCACCGATAAAATAAAGATGATAATAGTGCCACACTCATGCAGTTTTAAAAGAGTAAATGGGTTGATTGTAAACAGTGCCTGGAATATAAGCACCATATAAGCATTTGGTAAACCTAAGGATTAATGTAAGGTAATTAAATAAATAATCCATCCATTTGCTTTTCATAATACTCAGTTAGATTTTGTTGCAGACATCTTGTGTATGTGCTCAGAAGTCACTGCCCTCTTTCTCCTTGTGAACAGGGCTGACTTCCACTTGACAGAGGCTACAGATGCCTCATGCTGGCTTTCTCAGGATCCCTTGTAGCTGAAACATAAACAGGAAATCCAGTTCTGCCCAACATAACCTGAGGAAATTTTTGCTTGGGTCTTTTAAAAAGAATTTTCTGTCTGACAAAAGAAGAGGTTAGACAAGGAGAAGCCCTGCTCTGTGCTTCTTGTCTTCTGACATTATTCTACAGCAGGCATCTTGGATCATGGGGAAAAATCAAGAACCAGGTGGTACTAACCCAGGAACCACCTATGCCAGGCTTCTTATCTAAAACTGTGTTGAAATGATACATGTCCTTGCTCATCAAACTACTTTCAGTTTGGTTATCAATTACTCATAGCCAGATGCATCCTAACAAACACAAGACTGATTTATACAAGGATATGGAGGTTACAAAGGTTAAATTACTTTGCCAATGGGACAAGTCATAGAGCTAGAATTCCAAACCAGTCTAATAAGAGTGTGAACCCTTTCTGCTGCATCGTGAAGCTACCACCACTGTGCTCACCTACAGGACAAACTGGTCTTGGCCTTGGAGCACCAAGGGACCATAGAGAAGAATAAGATAGAAAAGTATCTTCTATTTGTGATGTTCCTTGAATTGATTGCAAATCACCTTTACCTCTAAAAGTGCAGAATGGATGGGAGCTCATAGATCTAGTTCAGACGATGAAACTAGTCCAGTCATATACCTTGTTAGTGGAAATCAGATAAGAACTGAGTCATATCCTGTTATTGTTTCCCTATACCAGCAACTCATGTTATCAAATGTTCAAGGTCATCATAAAATAGGGAGTCATGAATAGACAATTGGACATTCAACCCTGGAACTCAGAGAAGAATCAGGGCTGAAGATAAATATTTCAGAATCACCAACATTCTGAGGACCTTTAGAGCCCTAGAACTAACTGAGTTCTAGAATGGAGAGTAGAAGAGCTTGGAAGAATAAGCCCTGAGGTTCTAGTCATTGAGTGCTTAATATATGCCAAGCACTATGCTAATTACTTTATAGATACTAATCTCTTAGTGCTTAATAGCAAATTGGGATTCAGACATTATTACTGCCCCTATTTTACAGATGTAGAAGCTAATGTACAGAGAGGTTTTGTTGTTGTTTATTGTTTGTATATTTGTGTTTTACCAGGGTCACAAGATAGTAATTGTGAAGTTGGACTGTAACCCAGGCAGTCTGGCTCCAAATTCCTTATCACTACAACATCTATTCTCAAGTGCTCTGCTTCCATTTGGCCTCAGAGTGTAGAGATTTGCTTTCACAATTTAGAGGATGAGCATAATAATACAGTAGTCAATACATCAGTGCCAACAAGCTCAACTCTACAATCATGATCCATTAGCCTGGTGTGCTGCCACTAGAACCGGATTACCCAAATAGCATACCAACTCACACAAAGAGCACCAGTGAAGTAGAGGTAACCAAAGAAGGAAAAAAACGCAACTCCAAGAAACATACACAGAGCCAGAAGTGGCACACACTTGCAATACAGGCACTCTGGGAGGCAGAGGCAGAAAGGTCACAAGTTCAAGCCCAGCATGGGCAGCTCTGACTTAGAAACATCCTCTCTCAAAACAAAAAAATAAAACAGGATGGGGATATACTCAGTGCAGAGGCCTTAAAATCAGTCCCCATATCAAAATGCACACCAAATTTTGTAATGAAAAATCTGAAAAGGCACATTTTAAAAATTTTAACATGCAGTTGTACTTATGGCTTCATATTGTGTTTATCTTTAGTATCACATGATAGGAGTACCTCAAGGTCTGTACCCAGCTTTGTAATTGGAAAGTCCTGAGGGAAGACACCCACTATAATGGCCCTGTTTCAAAATCTCATCATATCTCTTCACATTATTACAGGAGTTCTTAAACATCTGCCTCTCTCTAATCCTATCTCCCTTGATTTCACTCTCCACAGTGCAATATAAAAATGTATCAAGTATAAATCTGAGCTTCTCTCCTTCTTAAAGTGGTCTCAATCATCCCCATGCTAAAAACTTAGGCTTCTTAGCATGACCTGAATCCTGTTCATTCCTCTGGCTTCATGTCCTGACTTTCATACAGCAGAATGTCAAAATATCTTTTCTCTCTCACTCTCTCTCTCTTGCTCTCTCTGTCTCTCTGTCTCTCTGTCTCTCTCTCTGTGTCTCTCTGTCTCTCACACACACACACACACACACACACACACACACACACACACACACACACACATACACCCCTCATGCTTTTGTGCCTCTCCTGGGAATACTTTCCAATCTTTTACTTCACCTATACTGATTCAGAGTTTTAAAGAGTCTTCAAAACACCTCACTGTACCACTTATTGCTGTCTCAATAAATTACCTAAGCTCTGTGAGTCTTCTTCCTCATATTTAATGATGGTATTAATAAAAATCCCTGAGATAATCCAACTATATACTGTGCAGAAAATTCATTTTAGATGTACAGACACATATAGGTTGAAAGTGAAAAGATGCAAAAAGACATTTCATTTGGATAGTAACCAAAAAGAGCAGGATTTCTATAATAATAGCCAACAAGTAGAGTTTATGCTGAAAACCACTACAAGAAAAAAGAAGGGCACTATATAATGATAAAAGAGTCAATTCATCAAGAAGATAAAACAATTAACATATACGCACCAAACACCAGAGCTCCTAAACATATGAAGCAAATATTGATGGATTAGACGGCAGAAGTAGACATTTGACAAAAATAACAGACCAAAATCTCACTCTCAAGGATGGTGGAATAGACGAAGATAAGGGCAGAAGAACTTGAACACACACATAGAACATTTTAACCAACAATAGCAAAATACACATTTTTCTCTTGTGCACATACATACATTTTACATTAGTCCACAAATCAAGCCTTAATAAAATATAAGATTTTTGCTGTTGCTCATTTGGACCTTCCCACTTGCAACCCTAAAGCCAGCATGTAGGTAGTTTAACTTCTCTGAGATTTCTAAGATAAAAGGGCCATATGTAGATGTGGTGGTAAACAGAACCAATTGGGCTCAATGTTCAACCCCAGCACCATCCCACACTGAGCCCCCAGCCCAAATATTAGATATGTGAACCAGAAGCCATCTTACAAGTGGGCCCCACCCAAGTTACCCCAACTGATACCCAAGGCACCATGGAGTGAGGAAGAGCCTTTCTTAAATTCCAGACTCACAAATCTGTGAGCAATGTTTTGGGACAGTTTGATATAGAGAAATAATCAGAATAGTATCATGTCATAAAATTAACAGTTTTTCCACATTAAGCAAATTTATTAAGCAATTACTTCAGAGATTCAAACAGTTGCCTTTTCAATCTCCTTCAATACTAAAATATAATTCACTTCTGATGTGAATCACCTCAATTTAGTATTAGATTTCACACACTGAAGAACATGCCCAAAAATGTTACTCTCAGTTTACATGTTAGCTGAAAATTCAGGGTTTCACAGGCCACCTGCACTTCCAACCAACTGTCTACACAATCCAGGGAGTTTCCATGGCTCCACTCATGTTGTATAATTTCTTGGAATGACTCATAGAACTCAGGAAAACATTACACTTACAATCACAATGTCATTATGAAGAATGCAAATCTGAAACACCCAAATGAAGAGACACATAG
The DNA here is from genome assembly GCF_000276665.1 of Chinchilla lanigera. NCBI lineage: Eukaryota > Metazoa > Chordata > Mammalia > Rodentia > Chinchillidae > Chinchilla > Chinchilla lanigera. The sequence goes on from NW_004955402.1 coordinate 40,921,904, forward strand.
GGTAAAGTGAAGAAGAGTCTCAATTCAGAGTTTTGTGCCCCTACCCCACAAAAACAGAACATATCACCATCCTGGAATACTCATGGGTTCACCAAGCAGGAAGCTCTTAATCTTGGTGGACATTTTTTATTGGAGTTTCACTACATTGCCATAATTGAATAAATAGTAGATAATGTGACTCAATCCACAGCTCCTCTCTGTTGCCCAGAGGTCAGACTGGAGAAAAGTGCCAATCCTTTTCATCATTTCCTCAGTCTTTCTGGTGATCAGCACCCTCTGAGTCATCTCAATAGACTAAAGTCAGGTGTGGTCCAAGTGCTCATGAATAACATAGAGTTACTCAGAAAATTCCAAGGATTAGAGTACACTTCCCAGGAATAAAGGACTAAAGCCAGTCAGATTCCTCAGTGTGTAACCTCCTTTCTGCATAACTGCATTGTGATACTGGGGCTGGAACTCTGAAAACCTTTGCCATTGGCTTCCTGCTAGACTTTGCCAGAAGGGTGCTAGAAGACTGGAAGGGAAAAAAAGGAATTGACTACTTTGTATTTGCCTCCTATTTTCTACCTATTCCTGTGGGGATCACTCCAGCTACAGTTTCCACCCCTTAGGACACTCAGCAGATTGCAAGTTTTAGTTATTCTAACATACCCAAAAGCAATCGCAGCATGCTCCCTCAAAGATATGGGAATAAACCAGCCATCAATAGCTACCACACCTCCCACCTAATTTAAAGGCCCTCTCTCAGCTAAAAGGCATTGGCACCAGTTGAGCAGCACCCCTCTTCAGATGTTTTTGTCCCATACTTCTCTCACACACAACAGAGGAGAACCTAGGTTTTGGAAAGAGACATAAGAAACAAGCTATAAAATTATAATTTTATTGAGTTGAATATATTATTGGTATATTTCCTAGCTAGGAAGAACTTTTGTTCTGATTAGGCACCAGTGAAAGGTGAATAATTCCCTTTACAATTTCATACATATTATGACTGGAAGAATGTTCCATAGAACAGCATCTGGCTCCATACATATGGACCAGCATTTAGCTCCCTTCTCTATTGCCCATGTTGTTCTGGTTCTCGGTGCAAAAGGATATACCCAAATTATATTGGAAGTTGTGGTTCTGTAAGTTTGTGCCATGACTCTAGGTGAGTTGGCACAGTAGATGCTTAGATGTTGGTGACCAATTTATATATTTGGATGGGTAGGAAAAATAATTATGCATAAAAGTGACTGGAACCATGTAAATATATCCAACTAAACTCAAATAGAAATGTGTTCTAAATTCAACTTCCTCTTCCAAAATATGCCAATGGCTATGGCAATATCATCTGACACAGAGAGAAATGTGACATAGGAGAAATTGTAAAGAGCCTGCATACTGTTGGCCTTTTGGAAATTAAACTCTTTCTTTCTCTCCATTAAAAATATGCTCTTACAATAGAAAGACTCACCTTTTCAGATTCTTTATCTATTTGTGTCCCCTATTCACTTCTTTGTTTTTGGCTAATGCATTGAAGACTGTTGATTCAATGAATGGAGGATTGTGGGACCCTGAGAGAATTATGATGGTGTGGGCTTAGTTACTGCTATTGTCTTTATATTTTATCTAGTCACATTCCTTTGGAGGCTTTAGAATTTCCAGATTTAGTTGACACTTTTCTCAAGAAAACTGCAAAGGAGAATTATCAAGTTCTTGCCAGATACAGCATTAGTGACTGTATTATTCAGGTTTCCTTTGCTGAGACAAAATACCTAACACAATTAAAAGCAAGGTCTAGTTTGGATCACAGTTTTAAAAGATTCAGTCTATGGTCAAAGGGATCTAAGAAAGAAATATGGCAGGACAAAGCAAAGCCACTTAGTTCATGATGGCTGGTGAGCACAGCAAAGGAACAGTGCCATTGAAAAATGGGCCAGAAACCATATGTAGACCTCAAGGTCCCACCTCCATGACCAGACATACTCAGAAATATGCTTTACGAATCTTCTGGCAGATCTCAAGCCAATAAATTTAACCACCATAGTGACTAATTCTCAAGATGGTATATATAGCGTTATTTTTCTATTTATTTAGCTACTCAAAAACTAGTATGGCCATACAACTTTGAAGCTACATGTGTATGAGATATGATCAAAATACATAGTTAATGCTTAATTTTTAAAAATTTATTACAGTAAAAGGCACACTGTGCTTAATCTCCCTCAAAAAACCTGCTCTCTCACCTCAAACACACTTATTTCAACCTTCTTACCACTTCCTGAAGCTGTTCTGGAAGTCCTTTTCATGAAGTGTGATCAAAAAATATGGTGAATGTGGGTACCGAGTGTCATCCCAGAAAGGCAGGTTCATAAAAATATTATGATGAGTCCTTACCCACTTTATTCACTGCATCTGCCTTGTGAAACTTCTGGCTCTTCCCCAAATCAAAATGACCATGAAAGCTAAATGTTTCGGATCAATTCAGAACATTGAAGCAGCCACAACAGCCCTAGAGACATGAAAGAGGACTTCCAGAACTGCTTCCAAAAGTGGCAAGAACAATGGGTTAAGTGTGTTTTGTGTGAAAGAGAGTAGTTTGAGAAACATTAATGACAATGTGTCTTTTACTGTAATAAATCTTTAAAAATCTAAGCCTTAACCATATTTTTCAATCTTACCTCATAATACTGTCCTACTAAAGATTCAAGTATGAATACACAGGCATAGAAACAATGTGCAGTGCTTAAAAATTATTAAAATTTAGAAATTTGGAACTAGGAGATAGAGCTGAAATTAAGACTTTTGAAAATAGTGTATCAACTGACTTGTTCTAGTGCCTCTGAACTCGAAAAGGTCTACCTAGAAAACAACAATGAGTAAGTATTGTTCCTCCCCTACACTGGTTTGTGTTTCTGGAAAGAATTAAATTCAAAGGACCACTCTGCTTTTACATATTCTACATAGAATTCATTTTTCCCCTACCTCCATAAAACCCCAGGCTCAGCTGGGTACGGTAGGGCACAACTGTAACCTGAGCACTGAAGGAGGCTAAGGCAGTTCAAGTCCCACATGGGCAACTTTGTGAGACCCTATTTCAAAATAAAATATAAAAAAGGGCTGGGAATTTAGCTTAGTACAAAGACTAGGATCAATCTCCAGTACCATAAAAATAAATAAACACCTAGGCTCCTCTTTTTTGTCTTCCTTGAGACATTCCTCATTAATGACATTCTCCCTACCGCAAAAGCCTGGATAAAACCATCTCCTTAATTGTCTCGGGCATTATGCCTCTGACATTGGTTCATTCTCCTTAAACAGTGGCCTGTGGGCTAGCTGGGAGTTATGGCCACAAGCCACTGTGCCATAGTATTGGCAGTAGGGCACCCATGAAGGATGTGGACAATCCCTTCCATGGAGAGGACTGTTCTAAAGTTAATGATAGTTGTGTTTTAGCATCACTGATTTGAGAAAATAGACTATGACAAAAACATTTCCCTGAATTTAGTAGTGCTTTATAATACATTTTATTTTATTAATCCCAAAGGAACTCTACTTACATTTGCTAAATTCAAACCTATGTCTAGGTCAAACCAGCCTGTTAAGAGCCATGGTTAGTGCCTTCACACCTTCGCAGTGTTGTAAAGTATATCTGTGACCAGTAGAGGTATGCAGACTACAAGTTGGGAACAAATGACTTCATTTCAGGTTAAAGTAAAGATGTGACACAAAAAGGGTTGGTGTGGCTGGCTAGGCAGTGTCATGGTGTTTGGGGCTGTGAATTCATGTCAGAGGGCAGACTTCATGAAGCAAAGGCTTATTACTCTCCCACCCCTTCTACCCCAGCCCTTGACCTATGAGGACAGAACAAGAGCCCAGAAAGAGGAAACTCCCTCAATCCTCTCTGGGCCCCCTACAAACACACACGCACATTTACCCACACAAATACATTCACACAAGTCTATACTCCCTTACGCTCACACATACTCACACACATTCATGCACTCATGCAATCACCCACTCTCTCACACATATTCACAATCACACACTTTGTCTCTGGCTCCAAACCCTATTCCACAATAACTTCAACCGTTTTGGAAGAGGGAAAAGTCTCTTCTTGGAGGTCAAACACCTCCCCTCTCCTGGGGACCCACCTGAGACAGAGGAGAGAGGGGAGCGGAGGGGAGGAGAAGAGAAGCAGCCTGCTAGGCATTGCGCCTTCTCCACCTGGTATCCAGCCTGAGTTGGAAACTTCCAGCAGAAAAGGAGAATCTAAATTTGTGAGAATACAAACAGGTTTGTGGGTATTTCCAAACTGATTTTAAGGAAAGATATTTTATAAACATTATCAGAGAAATAATGCATTAGTTATCCTTTATAGATCATAATGGGTACATATATGTAATCCTCCCTAAAAACACATAGAAAACCCCACACAGTTTTCAGGCTTCCGTAAAAATATAATTAATACCAACTTAATATTTAGCCAAAATATGTTTAAAACAGGCTTTGCACCATGTGAAATATATAAGCACCTTAAGTTTGATGCTGGTCACACAAATATTCCAAAGTGGACTCTTTTGTTATCTTTTCATACAACAGCATCCCAACTTTATACAAGATTTTATCTTCAATCCAAAATTGCAAAAGTAAGGTACATTTTCTGCCACTCAAAACTGCACGGCACACCTATCTTAACCCTTAAAATTTTAGTGGGGCTGGGGGCATACTTCGACTTTGAGTTTAGAAACAATCCTGACAATTTTACATCCCAGGGTCTGCGTTTAACTTCCTTCCCCAAGATCAAAGTGTACATTACTGCAATGGGTGTAGAAAGAGCCAAGAGCAGTTAGATGAAAACATCCTGTATGTGTATTAATGATTTATACTAGACACAGAAATGAGTTGTGATTTTTATGGACGGAAATTATTTTTCCTTCTGTTTAATATTTAGGCCATGTCTCCTCTGGCACTGGAGCCCGTTATCTTTCTCCTCCTACTTCACACTTTCCATAAGCCTTCTGGTTTCACAGCAGACACATTATAAATCTTCTCCTTCTAAGTGTCCCACATATGTTTCATTAAAAGTGTTTGTTTCTTTGATCAGCTTGACGTTTTTAATGTGAAAAAAATAATAACGTTGTTGCCTGGCACTTGAATAGGTGGAGGTCCCAAGTGAAGAGTGATGTGCTGAGGGTACTTGCTCCGGGGCTTGCAGTGTGGACCACTGAAGTTCCAGCAAGGTGTGGCCTGCTCCTCCAAGGCCTTAGTTAGCGTAGATGAACCGAGATAGAAACCAGTCCTGGTGTGTCCATTGCCAGGGCTGCTTTAACAGAGTACTGAAGGGCTTAAGTAACAGAAATTTATTGTCTTGAGGATCAAGGTGTCAGCAGAGCTCATTTCTTCTAAGACCGCTCTCCTTGGTTCGTAGATGGCTGTCTTTTTGCTGTGTCTTCTCGCAGTCTTCCCTCTGTGTGTGTCTGTGTCCTAACTTCCCCTTTCTTAGATAGGCCTCAGTCATGCTGGGTTAGGGCCCAACCTAACAACCTCACTTTAATTCGATTCTCTCTTTTTAAACCCTATCTCCAGATACAGTCACATTCTGATGTACGACAACACATGAAATTTGGGGGACTGCTGCTCGATCCATCACAATCTGATATTGGGTGCACTCTGGCAAAATACATGAAAAAGAAGGAGGAAAGAGACAGCCAGGGAGCGGCAGTCACCAAGGAAGCCCGTGGCAAGGCAGAGTGGACATTTCCACAGCGCTGCACTTCATCTGCTAAGGGGCTTGACTCATTCCCACAGAGGGCTGCGCACCAGCACTGTTGTGGGCAAATTAAGCCATGCCAGCGAGGGCAGGGCAAGCTCTGAGTCATGGGTGAAGTCTATTTGGATCTTCTGGCCCCCTGAGGCAGCCCATTTCCCAGCGGGGGGGAATGATGCAGTGTGTGATAAGGCCGCTAATTTCCCCTCTTCTTCCTCCTCCTTCTCCTCCTCCCACTCCTCTTCTTTCCTCTTCCTCCTCCAGGCCATCATTGCTAGGGGTGAACTCTAATTTCACAGAAACCACCATTTACTTGTAGCCGTTGCCCCCAGGGGTCCAAGTGACTAAGCTTCCTTTAAGGCGCAAGAGGCATAATTTTTTCTAAATAAAAGGTCATGCCATTAAAGCACTCTGTCCCTCCTCCAGTGTGATTTTCTTCAAAGAGTGAGAAGACACCACACATCAGGATTCCTGGGTTCCATCTGGGTCTTATATTGTTCTCACCAGTTCGCATATGAGGTCTTTATTCTCAGTTGCCATTTTTAAATTCTTTCCCAGACCATTATGGCTGCATAAAATTTGACGTGAGTGTCAGCAACCATTTCACGCATAGAACTTGTCTGTGTTCGGATCAAACCATTGGATTTTTGGAGTCTGTGTAGAGCACTGGTTTTTTTATTTGATCCCTTTTCCTCTGTCTGTCTCTAAAGTACATTTTTGTTTTCCTTTTGCTCGAGAGTATACTCAAAGACTCAGGAAAACAAATAGCATGTTACAATTCACAGAAAAATGTAGTTGCCTGACTTAACATAAGTAACTAAGGAAAAATGGAGAAGAGGAAAGGAACAGAACCTTCACAATTCCCAGCCACACTTTACCACTCTCTGTTCCAAAGGTTTACACACCAGAGATAATTTCACCCTCACCTTTTCTGCCACAAGTGTAAACAATTCAGGGAGTGGGGAAGGCACATACAGAGCAGTACATGTCCTGCTTTCTATTTACATCTCACAGCCCTGTTCATACTAACAAAGACTTACTTCACTTCTTAGACTCTGTAAACACAATTATCATAACTAATATTATTCTTAAGTCTATCCTCCCCATTAACTTACATCATTGCAAACAAAGGGAAAACTATTTATTGTAAGACTCCCTGAGCGTTAACACAGGGACAGCTACTCTGACTGACAGTCTCACCAGAACTACATGGAACAGGAGCACGCTGGTTCCCTACCCCTGTGAAAGATGCCATGCAAACAGAAAGGACCTCAGAGCCAGTGGGGAATGGACTCCATGGAAGGAGGGGCGGAGCTAAGCAGTATGATGTTTCTGTAAATGGGAAAAAAATATTTATAGGACAGTGAGTTCTGGTCCACCACTAATTATTTACAAAACCTTACAATCATCTTCCTTTTAGACTTGCTTATTTGCTTGAGCCGTAAGCATAGTAAATTCCATTGTCTCTGAAACCCCAACACTTGGGCTTTCATTGCCTCAGATGCCCTCCTTGGGTGACTGAAAGGGGAATAGACACCAACCATCCCCCTGAACATGAGAAAGTCATTTAACTTCTCTAACCAACACTTATAAATCAGGCATGATAATGCCTGAAGCTGTTATATAAAGATTAAACAGTTTTAATAACTGCCGTTCATTGACCATCTTATACGTATTGAGTATCTACCAAGGGCTTTCTTCTGACTGTATTTCTCTGCTCCCTTTATTCAATACCACCTTCTTTGGCTCAACTTACTCTACAGTTTTCTCTGTTATCTGAGTACATATAGTCATGAAATATTTACACAGAGATAGTCAGAGAAAGTTCATGGCTTTTCATCCTTAAAAAACAAAACTCTGGGCCAGGATGGCCCAGTACCTGCCTGGGAAGCCCAAGGTTGTGAGTTCAATTCTGTACCAAAAAAAAAAAAAAAAGAAAATGCTAAGAGATAAGGCTATGTAACAGGAATAAAATTATAAAAATGAAAAGAAAAAACTAAGACAAGAAAAAATTAGAAGATAATGATAAATACAGGTGAGGCAAGGAGAATTGCAAGAAAACTTAAAACTGCAACACAGAAATTAACACATCAACTAGATCCAGTGAAAGGCTAGATTTAAAGCTGGAGAAATTTGAGTAGATAATGCTGAGTATATAGTTGAAAAATCTTCCTGAAATTTGGAGAAAAACTTACACAAAGATGAAAATTATGAGAAATGTATTAGATTTGACCTTTGTTCTAGTCTTACATAGCTAAAAAACATGTACAGAAACAAAGATATTAATGAAAATAAATTTATAGAGTATTTCTTGACTGAGAAAAGTCTTGAATATTTCTGAGCATGGTGGCACATGCCTGTAACCCCAACACTTGGGAGGACTCATTACCATGAGTTCAAGATCAGTCTGGGCTACCCAGTGAGTTCAAATTCAGTCTGAACTATAAAGCAAGACTCCCTCCCTCTCTCTCCCTCTCTCTGTCTCTTTCTCTCTCTCAGAAAAGACTTGAATATTTAAATGAGTCACAATATTATAAAAAACTCATGAATAGATAAGAATATTAGACTTATTGCTGCATTTTTCAATTATAGGGATATATAAAAGCATTCTATGAAAATGTGGGCAGAAAAAAATTAACTAGGAAGATACAAAAATGAGAGTAGGTGAGTTAACTTGTTTGCAATACTGAATGCAAGAGGGCAATGAAGCAATATCTGGATAATTTTGAAGTTGAGAGTTGGTGAATATGAATTTTAAAACAAATTATTATTATGTTATTATTTTGCTAAGTTATTATTTTGTTATAATGGCAACTTAATTATATCATGTACAGGTACAAATTCCCTATGATGAATCTGATCATTATATATACCTAAAATGTACCAATCAAAATCATTTTCTTTGGAAAAATATAACGGCAATTTAAAACAGCAAACTGCATAAGATACCTACAAGCTCAGGAAAATACAACCATTGTCTTCACCCAAAGAAATACATATTACAACTGACCAACGGTCTAAACTACAAACCAAAAATAAAATCTCAAAAGCTGAAAACTAATGATACGCTATGGCTCTAGTCTTGGTACCTCTCCCCCAGCTCATGTGTTGACCCCCAACCTCAGAGAGTTGGTTTTAGAAAGGGAGGACTTGGAATGGTGATTAGGGACTGGAGGAGCATGGCGCGACCTCATGCGTAAATATTGCACTAGGTTAGCAGTTTCCTATGAGCAGTAGATGATCCTTTCTGCCTTTCTGTATTTTTGAAATATTTTAGGAGGAATAATATTGCTTATTTTTCATGAGGTATAGTTTACTTACCAGACACAGATCTCAGGTATGTGCCTCAACGGACGTTTACATCTATGCATACTCAGGTGATCACCACCCAGATGGCAAGCATTTCTCTCTCCCATAGTTTCCACATGCCCTGTCCCAGTCTATGAGGCCTCCTGAAACTAACCATTACCTTGACCTTCATTACCACGGACTGGGAGCATTAAACTCATGTAACAGAGAAAAACAAACTTTATGTTTTAAATTAGAAAATATTTAAATAGCAGAATGTAAAGCTTAACACACAGGCATACTTTTTCTTAAAGCACTGACTGATGATTATGGTTATTTTGCGCCTCCAAAATAGATCTTCTGGAAAAGGGTCTCCATAAGAGAGAAATAATCCACATGAGGTGAAGGTGATCCTCAATGACACTGCAGGCTTAGTTCAAAGTAGCAAGCTCTGCCTTATTTAGTACACATAAAAAGCTACGATTCATATGAACTTTGCAGAGTTTTCAGCTCCTCCAGAGAGACCCGCGTGAACAGACCCCCTTTAAGACTTCTGATAATTATCAGTAGTCAGTGAACAGAACTGGTTTGCTCCAAAACTTTTTTTCTAAATACAGTTGCATGGGTTTGTCACTTTCCCAACCCAGCCAAAGCCTGAAGAGGTTAAAAAAAAAAAAAAAAAAAGAATTTTCTAGATTTCCCTAAAGGTTCCAAGAGAGATGACAACATGTCCTCTTTAAATAGGTGTGACACTATCACCTTTTCCAGACAGTGAGTTTCCAGAACTTCCTCTCAGATCTGAACATCACAGAGAGAGTTTTTTTGTGTGTGATCAAGTTCCACATCAAATAGAGTTTGTTTTCTTTCTTTCCCAGCATCTCCTAGATGGAGACAGCTAGTGCTGTCACCGTGCTTTACTTATACACTTTTGTATACCTGAGAGCAAGTGTGAGAGTTTCCCCTCTGATATCACTTACTACATTTAAATAATGTATTCCTCTAACTTTTCCATATGGAAGGGATTTGACTGAACTTCAAACATTTTAGGCTGTCTGTCATCACCCCAGATTCTCCACATGTGGTGAAGTGTGGACAAGAGCCGCAAAGTGAATCTGAGCCGTGCTCGTATAGAAGAGGATGCGTCCCACTGACACGCAGGATGTGCACAGCTCCGCTCTCCCACGCAGCCGGCGTTCTCTCCTGATGGCTTGGTTTTGCTCACTGACCTCCACGCTGCTGCCAGATCTCTTCTTCTCTACACTGAACATTTGCTTTGCTTGACATTGTTATTTCTGGAGTCTCAATATCCTCCCTCAAACCCTGCTAGATCCCCTGAGGGGCTTCTCCTTCCTTTCCCTTGTCTCATGGTAGCTTCGTTTTCCTAAACATGCTTTGGCCAACATTTCTGTTCCTCTGTTTTTCAAATCTGGCTCCCTAACCCTGTCCAACACAGCCTCCCTCCCCCTCCCCTTCAATCACTGGTAGATCTTCCAAGCTGTGTCCCTACCACAGATGACACGGCTTTTTCTAAGAGTAAGTCTCAAAACACGAGCAGAAACTAGCCCTCCCTTGGGTTATCAGTGACTGTTCACACAATACTATTTACTATCCAAAATGCCTCATCAGCCCATACTTGATGTGCTATTTTCTGGACCCTTACATACTGAGAAATAATTGTTTTCTTCATTGTCCCATAGGTGTCTGGCCTTGCCCCACATAATATTCTACCCTTGTAACTGACCCTAGAGTTTCAGTAGATTTTCATAATATAGTCAAAGATTTTACAATATTCTGCCCTGAAAACAGGCCAAGTGAGTTTTGAGGGCAAAACAGAATTTGTTTCAGCTCCCAGTCGAGAAACAACTTCCCTGGAAACAATTTTGTTATCTCAAATGAAGATGATAAAAACTACTTCCCAAGACAATTGCTGAGCAAAGTGAAGAAACATTCCCTGAATAAAGTAACTTTTGACAGGTAGGAGCAAGTTTTTAAATTCTCCAAGCACTCCTTTCTCTGATCTTCTGTAAAGACATAACATTGGTGAGCGCGGACACAGGTATACAAGTACACACACACACACTGACTCACATACACACACCTATGATCAACCTAACTCTGAGGACAAACACCAAATTAAGCTGTAAGCACCATTTCTTACTCATTTTCTTAAAGCAACCACCGGTGATGAAATCTTTCTCTTCCCCCCAAACTCCACAGCAAGGTTTTCTCACAAACTTTAGATTTGTGTAGTCTCCCTCTATTCCCACTGATAAGATGCTACCATGTGTTTTGGTCACTTCTTGACTTGACAAATGTAACTGCTGTCCAGATGGCCCCTTCTCCCTCTGTGCTTCTCAAGTCTAGTAAATATTAGAAGCTACTGCCAAGATTCTTTCCCTCTGGTCATTCTGAACCTAGTTCAAGTCCCTGCTGTTGCTTTTGTATTCATATTTCACAGAATCCAACATATCTGCTATCAGAAGTGAAAGCAAAGTGCCCCTCAAACATGTTCAGTTACTTCTTTTGTTCTAACATTTTACTTTTTTCAGGTGTTTTTATTCCTTCCAATTTTTTCCCTTCCTCTTCTTCACCCATTATCTGGTGTTTTACCATCTGTGCTCATTCAAAAGTATTCCTAAAACTGCATCAAAACAGCCAATGAGCTGCGTGGCGTAGCACACACCTACCCTACTCCCCGCACTTGAAAGGCTGGGGCAGGAGGATCCCTGCAATTTAAGGCCATCCTGGGCTACATAGTGAGTTCAAGACCACCCTGACCTACATAGCAAGCCCCTGTCTCAAAACACACAGACAGGGAGGTATGTAGACAGACTGCCAGAGCAAGCTATTGGCAACTATGTTATGACACAGGTAATCATTTAGATACTGTAAGGCCTTTAAAAGAATAAAGTGGTTATTCTAGTGCTGAGAAATCTCACAGATATATACCATTAGTCAGAGAAAGAGTAGGGAAAAATGCATATAGTTGTATCCTTTTAATGATATATGTGTGTGTACTCACATAAACAGACATATTTGCATATTTTTGAGCAAAAATACACAAGATATTATTTTAAATGACTACCTTTGAGGAGAGGGACCTTTGTCTACTATTTGAATTTTCTGGCTCTATGCCTTAGTTACCTCTTTTTCCAATGTAATCAAGAATGATCTGGGTAGAGTAACCATGGGAAATTATTGCTTCATGTTTTATACTATTCAACATATTAACATTTTAAAATATTACTCTTAAATAATAAAATAGTGATGTCCCCACGCAAAAGACTCCAATCTGAAAAGGATTATTGAAAGAAGTCAACACAGATCCACCACAGTGCCTAGGTTAAGAGCATTTCTCGTCTTCAAATGTCATGAGACATACGTTGTGTTTGACACTAAGCTGGGAAAACAGAAATGCACTAGGGAAAAGCGCACTGGAAAACAAAAATGAATCCAAGGTAGTGCCTGTCCTCAAGGAGTTTCTGCCTAACAGTGGTGTAATTGCTACAACCAAGGCAGGACGGTGTGGGAAGAAACCTCTGGCCCAGCAAGGAAGGCCTTTGAGAAAGTGACCTTTGAGTGAGGCCCTTAGTTAGTCACGATGGACTTAGGTTATGCTGCGGGGACAAATTGGCCCTGAAGTCTCAGCACTAACACTATCAAAGGTTATTTCATGCTCCTGTGATGCCTACTGCACCAGATCTGGGCAGCTATTCATTTTTTTCTGCCTTAATCTCAAGACAATTTTCCACAGGCAAAATGGTAAACTAGGTAATTTGAGTTTTAAGATTCTTTCACTTTTCCTTTCTTCTTCAGTACAATTTTTTTCGCTTTCTCCTTGCTGTTAACAAGTAGCTTTCATCTCATTTTGTTGTTTTGCTTTGCTTTGCTTTATTTTGTTTTGTTAGTGTTGGATAGAACCCAAGGCTTTACGAAGTTCAGGCAAGCTCTCTACCATGGAGCTACATCCTCTGCCTCTTCTCCCCCATAACGGCATTTCCTACTCATCCATCCAAGCCACTCTACCAGAAGCAAAACTTACTCGGACTGTGTCTCACTGTCAGCTGTTGGAGGAGTGAGATGCAGTACACGTGCAAAAGCACAGCTCCTGCCATTCAGTGTGAGCGGCAGGTAGATATGCCCCATTAAAAAAGAGTCTGCCATGATTCGAAAGACAAACAGGGAGAGAGTATTAAATGAAAAGTGAATATCCACCCATGGAGGATCCTGCTCTCTGTCTGGAGCAGTCCCATGTTCCTCATCTCCCATCAGAGGCAAAGGTCCACCCAGAGAATGGTGTTAAACTGAAATGAAGCCCTTAGGACATTTTCAGAAAAAAAGAAAAGAACATTTGCAGAAACTCCTCACACCATTGTGCTAATTATCCTCTATAGAATTTCACCTTCCAGATCCATTCTCCTCCCTTCCCTATCTTGCTCTATGTGTAGAAAGGTGTGTGTGTGTGTGTGTGTGTGTGTGTGTGTGTGTGTGTGTGTGTGTGTGCGCGTGCCACTTAGCACCCTTCTCCCTTGTCCTCTGGCTTCAGCATGGGAGTAACTCCCTGGAAAACAGAAGGCAGGAAATGAGAAAGGTCAGGGGATTTATGCCCCTGGCTTTCTCCCTGGCTTGCTACAGTGTGACAGGCTACAGTCCCCAATCTAAAGCCACACTTCTGTCCAGCGGGACCTTTCCCATGGCTACAGTGCTCACTGGGCTCTAGGAACAGCCACCTCAACCATCTCTTCTCCTCTTCAAGCTTAGACGTGGTGGCAGCTTCCCACAGTTGCTGAGCCCTGGGTTCCTCAGCGCTTTCCTGTGGTTCCCTTATCCTTGTTTTCGCTTGTGTTGAGTCATCCTCCTATCACACTCTCTTTTATTACCCTGTAAGTGCATCATCTGTCTCCTGACAGGCTCCACCCGGCTCAGCTCTTCAGCCTTCCTCAAAATGAAGGACTACAGAGCCTCAAAATAAATTCTTCTATTGGAGCCTTGGTTTCTTAGTTACTTTTTCTCAATCCTGAGACAAAATACTCAATACTCAAAGTTAAAGGAGGAAGGGTTTTTGGGTCATGGTTTGTAGAGGTTTCAGTTAATAGTTGCCTGGCTCCAAGGCAGGTGGCATGGCAGAGAGGCATCACAGAGGAGAAACAGCTCATGGTGGGCAGAAGACAGTAAAGCAGTGAAGTAGCAAGCAACAAGTGACAGGCAATGACCCCCTTTGTGTACTTACATCCTATCCAAGCTACCCACCCTGAGGGCAGGTGGCACTTACACCCAGGGTGCAGAAACTTTAATCTTAGTATCAAACCATGAATCAAGCCCAGCATCTCATCCTTGATTGCACCATCTCACACCCTAAATCCAGCCACCTCTGAAAAGCCCCACATCTGACCACACGAGGCTTTAAAGGGAACATCAGGATGCAAGCTATAACACTTGGTGTACTATTGGTGTAAATAGAAAACGGTGTACCTAATACAGAAACCAGTACAGCATTTCTTCAAAAAATTAACATAGAATCACCATATGATTCAGCAATTCCACTTCTATGTATATACCAAAAAAAATTGTAAGTAGAAATTCAAACAGATATTTGTATACCCAAGTACATAGCTGTTTTATTCACAATAGTCAGAAGTGAAAGCAATCTCAGTGTTTGCCAGTGGATGGATACATAAGCAAAATGCAGTAGATACAATAGACTATTATTCAGTCTTAGAAAGTAAGGAAATTGTGATATATCCCATAGTACGAATGATTCTTGAGGACATTATGCTACGTGAAATAAGCTAGTCAAAAGGGGAATATATTGTATGATTTCACTTGTATGAAGTACTGAAGGTAGTCAAATTCATAGACACAGAAGATAGAATGGTGGTTGTAGGAGCTGGGGGAAGGGGATGATACAGAGTGTTGTCTAAAGGGAATAGATTTCCAATTTGGGATGATGAAAAGCTCTGGAGATGATGGTGGTGATGACTGTAATCAAGAAAGTATTTAAACTGGGTGTGGTAATGCAAGCCTATAGTCCCTACCCCCACCCCACCCCGCCAAGAAAAGGCCTATAATCCCAGCATTGGAGAGGAGAATAGCCTAGAGTATGAGGCCAGCGTGGGCTACATAGTGAGTTCAAGACCAGCCTACACTGTATAGTGAGACTGCGTCTCGAAAAAACAAAAGCAAAATTGAAATTAAAGAAAGTATTTAACACCACTGAGCTGAACTGTACCATTTCAAAATGCCAGTTAAAATGATAAATCTTGTTGTATGCATTTTACAAAATTTAAAATAATTTTTTATTTTAAAAATTAAAAAACTAACAAAACAACAATGAAGACAAAATCAAAACAACACAAAAACAACAAAAATGATACATGACCTCAAGACCAAATTTACAACAGTTGCTAAATTATATACTGTTATCTTCAACGAAGTTGCTCAGTCCATTAGACATAAGAATATAAGATTGATCAAACAATGAAAGACAGTAACAAGTAAAAACCAATAAAAATAATTTTAAAAAAGACATTGGAAATGTTGCAGAGCTTCACCATACAAAGTGGTAAGAGTTCAACAATGCTTCTTACACTGCATGTTGTTTTCAGATCAGTCATTCTAATTACCAAATTCAAGCGTGTAAAATTGATCAAGAAAAAAAGAAAATTGTAGGCATTGACTGCCAAACTACATGGGAAATACTTCAAAGAATCAACAACTGGGATCTCATCTTACTGAAAAGTTTCTGCACATCAAAAGAAATCACCAACAGGCTGCAAAGAAAACTCATGAATTGGGAAAAAATTTTAGCCAACTGTCCCTCAGACAAAGGACTTCTGTCTAGAACATATAAAGAATTTTTAAAAATCAGGCCTCCCAAATTAAAGACCCAATACAAAAATGGGCATCTGAGATGAATACACATGAAGAAATACAAATGGCAAATAAACACATCAAAAAAAGTTCAACGTCATTAGTCATTTAAGAAATGCAAATTAAAACCACACTGAGATTCCATCTCACCCCAGAAAGCATGGCTATTATCAAGAAATCAAACCATAACAAATGTTGGAAGGGCTGTGGGGAAAAAGGAACACTTTTCCACTGTTGGTTGGATTGGTGCAATCAGTGGAAATCAGTCTGGAGATTCCTCAGTAAACTAGGGTTAGAAGTTTCGTTCAACCCGGCTGTTCCCCTCCTGAGTATTTTTCCAGAAGAACTGAAAACACCATACCACCGTGATATATGTGCACCTATGTTTATAGCAACGCAGTGTGTAAGAGCTAAATCTTAGAGACAACCCAAATGTCCATCCGCTGAGGAATGGATAAAAAGATGTGGTATTTTTATACAATGGAGTATTATTCAGCTATAAAGAAAGATAAACTAGAGGCTTTTATAGGTAAATGGATGCAACTAGAGACCAAACTCATTAGTGAAATAAATCAGGTTCACATGTGTAAACATCATATTTTTCTCCCTATGATAAGAACCTGAAAGAGTAAATAAAATCTGAAAGGTACAATAGATATTGTAAAAGGGAGAAGAAACTGCTCAGATAGGAAGGAGCAGATGGAATGAAGGAGGGGAGAGGAAAAAGAAGGAAGGAAGAGGGAAAAATATGTATATATACATACACAGGATAGCTAGGATAATTGTACTACTAGTATCTGTTGGTTTATTGAATGGAACTGCTAATGTGTAATTGTTCGATCAGTCTTAAAATAATTTAATAATTCCTTCATATCCTGATAAATAGGCACAATTTCCCTAGAGGAAACACCAAGCATGCTAATTCAAACAACTCCACTGGATCAGGTAGGACAGCAAGTGAGTGAACAAACCCTCCCACAAACTTTCACAAGGATGGGACCCACACTGGATTAAACTATAATGTGTCATGGCAGGAAAGCTGAAAACCAATAGTGTGGGGAGCTACTGCAGACCCAAGAACACAGCTCTTCACACACAGGCTCTATGCAAGGGCCAGGCACAGACTCGGGCAGTAGATCAAAAGCCTGGTTTCTGTGCTGTCCCCCAGCAGCCTGCTTTGGAGGTTGAGCCCAGGTCCTCAAAACCAAGGAAGCTTCTTCACTTCCCACCAGGCCCCAATCTAGAAGAAATAAAAGCCAAAAACACCCAAATTGAAAGATGTAGCTTCTAATTTTTAAAAAAATGTTAATCTTTTAATTCCTGAAACCTGTGGCACTGTTTTTGTTTATTTGTTTCTATTCTGAAGCCCAGGGTGTCATCACAGGTAAAACAGGACATGTGGAGCCTGACACATCTCCTTACTGGATAGTTACAAAAGGTCTAGAATGGAAGCAGCATGAGAAGCAATGAAAGCCCATACCTGGTCCTCTCTCCTGGGGCAAGGCAGGGCTACAAAGGCTGTGCTCTAACTATTGAGAGAAACCCCCATCCATATATCATTAATTGTTCAGAGACCAGTAGTTCTCAAAGTGTGGTCCCTATATCAGCAACATCAGCATCACTTGAGAACACATTAGTAGTGCAAATGCAGATTTACTGAGTCAAAAAATTCTATGAGTGAGCACCATACATATGTAGTTGAAGAAACCACCCAGGTGATTCTGTTGCCCACTTGTTATAGGTCTCAAACATCAATGAACACTCAACAGCAGAAAGTCTGATTTAGTAAATGAAAGGCACAGTTGAGGGAGCAATATTTTTACCAACAAGTTGTATACAACAAATCCTCCCATGGAAGGAGCTCGTAGACAGGGGAGATTAGCAGGGAGGAATCTAGGAAAAGACCTTCTTCTGCAGGCAATGGAAAAGTTTGTAAGTAGCATAGCTCTGGTTTCCAGCATGGGTTTTGCAGACAGAAATCCTTCGAAGAGATGCGGTGGGGAGGAAATGTTGAGAAGAAGAAAGTGGAAACGATAAGGAAAGCCTAGATCGATCAAGAGATGGGAAGCTCATCAGGTGAGGCATTTAGCCTGGAGGACAAATAGAGATCCAGCCACCCAAACTGGAAGCACAGTTCTCCAAATTTAGTCTTCAGAAGATCCGTTAATTGACCCAGGTAAGAAGGTAAGCCAAGCCCCTCCCGGGATGAGCTCAGATAGCACTGAGCAGGCGCGACCAGCCCCTGGCTCTGCAGGTGGCACCTGACTGGGAGGAGGAGCGAGGACCAGGAGCCAGCGCATCCTGAGACGAACAGAGCCCACCAGAGGGGCTCAAGTGTTAGCAGCTCAGAGTTCCACTGGGAATCTCAGAAGGAATGTGCTACTCTTTCTTCTCAGTCTTAACTAAAACACAAATTCATTTATGTTCATTTAAAACATTTCTAATGGGCAAATCACAAAAGTAGTTCATCACACCCTTAATAAGCCAGGTAAGTAATCATGCCTACACAGTTACCCCCTACGCACACCCAAACTGAGATTTTATATAGCATTAACAAACATAAAATCTTCCAAGGGAAATTTAGATTAGGCGCAATGAGGTCCCATCCCCGCACCCCCACCGCGGTTGACTCTCTCTGTGTTCCAAGTCACAGTGGGAAACGCCAAGGCAGAAGCAGCCTGGCTTCTCAGGTGTGCTCTCTCCCACAGGTGCCCCCTCCCTCAGTAGCGGCGCTCAACTCGCACCTCCCCCCAGACACCCAGCCCTAGAGCAGCCCACGTTCATCACACGTCAGTCACAGATCTAATGCAGCAAGGTTATTAATATAATTGGACAGAACTCTATTTTCCTTTCTTCTTAGGACAATTAAATAATAGTAATAACAATGTAACAATAGCTTATGTGCTACAATACACATGCGCACACATACACACACACACACACACACACACACACACACACACGCAATTCTTGCTGTAAAGGAAGGGATTTTTTTTCTAAAGTTGTGATATCTTAGCCTAAAGATCAGAGCTCTGATGGGAGAAATGTGCAATACTTTGTTCAACTTAGTTGAGTAAAGAATGAAAACACAGAGACCCTTAGACATCCTTCAATTACACAGGGAAAGAAGGCACTTTTTTCTCCAAAGAACACACAGACTCCAAATTTTGCATTTCAGAGAAGCTCTGTGCAGGCCTCCAGGCTCCCTGCCTTACCGGAAGCTTTTCTTGGGTGGTTTCCCTGTGCCGTACAGAGGTCTCCCTCTGAAATACATGTGAGGGAACAGAGGCAGTTGCAAAGTGTTTCCATCAAATGAATGGAAAGTATCTTCACCTCAAAGAAAACAGAAAATGCTACTCTGCCAAGAGTTTCATCACATGAAGGGGTAGCTGATGTTGCTATACGCTATGGTTTGTATCCGGATGTCCCCCACAAAGCCTCATGCACTCATAGGTAGGCTTTTAGGAGGTGGCTGGACCTAGGGTGTGGGCATGTGGAGTAAGGGGTGTGGTAACTAAATTAGTTCGCTGATTGGAATTAGGGTTTGATTCAGTGGATTCACTGAAGACACCCAAAAGGCTTGAATCCTGGGTGGGACGAAGGGAAAGGCAGGCTGGCTGCTTGCTGCTGCCTTCTGCTTGCCACGCGGTCAACTGTTTCACCTATGCCATGCCCCTCTGCCATGTCACCTGCTGTGGAGCCAGCCAACTACATACTGAAACCTTTACAAACTTCGAGCTGAAATAAACCTTTCCTTTGAAACTGTCAATGAGTCCTTGGTTGATCAGTATTGCATTTCTGTATCTGTTTTCATGAGAAGCCACTTTGAAGATGTCAATATGTAATACAACAACCATTGTTAATTCCCTACCTCTTTGTTTGTAACTCCATATTGTCTGTACTGTTCTTTTGCGATGCTGTAAAATGTTGTCTGTCTGTTAATGTTTTCCTCCTTGTATTTAAAAAAAAAAAAGAAAAAAAAGCAATAAACCTTTCCCTCTTTAACTTTGAGTGTTGGGCATTCTGTCTCAGCAATAAGAAAATGAACCAAAACAGCGTGCATCCAGAATTGTGGCATTAATTTTGACAAAAGGAAAATCTACTCCCAAAATCATGACAAACAGACCATCCCCGTGAAGGGGTTCCCACTTAGGCAGCTGAAATCCCAGGAGACTAACGACGTCTAGATGGAAGAGGCAAATGATAAGACACCTCCTTGGCCCTGCTGTGTCCTAGGCTGTCTGCTTGGAGTGCAGAGAGGGAATGACATCCATCAAGCCCAAATTGTCCTGCAATGTCCATGACAGCATGATCTTCACACAGCATCTGCTCCTTCCTGTCAGAGTGCAGATGATGGACTACCGGGGACAGTAACATCTGATTGCTACTTTTTAAATATCTGGAGTTAGCTTTGGGCGTCCCACAGTTAAAGCTTGCAAAGGACAATTGTAACGCCCAGCCAAGTCCTAAGTAAATTGGGAAATAAGGTCAGCTATCTTGGCCTCAACGCTCCTCTCTCTTCCTCTCTTCCCCATCTTTACCCCTTCACCCATCCCCTCCACACCGCTCGTCAAGGGACCCAGTGATGTCAGTATTACACTACCCCAGGTAGCTAAAGCATACTCCACAAAAGTAGTGACTAACAGGGCAGAGAGTGGCAGATGAGAGCACAGACTATGGAGCCAGAATGCTTAGGTTTAAATCCTTCCCTTCTACCCACTCGCCGTGTGATCTTGGGGAATTTATTCAAAGCTTCTGTGGCTACAGGTTCCCATATTGAACTAGAAACAATGAGAGTCATAGTATGACCAGAGTTGCTGTGAAGAATGAAAAGTGGTGAGATATTTAAGTATGTGTTGTGAGCACAGCATAGGCACCTGCTACATAAACAGCAACATACGTCATCAATCAAGAAGCACTAAGCTAGCACCATACTGTATAGCTGCGTACTATATAGGGGGGCAGTGTCACGAGAGACTTGCCCAAGTGGGGATGCTAATGTAACATAGCCTTACGCCAGTCGTCATGATGAGTATGAACTCTGCCATGAGGCAACTAGACTCACTCTGAAATGGACACTTCATTCTCTTTAAAGATGGCAGCTTTCCTTAAGTACCTGCAGTGACTTGGTCATAGGTACTCAAACACAGTCTGTTTGTCTGCTTTAGTCCTGAGCATGTGTTGCTGTTTCTCTTCCACCTTGACCCTGGGTTCATTCTTGCCCCAAAAACCAACCAACAGGACATTTGGGCATGCAGGACAAATGAGGTCCAGAGTTTGCAAGAACAGGGAAGAGCAGATAGCAAATCCCACATGCTCACAGCAACTGTCCTGTCACCCCTGCCTTTCTCTCGCTCCTCGTCTCCTGTCGCCTCTCCTTGCTTTCTGTAGCACCTCCCTTCAGTAAAGAGGCATCTGATCGAAAACTCATCTTTAAGACACAACTAACTTTAGCAAGCCACACAGCATAGGGGAGGCAGGCTCTCTACACAGGGATCTTCAACAGCCGGTGGAACCTGAGGCTTGCTATGCACTCCTAGCCAGGCTAACCCTGGTGAAAGACTTGAGCAGAGCAAGATACATGGTGGTTACCAACCATTCTCTGATGGGCTCAAGAAGAAATGAGGCTGGATAAACCATGTAAAATTGCCGTGAGGAACAGGGGGACTTCAGAGCAGAGGGGATTCACAGAAGTAGCTATAATCAACACAACCTCTGTGGGGGAAATGGGGTTTAAAATATATCTTGACTAGACATAGAAACAGAATCTGAGATACAGTATCAATCATAGCCTGACTGTCCAACAGCATGTCAAGCCTGCCCATAGTGGGGGATGGAAGTGGGGATGTAGCAAGCAAAAAGGAAAGACGACTAGAGAGGGTTGGCATCAGTTTATAAAGGGCCTTTGAATGCTCAGCTGGGAAAGCTAGATTTGATTAAGTGCTAAATGAACAAGATAGGCTTTGCTACTAGCTCTCTTAGAAGCTGGATAAATATATTCCCCAGCAGGGCCTCTGAGAAGAGCTGTTTTCCTAATAGCTCCCCATCTCTTTTCTTCTCTCCCTAGGCTCATCCTACCAGGCTTGTTGCCTCCCCTCGACTGTTGTAAAACTCGCCTCTTACCTGCACCCTCTTATAGCTACAATCCACCCTCATCTGCTGTCAGATTCATCTCCCTAAAGCTCAGCTCTCATCAAGAGCCATCAGTGGCTCTGCACTGCCAATTAAATTGCATCTTAACTCCTCATTCATGAATCCAACATCCAAGCCCAGGACAGATTTACCAGGCCACTTTCACATGTCTACCTGTGTGACCATGCACAGTTCTCTCCCTGGAATGATCTGCCCAGCTACCAAACCGAGCCGGAAAGGAAGCACCCTGAGACCATGGGGACAGGTACAGTGCAGAAAGACAGGGGAGCTTCAGCAAAGAATCAAGGGGTGTGCTAACAAGTGTGTGTGTCCAGAAAGAGACAGTGATGGTGATGAAGTTGAACTCTGAAATGCTGAAGGCTAGAATCACATCACGGATCCATATGCCACAGCCATGAGACCTCAAACAAGCCAGGCTTCCATTGCCCCACCTAAAAATTTTGGCCAATACCAGCACCTCCCTTACAGGATTGTTATGAGGATTAAGTGCAGTGGCAAAATAAACATATAGCTCAGATCCAGGCAAATAGCCATAACTCAATATGCACTAGCACTATCCCAGGCTGAGCTCAGGGAAAGGAGATTGGAAACAAGAAGGCACATCTCTGTATCCAAATGTCCCTATATTTATTATTTGTCCTCTCTTCCCCTTCCCAAAGCAAAGCCCTCCAAGTTCTTCCAAAACCTTCTCTTTTATCTGCCATCTTGAGCTTTCCAATAGAATTTTTTCTGCATGCTAACATCATATATCCTTGACTCTACCTAGCCCACGTGCTCCAGCACCTGCTGTACACGTTTCATGGTACAGGTCAATGTGCAGACAGAGGGAGAGAATGAAGTCTAGGGCTGCAGTTCAGAGGTGATGTCATTGCAGGGGATGTGGATAAGAGGTGAGCAGACAACTGGCTTTAAAACAGACAAGACCTCTAAAGAGAGAACACACAAAGCACCTTTGTAACCAGTATGCAAATCAAGATACAGAAGAATTCTGGGCCTAGTGGGAAGTTCTCATATGCTTCTTCCCAGGCCATGCTGCTCTACCCCATGACAGGTAACCATCCTTTGACCTCTATCAATATTGACTTCTTTTACCTATTCATGATGCTCTAAAGGGGCCCATTCAAAAAAACCACTTACATTTATAGCTTTTATCACACAAAATAATTTCAGATTTATCTGTATTATTTGTACATTAGAAGTTTGCTTGTTTTGTTTTCTGCTCTGAGACAGGGTCTCGTTATGTAGTTCAGGCTGGACCTGAACTCATGATGTAGCCCAGTGCGGCCTCAAACTCACAGTGATCCTCATGCCTCAGCCTCTCAAATTCTGGAACTACAGTCACGTGCCACCATGCCTGGTGTAGAGTTTGCTTTTTATTGCTGTGTAGTACTCCATTGTTTAATAGATATATGAATTCCTTCCAGTCTTTTATGACTGTGAGCAAAACTACTAAGAATATTCCTATGTTCATATGTTGGTATACAGGCATTTCTCTTGTGAGTTATCTAGGCATGGAATTGCTGGATTGCAGGATAAGCATATGTTTGAAATTCCCAAATACTACCAAATGAGTGCCTTCACAGCCATACTATTCTATATTTCCACAAATAAAGTCAGAATTCTAATCATTCCACCTTCCCATCATGGCCCAGTCTTAACCCAACTAATCCCATGTGTAGCAAAAGAGTTAATGGCTTTCTTCACCTACAAATTTTAGAATCCATTTTTTTCAAATGTGATCTATTCTAGCAGGAAGATCTTATTATATGAAAGTGTTATTCCATTCACCAAAGAAAAAGAAAGTGGTTTTTCACTGCTTCATTCTACAAAGGATTGGGGGGGTTTACTAACAAGCATGTGCCTTCCTACAAAAGAAAACAGAAATAAGGACTGGCAGAATAAAAACTGAGTCACAGAATTCCTAGTTTAGGAAAATGCCTTCATCTGATAAACAACCCCTTGGGCCACCTACTTACCTTTCTTGGTTAAATAGACATTTGGTGAGGAGAAAGTAAACATCTCATAAGAAATTGTCACTAATATACAAGTGAACATCCAGTCAACGGGCGCGTCTCAGACTGCTCTGTAAGATACTCTCGAGTGGATTTTGGCCTAAGTGGCCTTTTCTGTTGTTAGGAGTTTCCCTCCACCTGGCTGTTCAGAAGTTTTAGATGAAATTTTTCTGATGTTTTTAATGAAAGATGATATTTGCTTACCCATCATAGGAGATATTTCCTCCGCAGGAATGCTGTTGAACATGTTGCATTCACAACATGACACGAAGTCTAAAAATCACAGAGAGACTAATTACTGGAGGAAAATTACACCAAAAGACCTATTTCCTCATGATGAAAATGACAGCCTCATGCCCCGTTACTGGCCTGGTCAGGCAAATAGCCCGCACAACATTGTTCTAGATCTCTGCATCACAAGCTACGGGACAGGAAAGAGGTGCTCCGGTCCTGGAAGCAGCTCAGTGAGAAATCAAGGTGAGCTGTCAGTTAAGCGAGGTCTAATTATAAGCCTCATTTCCAGTGTTTATGAATGTGACAGATAGGAACCTGGGCGTACCTGAATCTATACATGAGGCCACTTGGGCGAGTCCTTCTGTTTTGATGCTAACATCTGAATTATCATTTTGAAGTTTTGACATTTAGTGCTGACAGCCAGAGGCTGCCCCAGCCACTCTGCTACTGTGTTGCCTCTTCTCACTAGCTACCTCGTGCCAAAAGGGTCTCTTCCTCCCTCCCACCAAAAGCCTGTTTAAAGGTAGCATACCAGTAGTCTTTACCTCCTTAATGTTAATTTGAATCATTTCAGATCACTTATCTTTCCAGTCATAAAGACCACATGTTGTTTATTCCATCAATATAACATGCCTGGAACAGGCAGACCTATAGAAAGAAGGTAGACAAGTGTTTGCTTCAAGTTAGGAGTGTTGGAGGGAAACAGGAAGTGATGGCTAATGAGAATGAGGTTTCTTTTCAGGTGTTGAAAATGTTCTAAAATGTATTATCATAATGATTACACAAATTCACTTTAGACAGGTGAATTACATAGTATATGAATTAAATATCAGTAAAGTTGTCTTGAAAATCATTTCTCTTTGCCAGGTGTGGTGGTGCATGCCTGTAATCCCAGAGCTTGGGAGGCCGAGGCAGGAGAGTTGTTGCAAGTTTGAGGCCAGCCTGGGCTACATTGTGAGTTCAAGGCTAACCTAAACTACGTAGTGAGACCCTGTCTCAAAAAAATAAAAATCACTTCTCTTTATGTGTGGTCTTTTCCCCAGTACAGAACATTTTGAGCATCTAAGAACATGGGAAGAAGTTTGAGGTAGGAGTGGGCAGAGGAGGATATGTAACCCTTTCTGTTCCCTGAACTCACACTCGCAAGGCCAATCTTGCTAATTATACTAAAGGCAGAAGTTGCCTGAGGTTGATGAGCCTTGTTCAAACTTCCCTAACCCGTGGCTGTTTTTGATAAACATAAATACAGCATGACATCTTTTGAGCAGTTTGAAATTTCAGAAATTAAATATCATGATTGCAGGCAAATAAAAGCAATTCTAGCCCAACCCCACAGAGAGGATGCTATATCTTCCTCTCTCATTTGGAAATTGATGATAAAGCGAAGAAGCCTTGCCTTCTATGTCCGAAGAAGCCCATGATTTTCTCTTTGGATCATATCAGGTTAGAGTTAGAAAGGACTTTTTTAAAGAGAATAAAAAAATTAGAAAACATTAAGTATGATATAGAATTTCAAAAAAAAGACAATAGAAAATCAACAATGGTTGTTATATTGCATATTGTTATCTTCAAAGTAGTTGTTCAGTTTACCAGATATAGGCATGCAAAAATGATCAAAAAATGAAGCATTAACTGTTCCTTTCAATAAACCAATAGTACTTAGTACAATTATTTTAGTTATCTTCTGTATATATATTTCCCTTTTCCTTTTTCTTTTCTCCTTTCCCCTATTCCAATTGTTCTTTCCTTTTGAGCAGTTTCTTTCCCTTTCACAATATCTATTGTATCTTTTAGATTGTATTTACTCTTTCAGTTTCAACACAAATGATATAAAAACTAAACATCCCTTTGTTTTTCAAGAGATGTACAGTCCTGACTTACAATGGCTCCACTTAACATTTTCAAGTTTAGATGTTTCAAAAGCCATATGCATTCAGTGGAAACCATTTTTTGAACATCGAATTTTGCTCTATTCCAAAACTGGCAGCAGTGTGATACTCTCTCCGTGCTGGGCAGCAATAACTCCCAGCCAGCCACCTGGTCATCGAGCACAACCAGCGCTCCACCGTGTAGAGTGTTGTATGCTAGGAGGTTTGGTAAGTCAAGTGAATTAAATGCATTTTGGGCCTAATGATAGTTTCAGTTTATGAATTTATCAAGACGTAGCCCCATTGTAAATCAAGGGCATCATACCAATCTCCAAACATGCCCATGGACCTGGCATTCAGAGACAAGAGAAGGAGGAGCTTATGGAGTCAGGCTGAGAAGGAGATTCCCAGTAGATAAAGGGAAGGGGAGGAGCTCCTGGGAATTTACCTGCTGGTGGAAGAGTAAGTCTGAGAAGAAGGGAGTTTGTAAAGTACAGTGGGAAGATTCAAGCTTATATGCAACTATTCCTTAGGATATCATTTATTGGGAATATCCCACTGAGGCATCCAATCCCTTGCTGGGAAAACATGGAATTTTATGTTGACTAGGTAATCGATGAAATAGGAAATTGTTATTAGTTTTTATAGGCAAGATCAAGATGGCACAACTAGGCTTTTTCGAAGAGGCTTTGTCTTTTAGAAATGCATACAGAAATATTTATAAATGATATTATAAAATCTATAGTAATGGCTTCTAAGAAATCCAAATAATCTCCCCCATGAGAAGAACTGGATTTAGTAATTACTGGAAAGCATCAGGTTTAATAATTACTGGTTCACAAAGAGCTAGGAATCATTTATATTGCTATCCACCAGAATAGAAAGATTGAACAATACATGGGAGACAAGACAGTGTTGCTTTAGTACTGAAGCTAAGTTAACCCTAAAGGCAGATCTTAAAAACAATCCTTGATAAGATTAGATTCATCACAAGTAACTCAGCTGCACGCCAGAACAATGACCAACAAATTTAAGGAAATACAGCAAAACTCAAAATCCAGCAATGTGAAATTCACCTTGTCCATAACCCAAAAAGATTATCAGGAATGCAAAGAAGCAAAGTATGTGAACCATATCCAAGAGAAAATCAATCCACAAGAAGAGAACAAGAAATGACAGAATGATGTAATTAAGAGAGAAGCGTATTCAAATGGGTATCATAAATGTTCAAGAATGCTTAAGAAGGTAGAAGACATTAACATTATAGAGAGAGGAACAGAAGACACAAAAAGAATCCAAAAACCCTCCAGAAATGAAAACTACAATATCTGCAAATTTTAAAAAATATACTAGATTGAGTAAGCAGTGAAAAATGATCAGTAAACTGAAAACACAGAGAAAAACATTATGTGAAAGAAGCAGGACACAGAAGCAAGGCATGACGGCGCACACCTGTGATCCCAGCATTCAGGAGGCAGAGGTGGAAGCAGGCAGATCACCACAAAGCGGAGGCCAGCCTGGGCTACATAGTGAGTTTGAAGCCAACCTGAACTACATAACAAGACTCTGTCTCAAAAAAACAAAAATAAATGAATAAAACAAAATAATATACACAGATGAAAAAAGTCTGAAAAAATGAACAATGTCATTGACTTGTGGGAAAATTTTGAGGCGTCCAACTACCAAAAATTCCAGGAAAGTCACAGAGAGATAAAAATACTTGAAAAAATCATGGCCAAAATGTCCCCAAATTTGATGGAAAGTATAAACTCACAGATCCAAGAAGCTCAACAAACCCCGAACAGAACAGATGTGGGGGAGGGGAAACCCAAGGCTCATCAAAATAAGTTACAAAAAGTCCACAGTAAAAAGAAAATCATTAAAATGTCCAGGTCAAAAAGATACATTCTGCATATAGGAACAAAAGAATTATAGCAGACTCCTTCAAAAATCTCTGCAAGCCAGAAGGCAATCCAGAAACATACTTAAAAGTAGTGAAAGCAAATTAAAAACCTGACAGTATTCACCCCCCTCCAAAAAAAAATTCTTAAATGAAGGTGAAACAAAGACTTTTTCAGACACTGGATGTTAAGGGAAATACTTTAGGTGGAAGAAATGATACCAGATATTACCGATGGGAATCTGGATCCACACAAATAGGTGAAAAGCACTGAAGATGCTTGCTACTTTTCTCAGGCTCACGCTGCCTCTTGTTTCTGCGTGATTGCTCACTTTGTCCACAGCAGAACTCCTGCTCTCCATCTCCCCACACAGAGCTTCTCTGGGAGGCCGCCCCTCCGCCTAGTGGCAGGGCTCTCTCAGACCGGACTTTCAATGTAGTCCTTCTCTGTTTAACAGATTAAGGTTGTATGGATGGGATCGGAAGAGAACATTTACAAGGACACTGAGCAAGTCCCTACCCGCAGTCATTCTTCATTCACTCATTTGTTTATTATTTTATGCAGTAACCTAAAATCTACTGATAAAAAGAGAAAGTTGACCTGCAATCTACACACGAAAATCAAGCTGGCATTTTCAGATATAAACCCCCTCCAAGCTCTCTACTGTTTCATGCAGAGCAGCATAGCAAGCAGGCTTTCCGAGAAGTGGATGAGGTTAATGGAGAGAAAGGAGCCCCAGTGAGCAAAAGCTGCTCCTTTATTATAGTCAAATTGCACAAATCACAAAGCCCTTTTTCGTAAGATAGTATGTTGAACACTGTCTTTTAACTCCCTACTTAATCGATATTATGTGTTGAATTTGTATCTCTTTATCTGTTATCTCATTTCCATTTTTTCAGATAAGATGTAAGGTATCAGATGTGTTATGAGATTTTTAAAAGCATAATGTTTAAATCACATCTTTGTGTTACTTAGAGTTGTCCCCTAACATCTACAGGGGTTGGGCTCCTGACCCCCTGTAAATACCAAAAGCCATGGATGCTCAAGTCCCTTATAAAAAATGGCAAA
Source organism: Chinchilla lanigera (assembly GCF_000276665.1). NCBI lineage: Eukaryota > Metazoa > Chordata > Mammalia > Rodentia > Chinchillidae > Chinchilla > Chinchilla lanigera. The sequence goes on from NW_004955402.1 coordinate 40,951,050, forward strand.
GTAGTTGCATAGAACCTACATGCATCCTCCTATATACTTCAAATCATCTCAAGATTACTTATAATACATAGTACAATATAAATGCTATGTTGTTACATTGTATTATTTAGGGAATAATGTATTATGCTGCAAATAGTTGTTAAGTTATATTATTTAGGGAATAATGATGAAGTGGGGGAAAGCCTGTCCATATTCACTACTGAGGCGTTGTTTACAAATATTTCAGGTCTGAGTTTGGTTGAAGCCAAGTAAGGGAACCCATGGGTATGAGAGGTTGTTTCTCACTTCCTTTACTTAGAAAGAGTTTCTTACATGAAACCCTTATCTATTTCTGGCAGTTCCTTTTTGAGAGCAGAAAGGCACTCTGTTTTTTTAAATATTTTTCTCTATAAGCAATATTATACTCACATATAAATATTTAAATATAACACTTTGCTGTTTTAATGGCCTTTCTTATTATTAAATATTTTCATAGTGTAGTTGATTTCTGGCATAAAAGTTTCCGTGAGGCAGAGATTTTGTCTGCTTTTTCTGTTGTTATTGTTCACTACGGAGCCCCAAAGAGCCCACACAGGACAGAGAGAGAGCTTCATGAATGTTGGTGGAATGAATGAATGGATGAATGGTGTGCAGCCTGTGACAGCCTTTGAGTCTTTCTGTGGGCCCATCTCGGACAACTGGCCTTTGAAGTTATACTCGGAAGCAATCTCTGACCATCTGTTCTCCTTCATTCTGTCCACCTGATCTTTCCGTTTACAATATGTTAATTTATTTAATGATATTATCCACCTTTGAATAATCATTTACAAATAGACCCCAAAGGTTTGCAAGAGGGAAAAGAATGTGGTCTCTCAGATTTTGCAGAGACTTTATATACTCTCCAGGCTCTCCTATTTCCCCATGACTCTCAAGACAGTTATGTTTCACAGCTACTACTGACTCTGAACTCAGGCATTGTCCTGGGTTTTTGGCTCTGCTTACATTTGTTCTTGGAGGGCTCAGCCTCAATTGTAACCCCAAACCAGATTATACTCCAAGCAGAATTTTCCCAAGACAAACCCAGCCTAAACACTAGGAACACATTGGGGTATCCAGACCCCCCAAATCCAATGGCTTGTTTGTACAGTCTGGCCAACAAGCTTCTCTGCTAGAATTGGAGAAGTTCCACACTCGGGGAAATTTTCCTGAACCACCAGAAATGTTAATAACCTCAAAATGAACTAACCTCAATCAGCCCAAATTTTCTGACGTCGGACCTTTCCAGACACTGAACCACAATGAGACTGACCAGAGACACACACAGGAATCAGCTACAGGATTTCTCATAATCTTTTAAACTTCTTAAAAGCTCAGAGACCCTTCTTAGAGGAGAGATGTGAATAGACTAAGACAATAATTTAGACATATAAGCGGGTGTATGAGTCAATCTTCTTAAATGCTCAAAATGCGGAATGTCAACATTGTTCAGAACACTTTTCATGCAGCTTATTTTTTTTTTCATACTAGGAATCGAACCCAGGACCTTGCTCTTGCCAGGCAGGCTCTTGTGCCACTGAGCATATCCCAGCCCTCAGAACACTTTCCAAAGTTGCCAAAAGACACTATGTGTGGTGGTGCATGCCTATAATCCCAGCCCTCAGGAGGCTGAGGCAGGAGGACTGCTGTGTGCTCAAGGCATACAAAGTGAGTTCAAGGCCAGCCTGGACTCCATAGTGAAACCCTGTCTCAAAAAGACACACATACACACACAAAAAAAGCTGCCAAAAGAATTTAACTATTTGGTGGTAATGATGCTAACTTACTAAAGATAATTTTAAACCTCACTTTTTTTAGTGTGATAATACTACTCCTAAAGTAAACTCACTTGAGCAAGGTTGTTTGGTTTGCACTGGAAGAATCTTAAGAGTTCAGTCAAAATTATTTTTTGCTGTGGTTACTGAAAACCACCCATTTTCACTGGAAAATATTTCTAAGTTGTAAGTAATAGAAATTTTTAATATAGTACTTAAGGCACCTATGTTTTGAGAAAAAGAGTCTCCATCCACCCTTTAAATGTGTTATTCAAAGGAAATGTGAGCATGGATATTTTAGGGTCATAAAAGTATTGGCCACAGAGCCCTTACATTTTCAGGAGAAAGAGCTCTCTTCATTACTGTGTTCTAATCATTTACTATTTTTTCTGTTCCAAATGGATAATGTCATATGAGATACCAGTACCAATTGGATATTACCATATTTTTATCATCTTCCCTTGGATTACAGGAAATGACACATTTTTGTACTGTATATTTCACATTGTACATTTTTTTTACATTTTATGCATCCTCTAATGGGTTACAACTAAATGAATATAACAAGAAAGTTACAGGAAGTTATCAAAACTGATTATTATTATTTTATACTAAAATTTGTCTAAATTGTTTAAGAAATATGCTTTTCTTCGTGATAAATTTCCCCTAAAAATGTGAACATATGAAAGTCTAAACCCACTTTCTAGACTTGCTTCCCCTGTAATATCTGTAATAGAACAATCCTGAATTAGCTGCTACTTTCCATAATTCTTTTCAGCAAAATCTATCAGTAGTTCTAACTCTGATTATACACGCTGGTAATGTAATTAAACATGTTTTAAGCCTATCTCTGATGTCACAGTTTCAAATATAGCCACATAAATTTTAGCTATGAGTATTTCATACATAATTTATATATACAAATGTGTTTGCATGTGTACCTGGATTAAGTATAATAAATGTAAATTATATAATTTATATCTATATATGTTTAACTGTGTTTAGTTTCAATCAGACAATGGTTTGATATATATTTTTAATGAGGGAAAATCCTACTGCAATATTAAGATTTTGTGTTTTGCAGACTTCATTTCTTAGTATTTTTTTAATTAAAAAGACAAATACATTTCAATGTTCTTTTTAGTAAATGTTATGCTTCCTGTTCCAAAACAACCTTAAGTTTATAAATAAAATTTAATGAATCCAAGAACCATGTTATTCCATGAGCTTGTGAACAAACAGTTTAAAGTCAAGCTAGAATTCTTTCCAAGTTGGATTTTCACATGATACAGTTTATAAACAAGTTTTAGGGGTAGAAAGACTGGTTTTGTCTTGTTTTGTCTCTCTGTATTTGCACTAAGCAAAATTATAATTAATTCTGCCTTTGAGATGACTTTAGGATGAACTGGATTTCTACCTCGTCATATGTGCACTTGTGCAAAACCTGGGGTCATCATGCCATCGCACCCTTGCATCCCACTTGCTCTGCTCAGAGAATGTTCTAGACAGACTTGGGAATGGCTCTGAAGCAGGCGCACCACTCAGTGACACTCGCTTCATTGAAGAAGGAGGAGCTGTGTGGCATCCATTTCTGGAACCTTGATCAGAAATAGATCCTGAGAGAAGTAACACTAACCTTGGACTCTACCATGCTGTAAATTGTCTCTTTCGTAATTGTGACAGACACTCCCTCGGATTCTCTCTTCCGTACGACTCCTATGATCACTTTATCCTTTCTCTCTCTGCTGCCAACTAGAGTGGGGTTCCCGGAGTTTTGACACCTCGTAAAGACATTCCAGTGGAGTCTAGCACACCCAAACAGATGGTGTGAAAGGAATACAGGGGAAGAAAATGTAGACCTCTGCCAGATTCTCATGTATTCTAGGTAACATGGTGTTTCAGGAGCAGAAAAAAATATATATAAAAGGAACTGATATCATTGTTACTGCCTGCTTTCTGAGCCAAGCCGCCATGCTCCTGCCAAAGATAACAACGTCTTTAAGATGCCTACAGAGACTCCTAACATTATGTAAGGTAAAAGAACTAGACCTGAGAGGGAATATAAAACAATAATCTTTATTATTGTTACGCTGTGTTACATGGACGCTTACATCGAATGGATTTTTTTTCTTTCAGCAAGAATGACATACAGCTCAAATGAACCTCCCTACTTCTTTTTCTTGTCCAGTATGTTGGAAATCTCTGGTGAGTTTTTTCTTCATGCCTAGTATTGGCATTCTGCACAGATGAAGGCTACAGACACAGAAAGAAGTACTGAAAAGAAACATTAAAGACTAATTAAATGCTTTTTTCTCCAAGTACATCCAGATGTTGAAAAATATGCATGCCACAAATAAGCACATGAAAAGATGTCGAACATCATTAGCCATTAGAGAAATACAAATTAAATCCACAGTGAGATACCACTGCACACTTATCGGAACATCTAAAATAAGAAATACTGACAACATCCAATGCTGGCTAGGATACAGAGAAACTGGGTCCCTCTTATACTGCTGGTGGGAATGCAAAGTGAAAACAGTTCAGAACTTTGGAAAATAGTTTAACAATTTCTTTAAAAACTAAATATGTAACCAGTACACAACTCAGCAATCACAGCATAGGCATTTATCTCAGAGAAATGAAAATACCTGCGCTCATGCATCTATGGCAGCTTTGTTAATCATAACCAAAGATATCCAATCAAGGAGAGGTATGAACCACTGCCAGGCAAGGGGAGGTATGTCCACATTACAGAAGAGATATGCATGTGGCTGTACAAGGCCACGGGAGGATGGCCAATCCTGGTGATGGTGGAAATGCTTTGTGTCTTGGCTGTACCAGTGTCAACATCCTGCATGTGATCCTGTGCCATAGTTCTGCAGAATGTTTCCATGGAGGAAAACTGGGTAAATGGTGGATTAATTTCTCTGGTTTACTTCTTACAACTATATGTGAGTCCATAAACATCTCAAAATAAAAAACAATTAAAAATATTCTGCTGTTCTCCTGAGCATATTCCTGAAAGATTTAACATCATGTAAAATGATACATGTATACCCATGTGTATAGCAGTGCAGTTCACAATGGCTAAGCTCTGGAAGCAACCTACATGCCCATCAACAGGAAAAGGAATAAATAAAATGTGGTTTGTATTGGTATATATACTCAATGGAATACTATTCAGTCATAAAGATGAACAAAATCATGCCATTTGCAGAAAAATGGACAGAACTTGAGATCATACTATTAACTGAAATAAGTCAGGCACAGAAAATTAGAAATCACATAGATTCTCTAATATGAGAAAACTAAAACATAAATATAAGGAGTAAAACAAAAAAGAGATGGTAGGAAACAAAAAGGCAGACTTTTAGAGATGGGAAAGGGTGTTGGGGTAGGGGAACAGGGAGGGCAGGACATAAAGGGATCAAATATGACCAAAATATGTTATGTACATAGACTAACTCTCCAAAACAAACATCACTAATATGTACTGCAAATATACACTAATAAAAAATGTTCTGCTATTAAAATAAAAATCTTTTACCCTTTAGAAAGACAGTGTTATGGATTGTCTTAGCTACTTTTCTCATTGCTGAACCAACATTCCCAACACCCAGAGTTAAAGGAAGAAAGAACTATTGTAGCTCACTTTTGAAGGAGTTTCAGTTCATAGTTGGCTGGCTCCAAGTCAAGGTAGCATGGCAGAGGGACATCACAGAGTAGATATAGTCCATCACAAAGCAGGGAAGGCAGCAAGCAGCCAGCAACAAGCAACCACAACAGCAGCCTTTTTTCTGTCTCATATTCTATCCAGGCTATCCACTGGTAGCACTCACACCCTTAATCCTAGCATTGCACTGTGAATCAATCCCAGCATCACATCCTTGATCCCAGTATCACACATCTGAGATGCAGCCACTTCCAAAAAACCCCACCTATGACCGCATGAGGCTTTGGGAGGCATCTAGACACAAGCCATAACATGGATGGAACTGAATCTCCTCCCAATTCATGTACTGAAGCCTTAGCCCCAACGTGGCTGTATCAGGAGACAAGGTCTTTAGGAGGTAATTAAAATTAAATTAGATCACAATGGGAGAGCCCCTATTTAACTGGACTGTGATCTTATTTTCAGGAGAGCCCTCAGCAAACACCAACCTCATTGAACTTTGATCTAGGACTTCCAGTTCCAGATCTGTGAAGAGTCAAGATTCTGTTGTTTAAGCCACCCAATCTATGGTGTTTTGGTTTTGGTTTTGGAGGTTTTTTCATAGTTATCCCAAGTTAAGAAAAACACAAAGGAAGGCGGGGATCTTTTAAAAGATAAACATGAAGATTGTAGTGAACTACACTGAATTCTTTTTAAGTCATTGGGGGGGTGCGTGTAAGTTATAGGGTATGTGTGTGTATGTGTGAGTGTGTGTGTATAACATACAGACTGCTTAGATTAATGAAGAAAAGAGGCTCTAGTCTCTCCATGTCTTCATCAAACTACTCAAAATCTCTTGAGAAGACAAGGAAAATTGTGAAAACAACTCCAGGGCCTGCCTTACTCTTCCTTCTAATACCCTTGAGTCCAGGAACATGACGATTGAATGAATGGCGAACCAAAATTGAGATACGGAATACAGTTTAAAAGTGACATGTAACCCAAGCAGATATAAAATCCCTCATTGTTTTTCCTGCAGGTCAGATACACTAACATTTCATTCTGAGAGACTAAACAACCTCTGACAACCCACATTCTGGCAAGTCCTTTGAGTTTTTTAAATGCTCGTCTGATGCTGCTCCCCATATCCGATGTACCTGCTTTGTCTTTTCCCCGGTGTCCCTTCCTCCTCTGTTCTTTTCTTTCTTATTTGTTCTCTCCTCAGCTTCCTGCTCACCCTGAGCCCTCTCTAGACTCATTTTCATTCCTCTCCTTCCATGCACAGCCCCGTCTCCTCTGCAGCCCAATTAGCCTTGCTCAGCTCTGCTTTTTCTTTCTTGCATTTGTCAATTCCTCTCTGTTACATAATCCTAAACTCAGCCATACATAGGCTTAGCAAGAGAGGAAATCATTTCTTAAATAGACACTTCCAACGCTACCAAATTCCATAAATGGAACTATGTTTTTTCCTTTCAAATTACACGTGACATGCCTCTCCACTCTCTAGAACACATTTTCGCACTGTAACTTTGGCCCAGAAAAAGGTTGCTGAGGACACGTATCTTTCCCACTGCCTGCCCTGCATCTGTCTCCCTTCTCCTTTCTGTACAGCCCCCTTCCTCTTTCTGTCCTGCCCAGACCTCTCTTCTGTAAAACTTCATGGTTTTATGTTCCTTACACAAGTGCGATACCACCCATTCTGGTTGCTAGCATACACCCATCACAGCAGCAGAAAATGAAGGGGGCCACAAGGTGAGTGGGGCCAACTCTTTGAGATTCTACTGTTGACTCCCACTTTTTTAACCTTGAAAGTTTTCCTCTAAAGCTTAAAAGTCCTGAGATAAAAAGAAAAGTTTGAGAGCTCTTTCAAAGTCCAATCCTCCAATTTTTCAAATGATGAAACTGATTTTCTGGTGGCTTTAAATGTTTTTGCTTAAAACTGAAGTCGGAGCTGAATGAGAGCTTTGATTTCTAGCTCCTGAAAACCCTGTATGTTTCCCAGCCCACACACTGGCCCCAGGACTGGCACGCCTTCTTCTCAGAGGCCTGAGTCTTGTCTCCCCAAACTTTAATGTGTGCGTTCCTCCTGAGCCAGAAGTGTATGCAATCAGGAAACAGTTGTTTGTTAAGTCAGGAACTTGGGGAATGCCTGGAGTCTGGTGCATCCGGTGCTACAGTGGGGCTTAGGATGGGAGAAAAGTAGTGTTTCACAACCCACAGAAGAGGGTGTCCCCAGTCTGATCTCATTGTTAGGGCCTGAATACACACTGCCTCTTCCTGTAGCTTTCATTTTCCACCAAAAAGGGAATATAGGTGGCAAAAACTGGATTGTCTTACATAATGTAAAAACACTCTGCCCTGATTGCTTAATTCCTGCCAGCTAGAAAGTGCATTTCAAAGTCATACACCGTATTCCAAGCCTTCCAAATTGCCTGAAGGAGAGAAAAGCTAGACAACCCCCCAAATAAAGATATGTGTATCGATTTCTATACTTACAGTGTTAATGGGCCTTGACTAAGACCACTGTGATTTTAATACATTGTATTGTTTTATTCCTACTGTATTTTAGAATGGAACATCTCAAAACAATTAGATTAATTAAATATCCACAGGGATGCAGAAAATGTTTTTGTATCACACTTGGAGACTTGACCAGCTCAGCTCCTTTGGTTTTGCAGAACTTTTAATGACAGATTCTTCCCCATTCGGAGCCTGGGTGACTATTTTGATCTGTCACTAAGAAGAACATATCAGTACCTGGAAAATTATAAGACTTCTTCTGACTTGAATTTGCCAAGTGTAGCTGCTTCATTTAGGGGAAGCCGTCTTTCGCCATGAGTGGCACACTTTCAAGCTCCCTAGCTCATTGTCTGAGAATGCAAAATGGATCGTGGTCTTGGGGAGTAAAATACAGGTTAGAAAGGTTAGAAAAAGTCACTGAGCAATTTTTATTGTCTATGTTTCATCAAGATACTGAAAGTTGAAAATTTCACCCCGTGCTAATAACACAGTATTAGTTACACTTGACTGCTTTGTTGGAGCCAAACCAATCTCACTTCTGTTCTCTCAAGCCGAAATTCCAAGAGCGGCCAGCTTTTTAAGAAAACAAAAGCTGCCATAATCTCTAGTATCGGCTGGTGTCAAACCACAGGAGTTCTAGTGAAGACCACATATTATCACGAGCTGGGAACATGAAAGAATCATGCAGCATGACAAGCTCTAGGAAAGGAACGCTTAAAAAAGGCTGGTTTTTACGCACGATGTCAGCTGCAGGAATAAACTAGCAATGAGCAAGAGGTCGGGATGGGAAATGAAGAGAACATGCCCTCTTTGGCTTCAAGGCCAAGTCATTTTATAACCATAGACAGACTATTTTATTCATCTAAGTGTCTTGGCACTAAGAGACTTAAGCTTTGTTCCCTTCTTGGGTTGGCATAGTTTGGTAGAAGATTCTTTTCACTTTCGTAGAATTGCAGGGCCATCAGTATTGTATACCAAGCAATGTGATCCACAGCCTCGCTTGCTCCCTTCCAACTCTGTGGCCTTGGGCAAGCTATTCTCACTTCCTGTACCTCAGTTTCTCCAACAGCAAAATGGTGATGATAATAATTGTCCTGCTGTTTCGGGGATAAGGATTACATGCATTAATGATTTAAGCCATTTAGGACAGTGCCTAGCACACACAGCATGCTTCAAGATATCCTTTCTATTCATGCTGTACAACTTGTCATGTTTAAACTATTTCTCTTTCATTTTTAACGATAATAGATTTCACGGCCACCCTCAGCCTTCTCCTATCTTATTATTTAATGATTCTCATTGACAGAACTTTAAAATGCATACAAATTTTTTCCCTTATAGTGTTCTGGCAACTACATTGCTGATAAAAGAGTTTTCATTCAAGACATCAGATGGAGGTGAATTAAGAAAAGAAAAACCAGCCCTTCAAATTCTTCTCTGTTAACTGCCAGGAAAATATAAAACCAAGTGACCCAATTATACTGGAACAGCAGAACCCATAGAGCTCACAATATTGAAGAACTAAAGGACATTAGCATTCATCTAGTCCAACTCCTTAGTTTCACAGATGAGGAACAGGGACAGAGAGGTGAATGACACTGGTTCCTTTACTGTACCAGAATTACACTAAATAGTAGTTTCACAAAACAGGTTAGTTTGGTACCCTCTCAATATTTACCCAAGAGACTATGACTTACTTGAGTATTTCTTTTGCTTGGATTGTGTTTTAAATTATTTTTCGCTTTTCACAGCTTGCTTATGTGTCACACAAGAAAATAATAATTTATGCTTCAGTAGCAGGTTTTTTTTAGTAACAATAGTATTTTTTGCTCATCTTCTTGTCTGTTTATGATTTTTATCATTTCTAGAAATCAAATTTTCTCTCACTTGACCAAAAATATAATTCTAACTTCTGCAAAATGCACCTGACAATTAAGGAGATAGTGAGAGGAATATCCTACCTCAGTGGGAGGAATATCCACTAATAAGAAATATCTCAAAGATAAGGAAAATCTCCAAGAAAAAGAACCTTATAAAGGCATTGTCATTGATTAGGCCTATTTAACAACTCTTATGACATAAAGTTAACTTGTAGAAACTTGCTAGTAATGAAAATAATTCCTCTTCATAGAAGTGTGAAAGTTTCTACTAGGACAATTCAATTGATCCTATGGATTTGTCTCTTCACTGAGGAAGCCAGATTTACATCTACTCGAGCACCATCATTTCACATTCGTATTGAAATCTGTCTGATATTTAGCTTCTATTTGGCTTTAATTACATCCCTTTTCTTGCTCTCTCACCAGTTAATGACTTAAGTAAAGTCTTCAACTTGTGCTTACTTTATATTTCTTTGAGTTATGATTTTACCATTTAAAAACTATATTAATAGGTGTAGATAGATATGTGTAATCTTAAATCAGACTTATTTTAGAAGAAAAACTGCTTTTTAATTAAAATATATTCAAAGAAGCATAGGTTTTATTAGTTTTAAATTTATAATGAGGTGTTGTATAATAGAGATCAATACTTTAATAGATTATTTATAATTAGCACATCATTTTTCTTAAATTGATCCATCTAAAGCATTTAAACACAGTTTTTTAAGGTCCTTAAAAATCTTTTAACCTATACACCCCTTAAAAAGAAAAAAGTGTTACAAAAAAAACTTTAGCCCAATTTTTCCAAATTCCAAATTAGTGAAACCCTACTTTAATGAAACATTGTACTTGTAAGGTGATAGGCTCACTGACTTTTAAAATGCAGTTGATGAGGTTGGGACCTAAGACATCAGTGACTAGGATGGAGGGATCTTTCTGAATTGATCTTGGGTAATCAACCAGGCTGTGTGAATACATTTATTAATAGGGGCCTCACTATCTTTCAAAGGCCATTTTATTGTGAAAAGCTGCTGTGGTTTGAAAGTTTTCCTTACAATTAATCAAACTCTTCTTCCTTAAAATATGCCACTCACTGATCCTAATTGCAATTTTAATATAAATAGACACACCAGGTCTGTTTTTAATTCTCTTTCTCCTCTAATGTCTTATTTTACTCCACCATTGGTGTTTCTTTTGGGGAAAAATAGGTCAAAAAGAATTACCATAAAGCAGGTCTCCTACAAAACTTCAAGTAAATTCAAGAGTGAACAATTATAAGCAGGCACCTTGATTGCTGCCATAAATATCTGAACTAACTTCTCACAAACAGAATCTAAGTCATAGAGAAACTACAATGTTATTCCTAGCTTTTGTGAATATTTTTATAGATATTCCTTTAAATCTTGAATCTTCTGGAAAAAATAGAATATGCCACAGCAAAATACTTGACTCTTTCAAAACCAAGACAATAACATAAAAATAAGGTGTTGTCATATTCTTCTGTATTATCCCATAATTCCAAGAATGACCTAGAAGCACATTTGCTGCAGGTATTGAAGCTACTCCCATAGTTTGTCAGAGAAACTGTCTGCTTGCTTCCTCATATATGCTAAGGATACCCAAATGATCCAGAATATTCTTTTGTTGTAGCATTCTGCATCTAATATCAAGGCATTTTAAAATAATTTATAGTTTAAACATTAAGATGTCTTACAGTTTCCTACATGTCTTTCTCCTTTTGTCCATCTCCTTCCTTAGAAAAAAGATTCAATATATTGACAATGTGACTGGAAATAAATTCTCTAGCAGAGAAGACAAGCTGTTTAATGCAGAATATCCTATACTTGTGAAGGACAGAGAAGTTCTTACAGCTTTTACAAATTAGTTTGCTAAGAAATAAAGAAAATTTTACCATTTTCCCTATGTCAGATGTAAAAATAAAAAGCAGAGAAGAGAAGAATGGGGCCATAAACTTGATACAACGGATCGCAATCGAGTTTCATCAGATAAACTACAGAGACAGTTTCGATGATGCTCTTGTCAGAAAACACATGGTACGATACACTGTGTATGTGCCAGATAGCTTCTGCACTTTCAGAAATGTCATTTCTAAAAATGTCTATCCGTTTGGAAAATAAGTATGCAATAAATCTGTAAATATTTATTATAAAAGCAATAAGAAAACAGTAAAGAATGAATGCAGCTTCTGACAACACTGCATAAACTGTTAACAACAGAGCTTTGGAACCGGCAATTCTGTTTCTAGATCAAGGACCAGGGCCCAAATGCTGCACGAGCTGGAGCTGCATCAATACGTTCCACAAGCACCTTCCGCCATAGAAGGTCACTCTAATCACAACACCAAAATGATGTGATGTGAGGCAGAAGCAAAACACAGATCTGGTATTTCTAAATCCATATGTCTTGCTTGATCGATGCACCAAAATATCTATCTTTGAAACTGAAAAGCTGCAAGAACTTGCTGCTGTTCTTTTTGTTCTCAATCCCATAGGAAAGGGACAGCTGGAGGTAAAGAAGAGGGAAAGAGTCCTTAAGAGAAGAGAAAACAATCACCCCGAGGCTGTCCTTTGCACGCGCTGCTTCCCCTTTGGCAATGAACTTTCTGTTTTATTTGGTAGCTCTGTTCTCCCCTAACTCAGAGAGAACAGTTAGGAGTTGTTGGAAGGAAGCTTGGGTTACGAGCGGCCTCTTCTCTTTTATTTAGGAAACTGAAGTTCACACCGGTTCCTATTTTACTAAATAACTGTCTGCTGGGCAACTTATCTCAACACTTCTTGACTTAATCCACAGAATTAGAACATCTGCTCTAAATGGAAGATTTACAGAGGGAATTATACCTACTCCATCTAGAGATTGTTTGCCTCTGATGTCATTCTTGATTAGATGATTTTGGAATTTTGATTGCTTCACATGAGATTATTATGATTTCAAAATGCAGCTTGTAAATGTATTCAGTTCATCAAGGACTGTAAATATAAATCTTCAACAACAGACTTCTCTTTTGCTTAGGTCCTCTTAAGTTAATATGAGGCCAAAAGAGACATATCGTTATGAAGAGGTGAGAAGTTTCTACATTAGAGATGATTTTCCAAACATGTAGCCTCATATTCAGGACTTTGATAATCATTAGCCTTTTCTGGCTTTAAATTTAAATTAATGACTACAGGATAATGACAGCTGACTCTTTGAAAAAACAGATGTAAAAAATTTAAGGACTACCAGTGCTCTGTTCAGTAAAACAATGACACAATTAGGTGATAACATATTTTCATGGTTTTTTTTTTTTTTACATGCTTTTAAGTTCCATTTTCAACTTTTTTTTCAAAAGAAACTATTCATTTTCTATTCGGAATTCCTCACACTATAGTGGAGCGTGGATCTATCATGGTGAAACAAAAAAGGAGAGAGAGAATAGTTTTACAGAGAAAACACATTACAAGTGTCTTAAATTAAAATTATATTAAATATCTTTTAAAACTGATATTCCCTTCAGTTTGACTTGTTTCTTTTTTTAATCAACATGAGGTTTCCTCAACTGAGATCAGATCTCTAATCTCCTCTAAAAATTTAAAACATTATGGTTCTACAAGTTTTATGTGGGTTCTAGATGAAATCATATCACAGTTGCTATTTCTGTTGAAGAACTTAGATAAGACAGAACAAGATATATATCAGAAATCTGGTGGGTCAGTTTTCAGGGGAAGGAGAAATAAGCATCATTTATTTCCAAAAGGCTGCAGTTCAGCATGAAAACTAGCCTATCTGACATGCAATTATGTGTCATGAGTTACAGTGGTAATTAAGTCTCTAGAACAGCAAGCTACCTCGAGAACCCCCCAGGATTTCAGGTGGCTGGCTCCCAGCTCTGAATCATCCAGTGCTTCCCTGTGGCTCATCCATCTACATCACTCCTGTATTTATCTCCATTCTAAGCCAGGGGAGTACGTTTTGGCTCTAAAGCACATTTTTTCCCCTTGCATTCCCACTAACCTATCTTTCTGCTTCCTAAATACTTTCTTGAGGAAAGAAACCCATTATCCCAAATGGCATAAAACCAAGTATCTTCATCATTTCTTTTCTTCTTCTCCGGTGCTCCTGTTTGCCACACGAAGGGGGTGAGCAAGGTCCCGCCCCCACAGGTCACCACCACTTCACTCCACAGTCAACCTTGCCCACCCCGAGGGCTGATACACATTGGCAGTAGCACTTCTTGTTCATTCATTCAGCAAATATTTATTGGTGCACCAGCAGCTGAGGCATGTGGTCTAATTGCCTAAGAAGGGAGAGAAGGAGGAAACAAATGATAAAATGAAAGTCATAAATCTGACAGGGGCTGTGCTTTCATGGGAACACCCAGTAAGCTGAGCTGGTTTTGAGTTCCTCTGTCTCTGTGTGGGCCCCTCTCTGAATTCGGCAGCACCACCCACCTCCCTTTATGGAATCATATGTGAGTAGTTATGCATCAAAGAGATGTCTTGTTGTAGAATGTATGACCCTTTTATGTACTTACCCAGTGGGACTATTAAAGAAAACCAAGGAGAGAAATTCTCACCCCCTATCCAGTAGAGTCACGTTTCCGCGCACGATAGGAAGAAGTCAATCAGTCCAGGTTGTAGCTGATGTGCCAGTTATTTGTACTCCAGGCCCCATTAACTTATACTAGCAATTTTGGAGAAGTAATTTCTGCTGCCAGATGGCAGCCTAGAAGTAACTTTCTTGATGAGCAAGGGAAGTTGCTCCCCACTTCCTTTCTTGACATTCACACACAGGCCCCTCAACCTCAGCACCACAAACTGGGGACTGGGTGGTGGGACCCACACAGACTGTGTTTAAATGACTCATCTCTTCAGCACATCTTGTTTGTAAAGGTTACTCACCACAACAGCAGCAGCAAGGCCCCAGCTCTGGAGTGGGTATTTGTCAAAAACGACTCAAGATAATAAGGGGGCAATTGAAGGAACACCTACAGTTGGGAAGGAGGAGACCAACGTTTGTGACCTGAGGGTGGGATGTAATTGAACACTTCCATCTGCCCTTTGGAAAATTTGAAGCTCACAGCAGAATCAATTCTTAGTTTACTGCTTAGCTATTCAGTGGAGACCACAGACTCATCTCTGCCCATGATGTTGCCAACTGTAATGAAGCCACATCTTCAGCCGAGTCGATAATGCCCCCAGTCCTGGTTCTCCAGGTCCCCTCGGTGCTGCCAATTATAACAGACAGTGAGACAGAGGCAGCCTCAAACCTTAAAGCCAACTAATCCTAGCTCAATCAGAATTTCAAAATCAGTAAGAAGAAAGGAAATGAAATAAAAGGTCAGAAAGCTCCTGAGTGGTGATTTTTGTTTAAGGAAGGCCTATCATAAAACAAAACAAAGCAGGCTGTGACAATCTTTTGTTGTAAAGAAGGCTTGGAGTCATTCAAACAGATATATAAACACGTAAGAAATTGTTTTTAGATGTTTCCTTTGAAATTACTATGAACAGATTAGTTGTTATAGAGGATTATGGGAAATAATTTTCCTAGTACACTGTTAACTGATAGTGGGGGGAGGAAAGCTCACATTTGTTAGGTGCTAATTTATGCCAGACAGTATGTGATAACACATACCATCCTATTTAATCCTTTAAACAGCCTTGTTTGATAAATATTATTCTTAGAAAATTAGGGCTCAGAACAGTTTTAAGTGTCCTGTATAAACACGGTGAAATTTTGGTAAGAACTTATCTCTGTTTTGGCACCCTAGCCACCAAAATCCTTATTCTTTGGGAAAACCCTCTCTGGGTGATTCTCGATGGTCACATTAAGGCAGAATCCCCTCCAATGTTCAAACAAAAAGAGTCAGACATTTTTTCTTCTACTTCTTATCACACTGGGCATAGGAAAGTGGTGGGTCCATCCAATGCTCTAGCCCAGGACTTGCCTCCTGATCATAGGGCACAATTGTGCAAAGACAGATGGAAAATTACTTCCACCAGTAATAGCAGAAAATCTACTTACCAGGCTGCATTAAGGGTTCAACAGTAGAAAACTTAACCAACAATGCACAAAAGTTCATGCTTAAGTGCCAAAAGGTCAGTATAGGCTCTCAGCAGTGAGAACTCTTAATTGCAACTATCCTTATGGGTTAGATAATCAGGGAAGGCTTAGTTTATGCAGGAGTGCCAGGTGTGGTGGCTTACGCCTATAATACCAGCACTGGGATGCTGAGGCAGGAGGATCACTTCAAGTTCAAGGCCAGCCTGGGCTACACAGTGGTTCAAAGAGCCTTTTTTGAGACTTTGTCTCAAAAAAAAAAAAAAAAGAGAGAGAGAAAGAGACAGTTAATGCAGAAGTAGAAGATTGATGATTGGTGACATCTTTAAATTTACACAGGATTTGGAGAAGCAAGATTATTGCTGACTGCAGAAAGACCCTAAGAAAATGAACGTGATATTCTCTGGGTATCTACCAAATTCAAACTGAATTGACACAGGGAAGGCCAAATGCAAGTTTTAGAAACAGAAAAGTCAATGGAATGCTAATAAAGGCTATTGTATCAGTCAGCTTTTTGTCCTGAGACCAAATACCCAACACACACAATTTAAGGAAGGAAAGGTTAATTTTTGCTTCTGGTTTCTGAGGATTCCATAATTGGTCAGGTGGCTCCAAGGCAAGATCATCACAGCAGAAGGAAATAATGGAGCAGAGCTGCTTAGTTTATAGTAGCCAGGAAGCAGAGCAGGGGAACATCAGAAAAGAAAGGCCAGATATAGATCCCAAAGTCACACCCCTATGGCCACCCAGACACATCCAGAAGTATGCTTTAGTAATCCCCTGGGAGCTCCTACGCCACGCAAGTCGATAATTAAACTTAACCATTATACTTATTCAACCGGAGGTGCTTGAGAAGAGCAGACCTTCAGAAGACCAACTGAGCAGTGGGACAAGATGAATTGGGGTGTGGAAAGGAAGGACACGGTGACAGGACTCATAATACTCCTCACCCCGACTCTATGTGGAGCAGGTGGCCCAGTTCGTGATACTCAGTAATTCTGCAAATACGTGATAAAGGAATCGTCCTCAACAAGCATGGCTTGAGGGAGCCATCACCAGTGGAGAGGCCCTGGAAGGCGAAGGACAGAGGAACTCTGTCCTTACCCCTGTCACCCGTCCTTCCAGTGGTCCAGATGCCTCCCTCAGCACCACTGACATAGTCAGAGACCACTCTAGGGACAAAGGACACTCCTGGCCCCTTAACTCCTGGGCTCTTAGCCTGTTACTCATTAAAAGCATGACTTGTGCTTCATTTGAGGCAATAGGGGACTTCAAACAATTTTACTAAAATTTGTGACTCTGCTCTGGCCTATACAATAGGTAACTAAAGTAAAACAAAATTGAAACTTCATCTTTCAAAACTCTGGGTCAAATTTTTTCAACTCTGCATGTAGGTATTTTAGTCATTTAGGAAGTGTCTATCTAAAAGTTGCCAAAACAAAGTTTATTAGTCCTAAATTCCTCTAGCCTATCTCATCTGCCTTCAAGACAGAGGACATCAGGAGTCACTAGAGTAATTTTAATTTCATAGGGACATCCCATTACCAGTTCTTACAACTTTCAGTTCCAGACTCTTTCACTTTAGTGCAAAGTCTGACAGTCTCTAACCATTGTCCTATATTAGTCATCATCTGAGTCCTAGCAAATGCAGTGCCTCACACGACTGAAACCACCACAGACAGAGACTGTCATGTCATGGAAGCAGAATCACCCTGCCCATACCATCTGGGTTCCTCCAAAGCTAAGAAGCTAGGACTATGATCACAAGCCATTGGATCCTAGCCCACCTCACCAATCTTTGAAAGATGGCCTGCTGCTTTTGCGGGTGCCCCTCCCCCCAGCTGGAGTCTTTTCCCTACCTTTACCCTTACTTTCCAGTTAAACCTTTCTCCTGTAAATTCATATCATAGATTTGGCTTTAATTTCCATTTCTACAAAAGCAAGGATCCATGCTAGCCAGTGACACACCAGGTATCAAAGCACAGAGCAAGTCTCAGCTCCCAAACCCAAGGGTCCATTTAGTCCTCACTAACTATGGAAACCATCTGCTTAGGATACCCAGGGTAATCCTATCTGTGCCTGTGTTTCCCGTACAATCTGCAGAGACAGTTATAATTTCCCTCCCCTCCCTGAGGTCTGGGGAACCAAACTGCTCTGAAGTTACAAACATGAGACATTTGTCCAAGGAAGATCTTAAGCCTGATACCGTACTAGGTGAAGTGATGATGCTGGGGAAGGAGGGAGAAAGCATGTGGAGGAGGAAAGAATTCAAATGTTTTAAAAAGAAGTAGGCGGTTGTATAGAGATCTGTTAGCCATAACAATTAGGAGAAACTAAAGGGAGTGTAGTACATAGGGCTTCTCTACCACTTTTACAACATTCTGTTGATCAATATTTCAAATTAAAGGGACTTTTCTCAAGAAAAAAACAGATAAAGTTTTAGGCATTTTAAAAGGAGGAAGGGAAGAAAGGAGGCTGGCAAGGGAAGAGGTTTAAACAAGCAGATCTGGAGATCTGAGTCCAAGGAAACTTTCTCCAAATTTGTAAGGTGGCACTTCATCCCAAGGTCACCAGCCCCTTCCCTGTACCCTACAAGACTCCCGTCTCCCTTAGGGAGCCCAAGTGCTGGTCTAGAAACCAGCAGTGTCTGGGGCTGCCAGCCCCAGAACGGCCACATCTATTGCAATGGAAAGTAGAGGACTGTCCCTGAGGTCTACTCTACTTCTTTGCCCACTCATGAGCCAAGGTGACGCTCAGAATCTACACAGAGAGTGGTAGAATAAATATTGAGGTGGAAGACAGGAGGTCTGAGGTCTGCTCTTAGTGCAGTAGGTTCATCTAAGTGAAATAAGCTCATCTCTTGCTGCCTCTGTTTTTCTGTTTGTAAAATGAGCATGTTAAATTGCTGTTGAAGGATTCCGACCCTCTTGAGAGCCTAGGATAACTTCTCTGAATCTAGGTATTCCTGATACTGAAGAGCTAATATAAATAACATTATTTCAATTAAGTATGGCACAAGAAAAACTGATGTGTTCCTCTGTAAACTATGAGCCAGCCTGGAGTGGACTCTCCAGCTGTACTCCAGATCCAAGTCTTGTCTATCCCTTTCATAGTCTCACACAATGCATACTTTCCACAATGCCCTCCCTGTTCATCCCAGCAGGGCACTTCACCTAGTCCACCCCTTAGCGCAGTCAGCATGTGCCATGAAGGCCATCCTCACATGTGCCTTTCTCTCCAGGCCACATGGCGAACTCTCTGAAAACCAGTTACTCTTAGTGACATGTGACACACAAACATGGCAACAGTGGATGCTCACTAATATAACCCTAATTAAAGAACTGAATGAATGGATGAATGGATGGAAGGATGGATGGATGGATGGATGGATAATGCTAAAGACCTCAAACCAAAGTAAAATGAAGTTTCTTTTCTATACATTATCTGAAAATTCTCATTTTGGTGCAAGAAATAAGCAGTCTTATCAGAAAACAAATTTTTGGGTAAGTAATCATTCAGAGATACATATTACATTCCACATAAGCCACTTTGCAAAATCAAAGATGAAAGCTGCATAAGATAAACAATTATGGTAAGCCTGAAACTCTGGACTGTAAGATGAAACTAAAGCAACATCTGCCAGTCCTTACAAATGAGTCCTCTAGGTCCATTGAGAAGAAGGTCTGTGTCTTAAGGTGTGTGCTTAGGTTCAGCTGATCTACTTCAGGAATAGCTGTGATGTAAAAGAATCATAGTTTTCTATTTTGTGGAGAATTAACAGATCACAAGAGCCAGCATATATTTCTGTCCAGCACATCTCTGACTTGCATATGTGCTTATGTAAGTTAAGTAAAATTGGAAGTGGTGGTTAATAGCCAACATATTGTTGGGAAATGCATTTTTAAACCCCCAGTTGGGCCAGGTATGTAATTCAGTGGCAGAGTACTTGCCTAACATGCACAAAGCCCTGGGATCAATCCATAGCACCACAAAGAAAACAGAAAAGATTTTAAAATTATCCAAGCTGCCACTTTTTTTCCATTAGGCAGATAGTTGAAAGTTGACTGGGTTGTAAAAAAGAAAATGAAAACAAAGTATTCAACATTGTAAATTACAATTTCCTGATGGTTTGAGAAATCTAAAAGGAATTCACTTCCATCCTCCCTCCCTTCCTTCCTTTCTGCCTTACTAAAGAGACAGGTAACTAAATATAAAGTGTGATTCTCAACTGGATCCTGCTAGGACATTGTTGGGGCAATTAACAGAATGTGGACAAATTATAAAGATCAACTATTAATCATGGGTCACTGTTCATTTCCTGATTTAGATGGTCATTTTGTGATGTATTAGTCATGACTCACCAGACAGACACAACCAATAGGATGGATGAATGGATGGATGGATGGAAGGAAGGAAGAAAGGAAGGAAGGAAAGATGGATGGGAACTTATTAGAGAAATTGGCTCCCACAGTTATAGAATTTGAGAAGTCTTACAATAGGTTGTCCACAAGCTGGATACCCTGGGATGTTGGTAGCATGGTTCCATCCTTGTTCAAAAGCCTGAGAAACAGAGAACAGGAGCCCTGGGATCCCACAGCCAGAAAACCTAGAAATGTGACATCCAAGGTCAAGAGGAAAAGAGTATACACATCTCAACTCTGGGAGAGGGAGAAATCAACTCTCTTTTCCTGTTTTTGTTCTGTCTGGGCCCCCAGCCAACTAAATGGTCCAGAACTTCTCCACCTAGAACACTCAGATTCACACATCAGTCTCTGGAAATGTCCCCCTCCCCTAGACTCCAGAAACAGTGCTTTACCAGGTAACTGTTCTAAATATTTCTTAATCTGGCCAAGTCGTCATCTAAAACTGTCACCAGCCAGTGCAAGGGTTTTTGCTCATCAGAAAAGTGCATGTCTTCCAGCAGCCCTGATGCCACCAGTCACACCAGTTAACACCAGATCCCATCAGTCAACACTGCCAGTTATGGTCTCTACTGCTGCCAGCTGCAACCTTCAACAGTAGTGTGTGCCAGACGCTGCTGGTTGACTCTGCTGGTTGATGGTCTCTGTAGCTTTTCAGGACTAACAGCCCCTAGTGATTATAGCTCTTACTACTTGGGATAAGAATCCTGAGTAGATTTATAGGACCTTCCAAGCCCACATTATCTGAGCAATAAATCAAGAGCAGAATTACTGGAGCAAGTCTTTTTTTGAACAGAGCCTGTGAGTACACCAGAGGGAGCCCTCCTAGACCAACCTGGGAAGTGTGAGGGAAGTCCTCCTTATATAGCAGCTGCAGACCTACTATGGGCCCAAACTGATGCTCACTGATTTGTATTCCTCCATGCTGATTGATATAAGCTGATCTAAATTCAAGCTTTCTGAGTCCAACCTACTGATTGGTCCAAATTCAAGCAGCAGATATATCTCCCAGAGGGGTGGGACCTCAAGAACAACTATAGCTATCATAGCAGCTCTATAGCTGAACAGAAAGAGAGGTAGTTATTTGATTCACAGCTGTCAAGCCCCCTCAAAAAATGGTAAACTAAAACCAGGGAATCTTCAGAGGAGGTAGCTATATTAATCACAGTTTACTAAGATTTGCAGAGATTAATAATGGGCTGGGATTGTTCTCTGATCTCTGCCACATTAGAGGTGTTTTCCCTGGAGAAAACATTAGAGATATTTTCTCTAGCAGGCTCTTGAGTGGCATGAGCAAGCGAGGGGTCCCACGGCTGACAGCAGAAGCAAACCTCCCTCTGAGCAGCCAGGAGAGTAGCCACAAGGTACCCATTAAAGCAAGCTGGGCCAGTGCCTCCACAGGAGAATATGTGGGAGCAAAGAGAAGCAAGGGGTAGCAGTGTGATAGCTTTGACCAAACCAAGCTCCCTCAAGGTGTCACAGGATTAACAAAAAAGGGAGACTCAAGTGTCTTTCATCTGTCTCATTTTGGCTTCAAGCAGCTGACAAAGATCACAGAGAGAGACCAGCAATGGGCAGAGTTGACTGATGGCATCTGGCATTAACTGGTGTCCACCAGTGGCATCAGAGCTACTAGTGGAGCTGCACTTTGTTGATTCATGATTTTTATCTGAATGGAGCAAAGGAACCCCCAACTGATTTGTGACATTAACCATCACCAGTCCCTATGAGATTCATAAGTGTTATACACTGAAGTATTCGGAAGTGATGGAACATCAAATAGGTAACATACTGTCGGGTGATTTAGAATCTTTTAATCAGTCATAAAACTTTTGTTTAAGTTTGAAATTATTTCAAGAAAAAACAGAAAAAAATCTGAAAACAATGACATTAATTTTACAAAAACAGCATCAGCATCTGACCTTTGAGAGTCTCTGAGCTTGTCTCTCCCTGTGGCCCCTCCATTTATATAGTTGTTGACCTTCCTAAGGTGTCCAAGCAACCTCCCTAGGTAGTTCAGAATATAAAAGCAGTGCAGGGAGCTGTGACAGAAGCAAAGCCACCTTCTCCAGGGAGCACTGAGCCTCCTGGCTTCCTCTTTCTTGACCATTTCGGACCTGCACATTTGCTGGCCTCCACCTTTCCCGCACCAAAAGCTCCTGTCAGCCAGCTCGGGGTGGAGGGGGGAACCAAGGGAGATTTTCAACAGTGAGGTCCCAAGGTTAAAGGATGCACATGTGTAAGACATAAGGAACAAGAGCAGACAGCATGGAGCAGAGCAGAGAGCCAGAGCTGCCTGCATCTTTATTGTATAATTCTTATATAGGTTGTTACCTCATATTTACACTTTTACACAGTGCCATAACCAGTGCATGTGTGTAACCTGTGCTGTCATGGTTACATAACTGTATCCCACTGTGTGCCTGCACTTCACAAGCGGGGTCAGGTCCTCAGGTGTCCTTAAATGCCCCTGAGCTTTGAAGCAGTCCAAGCGGTTCCCCACAGCTCTGTTTGGTAGTGGCCCAACTAATGGTTGTAGATATCCTGGCTTCTCCTTCACTAATTTTCTCCACAAATTCTGATGTTAGCCAGAATGCTCCTTCCTGCCCTCCAGTCAAACCTTAAGCACTTCTGCTGCCTTCTCTCTAGAAGGCTCTGCTTCCTTTTCTGTCTCCTGAGTCCCATCCTCCTATTCTGCAAGGCCTGTTTTAGGGGCCGTCTTCTCTATGAATCCTGCCCTCACCGGCCCAAACCAAATTTGAATTCTAACAGGCTTGTTGTATCTCTTTGGACCAAACACATAGGCCTCCCATTGCTGAACTGCCTTTCTCTCCCAATTCATCTCTGTAACTCCCAGCATACACAGCAGCAGCTCATTAAGCATGAGCAGATTCCAATAGTCCCCCACACTTTCTGCCCATCTTCTCAGGTCACCAATATCAGTTGCCATCATTTGCTGTGGGATACACACACTCCTACTTCAGCAAAAACAGAAATAAACCTATAGACTCTTCTTCCCCTTTATTCTCACACTGAGTCAATTCTATCTTTCCTATACTTAGTAAAATGAAGCAAAGCATTTAATTAATTCTTCCCAATGGCTCTGTATGGAACACAGGAAAAGCTGTGCATTAGGTGGTTTGGGAATCTTTCTACCACCCATATCATTACCCCTTTCCTTGAAGAAGACCCGTTCCTGCTCCTCCCGTCTCCTCCAGGCACTCAATCTCCCTTGCAGGCCCACTACGGTGTTAGCAGCTGCTAGCAGATTAGTTGGTAAGTTGAATGGCTCCTGGGAGAGTTTTTACCAAAAAAGAAAACTAAAAAATGGAAAAATCTCCAAAGCCCCATAGATTCACTCCCTCAGTGCGCAATACCGGGTATACAGGCAGGGAGCAACTGAAGACCACTCACTGTTCACCCCACAAGCTCCCCCTTAGCCACACTGTACGCCAGCGGCGGAAGTAGTGGAGGGCCAGCTGACTCCCAGAAAGACAGGCGAGAGGGACGAATTCTCTTCAGAAAGAAGACTAAGAGGAAACTGCAAATCTGGGCAAGATACTCAACAAATGCTAATTATATTCAATCATCCATTTTTGAGAGAACCTCTGAACTCTAAAAATGGCTTCTGGGTAGATGTAGGTGTCCATAATGAAGCCAGATCAGACTCTGTAAGATATACTGAGAGAACTGGGAAAGCAGAGGCAAAGGTAACTTATTACAGCCCAACCCACAGTGACGGGGGCCCAAGGTGGGCATGGAAAGCCCTTGTGAACACAGCTGTCCCACTCGGCAGAGGGCAGCATCGGTTTATGCCGTCTTCAATATCTGTGAGGCTAATTCAGGCTTGCTCAAGGAAAACAGCCTCATTTGAGCCCATCTGTTTTTAACATCCCAACAACTATATTCTTTGCAGATTTAAACACAATTTCCAATACAAAGAGTTTTTTGATGTGGCAAATCTATAAAACAGACTCTTAGCTACACTCTAAACTTGTTTAATAATATCTACTATGTCCATATCCAAATGGCAAATATAATGACCTGGGAAATAATATGGTTTGATTCCAATATAAATTGCTCTGGCACGTGGGTTGGGGCATGACTTTTAAGCCTCCCATTACATCCCCAAATCCTTCTTCAAACTGGTCACTGACAGAAGAAACCTTCGCTTAGCCTTGCAGAAACATCTTCAAGGGTCACTCTGCCCTCCTACTTTTCAAAATCGCACACATGACACCAAGCCCACTCACAGTCTGCAGCACACCCACATTCTCCTCCAAATGTTCTGACCCAAAAAAATCAGTATTTACAGCAGATCCAACAGTTAGAAATGGGTCAGTGTCCAAGCACATCACAGTTTTAACTGGTATAGAGATGACTCCTCACAGACTGCAAAGTACTTCCATCTACATTGTCTCACGGAGCCCTACTGTGGTTCTCACAGGACTAAGGACAATAAATATTTAATAAGCCATATGCAAACTGCACTGGGTAAACACACATTTTAGTTTATTTAATCCTTACAAAACCCCACAAGGCTGGCATTCAAATCCCCTTTGTTACAGATGAGGAAACTGAAACTCAGAGAGGTGACATATCTAGCCCAGAGTCCCCCGGCTAGTAATGGCCAAGTTAGTATTCACCACTGGGTAACCAAGCCCTAAAGTCCAGGGTGGTCTCACCGTGCCCAGCATGGTCAGCAAGTCACATCAGATTTTTCTGCTTAGCTCCTATGTATTCTTGTTGAGTCTTCTAAGTTTCCTGCAGAGCTTTGGCATAAAACCCAGGAGTCACTTGGTGAAGAGATCAGCAGCCTTCACACCTCCCATGCTCTGGCTTGGAGGAAGATGGAGCTGCTATTCCAAAAATGTGATGCTAGAGTGTATGAGCAAAAGGATGTGCCATGCTGAGCCCAGGGAGAGACTCTGTCAGGGGAAGCAGGTGCAGGTTATGTTGGCAGTTATCCATGGCCCAAAAAGTGTCATCATCTTCTTAGTATTGTGTCCTCAAAGCCTGCTTACTATTCCCATGAGTCTCTATTGTAAGGAAATATTCCAAACTGCTAAGCAAATTATGTTCTAATGAAATACAATTTGTGTGTTTTCTATTTGGCTTTGTAAAAAGAGCATCTACCACTTGGAAAAATAAGTTTGAAAATATGGTTCAGAGAACTAGACCCTGCAGAGGCATCTCTCAAAATATATTAGATCCAGTAAAGCTTATGGCAAGGGTATCAGTTTGCCAGGGTTGCCATAACAAATAACACACACCGGACAGATTAAACAATAGAAAGCCATTGTCTTGGGTCTGAAGCTGCAAGTCTGGATCTAAGGTGTCAGCAGGTCTGGGTTCTTCAGCATCTCTCCCTGTAGTTGAAGATGATTGTCTTTTCCCTGTGTCTTCACAAGGTATATCCTGTATATTTGTGTTCAATTTCCCACTTCTTAAGACACCAGTCATCTTGGATTAGAGTCCACCTTAAAGGTTTCATTTTAACTCACATACCTCTTTAAAAACTTTATCTCTAAATGCAGTCATATTTTGAGCTACTGTGGGTTAGGACATCATGAGAGTTTCAGGGAACACAATTCAGTTCTACAATAATAAGTTGAGTAGTCTCCAGCTGGTGCTTAAACCCTCCAGATACAGTGGTAGAGCTCTTGCCTTGTATGCACAAGGCCCTGGGTTTGATCCCCAGCACCATAAAAACAAAAGACAGAGAGAGAGAGAGAGAGAGAGAGAGAGAGAGAGAGAGAGAGAGACATGTCCCAACAGACCATCAACTAAACTGGATACAGAACAAATAATCCATGATAAAAAGGGAAGAACATAGCCAGGTGTGATGGCAAATGCCTTTAATGCCAGCACTTGGGAGACTGAAGCAGGAGGATCACTGTGCGTTCGAGGGCAGCCTGGACTACATATTGAGTTCAAGCCCAGCCTGAACTGCATAGCAAGACTCTAGACAGGGTTTTCTGAGACCAAAAATAGAAAACTCCCCCAAAAAGAAAAAGCTAATAAAGACGAGAGCCTGTGTACAAAGCTGTACAGACCCTATTTGGATGAATAAGAGGGGGAACACTAGGGAGGACAAGATACCTGCACTGTGGAACTCTTCTTCAAGGAGTATATGTTTCTGTACACACCAAAAACTGATTATAAAAATAAATCTTCCTAAATTTCAGACAATTGCATTGAATAAACATGGCCAGAGGGATCATTCCCATCCTACATGCTCTTCTTACCATGTGATTTTAATGCTTCTCCCATTACAAGGTAGCATCTATGCTTCTCCTTAAATCTCAGTGGCTCAGAAGGCCAGTTAGCATCTACCTTGAGATGGGTGGACTTGGAGCCCTCACACAGCAGTCTGATGGCCCTGAAACCAC
Source organism: Chinchilla lanigera (assembly GCF_000276665.1). NCBI lineage: Eukaryota > Metazoa > Chordata > Mammalia > Rodentia > Chinchillidae > Chinchilla > Chinchilla lanigera. Next base: position 40,977,765 of record NW_004955402.1, read on the forward strand.
TAGTCCATGGGGAGCACACATAGGGCCTGGCCCTGAGACTACAAGAAGAAAGGAGGCCATTCCACCAGTCGCCTACAGACAGCTCAGACCAGGGCCAAACCACTCAGTCCAGCATCTCCCCTATTGCTGACCTACAGAATCTATGAGAAAATGATTATTGTTGTCTTAAATCACAAAGTTTTGGGGTAAATTGTTATGCAGCAATAAATAACCAGAACGAATATATTCTAATTAAGCCTTTCTGATATTAATTTGACATTGCTTCTTCCAAAAATGAGTCCAAAGGAGTAAAATTATCTTTCCTCTTGGCACATCTGTATGTTTCCTACGTGGCATCTTCTACATCTGCAAATGAAAGCATGCCTTGGTTTGGTCACTATCCATGGATGCTGCATGTGTTGAGAGATTGGTACTTCACGAGTTCCACAAATAAACACTCCTGCTCACCATCTCTGTCATGTGTTTCAGAGTTCAGCCATGTTTGCTGCTAACTTTTCTCTCCCAAGTTTCTGCTACAGTCATAATCTCATTTCCTTCTTGGAACTGCTCTATGTCTAGGTCTATTTCCTTCTGCTCTGTTAGTGTCATGTAGGCTTTTCCCCACTTTATACATCTGGATGAACTCAGGTCAGGTAGAAAACAGAAAGATTCAAAACTGTTGTGATGAGACTCAAGAACCATAAGGTGGGGGTTGCCACATCTGGTTGGCCGGTGCACCTTTCAAGAAGGTGAAGAGGCCACACCTATAACCTGACCCTATTTTTATACTTCCTTCCTCATCTTACTTCTTCCATTTCCCATGTCTCTGACTTGAGTAAAGAATCCTTCTTGGGTAACTGCCAAAGAAAAGTAAGTTCAGCATCCTCCACATAGAATTACTTAGAGTAAGAGTGACTCAGTGAAGCAGGATTGTGCCAGATGAACATGCATCTCCTTTACCAACTGATGCCTAAAATCCAAACACAAGACATTCAGCCAGAGGTAGATGATTGCTGTGGTCAGCTTTTCATAAGCAACGTCAGGACCCTTAGAAACTGGAAAGATTACTCTCCAAGAGGGAAAACTAGAAGTAAGTGAAATCTATAAAAACAACTCCACATATATTGGATGATACTACCCATTTGTGGAAGCCATTTTTTTTCTTGGTTACTTTTCTCTCATTACTGAGACAAAATATTCAACACCCAAAATTAAGGAAGGAAAGGTTTATTTAGCTCACAGCTTGTGGAGATTTCTGCCTATAGCCAGCTGGTTCCATGGCAGAGTGGCACATGGCAGAGGGCAACAGTTCATGGCAGCAGAAAACAGTAAAGCAGCAAGAGTGAAAAAGGAGGAGCAGCAGAGAGAAAGCCCCTTATATTGATGCAGGCTACCCCACCCCCAGGGTAGGTGTAGCACTCACATCTATAGTTCCAACACTGGACCATGGATCAATCATAAACTCTAGAAACCTGCCCCATGACTACATGAGGCTTTTGGGGGACATCTAGATACAAACCATAACAAGCACACAGTATACTAAAAAATTAGCTTAATATGAGGAAACATATAAATGGCTGATTCTAAGTGATGACATTGAGGGATCATTTCAAAACTGGCAGAAAGGAACTGGGACATTTTCTATGAAAGATGAAATCTAATCTAAACAATAAGTTGGTATGCCCAAGTTTAACATGTCTTTTAACAATGATCTTAATGGTCTATGACTTTCGTTAACCTATTATTTTGCCAAAGACTAAATTTCATGCGGTGGGACCAATTTTGACTCTGAGTCTTTGGCTGAGGGAGCAGCCTGGGCAATGACCTGCCTCCTCCACCTCCCAGCCAGGCTCCCCGGGGCCTCACTTGCTGTCTCACTCAAAGAAACCTCTCCTCAGGGGAGACAGAGATACATACAGAATTAAGCTATTCTTTGCCACATTTATGGATAATGAATAGCCTTACTGGCAAATTTTATGGGGAAATTATATACAAAATGATATGTACAAAACTGATGAGTATGAAGACCTTGAGTATATTTCTTTCAAAATTATGCCAAATACAATATAATTTACCTAAAGGATAAATAGAGTACAAGAAGAAAAAAAAGTGCATGGAACAGATGAAGTGGAGCCCTAAAATCACTCTAGCTGATATTTAGGCCACGGAATAAGACAGCTTTGAGTCTAGCCTGGTTCTGTGTCACAGGAAAAGAGAAAGATATAGCATAGGATATCACCAACATGTCCAAAGTGAAGAGGCAGTGAAAATTCATCAGGATTCTGTTGGCCTGGAAAAATATTTCTCAAATCTATCTTCCATCCTCTGCTCTGACTCCATAGTCACCATCTAACTTGCAGTAACTACTGCTGCTTCGCAGGAACGCTGATGCCAGCTGCTATGAATAGAGATTGAAGAATTTTAGACTTAAAGCGAAGGGCGGCCCTTGCTCTAGCTTCGTGTACGACATCAGTCTCTAGTTAATATAGTTATCATGAATTCCTGAGAAGCTGAGCACCTCTGGCTGCACTGGTGGAATCCAAAGTTGCCAAGAATGTTGATCTGAAACATGAGCACCCTAGAGGCCACCTGTGAGACTATCCTGCCCAAAGACTGACTATCCTCCTACTCAGATATCCTATTGCTTCTATAAAATCTATTCTGTACTGAACTGAGTCCCCTCAAAATTCATACATTGAAACCCTAACCCCAGGTGTGACTGTACTTAGAGATAAAGCCTTTAACTAGAAAGGAATTATTAAAATGATAGGATGGGTCCCAAATCCAAAAGGACCAGTGTTGTAATAGAAAAGAAAAAGACCCTGGGAGTGTATGTGCACGGCTTGCAGTGAAGACACTGGAGGAAGACAACCATCTACATGCCAGGAAGAGATACATAGCACACAAACAACTTGATTGGCTCTTTGATCTTGGACTTCCCAATCTCCAGAACTACAGGAAAATAAAAACTTCTGTTGTTTAAGCAATCCAATCTTTGGGGTTTTGTTATGGGAGCCCTCAATGACTAATATGATATCTCTCCATACTTCCTAAATCTAGTTATTTTTCAGTGATTCTGTTTAAAATGCAAATAAACCATGATCAGTCATGAATGACTTTTGGTGCATCAATCTGTCTAAACATTTCCAGTGAGAGAGCTGACAGAGAACAGGTTTCATTTGAATAAAGGAAGATGGCAGGCAGGTATAAGAAAGCCAGAACATGATGTTAACTGAGGGAAGCTTCTCAGGTGTGGGCAACAAAGGACAGAGGTGGTAAGTAGCTTTCTGCCACCATAAGCCAACACCTGAGATAATTAACTTACAAAGAGAAAAGGGTTGTTTTAGCTCAGTTTTGGAAGTTTCAGTCCAAGATTGGGAGAATTCATTGCTTTCGGCCCCTGGTACATAGCTATACCAGACTGCAAAGGCAGGAAGGTGCTTAGCAAACTACTTACCTTGTGACCAGGAAGTGAAAGAGAAGAAGGAAGTGTCAGGGGTCCCACAGCCCCCTTCAAACCACACTGAAATGACCTAAGGTCCTCCCATAAGGCCTTATCTCCAAAGGGTCCCATCACCTCTCAGTACCCACACCCTGGGGACCAGGCCTTTAATACACAGACCTTTGCGGGTATACAAACCATAGCAGAGAGGAACAAGAAAGTGGAACATTAAAAGTCAGTTCAAGGGTATTGAGTGCTGAGAAAATAGTAGCAAACCAGCATTTGTTGAGTTCTCATTAGATGTCAGGCACCAAGCTAATGGGTCATCTGTTTATTCCTGGTAAAAGGATATTATGGGCAGAATAAAACCCTTATTTGACAGGTAGAGAAACTGAGGCACAGAGAAGCTAAACAGTATGTCAGAATTAGAATTTGACTCAAAACTATCTCCAAGGCCTAATTTTTTAAAAACAGTTTTGATGAGATGCATTTTTATACTATAAAATTTACATATTTTAAGTGTACAGTTCAATGATTTGTTAGTAAGTTTATAGAGCTCTGGAACTCAATATAACACTAAGTTAAGAACATACTTATCATCTCAAAAAGATCCCCTATGCAAGGTCCAAATCTGAGCCTTGAAACCACACCATGTCCCACACCCTAGCAAGAGACACAGCAGGGTAGAAACATTGGTAAGAAGCAACCAGGAGTTCTTATAGACTAGCACAAGTTCAAATTGGTACTATATTTGGCTGTATAAACTCTAAATGAAAATTCTCAGACCAGAGACCCAACAATTCTTGTGGACATATGTCCCAGAGACTCTCTCCCATCTGACAGGGAGTCCCATGCAGAAATATCCACTACAGCATCAACTGTAGAACGGAACCTTGGAAACAACCCAAACGTCTACCAATGCAAGTGGGTAAACAAGTTGCAGTGCATTCGTGTAATGTGATGCACTTAAATAGCCAGTGAAGTGAATGAGCTATAACTGCAAGGATCTGTATGAGTAAATCTAAAAAACAGAATGTTGAGTCTAAAAAAGGAAACTGGCAAGTACTCTGTACAGTAAAACACTATTTGCGTCAAGTATTAAAACCATAAACAGCATAGGTTTTTGTTGATAAGTTCTCTATTTCTGTTTTATTCTTTTTAAAAAAGCAAAGCAATTATGGCCTAATAATGAAATGTTGATAAAACATATGATAATATTTTGAGAACTGGAAAGTGTTTCTTTATGTCACATATTTCAAAAGCACAAGAGCCAAACTCTGTTGAGTTCACTAGTCCATAGCAGAAATTTTTGTGTGTGTATGTGGTACTGGGGATATAACCCAGGGCCTTTTCACTGAGCTATGTCTCAGCCTTTTCACATTATTTTTTTTTTTGACTCAGGATTTCACTAAGTTGCTCAGGCTGGGCTTGAACTTCCATTCTCCTGCCTCAGGTTCACAGACTCCTGGGATTACAGGTGTGCGCTAAGGCATCTGTCTTTTAAAATGTTCTTGAAGTTATTCTGTACTGATGCTATTCTGTACAGGTGCTATTCACAGCATTGAGTGCATTTGGAGCCTTAACTCATTTTGTCCTTGTGCCAGCTCCTCCAAGTGTCGGGTTTGGAAGGGCACTTTACACACTGCTCAACTTGACCTGCTACTGTCCAGACAGACTCAGCCTTCCTCATTCGGCAGTTGAAGTGTCTGCCACAGACAGATGATCCCTTTGTGTTTGAGCAACCAAAAACTAGGACTGTTGGGTTCATAAAAGGATAATTAAGCCTTTAACCATTATTGAATGTGGCAGGGGAGAAAAAACACACATCCACCCAGCCTACTTAGAGGCCCATACTGGGAGGATGAACAATTCTAGGAAACTTTAGAAAACAGGAGTGGATTTATACATCTTTACCTCTGTGGTCTTTGCAGGAAGCTGCATAATTGTGTCCTCCCAAAATCCCTATTTTGGAACACTAACTGTTTTTTGGAGGTATTAAGAAGTGGGACTTTGAGGCCATGATTAGATCATAGGAGTAAAGCCATCAGGATGGGATCAGATCCCAGAGAGCTCCGCTGCCATCTTTCTGCCATGTGAGAACACATAGCAAAAGGATAGTAGTCTGCAACCTGGAAGAAGGCCCTCACCAGAACCTGACTGTGCTGGAAGCCTGAGACCATGTTAGTTCTCCATCACTGTAACAAATACAGTGGTACCTCAGGTCACATACTTGATTCTTCCTATGAGTCTGATCCCAGACTGAGTTGGAAGACAACCAAATAAAATTCAATGGTTAGGTTCAATATTGACTCTATAGGGAAGTTTGATTTATTTTTTACCCAGTTCAGTCTGCTACCAGAATCATGAGAGTTGAGTTCATGAACTGAGCTCCCACTGTACCTGAGATAAACAGTTTAAAGGAGAAAAGAGCTATTTTAACCAAGGTTTCAGAGGTTTCAGTCCATTGTCAGCTGGTTCTATTACATTTTGACCTGAGGCAAGGTAGACCATCACAGCAGAAGGGCATGGCAATGTAAAGGTGCTGACCTCATAGTAGCCTGGTGTTATGGTTGATACATTGTGTCAACTTGGGGAGTCTAGAGGTTTGGCTAAGTGACTCAGTAGGAAGCCAGGGTGCTTACTTTGTATACATCATGAGCCTGTGGAAGAAGAGGGCATGGAGATTATGTGAGAGCTACACTCCCTTTAGGTGGGGGTAGCCTGTTTACAATGCAAGGCAGGGAAAGAAGCAGCTTGCTGTCATTCCTCCCTTTTTGCTCTGGCTGCATTGCTGTTCAGCTGCCTTTCCTCCGTTTGCTCTTGTTGCTTTGCTATCTTCTGCCTTGGAGCCAGCCAAGTATGGACTGAAACCTCCACAAACTGTAAGCTAAATAAACCTTTCCTTCCTTCATTTTGGGCTTTGGGTATTTTGTCTCAGCAATGAGAGAAAAGTAACCAAGACACCTGGAAAGAGGGAAAGAGCCAGAGAAAAAGGAGTGAGGGACCAGAGATAGTCTCCAAATTCACACCACCACAATCCACCCCCTTAACTATGCTCCATCTTCTATTCCTGTCACCTCCCAGTAATTCCATCAAAGTACAGTCTCTTCAGCTAGAGCCCACATGACCCAGTCACCTTCCAAAATCCCACTTCTGAACACATGAGACACTTGGGGAAGATATTTGGGACCTAAATCCCAGCACAGACTTCTAAGTTTCAGAAACATAAATAAACTTCTGTTGTGTACAAAGCACACTTTCCATGGTACTTTGGTACAGCAACCTGAATTAAGACAGTCTTCTATCAAGATATAACATTTCTCAATGTTACATCTTCACATTGGCACATTTCCAATTACTCCAAATGAAAAGTGTGATTAATGGTGCCTCTTACATACTCCTAACACAAAATGTAGATCGTGGCCCTCCTAGCTCTGAAATTCAAGATGTGTACTTTCTGCCCCTTTAATCCTTTACTGGGTATGGCTCACAATGAACACATATATATTCCCATGCACTCCCCATGGCTCCTTCTCACTGTTCTTTGTTTACATTGCTCCAAATAATCTTAATATGCTTCCTGCTCCTCTCCCTTCACTCCCCTCCCCACCCAGGATATGCACGTCTTCCCAACAATCAACAGCAGTTCAAGCATCCCTTCCTCCTCAAAACCTTCCCCAGCAGAAGAAATACCAAACTCTTACAGCTCTTAGTCAAAGCAGATTTTGCTGTATGCTATTGTTATTCATTTTATACTTTTTATCTTTCCAATATAGTATGAAAAAAGAGGAGACAATGTCTTGTCCACTCATAAGGCATTTGTATTGCCTAAAATAGAATGTATAATAGATGCTTAATAAATGTTCTTTAAATGAGTTAAATATTTCTACCTTAATCCATTGGCATGTCATATCATTCTGTCCCACATCACTTTAACAGTTGGTATATGTTGACAAATTTGCTATGCAGGAAATCAAGATACACCTTGTGCTTCTTAATGATCCAAATTGAACTGTTTGTAGAAATCAGAGGCCCTGGTTGATGGAATCATTAAAACAGTCTTTAGTCTAATGGTTCCCAATCTAGGCTGCTTATTATAATCACTTGGGGAATTTTGAAAAATACCAATATCCAGAGTCCTGCTCTGATGCAATCTGGGACAAGGCCTGGGTATCTGGAAATCTGAAAGTTCCTCAGGGAATTCTAAAGTGCAGCCAGGGCTGGAGACAAGAGCTTTTCTACCAGCACTCTGCATTGTCATTTGAACATGCTAAGCTGAAGTCTGGGAACACCAGCTTTGAAAGGAAGCACACACAATGTAGTAAGCAAAGGGAATGTCAACCCTATTAGCATCAAAGACCACAAACTGCTTAAGCACCACCTTCCCAGCAGTTTTTATTCAAATGATGGAGGAGCTCATTTGAAGCACATCTTATCTCTTTGTTAAAGCCCTTACAGGAGTCTCTCCAATGTATAGGCAACTTGCACTTTTCCACTTCCCCTCATGCTGTCAGCAGTTACTGCATGAATTTGAAAGTCATAAAATTCCTTTACTTAAATTTTTTTTAGAAAGTTCTATAAATCATGCACCTACTAAAAGAATATGCGTACTGGACCATGTAGCAATAAGCAAATATGGACACAAAATCAGGTCCACTGAAAAGAGTAGAATATAAAATAGTGCCAAATGCAACCACATACAAGAGATGCAAATTGGGGGATTTAATGGAATTTTTTCTAGCAATGAGGTGCAACATATAATGGAGATTCAAAACTATTTTTAAAGCGCCATAGAACTCGGATGTGTTCTATAAGGTCAATTTGCCATCTAACTGGGGCATACCATCCTCAGCGTTTTTATAACGTTCTCACAGCAAAAGCTGCCATGTGTTTCTGTCTCAGATGAGTTTCTTCCTCACTTGCTCTGTTCGGTGGTCTCTTGACTGTGGGCGCTTTAGAAGGGTTTCATTCTGTGATTGTCTTTTATCTTTCCCTTGAAAGTTCCTCTTCTCCCTCTAGTGACACCACATAATTGAACAACTCTAGAACTACATTCTTGCTGATCTGTCAGTTGTAGGAATTCATTCCTTGCAAACTGAGCCTTTTTGTCATCTCACTAAGGTGAGATGATACTTGCTGTGCCTTAAGAATAGGATTCTTTAGACTTGACAACAATTTTATTTCCCTTTTGTCTTGGAAGGAGACAACAGCAACCTGCATTCTTTCCATCATGAAATGTATGTTTTTAGGAAAGTAGGCATCAATTTATTTCCATGTTAAAATCTTTAAGCAACCCAGCTAGGAAACTAAGTTTATTTCATTGGTAATGGAATAAATCTTTTCTAAATAAAAACAAATGTCTTTAATCAATATTTGATAAATATTTTAGCTGTTCTTAACCTGAGGTATACTTCATTTTAAGAATAATACCCTGTAAATATCTTTTAAGGGGATTCATAAACTTTATTCCAGTGGAAAACTTCAGTGTTTCCTAATTTATGTTCTCAGCATGAGATATCTTCAAAGAAGTCAGAAAGCCACAGGAACATCAAGTCTTTCCTCATTCTTTCCTCAGTCAGTGAGAAAATATGGCCAGCATTGTGATGTACACACACAGTTAATGAATGAATGTACAACTGTTCACATTTGAATTCATGAGATTTTCTTCCATAACTTCTTGAGTTGCCGTTAACTTAGTAATCTCAGATGAATGAAGTATTTCCTTTACAAGTCTGAGAACTAGATCCATTGCTATGGATGTCCTGTCTTCAGTGCTAACAATGTGAGCTTATTCATGTTAAGAGCATAGAATAAACATCTGTGAATTTGTACAAAGTCCATAAAAAATGACTACCAACATGTAGTTTCTCCTCTCTCTGAAAGGTGGACAAATTGCTGGGGCTAACGAGGAGAACAGTTTAGAGACTGGCAAGTACTTTGGTGTTTGCTAAAGACAAATGAACGACTCTCAATTCTTCTAGAATTTGAAGTCTATCAGAAGAAAAAAGTATCAAAGTACTAATCACATTATTAACAAAATAATTGTAATGATCACTATGAGGAAGAAAGCCCTAATATTGCATGAGTTGGAGGTAAGAACAGGCTATGAAAGTAGCCCAACAATTCTTTCCAAAACTTTCATTATTCTTTGTAGATTTTCACCCTTTGATCCTGTCCTTACTATAACTTTCATATATGGACATCATTCCTTTAAAAATCACAATGCAAGCATGAACACAATCCCCATTTCTTCCATATTACCAGAGCAGATTACCTGCAGAAGCCTATTATAAACTAAAGTGAATGAGAGGGAGAAAAATTACCAAAACAGATTGGCAGATAGTATTTTAAAACAAGTTTCCAAAGTATAGATTTCTAATCTTAAAATGCCCTACATATCAGGGAAAAAATTAGAATGTTGTTGAGACAATGAATGGAATCTGGAAGAAAATAAAGTTGGATGCTTATCTCATACCTCAAAATAAAATGAATTGTACATATGTCCAAGATTCTAGTATCAAAAAAAGAAAATATTTGAAGCCATGTGCAGCAGCACATGCCTGTAATCCCAGCACTTGGGAAGCTGAGGCAGAAGGATTGCTGAGAGTTTAAGACCTGCCTGGACTACACAGGTGAGTTCAAGGCCAGCCTGAACTACATACCAAGATGCTGTCTCAAAAATAGATTAATTAATGAATAATAAAACAAAATAAAATGGGCAAACATAGGATACTTAACTACAACCTTGATACAGAAAAAGTCTTTTTTGAAGCAAGTGTAAAACAACACCAGAAATCTAAAATAGCAGACTGATAAATGTGATTTTAACATATTGGAACCTGTGTAGGAGAAACAAAATCACCATAAACAAAAATAACACACCATGACAAACTATAATACAACATGATATTGTGTTACATCCTACAAAAAACAGGCTTATCTATTTAAATACAGAGACTCTACAAATAAAAAAGCTAACAACCCAATGGAATAATGGAGAAAGTATAGCGTCACAGTTTACAGTCCAGGAACAACACAAGGTGTGTCAACAGATGCAAAGGTGTTCTATGCTTAGTGGAATCAGCCAGTCATAAAAGGAAAATGCAATTTGATTCCACTTAGGTGAGACAGATCAAGTGATCACATTCATAGATGCACAAAAAATGGTGGTTTCAGGGGCTGGGGATTTAGCTCAGTGGCACAGCACCTGCCTGGCGAGCACAAGGTCGTGAGTTTGATTCCCAGTACGAGAGAAAAAACAAAATCAAAAAAATAAAATAAAATAAAATAAAAAATCGTGGTTTCCAGGGAAGAAGCCAGGGGAGAATGGAGAGCTGTTTTTTAATAGGTACACAGTTTCCATTTAAGATTAAAAAGTTCTGAAGGTTGTATAACAGTGTGAAGATATTGTATATGTAGCTGTACACTTAGAAATGGTTAAGACTTTAAATTTTATCTTGTGCTTTTTTAAACAATAAAAAGTTGCATTAAAGATACTTTTAAAAGCAAGAATTTACATATTGTTATCTTCAAAGTAGGTGCTCAGATTACTAGATATAGGCATACAAAATTGCTCAAGCAGGGCTGGGGATTTAGCTCAGTGGCAAAAGCACCTGCCTGGCAAGGGCAAGGTCGTGAGTTCGGTTCCCGGTACCGGAGAAAAACCAAAAAAAAAAAAAAAATTGCTCAAGCAATATAAGCACTAACTGTTCCTTTCAATGAACTAATAGAAATTAGTAGTATAATTATCTTAGCTATCTAAACATTGTTAATTTCCTATCATCTTGTTTTGAAATTCTGAATCATTTTTATTGTTTTTCCTCTTTAAAATAAAAAGAAATAAAAATAAAAGCAAGAATTTAAATTGAGGGGCTGGGGATTTAGCTCAGTGGCATAGCACCTGCCTGGCAAGTGCAAGGTCATGAGTTTGATCCCCGGTAACAGAAAAAAAAAAAGAATTTACATTTACACATCCATAAAGAACAAGTACCTATTAGCAAGTACCTATTTATATATATATATATTTAACTTCTTCAGAAATGTAAGTTCACATGCTCACAGACTTGATAATTCCACTTACAGAAATTTAAACTACAAATATACTCACAAGTGCACAAAATTAGGTACAATGTTTGCAGTATTATTTAAAACAATGAAAAACTGGAAACCACTTAAGAAATAGATAAAGAGTTTATTGAAGTAATGTCTTTGAGATCATTCCAACCTCTATTTGTACTGTGGTACATCCATAGATTGATAAAAGGGAAAAGGGGCAGCTCTATATAAACTGTATCAAATAATCCCAATTACATTGTTAAAAAAAAAAAAGCAAGGTACAGGTAGGTGTTTACAGAATGCCACTCAAAATGTAAAACAGTTATATCTTTTGTTTTTGCTTTTGTTTTTTTGAGACAAGGTCTTGCTACATAGTCCAGACTGGCCTTGAACTCAGAGATCTTCCTGCCTAAGCCTCATGAGTGCTACGATTATAGGCGTGCACTACCACACCTGACTAAAACAGCTGTGTCTTTGGATACACACATCTCTCTTAAGATACAGAAGAAAGTGAGTGCCTGGAGTCATAAGAACAAGAGGAAGGTAACATTTTCCCTATGTATTTTTTATGCCATTTTGATTTTGTAAAATGTATTTTGTATTTGTTGGGTCCCAAATGTCCTAATCCTAAGACAAATTTTGCTGCCAAAGTACTGTAGTTGCCTTTGCCTGCCTGCCTGCCTGCCTGCCTGCCTGTCTGCCTTCCAATTCTCCTGTTTTTCAGTTTCATCCTTCACAGACACAATCTTATCTTACCAAGTCCCAGTAGCTTCCCACCCACTATGCTCCTCTCCTGAGCAAGGGAAATCCTTTTCAATAGCAGTGGACTTAAATAAATCCCATAATAACAAAGGGCCATGCAAAAAATTAGCCTTTCAGTTTAACAATATTACGTAGTAATATCTTACCAATAAGTAACAGGGATAAAAAGAATACATATTATAAGTATTGAATTTTTAAATATTCCATTTTTTAATATTTACACAAGAGTCTGTAACAAATATTCAAATGGTTTTTCAATTACTTTTGAGTGGGATCAATATTTCTTAGAAGACAATACATGAGACAGGAACATAAGAAAGCCAAGCTTTAAATGGGTCTTAAATGCATAAATAGAAGTTCTATGATATATTCACAACATCATAGAAGGAAATTGTTAATAGCCAGACAATTTTTCATCAGCTCAAATTCCTTCTCATCAAATAATCAGTTAATATACTAATTTATATTTTTAATTAATGGGACAAGAGGGCAGAAACAATTAGTAAAAATGAGTTAAATTCTCAGCTTTCACACTGGAGAATTTATTTATTGCCTAAGATTATCAATCATGAAATAATTGTGTTAACAGACTAGACAGACAGCAGGATGAGGAAGAAAGATCTCAATGGCACGGAAGGCTGAAATCATTGAAGAGAAGTGAAGCAAGAGACTGTGGTTTCTTTCATAAGCTCGTCTGAATTGTTGGCATATTAATTCCTCTTTGATAAACCTTTGGAAGAAGCCAAAAATTTTCTATTGACAAGCAGTATTTTATAAAGCTACAACTGGGCCAAGCATAAGAACCCCAAAATAGATTTTAAGCAGAAAAATAGTTTATAATTTTAAAATTTAATGCCAAGCATGGTGGTGCACGCCTGTAATCCCAGCATTCGGGAGGCTGAGGCAGGAGAATCCTTGTGAGTTCAAGACCAGTTTGGGCTACAAAGTGAACTCAAGGCCAGCATGAAATGCACAGTAAATCCTGTCTCAAAAAGACAATAAATACATAAATAAATAATTTTAAAAGGAACCGGACTATTTGAATACCTGTGAAATACACTCATGTATGTGTGTGTGCACGTATGTCCGTATGTGCATTCATAAGAAGATGTTTGTATCCATATAAGAACTAAAATGGAGAACAGACGAACTAGGAGGTGGCACTGATGAAAGTGAACTTCCTGGAAAAGCTCAGCCCTGAAGAGAGAGTGGTCAGGAGAGAGTGGAGATGGCTACTCCAGGCAGGGGATTGCATTGCAAAGGAGGGAAGGGGCCTCCTGAGAAGATAAACCTCACTAGAGCTGAGACTGGAAGACCAGCAAATAAGATTGGCAGGGATAAGGGAGCATACCGCAGCGACCTGCAAAGACCAGATGGAGGATTTAAGGTTCAGGAATGTCACGGCGGCACCATGACGCCAGAAGGAAGGAGGTTGGTGTGACAATAGAGAGAAGATGTGGCACAGAGGCCTTGGGTGCTAAGCAGAAGTAGGCGTGAGGGGACAGTCAACATTACAAGGACAGAGAGAAAAGAGAAATGGAGAGAGACATGGGCCTGTGCTCCCAGACCGTCCAGTCAGCAGACCCTAGATGGCAACTCAGACTTCCCTCTCCTTATAGAGGTAAACTGCCAGGTCGACGCTAGCAAAGGTGTTGCTTTCCATCCTTCCGGTGCACATATGCTTCAGTGTCATCCTGACAGGAATAACTTGAAAAAAAAAAGGGAAAAGACGAATAGCTGAGAAAGATTCAGGGAAATGATTGGTACAGATCAGTTTTTGATGTTGGTTAAATACGTAAGGAATATCGGCAGAGTGGAGTTGGCGCGGGTTTAAAGCCCAGCTCCACCACTTGCTAATGTGTGTCACTGAGAAAGTGTCTTAAACACTACTCTTCTGTCCACACTCTGTCCTCACACTTTTCTGGATTCACCTCCACCTCAAACTCTAGAGCACACAGGTAACTCCAGCCTAGGTCAACGGGGCCATCCATCTAACCCAGCTCAGATGCAGGCGAAAGATCTTCTTATTCAAAGTTCTGAAGGAAAATAGACACAGAACAGAGTGAGGCCATTCTGAAGATATGGTCAGCCATCGTATCAACTTGTCAAGTTCAAGTATGTAGCAATTTTGGAGAAAAAATTCTATTTTCTGAAGTCATTTTTGATAGGTTTTTCTGATACTTACAACTCAAAGAGCTCCATTGGATGGATTTTTTTTCCTCTCATCTCCTGCTCCTAGATCACTAAACTTTAGGTATTTCTGCGGTGGTGGGGGGAGTTTTTCTCTGTCTTCGCTCTTCCCGCCAATAGAGCAACTCTCAAGAACAGCTTGCTAAACTGCTCTGCCTTACCTTCCCGAGGAGCACCTCTAGATCCTACTGAAAGCAAGTGCACCTAGAGTCAGGAAGAACCACCTGCTTTTCTCCTTGTCATCTTGGAAGGAGGAGCCCCGTTTCTCCCTTTCTCATTTCTTTATCGCACCCCTCCTCCCGGGCTCCCCAGTTGGTGAGGTCCCCATATGGACCCAGCGATTCTAGCATCCTCCTCTCCTCTGCCGTCTTTTCATACCGCAGTCTATGGCCTCAGTTGCTACTGCCATACGTTTCCTTTCCCCCTCCATATTTCAGGGCCGGAAAACGCTTGTGAAACATTTGCTCCCAACACCTACCAGTGGATCTTCTTTTATTAAGGAGGGAGCTCTGTGTGGTGGCGAGATGGTTTCAGTCAACCTTGAATTTATAAATAGCTAACACTCCAATTGGTGGTGAGCCTGGCAGAACGGGTAACATATGCATGCCCCCCACTTGAGTGGGCCCAGCTTATGTTATGTTAAGCAATTTTTTTTCTAGAGAGGAATAAAAATTAAATTATGACAAAATGCCTTAATTCTTTATTATTCATCTTGGATTCTAGTTTTTAATCACATACTCCAAACTTTAATCAAAAATTTCTATCATCTGAAGACAAATAGCAACTCTCTTTCCAATGAAGTGTGCTGAAAAATAGACTTTTGTGCCCTGTAATTCATTAAAACATATTAAAATTGTCGTTTAGGTTTACGTTTCTCCTACAACCCTGAAATAAAAACAAAATGACAAGATATAAAGCACAATGAACTCTCAAGAACTGAGAAAGTGTTAACCAAACTCACTTTCCCTTTACTTCCTTAAAAATATGATAAATCCTTTGCAAAGTCCTGCCAACCTTGCTGCAATCCCTGGCAATTAGGAACAGAAAGAGGCCATGCAAATAAGATTCACCAATCCACCTAATTTATCTGTCAATTTTAACCTCCTTATACACACACACACATCAGAACTCCCAGGACTGCACCTTTTTCTCCACTCTCAGACCTTCCAGGTCATGAGGAAACAATGGCCTCAGAGAAGCCAAGAACAGAATGAAGTTGTTGTGGCCACAATGAAGTTGTTGAGTTCTCAAACTGAAAGCGTGTTTCCAGGATGGGTGACTTACCTGACTTGAGCAGCTGACAAGCCCAAAGCAAACAATGCAGACCTAGAGAGAAGCCACAAGCAAGCCAAAAACTCCCAAGTCTATAGGGGAAAATCTTGCGCCCAGGGGAGAAATAACGACTTGGAAGTTAGCTGTTGCTGTGATCATCAGATGTCACGTGTCTAGAGTCAACCAACTAGTTAGTGACCTAGCAGAGACACGGGCTTGGGCACCACACACTTCTCTAGCAGATGCTCTCCATGGCCCTACCATCCCTATAAAAAGTGGCAGTGTTTCCAGAGACTCTGTCTTGGGTGTTTTGCTCCGGTCATTCAAATATCTTTTTCTTAAGAGTCTTAGGTTCAAAGAGTATGTTGGTCAACTTCCTGTCACTGTGACAAAATCCCTGACATAAACAACATAAAGGAGGGAAGATTTATTTGGGGTCATGGCTTCCTTGGTCATCTGGTTCCATTGCTTTTGAGCCTGTAGTGAGGCAGAAATATCACAAAGGACGGATGTGACAAGAAGAGCTGCTCATCTCCTGGCAGCTAGGAAAGAGAGAGAAAGGGCCAGGAACAAGATAGAGGCTTCAAAGCCACATCTTCAGTAACCTATTTTACGCAATTAGGCCTTAGCCCCTAAGTATGGTGATTTCTCCCAGTAGTAACATCAAAATTATTAATCCATCAGTAAAGCAATCCAATCACTGTCCAAAAGGCCAGTAGCAGGCAGCCAAGCACCCTGCAAGTGGCCTTTGGGGGACAGTCCAGATCCAAACCCCCACAATGAGAATGACAAAAGGCAGGGAAGAGTCTCCTCAAAAGAGCACTGACTCGGGGTCAGAGGACCAGTTAGATCCTGGTCCTAAGTGGTTGGTGGGCAGCACCTTCATTTTACTTTTCTTTGATCAGCTTTAAAACTGAACTCTCTGTGTCATTGTCTCAGAACCTTAGGAAACATTTTCAAAGCTGCTCTTTCCTGTTAAACTCATGGTGTAACAGCTGAAGACTCAAACCAAAGAGAAGGCTTCATTTGCCCCAGCATAAGCATAAGCTTCAGGTTTAAGCTCACAGTATAACTACTTATGAAAACAAAACCTGCAGTGCCTTAAACCATCAGAACCCACCCATAATGCAACTCGAGACCATACTCAGATGTGAAATAAACCAGACGCAAATGTGTGAACATCGCATTGTCTCCCTAGTGTGGGAAGCTGAAAGAGTAAATAAGATCCAAAGTGTACAACAGATACTGTAAAACAGGAAAAAACTTCAAAAGGAAAGAGAAACTGGGCTGGGGGGATGGAGAAAAGAAGGAAAGGAAAAGCAAAAGGAAAAAGAACTATTATCTATCTATCTATCTATCTATATATATACATAAAAGATAGTTAAGATAGTTATACTGCTAATTTCTCTTAGTTCATTGAAAAGATAGCTTTGTGCTAATATTGTTTGGACAATTAAATGGTGATGTCTTGTACTCTGAGTAACCAATTTAAAGACGACAACAGCACCTGCCTGGTAAGCACAAAGTTGTGAATTTGATTACCGGTACCAGGAAAAAAAAAAGTTAAAGACAGCAATATGCAATATACTAACTGTTCTTGCCCTTCTGTCTTATCATTTTGAAATTTTATTTTTTGTGCGTTTTTTCCATAAAGTAAAATAAAATAAGAATTAAATTAGACAAAAAAGATCAAGCCATACTTTTGGTTCATATCTTTTAATGCTAAAACCCACTGATGTCCCCACAGAAGATGCATCTTCTAATTATGCTTAAGCAGACTTTTGTTTACTTCTGTTCTCATTACTAATCATTTGCTTAATTAAGGCTATCTCTGAAGTTTTAACACAGATGCAAACTTTGTGCAGTTGAAATATATTCAGAAGCTGTAATCGGTCTTCAGTGTATGACCAAGGAATGAAATAAATCCTCAAATAATTAGTTTTTAAAATAGCCATATGCTTAAAATTTAAAAAGTCTTATGGATTGGGATGCAATTTGTAAATGTGTCAGGTTGTAAAATTAGTGCTATTCAGACTTTTACTATAAAAAATTTAAGATATCAAATCTAAACTACTTTACATTCATTTGAGAAATAAAGTGATTATACATAAATGCATAAAACTTGTATAAGGTATTGAACCTAATTCCTCTTGCCATACTGGAGGTCAAACCCAGGGGCACTCTACCACTGAGCTATATCCCCAGTCCTTTTAGCTTTTATTTTGAAGCAGGGTATCCCTAAATTGCCCAAGCTGGGCTCAAACTTGCAATCCTCCTGCCTCGGTTTCCAAAGTAGCTAGGATTATAGGCACACCCAGCTTCTATTAGTTCTTTATTTACAACCATTCCTGACTGCAATCTGTTTACTTCTGTCATCTTCCCACCCTTTCCTCAGTGATGTCCTCTCAACTCTTCACCCTGTGTAGGTGAACTACATTGCCTAATTTAGGCATGGATTCTGGAATCAAATTACATGAACTCTGCTTCTTACTGGTTCTTACTACTTGACCTAGTTATATGGCCATTCCAAGCCTCTATTCTGTATCAAGTGGAGATAATAACGGTATCTACCCTAGGAGATATTTGTAACAGAGAGTGTGCCTCACAATCCCTGATGCAGAGGAAGCATCCAAAGATAATTGTATTGTCATTGCAGTGCTGACGGGTCCTACAGAGACTGTCCCTAGAACTGTCTTCAGTCCCTCTTCCAATCTCTATGGGGCATTTTTGCCATAACCTCTCCTTTACAAGATCTATATTTCTTAGCCCACTGAACAGATGGAAGCAGGGATAAAGGGATCCACATGGGCCATTCTGGGGCCATCTCATCTCCCTGGAGACACTGGCAGGTTGTTGTGGATGACCTCAAGCTGCCACAGAACACTGGGGTAATAGCCCACAAGGCAGAGCTGAGCCTGGCTCTGGCCAGTGCCTCTGCAGCCTATATGGGTCCCTGGATTAGGGTTGTGGCTTTCAAGTGGCTCCATAGCCATGTGCACAGCCCCTTACATGACCATAGTAGGGCAAAGTTACAGGGTTTGTTCCCCTGTCTTCTAATAAATTTATACATATTGTTTAATTTATACATATAGTTAAATAGTTGAATATATGTAAAGCATTAAATAAGAATACTCCTAATGTATGTTTTATACTTCTTTCCCATTAATCTTTAGTATTTTTAATTGACAAGTAAAAAATTATAGACATTTCTGGTATATAGCATGAGGCTTTATATATGCATACATTGTGGAATGATTAGATCAAGTTCATTGACATATCCATCACTTCATATACTTATCTTTTTGCTAACAGGAATATTTTAAATCTTTTCTCTTAGCCATTTTCATGTACACAATGCATTAATCTCTTTTTAAAGTCCATTTGGAAGAATCAGCTTTGCCTCCTAAACAGAAGACCTCTGCAAGCCTGGTGTTGTCAAGGAATCTGTAATAAAACCCTGTCACTGAAAGCAGCACCTTCTTTTCAAGTGTCTTAAAATGAAACTTGGTAATGTGTTTGTCTGTCTTAATTATGCCATGCCTTCTGCCTGTACAGTTACCTGCAATACTTTTCTCTGAAGAAGAAAAATGTTTTCTAACGATAATTGGCAGTGATTGCTTATGTACCCTGCAATCTTTTGCTTTTCCTGCCCTCTGCAACTGCTCTTGGCCCCAGCAGAATTCATCCCTCTCCTCAACAGTTATTTCACAGTTCTGGTGACATATGTAGCACAACTTGCCTGTGAATGTCCCTTATTTAAAAATAAGCCCCTTGAGGACAAGGGCCGGCCACGTAGGCTGAGTCACTTTGCATCCTCCTGCCCAGAACAACATGTGGCCACAGAAGCTGTTCAGTACCTACTGGCTAAATGAAGGAAGTAGATTTATGAGTGACTCTGGCAGGGCTTTCTTCTCAGATCCCCAAGCAAACCTTGTAACAGACAAGCAGCTTCTGAGGAGAGAGGAGGCTTAGATTCATTTGCGCTAGAATCACAGATAGTTAAAATTGCCTTTCAAACTCCCCAAAGTCTCCCATGAAGTTTACTATACATGATTTTGTGGATCAAATCCAATTTTATAATACCAGGATATAAACTTATAAAAGTTATACTGCCATACCATGTATGATGGAGGCTAAATAAGACCTGCGTTTAAGTCTTGTAAAAGCTTATAGAGTGCTTAATATGCATCAGGCACTGTACCAGGTGACTCTGTGTGCTTTGCTTCATGTTATACTTCAACAACCCTAAGAGGATTATTATCATCATTTTACAGAGATTAATTAACTGGCATAAGGTGACCCATGTAATCTGGGCAAAGCCAGGATTCAAATACAGGTCTCATTGAACTGTCACATCCCACTCTCATGACCATTGTACTATTCTTCCTCTCCATTCTAAAGAATTTGATTTAATTAACATTTAATGAGCATTACTGATTTGTAATTACTGAACAGAAAAGCTGGGAGTGGAGCAAGGATAGGAAAATTAATAACGAAGGTGATCAATTTGACTAGAGTAAGAAGGCATTAAAGTCCGATCATAAGTAAGAATAATGACAGAGACTATAACTACATAAGAAGGCAGTCAGCTTAAACTAATTGCCCACAATCCCATGAGTCATTTGGGGTGTGTGTGTGTGTGCATGTGTGTGTGTATCCAGTGTATGAAAAAGCACAAATGTAAATTAAATATATGTAAAATAGTAAGGGATGTTGGAGCAGCTAAATTCATAGGTGTATTCTATGGCTCAGTGTGATGGCAAAATGGGAGGTGGAATCCATCAAGACAGAGAGGAAGGCATTGAGATATGTTACTAAAGTATTTTATTTTCAGACAGGGAAGAGCCAGCCAGGATCTGGAAGTTAGAACTCCAGGGCTCTTTCTGCATCTCACAAACCTAATTCCATGACCTTGGGCACATCCCAGAAACTCAGGTTACTCGTCTGTGAAGTTGCGATAAATTAAAAGGTGAAGGTGTTCTGTCGACAGTCACATGCTTCCTTTCTCATGTGCATCTCCAAGGGTCCTATCACAGGACCCACGGTCCATGGCAAAGCGCAGGGACAGCAGCCCAGCTCCTTCGGCCACCGCTCACCTGCATCAAATATATGCGTGTGTAATTGAGTTTCCCTGGAACAGTATGTTGGCTGGGAACTGGTGAACTTGCTAAAATGACTCACATGCAAGTCACGATGAGTTGTGTGAGCAAGCAAAAGTGAGAAATTTTTAAAACAAGAATTCATAGACTGCATGTGATTTTTCCCATTTGTTAAATGTATATGGTATGTATAATAGTATATGCAATACTTCTTAGTGTTCTGGTATGCACAGAATCTGCAGCTTCTTGTGCTCAGTGAATCAACAAAATATATGCAATAGTCAGAAACATCTTCAGGATCCACTGGAAAGGCCTACAGTAAAGGTTCGTACTCGCCCAGAGCAGTGTCTGGAATACAGAAGCTTGCTGAGACAGAGGTGAAGGGGAGCCAGAAGAGGAAAGGGCTCCTTAATTTCCTGCAAGGCCAAGGCTGAAAATCCAGACTGCTGAGGTCTCTTTGCATTTGTCTTTTTCCCACCTGCAGCCTCTGTCTTTGACTGCTGGACTCTTCAGCATGGTAGGAAGAAGGAAAAGAAAGAGATTGAAAGCCACATTGATCAGTGTGGCTTCTTGTCCACAGTTGTGAGAAAACACTTAAGAGGCAGAAAAAGAAGCTGAAAGTTCTAAATATGTTAGAATTAGCTGCCTGACAACTGAAGAT
The DNA here is from genome assembly GCF_000276665.1 of Chinchilla lanigera. Lineage (NCBI taxonomy): Eukaryota > Metazoa > Chordata > Mammalia > Rodentia > Chinchillidae > Chinchilla > Chinchilla lanigera. The sequence continues at coordinate 40,999,225 of NW_004955402.1, forward strand.
TTGAGTTATCTATGCTGCTCTTGACACTGTCAGCCCAGACTCTCTTGCAAAACGGTAGCTGAGACGTCAAGCAAGATCCAGGGCCTTCTACATCCATAACATTGGCTAACTGTGTCGTGTTTAATGCCACTGTTTAAGGTAGATGATAAAACAGACCAAAAAAAAATGCGGGTATTTGAACACACATCATCTAGAATCTCTGTGAGCCACAGTGGAGGGGACTGACTTAAACTAGGAATTCTATTGAATTACTCCTGGGTAACTAAGCTCCCCTCCAGGGCAGCCGGTCTGTAAATTGTTCACTCAGATCAATTACGCCCTTATCCAGCAAGTACAGCATGCCAGGCAATGTGTTGCTGCCACCTCACAGGGGCTTCCACATGGCTTGCAGAGACAAACAGCATCAGCTGAAGGGGAACACAGAATCTAGGGGTTCCCAGTAACTCCCTATTAGCAACACAAGAAATGAGGTAAAATGGATTCCAGCTGCTAGAGGCCAAAATGTCCAGCAGAACTAGAGCAGCAATCACCAGCCTGGGAAAGTACTCATTCCTAGGGGTACCAGTGTGCTGTAGCTTGCACAAAACTGGGTTAATTTTCTTCTTTAGCTCCATATCTATAAAATCAGAAGATTCTTTTACATATTTTGTTTTTGCTGAATGTTCACCTAGCACATATTAAAAACAGTGTATACTATTAACTGGTGGCAGAGAGTCTAGAAATTGTATCTGAAAACACAGAGACATGTACAAAGGCATTATTATTATGGGCAAATATTTTGACAGGTAATGTTCCCAGAACATTCTGCGTCATGTGAAGACATAAAAGAATAAATGCTGTGTGACCGGGGGAACACATCATCATAGTAGAGAATCAGTGAAAAATATGGGGATGTTTACTGGCAGTAACCATAGAGGACCACTGGCTAAGTTGTCTCAGTTTAGATACACAGAGCAAGGGACAGAAGATGATCAAGTTCAGAGTCTGGTTTTTAAAAAAAAAAGAAAATAGAACCCCAGTTGTTTTTTCACAGAAGACACTGAGGCATTTCAACACTGCCTTGTCACTTCATGGAACCTTTTTAGAGCTGAGCAACTTAAATTATCAAAGAGTCCAGTTTCCTTACCTAATTAGTAGATGAGGAAATGGGGCCAGAAAAACTGAAGTGACTGGCCCAAAGGCCCAGCAGGAGAACCAAGCCTAGCATTCAGTCAGGCATTGTGCTTCTCAGACTTCCTCTACCCAGCCTGCCACAGAAGCTTAATACTCTCAGAGAACTAGGTAGCGTTTTACCATACTACATTGGTAAGCCAGGACTGTTGCTTACCCAAGAAAGCAGTTACATGAGAGAGAGAGACAGAGGGAGAGAGACAGAGAGACAGAGAGAGACAGAAAGAGACAGAGAAAAGGAGAGAATCTAAAACTATTACTACAGCCACACAAATCATACAGTGGATAACTACAGACAAGTTTTAAATTATTAAGGCCTCTTTAAAAAATCACTTAGATGAAAAGCAAGAGGTTTATAGGAAGCTTTTGATGGCAAAGAATAAAAACTCATATTATTTTATAAATGCCACTTCTATACTGTGTTTAAATCGAAAAACAAATTAGGATAGTGAAAGGCTGGAATGTGATAGGTAAGTGCACTGATACTGAGCTACACCTAAAGCGTTCTTTCTCTCTTTCTCCCTCTCCCTCCCTCTCTCTCCCCCCTTTTAAATACCAGAAACTGAAATACCAGAACCCTGAAGGATTTTACACTGAATCACACCTCCAGCCCTTTGGGGTTTTCCTTTTTTCTTCCTTTTTTTTAGACTGTTATGGTTCACATCTAGATGTCTCCCCAGAACTTCGTATGCTCATGGGTGGGCTTTAGGGAGATGATTGGATCACAGGGGTGTAATATGCATCAGTGGATTCTATCACTGCTCACTTTAGAGCGAAATGTGATGTTGAAAGGTAAGGCCTGGTTTAAGGAGTGGGTCGCTGGGGCCATGGCCTAGAAAGGTGTATCTGTCTCACTCTTCTCTTGATTTCGCTCTGCTTCTGGTCTCCATGCTATAAACTGTTTCTACTCTGCTGTGCCCCTCTGCCGTGCAACCCTGTCTTACAGCCAGCTGACTACGGACTGAAACCTCTGCAAACTGTGGGCCAGAACAAACCTATTTTCCTTTAACTTGTAGGTGTTGGCCATTGCATCTTAGCAACAAGAAAGTAACTAAGACAGTTTCTCTCTAAGTTGTCCAGGCTAGGCTCAAACTTGCAATCCTCCTGCCTCAGCCTCCTTATCTTGTTTTTGTCTTTCTTTCCTTTTTTGGTACCTGGAATCTAACTTAGGACCTTGCGCTTGCCAGGCAGGCACTGTGCCACTGAGCTGTATCCCCGGCCCTTAGCCTCCTTATCTTGGATTACAAGTGTGTGCTGCCACACCCATACTGGAATTTGGTTTCCTACTCTGCCATCAATCATTTGAGATGCACCTTGGAGAAACTGTGATAGTGAAAATGAAAACTGAAGAAAGAGGGAAGATGGTCAGAAGCTCAGAAATAAACAGGAAGGGAAATCTAGTGCCATCAGTGAAGACCAGGAAGAAGGACAAAGTGACAACCTGCCAACCTTGATCATGACTCCGCTGCCTGCTGGCCTGGTCAGTGTGAAGACAGCAGACCACTTCCAGTCATCTTTGTTCCGAAGAGTCATGTCAGATGCACGGGTTTCCTCCTGTTGAGGGGACTCAGAGCACAGGCTGCTGTGGCCGCATCCCGGCTCTGCCACTCCTGCTGTGGGACTTTAGACAAATTGCCTCCATTTCCTCAACTGTGCGATGAGAATAATGACATTGGATAAAGTGTTTGAACAGGAGTTGGCATTAGAAAATACCAATTAATGATAGTTATGATCATTGGCTACTGCACAATTCTGAACTTCTCTCTTCCAAAGCAGTCACAGTTCTTAAATCAGACGTTAATTAAATTGCACAATAAGGATACAATGGTACTTAGCAGTGAAACTGAACATAGACAGTGAATTAAAGAATTCTGCACATAAATCTACATTCATAAGGGTTGAATCATGAGTCCTGATTCCTCTTGGCAAAGGCAAGTCACTCATCTCGCACCATTGCTCCCCATGCGCGTTGGTGGGGGGGTCATCTTGGCAGGGTGCTGAGGACATCTTTATGCAGAGGCTCTGTGTCCACAGAGGAACTTCCACAGAAATCTCCATCCCCAACCACTGGGACCAACTGCCTATAAGGTAAATGCTTATGCTCTCCCTCACTGCTTTCTGCTGTCTTGGTCCCTCCCTGTGCTGCCGCAGGTAACTCCGAGGACTATATCAGAGAAAATGAGTTGGTCCTGAGCATCTCAATCCCCCACCCCAAGGGAGGAAATCTTGGAGGGAGGTGGGGAGGATGGAGACATCTGGGTTTCCCTGAAGACAGCAAGATTTTATGATAAGAGTAGAGACCTCGTCCACACAATGCTCTGTGCAGAACTCCAGGAAGGAACAGCTTCATAGAGCACCCCAGGGGAGCAGGACCAAAACGACCAGCCTTAGAGGCCTGGCTCCTGGGATCCCCCAGACTCAGGCCCAGAAGACTCGGGCCCAGTGTAGAAAACTGCCTCCCCTCGAGGGACCAGGAGACAAACCTAGGAAGGTCCCCTGCCCTCCTGCCACGTGCTGGCATTGCATTCTAGCTACCTTGGACTCCCAAATATCTAGGATCATTCATCCTCCTTAGATACAGAACCAGATCCTGAAATCGACTCAAAAACAGTACCTGCCCTCCTGGAGCTTACAGTCTAGTCTAGGGTAGGTATGAGGAGGCAGGTAATTATACTGACAAGTCCTCAGTGTTACAATGAACTGGGCAGACTTAGGGGCTCAGGGAAGGCATCCAGAAGGAGGTGATTGTTAAGTTGGGATTGAAGACAATGAATGAATTTGACCAGCTCACCAATTTCTATCCCTCTCTGGCTTAATCCATATCTCTGACCCCTTTCGTGTCATTTGGGCAGGTAAGAGCTGGACCATTCGTAGGGAATTTTTCAGGCTGCAAGCAAAACATCTGAGGCTGAGACCAGAAAGCTGGGCCGTGCTTACTCCTCACCCAGGCCACCATGTGGATTAGACAGAAGACAAACTGACCACATGCAAGCGCAGCCTGGCAGGCTCAGTTCCCCTACGGTCCTGTGTGGTTTCTTGTGCCTGTGGCAGCCCCTCAGCCCCTTGTGGCACTGCACCACAGCAGCCCACATCCCCCACATGAAGGCCAGATGTGACTGTTCTATTTTAGGCTGTGGCGTAAGAAAGTGAAAGGGGGCGAGCGGACCTCACACCACATGGGACCCGGACTTTAGCTGCTCCTAATCCTTGTCTCGGCTCAGAGATCTTGAAACACTTTTTAGGACTTTACGTTTATAATGCACAAACTTCTCCGGCTCTCTCACAGACTGAAAAGCGAGGGGTTTTGAGACACGAAGTGAAGAGCCAAAGACCACACAGCTGGACTCAAACCCAGCTCCCTCTGCCTTTGGTCCCCTGCCAGCTGAGCTAGAGGTGATCCATTTAGTGCTGTAGCGATCCATTTCAAAGGCAGAAACTTTCAAAGGCTGTGGTTTTTAAAACAAAAAGTGCATGTTCGGTATCCACACATTCAATTATAAAAGCAATTATATTTTTTCAGATTCGTAGGAGTTGTGAAGCAGAGGTAGAAAAACAGTAAAGAATGGTAGAGGAAGAAAAAATTGTAACATTTGTTTGATGCTTAATTAAAGCTATACTTGCCGCCCTCCGCTTGGCACATCTTTGACACTCAGTAAATTTTGTCGAATGAGTAGATCCAGTAAGCATACGCCATGTGCGGTCATCTCCAAAGACAGGGTACTTATATTTCACTCCGTTCTTTTACCTAGTATTGCTTAAACTGAAAGGACCAGCTATACAAGATCAGAAAATTGAAATATATGACCCAAGAAATCAAATATTGTTACTAATTATGTTTTCATTCCTCAGTGGTCACTTTTTCAGTCATAATCAATGCAGAACTTGTTAAATGAAAAATTAGTTCATTTGCTTGAGGTTTAAGTGTAGGCTAACTAGCAAATTTACTATTTGTTTTTCCCTGCTGTCAGCATTTGGTGCTTAGTTCTGACGTCTATTACGATTGTGTGAGTGGTATGTGTATGCGTGGATATGTGTGTGAGACAGTGTAAACATATACAGCTCATAGATTCATTATAGCAATGCACGCAAAAGCGTGGAGCATATTTTTGAATTCTGGGATCAGTATAGTACCATATCCTTATACAACTATCGAGATGAGAAATATATTCACAAAAATTTGTGCAGCTTCTCCACGGGGGAAACTCCAAAAACAGCAGGGTAAGTCACAACAGCTGCTGAACAGGAAGCTGCCGGGCCTGCAAACACACTAAAACTTGGCTGGTGTCTACAGATATGATGCCGATAATGAAAGTCTATTGTGCTAACCTTAGACATCTGAATCTCATTTTTAAACTGTGCTTTTTATGTTGGTCCCCAGAGTCATCTGCATCTCCCAGGTCTTACTTAATTCTCCCAGGAAAGCAGACGTGGGTCACTCCTCCACTAAACCACAGCCTTGCAACTGGTAGCCATTTTGTCTGGTTAAGAATGCAGGCATTAGCTGGGTGTGGTAGTGTACACCTGTAATCCCAGCACTTGGGAGGATGAGGCAGGAGGATCACTGTGAGTTTGAGGCCAGCCTGGGCTACATAGTAAGACCCTGCCTCCAAAAAAAAAAAAAAAGCATGCAGGCATTGCAGGTACCTGAGGAAAAAACCGGAGTGTTCCAGGTCACAACAAATAACACATTCCAGGTTTAAAAAAATACAAATAAACAGGAAAGCCAAAAAGCCTAATCATACCAGGTTTTGTTATACTCAGTTTACTTTTCCTTTATTGGCAGCTAAAACTCATCTTGTACTTAGGAACATTTTGAAATTTGTGCCTGTAATGTTTTCAATTAGCTCTCTTGCATCAAGGGAAAAACAACTCTTAGAGTTAGAACTAAGGTACTCCCAGAGACAAATATGATTAATGGGATAATCTTGTAGATTACAATAGTTAGAGGCAGTTCCTGCCATTCCTGGCTCTCCAAGGACGGGGACTAGTCACTCCAATTCAAACAGCTGCACATTCCTCAGTACCATTATTATCCAATGCAAGGCCCTATTCAGCATGTTAAAATTCCTATAATATCCACATTTGGCAATTTCCTATTGTGCAACTTCAGTTTCAGAAGTTAAAGCTTCAAGTTCCGTGTGATTACTTGGTAGAGTTAACAAACAGAATTGATTTTTTTAAAGCACCATTAAAGGTTGCTCAGTGAGGAACCAAACAAAGAGTGCCTCAACAAGCAAAACAGCTTTTATGTGGCACATTGAAAACATAAAGGGCAGTCCTGTCATCTGCCAGTCAGGCTCCCAGCGTACCCCTGAGGGGCAGTGAATGTTTTTGTTCCAGGTTTACAGCCACAGAGAAGTTAAGAGACTTGCCTAGGGCTTGGCTGAACTGATGCTGGAGTTAGGATTGAACATGCCAGCTTCCCTGTCCCCCAGGCTCCTACCTTGCCACCAGGGAAGCCCTCTCCTTCTAAGACAATTACTCAACTCCACAATGACATCCAATGAGGAAGATATAAATCCTTTCCCATGTCTCCAAAACTGATGCAAGCTACAGTGCCACTGGCTAAGATGTTATTATAACCTTTCTTATTTTCATTCTGTGGTAAGGATAAAGACAACCCATGAAGAATCCTTAGTAAACTTCTGGACAACCTAGAAATCCCTTTTACATATGTCCCACTCATTTTTCCATGTTAGGATATATTGCCTGTTCATAATGTTTTGGGGATACACTGACTAATCTGGATTTTTTTCTTTTTTTTTTTTTTTTTTTGTCAGTGCCAGGAATTAAACTCGGGACCTCACGACTGGCAGACAGGTGCTGCACCATTGAGCTATACCACCCGCTGCATTTTTTCATCTCTAAACAAAGACCCTTCCTTGTTTAATATGTTGAATCCTTCCATATTTTTACTATGTGCCCAAAAGTTTTAAGCATCTTGACATTCTCCTGCAAATTGTCTCAGATGAGCAAAACACAAAGAATTCTCTAAGCAATACTGTAAACCAAAGGAAAATTTTATTTAGTTCTCTTCTTCCGCCAGGTTGAGCCATAGTCTTCTCAAAAGCTGCAGAAAGTCCTGCCCCATCTGAAGGTCTATGTCTTGAGTTAGTTTTTTCTAATAAAACTAGAAAAAACCTGAACACTGCATAATAAAATATGAATATCTGACGGCAGTTTGAAGTGCTCCTAGGCATTTATGTCTTCTAATGTTCAATACTTTAAACTACAGAGAAGATATTTCTCTGAGGAAAGCTCAGGTATGTAACACGTGGAGGGAAAGATGGTGTGACAGAGAGAATAGTTTCTGGACTCCTGAAAGCTACCCAGCCAGTGGTCCCTAAAATGTAAAAGTTACCAGCATCATCTAGGGGTTTTTTAACACACAGAGGGCTGGCCCTGGCAATGGAGTTTCTGATTTAGTACATGTGGGGTAAGGCCCAATAATTTGCATATTTAACAATTGCTAGCTGGAGGACCACACTTAGAGTAACTTTGACTTCAGCGCTACATGGTCTATGCACATAAAAAAAAAAAAAAAAAAAAAATTACAACCAGAAAAAACTGATTCATGATGCTTAGAATCAAACAACTGACTTTCAAAGAAAGCTTTAGTCCTTCAACCCAAAGTGGTGAGATGACCTAACTGAAGTTGGGTGCATTGCATGGAGATTTTAACTAAGTGGTCTTGCTTTGAGATTCTTTCTTAGCCAGGCCAACCAGGAAACTGCCTCCTAAGCTGGGGGCAGTTTATCAAGGACACCTTTTCAAAGTGTTTAGATTTGAGGATTGTTAGCCAGCACTCTAATTGACCTCAGCTGTCACAATGGTACACAAAGAGATGTCACTCTGTACCCAGGGACCAACCATCAGGGGTTTATAGATCAATATCCACACCTTGAACTGCACTTGAAAGCAAATTAAAAGCCAGTGCAGACTTCACGGTGCACAAGCCAAAGTGTAAGCAATGATTTGCAAAAATTCTTTAATTAGAGTCAATAGGAGATGTCTTTTGCTTTCTTTCTTCCGTTCTACACAGCATGCTAGTGATTTTCTTTTTCTTTCAGACATCCCAGCTGTTTGTTTCGGGGGGTGGTACAACGCTGACAATCTAAAAACCTGAACTTTTACAAATGTATCTATGCCATAACCCATTACCACACAAATGATGAGAATCACCTTACATACCCACACAACCTAAATAAAGAAAAAGTTTCTAAAGTCCAACTAGTCTTCAACCGAAATGTCTCCGACATCACTCAGCATCAATATAAGTGTGTATGTTTGCATGTGTGTGTTAAAGAAAATATAGACTGCTTTCTTAACTCTCATCTGGAAAAAAAAAATGAAAAGTATATTTCTTCCATTGTGTAAAGTGAAAAACATGAAGAAATGTGGGGTAACTTTCCATGTCTATAATGTTTTCTTTAGTATAAAATACTGTGTATCTAAATTAATTTTTTATCTCCCCTAGAGTTGGAATTCACACCATGGGCTTTTTGGATTTGGAAGAACCTAGCTTCTCTCTAAACATAGCTTCTCCCCTTCAACAAAAAACTTCCTAAGAAACTTGAAAGTCAGCAATAACTTTTATTATAGTCAGCTATAACTTTTATTTAAATATACAATGTAGGCTTCTGAATTAATGTAAATCTCTTCATTATACTTTGTTTTTTCCTTTCATTCTAGCTACTTCAGCTCTGGTTTCAGCCATAAGTTGTGAGCAATCATTTTCTAAGTCAACTAAAAGGCCTTTAGGTTAAGCAGTAATCAGACTATAATGGTCTGTGTAGTGGTTTCCTACTATTATCCTGGAGGAGGAAAGACAACATGACACTTCTCTAAAATTTGGCTTCTCTGTTTCCAAAACTCAAGTGCATTTTAACTGCCTAAATATCAAGGGCAGTTTAAGAGCCTTGACTATTCCGAAATTATGCAATTGGATGAAAAAGTACATAAATTTCTTTTTTATATATTGTTGGTATTTTGGAAAATGCATAACCTCCCTTTTCTAAGCTGGAAAGTGTGCAAAAATGAGTTAATATATTAGTGTACTTTAAGTTAAAGTGTTTAAGTTTACTGAGTATCTTTAGATATATAAATAAGAGTCAAAATCACCACCACCAACTTATTCTTGCAAAAAAAATCCTTAAATGGAACATTATTTTCCTCTCCAACTTCTCTAATCTAATATTCATTTCCTTTTACATGGGTAGAGGTAGGATTTGATATGATTTAAATTTCCTGTCTTACCAAAACAGCCAGATAGAATGTCATCAAATTTAGGAAAGTGACCTCATTTAACCAAACAATGCATTGAAAACCCGCTGTATGCCCCAAATTATGCAAGGTAGTATGGGAAATTTAAAGCTATTTAGAGAAACAAGATTAATACAAAGACTGGAGCATGATGAAAGGTTATATTTGATTATGAACTACCCTGTGAAATGCTGATTGTAAAAAAAAAGAAAATGAGAATTGAATCTTATAAAATTCCAGATTTTTGTATAGAGAATCTCGATTCAGAATTTTTCTCTCACAGGGTGCTGAAAGCGAATGGAAAGCATTCCGGAGGGTGGGGAAGGGACAGGTTTGGCACTCCGAGCATTATAGTGTGTGAATGTGGCCAAATCCTTTAACTTCTCTCAGCCTCAATATTCTGACTTATAACTTACCTCATGATGTAGCAAGGCTTAAGTAACCCACCTTAAAATGCAGAGCACAGAGCTCAAAATGGAACATAAAGTAAGCAGAAGTTATTGTCATTATTATAACATGATCCAACCCTTCACAGCATTCAACCCAACTTGCTCTGGGCAAAGAATGCTTCACCTCCCAAGCCGCTGCGGGGGTCAGAAGTAACAACTCCCAACTTCCTCTTCTCCTAAATTACTTCTGTGTGGGGTTTTACATAGAAAGTGTTTGACGCTTTTGTTCCCTCACTCTTTTTTCTACTCCTCTCTGCAGTGTTTCCATTCTGAATAAGTATTTTGTCTTTAAAGGGAACACAATCTCTGACATTTGAATGGGGCAATCTAACCTTTCAGGGCATTTGTGTATCTCATCTCATCATTTTATTCTAAAACCTTGTAAGAAGAGTAAGACCAGTAGTCATTTTCTCATCTGTAAAGTAGGGATAAGAAGGCACAGGGAGATTTCCCAACTTGTCAAAGGTTACAGTATGAAACTTTAACAAAGGTCGGATGACCCCCCTCAGATCATTGCCCCGGTTCAGCATGATTTCCACTGAAATGTTGCACAGAGAAGATATCGCATCAGTCCACTACTCTCCCGGGAATCCCTCCAGATCCTGACCCGATGTTGGGAGGAACGTAATGCAATAGTTGGAACCCACTCATATAACTATCTATGGATGGGCTGGGGAGATAGCTCAGTGGCAGAGCACTTGCCTGGCAAGCACAAGGTCATAAGTTCGATTCCCAGTACCAAAAAACAAAACAAAAAAGTATCTATGGAGTGCTATGTGCCAGGCACTCTTCTAGGCACTAAACATGGCAGTAAAACATAAAAATAATTTCCATCTTCACAACGTCCACATTTTACTGGGGGAGACAGACAATAAGCTAATATGTAAAATATTTGCATATGTAGGAAAACAGGGAGCAAGATCAGGCAGTGCAGAGGGAGTGGAGTGGGAGGATGGCGTTGGCAAGTCTGAGATAGGGAGAGGGATGCTTCAGTTTTAGGTGAGGAGGCCAGGAAGATGGTAGTGAAAAGGTGACATTTGGATGAATATTGAAGGAGATGAAGAAAATAGGCATTGAGACATCTGGAGGAAGAAAGTTCCTGAGAAACCACAGCAAGCATAAAACAGAGCTGGGACTGTTGCTGAACTGACTGAGAAACAGCAGGTCAGCCAGTGAGTCAACTGGCTAAACTGAGAGAGCTGAAGAAAGGAATAGGAGAGCTGGGCGTGGTGGCACACGACTGTAATCCCAGTATTTGGGAGGCTGAGGCAGGAGGATTGCTATGAGTTTGAGACCAGCCTGGGCTACATAGTGAATTTAAGGCCAGTTTGAATTACAGAGCAAGACCCTGTCTCAAAAATAAAATAAAATAAAATAAAATAAAATAAAATAAAATAAAATAAAATAAAATAAAATAAAATAAAAATGAACAGGAAACAAAGTCAGAAGAGTCAGGGATGAAGCCCAAGCCAGATCAGGTAGGGCTTTGAGAATCATTGTAAAGACTGCTTTTGCTCTGAGTAAAATGCAGAACCACTTCAGAAGCTGGAGCAGTACAGTGTTAAATGACTTTAACAGCTGCTCCCTTGAGCATAGACTCTCCCTTGAGCATATGCTCTCCCTTGAGCATACAGCATAGGGTGGAAGCGTTGAGACAGTGAGAGGCCATTGCAATAATGCCAGTGCTTGATAAAGGGTGGGTACCCTCAACCCACACCTATTCCATGAGGAGCCATGGTTAACTCATGCAGTGCTGAGAATGGCATCAAGGCCAAAGACTCTGTGTACTTCCTTTGATCCAGTGGGTTAGAGGCAATATCCATCTGTAATTTTTTTCAGTGGGGAAACAGACAAATACTTAACAAACAAAGTTTGTTTTGTAGACCTAAAGTTTCAAAACATGGGGAGAGACAGTTAATACATTCAGTCTTTGGTGGTAAAATAAGAATCATTGAGGTATGTGATGGCCACAGATCTCATTTCTACTCTAACACAGGCATCTCCTTCTTGATTCCATGAAGGGGAAGAAAACGTGTGTGCAGAAGCTACTGTAAACCTATCTATGCCTCAAGTACAGCAACAGGAAGCTGCCTGTCAGGAAAATCACTCCGGGCTTCTGTTTCCTCATCTGTGGATTTAAGATATTGGTGAATAATCAGTGTGATCTACTATGAATCACCCCAGCTCTAAGCATCTATGGTTCTCTGGGTGGCCTTTGTTAAAGAAAAATAGAGAAGAATGATTTCATTTAACATCTGGTCGAGAATGCAGGTAAACAGTCCAGCACTTAATTCTGTTGCACATCTAGGAAATGTGAGCATGTGGAAATTCTTTCACTCAGCATCAGGGAAAAAAAATATCAAACTCATCTCAAAGTCTAACTATCTGATATTTCACCAAACTCTGAGTTTAGAAAAATGTTACAAGCCCCGGCTTTTACTAGATGTATTTGGGAAGATTTTATTAAAGCATGTCCCCAATTCACTTTGGACTCATGCACTATATCTCAAGGTCTTGGGTAGGCTTAGGCTATATCTCATCTGTAGTCCTCTTTTCAAGAGTACAAAGTATGTGGAAATATTTTGGTATGTTTTTATCAATCTCTGCAGTTCACTTCAAGAGCCAGCCATACTCTGGGGCTTATCATCTTGGCAGAAAAGAAAACTGTTAGGAGGTCAAACAAGGGCCCATTTCCTCCCCACCAGGCCAGCTGGGACCTTCCATTCCCAGAAGTTTTGTTCCTTTAGTTTAGCCTGAAGTCTTTGTCCTCTAATAAAATGCAACATACTACAAAGATTTTCACTTAAATTATTCTGAGTTCTGTTTTTTAGGTTTTGCTTATTTGTTTCTTTTGTACTAAAGATTGAACCTAGGGCCTTCACACTAAGCTACATCCCCAGCTTTTTTTTTTTTTTTTTTTTGATATAGGGTTTTGCTAAGTCACTAAATTACCCAGGCTGGGCTCAGACTTGGAATCTTCCTTCAGCCTCCCAGATGCTGGAATTATGAACCTATGCTTCCATGCCCGGGTCTCAGATTGACTTTTCAAGGATTACGTTGAGGTGTCCCATGGGAAGTGAAGAGCTGCACCCCTGGAGTGTAGATCACTTAGGAATGCCCTTCCAAAGGAGAGCGCGAAGCTCCAAAGTCAAACGTTCTCTCCTTACCATTTTTTCCCAGAGTCCCACAAACCCCCCCATCCATCACAATCTCCCCACCCAGCTTCTTTCAAAACTCTACATAAAAAAAAAAAACCCTCTACATTCATTAGCTTTTTGGTTGTTTTTTGTTTTTTTGGTTTGTTTTTCTTGGTGGTTTTTTTTTTTTTTTTTTTTTTTTTTTTTTTTTTGAGACAGAGTCTCACTATGCAGTTCAGGCTGGCCTCGAGCGTACTTTGTAGCACACGCTGGTCTCCAACTCCAGACAACCCTCCTGCCTCATCCTCCCCAAGTGCTGGGATTACAGGCGTGCACCACTACACCCAGCCTCCTTAGTTTAAGTCAGCTCAAACATTGCACTGTTTAGCCACAGAAAAGCATACATTTCTATTTTTTTTTCTGCTCCCTTTTTAATAGGTTGAATGATTGTCATCACAAAGTATAGAAGTACGGATTTGACAATGTTAGAGGCCACTTTGTCCAAATTTCAACCCTAAATAGAAAATCTATCTAGCATTTATCTTTCCCATTAGGGTCACTTTGTTGACACTTGGACCTTTCCAGTAACAAAGACTCCATTGCTTAATCAGGCACTGTATTAAATGATAGACTAGTTTATTTTAGGTAGTTCTTCTTCCCCTTCAGCCAAATTCTGTCTGAACTGTAGTCCATCAGATCTAGTCTCCCAGAATTACTTGGATCAGTAGATCTCAAAGTTTAAATATAAACATTCTCACCTAACCATCAAATTCCCCTTCTCCTTTCTTGTTTCTTTTAGAAAACTCCTGTGGAGTCTTGGCGACCGCAGGTTTGACAAGTCCATACCTATTTCAAAAGTAAAGGAGTTCGAAGGTATCCTAAGCTAAGAGTTGTGAGGAGGAGGTTGTATACTTATACAAGTAACTATATTAGCTATACTAAGACCTTTGTATAGCTCTGATATTCCACTCAGCACATAACATTCTCCCTGAAGGTAATCCTAATACTTAGTAGGTTTATTTCCCAGCATTTGAGAACTCATTGCAGTTTCTAATAGCTTCTTGTATCTTACTTAACATTAATTCATAATGGTTATTTTGACACAAAAGCCCAAATGAAATAGCTTACTATCCAAGGTAACTACAAAATCAGGAAAAACTTCTAGTTGGTACCCCATAGCGTCTACTGTATTTAACTGGGCTCTTCATGACATCTAGTGGTGAAATCTGGAAAAGTTTCCCAAACTAAAAGCTGCTGAGAAGATGGAGAGGAAAAAAAAACCTTAATCCTATTTGATACTTCCTCTTTGAATATTGGATTGTTTCAAATTGTACATTAAATTTATTTTTCAATTCATTATAATTATATACTCTATTTTAGGTATATTTGTTGTTTTATATTTGGGCTTTCTTTTAAATCAATTTTTTTCACAGGTGTCAGAAGTGTTTTAGAAGAACATAAACAACTATCTTTTGATCTAGAAACACCATGATTTTTTTTTGCATAAATGCATTTGCCTTCAAATATGAATTTTAGATTTTCAATTGCTGTGAAAGCTGAGTCATTTATAGTTAACCTTGAATGTATGGTTATTCACAATTAGAAGTAGATAAATTTCACAGGCAGAGAAGCTGACAAGTCTTTAAGACTTCACACTTAGTTTTACAGGAAGAGCTGAAGTTAATTAGAAGTGATTATACATACATTGCATGTGTGTGTGTATTTGTGTTGTTGCACGCAGATACCAGAAAGGCCCTGGGAAGGTTGTGGGTTTTTTTTATGTTTTAAAAATAAACATAATCTCCTTCCCATGTGTTGCTATAAGCCCAGTAAATCTAGGAAGCTCAGCGGGGCTGAACAAGGTCATTTCTTGTCAGGACTCCAAGGGGGAGCAGGAAGCAACCCTGTGCATCAGATGCTGGCATCCTAATCCCTGCTCAGCATGAGCTTCCCAGGCATGTGGGGCTGTGATGCCAGCGCCGACATACTGGCAGACTGAAGCTCTGACGCCATCCATGGTCCATCCCAGCGCCATGGCTTTCTACCTACAGTGCCCCTGGACGGGGGAAATATAACCTCACCCACATAACGATGGCAGAATTCCAAATGAGTTTGCTCACATCTTTGTCCTGGTAAATAGGAAAGTAGTCACACAAACATATATCAAGTCGCATCTCAGAATCCAGGAGGCATTATTGATTTGGTTTCTATTGAATTTAACTATATATTTTAAATATAAAGTGTTAAATTTAATATATATATAATAAAAGGACAAATATATACATACATTTCAAGTAGCCCAAAACAAATCCAGATATATATCTCCATATATCTACTGCTCTGGCGAAGAAACAGAACACATACCAAAGACAATACCTAGAGAAGTACACATAGAAATCAGGAAGTGGGGTTTCCTGTGGCAAAGAATGAAGGCAGGGGGTTGAGGGGAGAGAAATGGTGTTAGGGAAATAGCTTCTTTCTGTAATTCAAACTCCAAAAATTATCTGTAATATCTAGCAAGTAAAGCTTTATAATTTCAAGATAATATAAATAATTGTTTCCCAAAACAAGTTGGAAAATGTGAGTTTTCACCTTGCTATAAGGTGATACAAAACTTTGGATTTGTAATTAGAAATTAATGTGATGATTTCAGGTTTCCCATCCAAAACAGACAGGGCATAGGAGTTACCACTCCACTTCTCTACAAGTGGAAAAATAAGTAAACTGAGAGATCAGCAAGTCTTCTAAGATCCAGCAGAGAAGTGAGGTCATGGGGCAAATCACTGCTTGGATAGACAGGCAGAGCAAATCACAACTTCCTGGAGCAGAACCCCTCACAGGAACCAGTGGCTGGGGATGACAATCTAAACTAACTGACAGATGAAGGCTCAGTGTGGGCAAGCTTGAGAGATTAAAACTGCATGGATCGGGGCTAGGGATTTAGCTCAGCGGCAAAAGCGCCTGCCTGGCAAGCGCAAGGTCGTGAGTTCGGTTCCCAGTACCAGAGAAAAACCAAAAAAATTAAAAAAATAAATAAATAAAACTGCATGGATCAGGGGTGTGTGTATGTGGGTGTGTATCCCCATGCATTTGTGAATTTTACTTCCAGGAACTCTATCGAGTTCTCACAGGGAAGAGTCCCCTGTGCTTTCTGTCGGAGGGGAAAGAAATCATCTTGAAATTTTCCAGAATATTCTGTTCTTATCAATACCTGCTCCCAGGATAAACTATTTTACCAGACTTCAGTCGGCTGGGATCTTGTTAGAGGCCATCTGACCAGAAGGAAAAGAATTATCAAAGACTGGTCTACTCTATCTATGCTGTCCTACGTAAGAAGGGTGCACCAGGAAGCTTAGGTACTTAGGAAAATCCCAGTTCAGAAGCAGAGACTCACTGAGACAAGAGTCCTAGGACTATAGAACATTTTTCCTCTCTATGTATCTTGCCACTGCATTCCTAAAGCCTAGACACACAGCATTTTTTACCCAGGACATCATGCTCACCCTTAACTAAAGGGCATACAAGAAGGTTAAAAAAAAAAAAAAACCTACGATTTGAAGAGACTGAATGAGCATCAGAACCAGACTCAGATATAGCAAAAATGTTGGAATTATCAGAGCAGGAGTTTTTTAAAACTATGATTGATATGCTAAAGACTTTAATGGACACAGGAGGCAGCAGGAAAGGATATGGAAATTCTAAGAAAGGAGCTAAAAGAAGTGTTAGGGCTAGGTGTGGTAGCACATGCCTATAACCCCAGCACTCAGGAGGCTGAGACAGAAGGATTACCATGAGTTTGGGGCCAGCCTGGACTACATAACAAGACCCTGTCTAAAAAAGAAAGTGTTAGAAAAGAAATAAAGATTGCCTTTGATGGGCTCATTAGTATAGTGGAATTGGCTAGGAAAAAAATATCTGACCTTGAGGATATACCTTAGCATACAAACTGAAAAGCAAACAAACAAAAAAAGACCAAAGAAAGAAAGAACAGAACGTTCAAGAACTGTGGGATTACTGCAACAGGTGTAGCACTCTGTGATAGGAGATGTGAGAAGGCGAAGAGAAGGGGGAAAGGAACTGAAGCAACAGGGCTGAGGATTTCCCCACATTTACATCAGACATCAAACCACAGATGCAGAAACTCTGTGTGCTTAGATGGGTTTGGCAGAATCAATGCCCAAAATAGATAATAGTTAGCATAACATATTTAAACTTCAGGAAGTCAAAGATATAGAAATGTCTTGAAAGAAGCCAGAGGGACAAAACAACTTACCTACAGAGGAACAAAAATAATATTTATACCTGACTTCCCAGAAATCATGAAAATAAGCAGTAGAGTGATTAAACCTTTAGAGTGTTTAAAGAGCTGGGCCTGGTGACTTGCATCTGTAATCCCAGCTACTCCAGAGGCTGAGGCATGAGGATACCAAGTTTGAGGCCAGCTTAGGCAACTCAGTAAGACCTTGTCTCAAAATAAAAGGGCTGAAGATGTAGTTCAGTGTTAGAGCATGCCTAGCACAATAAAAAATAAACAGTGTTGGAGAAAAAGCACCAACCTAGAATTCTGTTCCCTGTGAAGTTATCTTCAAAGCTGAAGGGTAAAGAAATGACTTCTTAGAGAAAAACAGAATTTTTCTTAGAGAAAAATTTGCTCTCAGTGGATCTGTCTTGCAAGAAATGTTAAAAGGAGTTCTTTAAAGAAAAAGAATTTGGAGCAGAGCATGGAGGCTCATCCCTGTAATCCCAGCACTCAGGAGGTTGAGGGAGGAGGCATTTCGAGTTTGAGGCCAGCCTGGGCTACAAAGTGCGCTCAAGGCCAGCCTGAACTGCATAGTGAGACTCTGTCTCAAAAAGACAAAAAGAAAAGAAAAAGGAAAAAGAAATTTATATAAATCAGATACTAAGATCTAAAGAAAGGAAAGACCACGGGAGGAATAGGTATAGGGAAAATAAAAATGTTTATTTTTTCTTATTCTTAATTGATCAATAGATGTCAAAATAATACCAACATCTATACTTTTACACATACTTATATATGCTTATGCACAAATTAAATAAATGACAACAATGACACAATGGATGGGAAGAAGGAATTAGGATGATGTTATTATTATAAAGTATGTGAATTACCTATGAAGCAATGCAGGCATTTGAAAGCAGATTTGAACATTTTCTGGGAGAACCACTAAAAAAAGAGTAAAAGAAAAGTATGACTGCTATACTAAGGAAAAAGAGAAACCAGACTAATATAAAAAGCTCAGTCAAAAATCATGACAGGAATAGAAGTACGGACAAAATTAGGAATGAAGAACAAGGTCAAGGGCTATAGAACAGTTCAGTGGTAGAGCGACTGCCTAGCAAGGTGAGTTTGATCTCCAGTACCACACAAAGGCAATAAGCTGGGTACGGTAGCTCATACTTGTAATCCCAGCACTCAGGAGGCAGAAGCAAGAAGATCGCCATGAATGCGAGACCAGTGTGGTCTACATAGGTCAAGGCCAGCCTGAACGACAGAGTGAGATTCTGTCTCAATTTGAAAAAAAAGCAACAAATAAAAGAAGTAACAAACCTGGTAAATGTTAAACCAGCACAGACGACTTACACATAGAGCAAACCCTATGAAAGTTTCCTGCAGCAAGTTTTTTGGGGGCCTTGGTTTGTTTTGTTTTGAAACAAATTTTGCCATATTGCCAAAGCTGGTCTCAAATCCTGGGCTCAAGTGATCCTCCTGCCTCATCCTTCCAAGCAGCTGAGACTCTAGGTGCACGTCACTGTAACTGGCTTAAATCAGACCTTTTTTTAAAACAGTTTATACAGGTGAGAGACCCTATGAATGAAATGGATGTTGGCAAATCATACTATTAATTATATGGTGAATCTAGAAGAGGAAATTACATGAAGGAACTGAATACAAAATGGATTTGTATGATATCCAGAGTTTATTAAACATGAGGACTTTAATGAGAAAAAGTACAGAAACAATGAATGGCAGAATTACCAAAGTACCAACATTTTAAGTACCAAGAGCTTATATCCTGAAGGACACCGCTGTAAGTTAGAGATATTCTTCATGTAGAAATGACATCACTCAGGAAAAATGAGGTAAAGCCTCAACCAGTGGGTTACCTCACTGTATATGCAGATTCATTTTTTAAAAATGTTATTTCAATCTGGAAAAGTATTTTCTTTAGAATAATTTTTAGGTAAATTATTTTGCAGATGTTCCAAATTTTATGAAAAGATTAGGAAAATAAATGGTAATAGCATATAGAGTTCTTTATAGTGTATAAATAAATGTATTAATCGGGGCAACAATAAGAAATATAGCCTGGGACCTACAGAAATAGAGTATCTTCCTGTATGTGATACATAATATGAATTTTGAATGGCTAGGCATTTTACCTGTGAATGCCATATATAAAACATAAATTAATAGAAACAGTGTCATCTCCCAGGAATTTCTACCCTGCATCCCAACATTGTTTCTTTGTATCTTATCAAATACAACTGTTATTAGCATACTATGAGTTATTAAAAATGAAATTCAGCTGGGCATGGTGGCAAATACCTGTAATCCTAGCACTTAGGAGGCAGAGGCAGGAGGATTGCCACGAGTTCGAAGCTTACCTAAACTACATAGTGAGAGCTTGTCTCAAAAAAATGAATTTCAACCCTAAAAAATATTAGTTAGACCTTATTAATAATCACTTTACATATCAATGGTCTAAATCTATCAATTAAAAACCAAATTGTTAAAGTAGATAAAGAACAAAATCTATATATGGTGTCTACAAGAATCATGTAAATTAAAAATATAGACTACAAAGTGAAGGGATGGAGAAAGATGCCATGGTAACACTAATCCAAAGAAAATAGAGCAACAATATTAATTTCAGAACAAGAAAAACTATCAGGAATAAAGAGCCCATTACATAACAATAAAGAGCTCAATTCTAAAATATAACAAGCTTTAACATGTATGTACCTAATAATAGCATCAAAATACATGAAGCAAAAACTTACACTGTATAACTTCAAGGACAACTAGATGAATCTACTATTACAATTGGAAAGTAATCAGAAATGGACATTTCCAGCAGTCAGTGAAGACACTGTCAAACTCAAAAGCACCAACAATCAACTGGGCATTTGACATCCATATACTACTTCATTCAAGAGCAGCACAGTACATATTCTCAAGCTCTCATGGAACCTTCACGAAGATAGGCAACATACATCAACATTGGTGTTATATCAAAAAAATCTTTGCCAAAGGACATGGTTTATCTCTGTGAATCATAGAACATACTTTTACACATTTAAAAAGAAATCAAACTCTGTAAAGGGATTTCCGCATCCATGGATTTTGCTCCCCTGTGGATAATGAAGAACTATATATGATTTGCAAATATCCTCTTCTAAGTTTTTATGAAATTTCAATTTACCTTTTTTCAGCACATGCTCTGCCAAATTCAAGGTCAGGGCTTACCCTTAAGTTTTTATATAGCTCTAATATCACACTCTCTTGATTGCTGACTGTATAGTTTTGAGATTAAAAAGTGTAAACTCTCCTTTGTTCTTCTTTTTAAAGATTGTTGTGGGTATTCTTGGTTCTTTGCAATTCTATTTACATTTGAAATCAGCTTGTCAATTTCTACAAAGAATTCAGCTGGAATTGTTGTAAGGACTACACTGGATCCATTGGTCAATTTGGGGTATACTGTCATGTTAACAATGTTTTAAGTTTTACAATTCATGAATTTTTAAAATTTATGTTGATTTCTTTCAATAGTGTTTTGCAATTTTCACAATGTTTTTCCAGCATGTGGGTAGCACTATCCAATTGGCTTGTAGCCCAAGTGGAACCAAAGTGGAAGCAGCTCACCAGCACTTGCAGGGAGGATTCTGCTTGAGTGGGTACATCTTTTGTGGGTGCATCTTTTGCGGCGGCCACTGCCCACGGACATCAGACCCCAGCTTCTTTAGTTTTTCATTGCAGACTCATACCAGTGACTCTCCAGGGAACTGCAAGGCCTTCAGCTTTGGACTGTGGCTGCATCCTTGGTCTCACTTACTTGGAGACATCCAGCCTTTTGGACTGAGTAGCTTACTCAATCCTCCAGCTCTCCAGCATGCAGACAGCCCCTGTGAGACTGCCTAGCCTATAATCCCTTAAGCCAATCTAATAAATTCTTATTGTTCTGAGTAAAGAGAACTGACATAGAGTGTGCTGTGAACCAAACGAAGGGGCCTATCCTACTTCATCAAAGTTGCCAGCTGTCTTTACCATAAAGCTATGTCCATAAAAATGACCAGTTCCTGAAATGACAGACATGCTGAAGAGAATCCTCATAACAACTGCCTTAGGGCACTCTGAAAAGCAAGATGGATGGATGGATGGATGGATAGATGGATGGATGATAGCAGTTAAGAAATTTTGCTGCTAAATTTGAGATGATTGAAAACTGCATGCATTGCAAACAAGCACTAATAAAAAAAACTTTAAAAAAGGAAATTTTGCTGAGGATGTAGGCTGTAGTACAGCACTTGTCTAGCATGTGTTGAGGCCCTATGTTTAATCCTGAGCATTGAGTGGGTAAGACAAGAATTTTTAAATTCCAGGAAAAAACTTTTACAGGTTAAACACTCAACCCAAAATGTGAACGCCCTAATGTCTTGCCTTTCCGTTCTTAGAAATTCCAAATAGAAATCAGATGAGGTGACACTTAAACAGACAGCTATTCACGTCCATATAACCCTACGTGTTTCCACCTGGCCTATCCACTCATATGGAAGCTCCCTGCCACTGCTCGTCTTGAGCTACACACTCATTTTCTAAACATAGAGGGCACCCGCAGTAAAGGATAAACACACGCAGCGGCATCCTGAATGCTGTTCAGGTGTTGAGCCTTGAAAAACTTATGTGGTCAGGAAAATAAAACGGTGCCACTATTCCTATTATCCTTGGCCAAAGAGAGATCAGAGGGATGTAACTTAGAAGTTGCCCGTTACAAGAAAACTGCAAGAGCAGGTTTTAATAACATATGCTTCATTCATACTGCCCAAAAAAGTTAGCTTTATTACCAAAGAACCTAAATGGCCTATGCAGAGCTCTGACAGAAAAATCATCCCTAAAAAAATCAGCATTTAAGACAACCACAGTAGTCATGAACAAAAGTTCTGCGATGACAGATAGGACAAAATTTCTGATTACAAACAAAACACACATTTTAAAAAAACCTTATATAAGACTAAAGCCTTCAATGACACTTTCTCATATTTTTTATGGAATGTTGCCATCAATCTCCAAGTCT
Source organism: Chinchilla lanigera (assembly GCF_000276665.1). Lineage (NCBI taxonomy): Eukaryota > Metazoa > Chordata > Mammalia > Rodentia > Chinchillidae > Chinchilla > Chinchilla lanigera. The sequence goes on from NW_004955402.1 coordinate 41,021,557, forward strand.
TGTTGTCATATAAAACTACATTTAATTGCAGACTATAAAAACTTCTGAATTTCTTTGCCAGGATTTCAGAATCATTGTTTTGTTTTTCTCCCAGTACCAGGAATCGAACCAGAATCATTTTCTGCTGACATTTTCCACAACCAAAAGTATTCACAGAATCAACGCTTCTTGTAATTAAGGACCAGAAAGACTGTTTCCACAATTTCAATGGCCTGACAACTGGATATCCCTTATAATTTTGTTTTGTCACAACTAATGGCAACTACTCCATCTTCATTATCACCTAGATTTTCATTTATCCTGCTGCTTTTCAGGGACCTCTTCAAACAATTCCTTAGTATTTCTCTAACATTTATTTCTTCATCCCCTTTATATTCTACCTACCAGCTCCATTCTACTCTTTCAACTATCATCATCTACTTCTAGCTCTAAACCCTGTCCATTCATGCCTCCATCTGCCACCAAAAATGCTTCAGTTATATTAAGACAATGCATCCTGAACAGTTTGGGGCCCAACAGCAAAAGCCAAAATGGACTAAAAAGGGCTACCACAGACATCAGGGTATGGTGACTGGTGCTAATCCCGTCTGTACCTGACAAAGACTTTGCAGTGAAGTATTTTACTTTTGTTTCTGTTGTAGACAAGAGTATTTAATTGTTGCTTCTCAACAGATATTCATGCTGATGTGAATTTAACAAACTGCGCAAACAAAATCAATTATTAGTTTCCTAGAAAGTACTAAAAACTTTGATTAAAAAAGGACTTTTAAAATGCTCATTCCTCTAGAAAAATCATGTTATATATACACATATATGTACATACTATTTTAGAAAACAGCATTTCAGTTTAATGTTTTAAGTAATGTCAAATACGCATGTTTATTTGTAATAAAACTTTTTGTAAGTGAAACATGTTACCTAAAAACACTTTTCACTATTTACAATTTGAATAGTTATGAAATGTCAGTATACTGCAACCAACTGCATTACAGGAAAGTCATATAAATGATATAAATCTGATGCCCAACCCTCTACAAATATTTTGAAACTACTCTTACTGGGTTTTCAAATTATCAAGTATAAATAGGATGAGGTCAGCAATAATTAAGATGTGGCACTAAAAATTACTCAAAAAGGTTAGTGTACAAAAGTATAAAACAAAACTCTCAATCTTATTCTCAATTTCAGGCGTGATTAATCTGAGATGGTCTATATTTGGATTGTTATAAACTTTTATTTTTGCACTTCTGCCACCACTCGACCCAAGGCAAGAAAACTGTGAAATACATAAAATAGAGACATCACCACGGTTACTGTGTGCACATACAAATGAACTAAAACATTAATGACACTCGGATTTCAGAAAGTGACCACTTCAACACTAAAACTTACACACAGATTTTTTCATAATCATGTATAAATACATTGATCTCCCAAGGGCAAACAGTATTTGTTTTTCTTTAGACAGAATGTCCTCAAATGCACTAACTGAATCACAAGTTAGAGTCTTAGTATTTTTAAAATATTAAATTTTTAAAACACTTCAAAATATAAAAATTAAATTTACCAATACAATACTTTCCAGGTAATTTTGAGATTTAAAAAAAAAAGCAATAAAGAACAAATGTTTTGTTCAGCCAGCTTTCTGTGAAGCATCTTACATATAAACACTTGGTCAATTCATTTTCAAACTTAAATCATATTCTCTGTACATTAATACGTTTTTATAATCAGATGGTACTGAATTAAATATAATGATTTCTATTTTTTCAGGAGTTCACTGTCCTATATTTTTCCCAACTGTCTGAATTCAACACTCGTCCTTTGGTAAAGAAAATGGCTAACTCAAACGTTTAACATTTATTCAGAAGGGATTAAAATCCTGGCATGAGAATGTGTAGGCTAATTAACAGTTCTAGGTAAGAGTAGTTCAATCTCATTGAACCTATTTATTTCTGATAGTTTCCAACTTGAGTAACTTCTTTTGCCCAAGTACTCTAATGTCTTTTAATAAAAATGTAAGTCAGTATTCTTTTCTACTTGGTTAGCTATTCAAGTTTATTTATCAAAATCATTTGTTCTATGTGCCTGTATATGTGTATGTACACATATACTCCTTAATTCCCTACAACAGTTTTGTTCCTCTAAAAAGAGAAACTAGCTTTCAAATGATATGCTACCAGATACTTGTCTCTCCTAAAATCAGAAGCTGAATAATTTCCAAATAAAAGGTAAGGGAAAATACTATATAAATGACAAAATTTTAAGCTTGGCAAAAGTAGTGACTTTTATTTACAATTGCATGTAACAAGATTACAATAGAAACACTATTGATACCATCTGAACAAAAGCAATGATTTATTGGTGATGGCAATGAATGCAATATTGACAGTCTCTGGAGAGAATCAAGCAATTATCCAGGAGCTGCAAATCTGATTGCAAGAGGTCTTCCAGTGTCGTTTGAATCTTAATGGCTTTCTCCTTTTTTGCCAACTACCTAGAAAAACAAACAAACAAAAGTTGTATGTACAATACTAATTTAGAAACACGGGTTTTCTTCAAAAATGCTAATGTGGTAATCACTTTTAAAACCTGGTATTAGTATTTATCCTTGAATTTTTTTTGGCATGCACTGTGCTTTCACTGTGGAAGCAAGCTGCGTCCCCCCTACCCTCCTAGACCATAGGAATTAAAAATGAAACACATGCAGGCTATTTTGGATTCCCACCCAGTTTTAAGAAAAACTACCGCCATTTTTCCAAACAAGGCTGACAGTTTAGAGAAGTTAATAAAAAAAGATGATGCTATATGAGTAAAACATGTTTGCATATTATTTTTAGGCAATTAGAAATCAAATGCTGATCACAAAATAATAGAAGTTTAAAAGTATGCTACACTAATGTCTTCATGCCCATGCTAAGTTTCTAGACACTTCCTTCAACACATAGATATTCAATGAAAAGAGATTTAAAATGACTAATTTTTCTAACTTCCTCTTTAAAATAGCCCTGGCTATTACAAATGTACTATAAAAAATGTAAAGAATAAACCTTATGTCTGTCAATGATTAGAAACATCCACTATTTCAAGTTTTGTTTCAGTGCTCTGGTTCCTATAAATGTGGCAGCATGAAAATGTAAGGAGAAAACTTCAGGTACACCAACAACTCTAAAAACAAACTCTCTGTGGGAGGATTCTTTTTTCTTCTGGGACAAGGTCTCACTATATAGTTCAAGGCTGGCCTTGAACTCAGTGATCCTCCTGACTCTGCCTCCTGAGTGCTGGGATTACACCACATGTACCACCATATTCAGATGGGAGGGTTCTGTTTTCCAGTAGTGATTTACCTCAAATACTGACTTTATCATTTGTTAATATATTCTCATAGCAGAAACCTCTAAAGAAACCCACCTGCAAAATATTACATTTATATTTGTATAGAAGATCTATATGTATATTTATAAATAAAATTTCCATATTTTAAACTGATTGTGTTCCAAACAGTAATGTGGTATACCAAGCAAAATTCATTAAGGTCACAATGTATGTCTATTCTAAAACAGAACACAGCTGGGTCAATGTCATTCATGAGAGAAAATGTAAAAACTTTTCCACCTAAATTTCTAATCCCATAATGCTATCCTACAAGGAAAACCACTCTTTATTACTTGAAGGAACTCCTCTTTGGTTTTAAAAAAAAAAAAAAAAAAAGCTCAGCCAGTGATACAGCTCAGCAGCACAATGCCTGCCTGGCAACCATAAGGTCCTGAGTTCGATTTCCAGTAAGAAATAACAACAAAAAAAGCTCAACACAATAGAAACATTACAAAAACATGTTGTCATAAAAAAGGATGTGGCCAAGAGTTAAGAAAAACAAGTCTGAAGAGACACTAGAAGGTCAGAGAGGTGGCACTATTTGTATCACAAATGAATTTAAGCTGATTAACACTGAAAGCATTATTGATCAATATATTACTTTGGAAATGCAAAACAACTATTAGATTAAGCAAAAGAAAACAAAAACAACAAATATTAAAAATTTCAATTTTAGCAGATGTGACACAGAAGACACATATCTGCATACTGTTTCACAGGTTGATAACTCTCAACTTGCCAATATGCATTCTCTGTAAAAAAGAAGACATTAAACATTCCAATATGGATTCTTACCCCAAATGTAAAGCTCTTTCACTCTTTCTTAAGCTTTATATTACACCTCAAACAAAAGTTTATGTACATCAAAATTAGATGTTAAGATATTTATTCAGCAGAGTCCATTGATCTTCTATGTTAATATTCTGACTCAGACTATCATTCAGTCCGTAAATCCTTCAACTGGCCTTGAGCTCTTAGATGGGCCAAAGTAAAGGATACAACCACGTCAATCATCAAAATGACTTTGGGGCTAACAGTGCAAAGAGAAAAAGAAAACCCACATCCCTCAAGTAAAACCTAATTAATGTATTATAGCAGCTCTAGTATAAAAACTATTTCCAAAATGATTCTGTAGCTCCTAAAAAATAAAATTTTAGAATGGATTAAAACATCATCTAGTTAAATCTGAAAGCATTATAACAATTTAAGTTTTATTTCAGTGTCACTCCTCAAAATCCAGAACAAAAGTAACCATGAAACAGTAAAAAGTAAAAGTCTGGTGAGCAGCACAGTAGAGTAATGAAATTAAAGCACCTAGCTGCAAGCCCAAAAGAAAATAAAAAGGCCAACTGAGAAATATGGCTAGGATGAGATTTGAAGAAGGAGACTGTTGAGGCAATCTAGGTAACAAGGCTGATCCAGGTGATGGAAGCTGTAGACATCTTGCAGTGACAATGGAGAGAACATGGAAAGGGTGAGAGCAGACAGGTGCTAGATGAGCAGAGAAGCAAGGAGGGGAGTATTGTGAGATAAGGTCAATCTTTTATTACTTCATTAAAAAAAATCTTCTGGTTTTAGTTCGTTTGAGTTGGATTAAAAAAGCTGAAAAATAAACAGACAGAAATGTTACAAAAATAGCTGGTACGGTGAATGGCCAGTTTAGAAAAGTCTATTTTTACTACAGTGATAAAAATTCCCTCTGCTTTTTACATGCGCCTCATCCCTAAGAAGCAGAAGCCCCTACAATTTTCTCCACTTTATACACTTTTATTTTAATATTGAAATAAAGCAATCTGTGTAAAGAACACATTTTAACAAAGAAAATATCTACTTCCAATTAAGATGGCAAGGTTTTCATGCCAAAAAATAAACCTTACATCTGCAACAACAAATAACTGAAGTATACATTACAATCTGTGGATGACACCTCCAAGGACCAAAAATAGATAGTAGAAGGTGTACTCTAGTCTAGTAAATCTTGAAAGTATACCCTTGTATAGCTGTAATAACATGCAAGGTGGGCTTAGATTCTATGCACATCCAAGATTCACCAGTTTTACCTTAGCTTCTGTCATCTTACATAAAGGTAAGGTCAAGGACATTCTGAAAACTAAAATGATCTACAACAACTTGTGCAACATAAAACTGTAAACTAAAAATGCTAAACACTTCTTTATCATTCATTAAACTATTTTATACAGGTCTCATTATTACAAAGAAGTTATCAAAACCTTCTTCCCTGTGCTTATAAAATAGATGCCAAATATATTTTGAAACTTAAAGTTTTAATTACAATGCATAATCCCTTTTCATTTCAAATTGACTAAGTGAAGGAAAAAAGTATCATATTTTGCTTGTCCTTTCCCTACTTTTCTATCCTATCTTGTTATCATCACTATCCTTTACTTCACCAAAATTCTGCTTTCAAAACTTGCTTGAAATTCCTTTTTCTAGCAAGGCCCACGCCTACAATCCCAGTATTTGGGAGGCTGAGGCAGGAGGACTGAGGTACACAGTGGGTTCAAGGTCAGCCTGGACTACATAGCAAGACGCTGTCTCAAAAAACAAACAAGAAAGTCCTTTTTCTCCATAAATGCTTCTCATACTTTCCCAATCATTGTTGGGCTGGGTTGAAATGTATGAGAATACTTTGTGGAAGATAAGATACTGAGTAAAGTTTTAATTTGATTAACTTTCCACATGATTGTACTACCACTTTACGACAGGTACAAAAAGTATTAAACCCTTCAATAGAAACAAAGTCATTTATAATTATTAACAGTCAACTATTTAGGGCCAAATAGGCCTATTTCAATTAAACACATTCTTAATTTTTTTACTACACCGAAACACTTGTATCACATAATATAAAAACAATGAAATAGGTGCTTAATTTTGAGGATTAACACTACAAGCAATGGATGACTACAAGCAAAACAAATCTTATTTGGAAACTAAAACAAAATGTAGTTTAATAGTAACATACATAAGAACATTGCTCAAACAATTAAACATTATTAAACTTTAAAAGCATGGGGCTAAGAAACCCAGAAAACCTACAGGGAAGCCCTTAACAGTATTCAAATCATTCTCATATTTCTTAAAAGTACAGTCCAGCCTGCAGTCCTTATACCTTTTCTATACCCTTTCAGCAAGTCAAATCTGTGATATCAAAACTATTTTCAGAATAATGTTCAACAGTATGTTTTTGTTTTGCAGTACAAGGATTGGATCCAGCACCTTTGCACTGAATTATATCCCTAGCCCTTTTATATTTTTTATATTGACACAGGATCTCACTAAGTCACTAAACTGCCAAAGCAGGGCATTAACCTGTGATCCTCCTGCCTCAGCCTCCAACGGTGCTGAGATTACAAGTGTGTGCTACCACACCCAGGTGCCAATATGTAATTAATTATAAATATTTTTAAAATTTTCTAGTTTTAACTTCCAACAGGTAAATACAACCTACATAAATGTAGGTTTTTCTTGGTCCTCAGTCTTATTTCATAGTTTAAAAGGTAACTGAGACCAAAAAGTTAAGAGCTACTCTACAGTAAGTTAAATAAAGTGGAAAGAGTTAAGTGAAAAATGACTATTATAAGCACAAATACTCTTTAAAAAGTTTAGTAACTGCTATCTAAAGACAGACCCATAAAAGGAGGCACAGCAGTCAAAAAAGAAAAAAGACTACACTAGAAGGGACGTGAGAAGGATGCTTACAACAGGTAGAGACAAGGTGAGTAGACTGATAATTATTAATGCAAACTAAGAAAACCACAATTCAATGGCTGGTAAGAAGATGCACAAGATAGGATGGCAGTTGCCTCGGGAAAAACCCAAGTGAAATAGCATAAATAGAGGTGAGAAATAGGCAACTAGAGCCAAGTTAGTGGTAGGAAAAAGACGATTTATGGCAATAGATCTTACTAAAGAAGTAAGCTAATAAACTATGCAAACAACAGTTAAAGCCAAGTCCAGTGATATTTAATTGAAATAGGCAAAGCAGCAGCAATGCAGGCAGCCAAAATGCCTTTGTCGCTCACATTTTCCCAGGAAAACACGTATTGTAAAAAAATAATGTTTAATCTCTGCTTCTTCTGACCTGACATTATACATCTGTTAAACACCTAGATGTGACAGATCTAAGTACATATCAACTTCCAAAAGTTAATTATGCTATGAAACAGGAAGACAGTAATTGAAAAATGACCAGTTAAAATAGCCACTGTCAAAGTTCTTAACTGTGTAAAAACAGCATATAATTTTATAACACCATCCATTATTATGCAATTTAATTTTTCTGTTATTGAATTTAAATTATATCTGCTGGTACCACCTAAAAGGCTAAGTGTTTTCAAGATATTCCACAGCTCCAATTCCCCAAACAATGGTCTGCAGGGAACCACTTCCTCTAAGAATTGGCAGCCCCAGGGAAACTCTTCCTTTAATTATCTCAAGTCCTACATTGCCTGCTAGATGCAGCCATCAGGAACACTGTGACCCTAGGTCTCCTATCATGTCACACATTAAAAGTATATACAGCAACTATGGTTTGGTACTGAGAAGTTTTTAGCAGCATGTCTATGATCTAAGTTTGTACAGTTAAAAATCATCCTACAGGAAAGAAATGCCATCAATTAGCAGTTGGTCCAAAAATGTATGACAGGAGTTGGTCCTCATCCCTAAAGTCCTGTGTATCCTATACACTATTTTTGTTTTGCTGGTTTTTTTTGAAACAGGGTCTTGCTATGTAGTTCAAGCTGGCCTTGAACTCACCGCCATCCTCCTGCCTCAGCCTCCCAAGTGCTGGGATTACAGGTGTGCACCACCACACCCAGCTATATCCTATACATTCTTTGTATACCTTAAGATTGTATCCTTTAAAAAAAAAATACAAAAAAAAAATGCACAGCATGATAAAAATAGATGAGAAAATCTGCCTGTTCACTGTAAATGTATACTGAAGTGTGCTCTGACACTGTTTGGGAAGGTAGCATGTTGGTACAATGAATTTATTTCTTTTTAAACAGAATTATTCAAGTCATTTTAAATGTTTTCCTCAGAAATAATGATAATCAAAACCTTGAAATCAGCCAATTTCAGGGCTGGGGATATAGCTCAGTGGCGTAAGCGCCTGCCCGGCAAGCATGAGGTCATGAGTTTGATCCCCAGTACAGAAAAAAAAAAAAAAAAAAAAAAAAATCAGCCAATTTCTTAAAATCTACTTCTTTCAAGTGATTTTAGTTACTCCTATTTTTCTCTGGCTCTTGAACACTTTCTATAAGCAGACTATTATTTTTACTCTTATTTAGATGTCATTCAATAGATAATTAAGACCTATCATATCCATTAAAGACTCCTTTGGATATCTCAAAATGTGATTAGGAGAACTGATGTTTTTTAATTCAGTTTCTTGGTGTATTTTAGGTTCACATAATGAATTCATCTTAGGGAATCTGTATCTGCATATGCTATACCTTAATTCTTTTTTTTTTCCTCCCATTCCCTTACCCTCCCTTAATCTCTCTTCCTCCAGGAGAATTTACTCTAATTTTAACCTTATAAAAGTTTCATGATACATGATTTTTGATCTTCATGGTTATTGAAAGTTATGACTACCAAAATGTATTAAATCATCTCCTTAAAACTATTATTTTCCATTATCATTTAAACTTACTCGTTTGAAGTCATTCATATTTGTTGCCTGGACAGGAGTACCAATAAAAGTAAAATATGAAATTCTTGTTGTTTCTTCTTCACCTTGATTAGACTGAACAAATATCTGCCCAAACAAAAAGAATAATCATGTTTATAATCATAATATATTCCATATACATGCCGTTAAATTTAACTGATTTCCTTAGATTATTAATAAAAATATTCTCCTTTCTTTATAGGGATTAATCTAAATTAGATTAGTTCTTCTAAAAGACTGTTAATTTCATAATTTGCCCTGCTATGCTCACCTTCTCCAGGATGCCATGCAAGACATTCACATACTCAAGTTCATGGTAATATAGTGTGATAGTATGGAGGAGTCATAATTAAAATTCTTTACAGAGAATGCTGACAGTGAAATTCATTATTAAAATGGGACACATTTGTTGGTAATTTTATTAGAAGCATAGTTTTTCACTGAGAAAAACCACTGCAGTTACAATCTTTTTGATATTCATGTAAACATTTTGTAGTAATATTGGAAATTAGCTCCTGAAACTATACTATGTTTCCATAATTTTTTAAACTGAACTCTACATTTTCTATTTAAACACACCATTTGGAAAGAGCTAGAAGCTTTATTTATGGACCCTTTTCAAATATATGGAAACTGGGCGTGGTGGTGCAAGCCTGTAATCCCAGAACTCAGGAGGCTGAGGCAGGAGGATAGCTATGAGTTCAAGGCCAGCCTGAACTGCATAATAAAAGCCTGTCTTTAAAAAAAAAAAAAAAAACAAACGTATGGAATTTGGTTCACTTGTACTTTTTTTTTTGTTTTTGCAGTGTAAGGGAATTAAACCCAGGACCTTGTGCATGCTAGGCCAGCTCTCTACTACCTAGCTACATCTCCAGCCCTTTTTGCATGCATTTTAAAAAATACAACATTCCAGAATAGATGCTGTCTAAAAACACTGCCTCTAGCTAGGCATGGTGGTGCACACCTGTAATCCCCGCATTTAGGAGGCTAAGATAGAAGGATCACTATTAGTTTCAGGTCAGCCTGAGCTACATAGTAAACTAAAGGTCACATGGTTATACTCTGCCTCAAAACAAAAAAAAAAAAAAAAAACAGTAATACTGCCTCTCTTGATTTGACACACTTCTTTCACTCCAAGATGGTGATGGTATTCACTGGTCACTTTTTATTGTTTTCAGAGGTAACCTATAGTTAATCTCAAACTGAGCTTATCATCAGTTTAAAATATATAATGAATATTAAACCAGCTCTCAACTTATTTATAAATTATTTATTCCTTGATCCAAAACACAACCGATTATATTTATTGCTCGTAAGATTCTTCTACTGTGTTTGATTAGACTCTGATCGAAACTATTATTTTGATTCCAATTCTACGATCAAAAAGTGACTGGCACACCTTCTATGTCTTCATTTAAATCACTCACTAAAATTTTTAATAAAATAGAACACATTACATAGTCTTGAGCCTACTAGATTACTTCAGGATCTGTGTCAAAGGGCTTTTTCTAATAAACACATTCCTTCCTCTTCATCACAAATAAAGGAAAGGTATTACTAACGGGGGATATGTTGCATATATGTCAGGAAAGTATTTCATAACAAGTGTTCTAAGAATGATACAGCTATTTTCCTCAATTTCACTTGGATAGATTACTTCAAATACTTAAAGCTAAACCTGATTGTAAGTCTTCATATTACTATTATCCAAGATACAAACTCCATTTAAACTTACTTAAAAAAAATACTATAGCCCTCTTGTAGTTTACAAAAACAGAATTATTCCACTAAAAGGTATCTTTATCAATTTGTTGTGACATGCTCTCTTTCAATGACTTTTATGTTTCTGTTTTCTTTTCTAGGTATTCTTCTGAATTCATTCCTAATTCTCTTACCCTCTTTTCTAAGGCACATGAACCTGGCTAGCAGAAGAAGAGTGGAGGGTTCTGATACTGAAATTCTCAAAAGCCACTAACAATTGCTGAAAAGCAGCTAACCATTATAAATAGCATGTTTATATTAACATTTATACTATACCACTTAAAATCATCATAAGCACTATTCCTTGTTCAGAGGTGCTTTACATTATTTTATAAAATATGAAATTATTTTTTTAAAAAATCATTTTGCAAGCCAGGTGTGGTGGCACACTCCTGTAATCCCAGCACTCAGAAGGCTAAGGCAGGAGGATTGTTGAGAGTTCAAGCCCAGCCTGGGCTACAAAGTGAGCTCAAGGCCAGCCTGAACTGAATGGCGAGACCCTGCCTCAAAAAGACCCAAAAAAAACAATTTTTACTGGTGTGACCATTACATACAAATACCTTCAATATTGTCACTGGTGTGACCATTACATACAAATACCTTCAGCCTAAATTACATACAAATACCTTTAGTATAAATGTTCTAGAATAAATTTTTAACAGAAGTTGTCATATATGTATGTGTATATAAAAGTGCATGTATGTATGGATAAACTGAAAAATCCACAAATACTTAAAAATCAACCTGTCTTCCCTCTTTAGGAAAACAGATAAACTACAAAGAAGAAAATGTAATTAGTCCATAATGCACTTTTACTCACTTCAAACTGTTAGATAAACACTACCTTAGCCATACTCTTAAGTGAAATGAATTAGACACATATATGTAAATACTGCATTGTTTCTCTGGTGTGAGAAATCAAAAGTGTAAATAAGGACCAGAATATATAGTAGATATTATAAAATAGGAAGAAAATGTTCAAATGGGAAAGAAACTAGGGTAAGGGGAAGAGAATCAGAAAAGAAGGAAAAAATGGGAACAAAGCTTTTGTAAATAAGGGGAAGAGGGGTTAAAGAAAGGGTAGGGGAATGGGGAAAAAATAATAAAAAAAGAATCAAGTTATATCATATATAGGTACATATTTCCTATAATGAATGTGATCATTATGTACACCCAAAATGTACCAATAAACTTAACCAAAATCATATAGCCAGGCATGCTGATGCACACCTGTAAATCCTAGCACTCAACAGGCTGAGGCAAGATTACTACAAGTTCCAGACCAGCCAGGGCTACACAGTAAATTCAAGGCCAGCCTGAACTACACAGCAAGACTGTCTCAAAAAAAAAATTAAATTAAATTAAGAAATTTTTAAAATGTCTTATATAATCACCTAGGACAGTGGTGACTAACCTATGGCACACATAGTGCAGCAGGCTGTTCACACCACTGAAAACTCTAAAAGGTTCACCATCACTGACCTAGGATACTGAAGGTGCCAATGACACCCAAAACCTGTTAAATATATCCCAATGAAATACTACTTACGGTCACACTGTTAACATTCTGAAACTTAACATAACGAAGAGGAACAATGCCATCCTCTTTAATATCATCCTCTGTCAGCTCTAGAGCTTGAGTTGGCTCACTTCTTTCTGCTTCTTCAAAATCCATAGATCGGGGTAGGTTGATAAAAATCTTTACATATTTGGGACCCTGACCTACAAAATGGTAGAAAACAATGAAATACTAAATATTGCAAACATATTTTCCTCCTTCATCATTATTAGTACTTTCAGACACACACACACACACACACACACACACACACACACACACACACGTATGTATCTCCACAGACCTCTACGATTAGGGTTTGAAAGAATCCGAGTATTCAGACAGGCAATCTGTCCACCTCCTCAACAGACATTTGCTGGTACTTTCTTGTCCTAGCTAGTGCTACAGTAAATCCTAAAACTATGAGATTAAAACACATAAGCCAGGCATGGTGGCACACACCTATAATCTCAGCATTTGGGAGGCTGAGGCAGGAGGATCACTGCGAGTTCCAGACTAGCCTGCGCTACAAAGTGAGCTCAAGACCAGCCTGAAATGCACAGTGAGACCCTGTCTCAAAAAAAAAAAAAAAAGAGAAGAGAAAAGAAATAAAAAAATAAAACACATAGCAGGGTGTGGTGGTGCATGGCTGCAATCCCAGAACTTGGGAGGCAGGGGCAGGAGGACTGCCATGAGTTTGAGGCCAGCCTGCACTATATACCAAGACCCTGTCTCAAAACACCAAAACAAAAAAAAATACATACATACACATGCACATACACATGTATACACAGAGTCACTACCCTCAACAACATATGACTAGTAAATAAGTATACAGAAGCTGGTAATAGATTCTGACGGTGTACACAGATGAACAAATTTTCATAAAAGAAATAGCATTTGAGCCAGGTCAACAACTGGATTACTCAGAAGTAAAGCAGTATCAGTGACAACATTAAGCCAAAAGAGAACTGATTATAAATACTGTCAAATTTCACCTTTAGATCAGGAATGTACCTGTGTAAGACCGCATGTCCTTAATTTCAGGGTGCAACTGAAGACCCACATTTTGTGGCTAGTTAAAGAATATTAAGAGTTACTCCTACAGCATTTGCTTGTATTGCATTTTTAGAATAAAAGCATTAATTTTAAAATGTTAAAGTAATTAACCTGTAAAAATTTGGAATAACACAATAGAAATGGTATCTCATAAATGCAGCCTTGGCTGCTTTTCGCAGTCAATGAAAACAACAACAAACCTTAGGCCCTCTCTCCTTTCCCAGTCCTCAAAAAAAATTAGCAATAGAAGAAAAAAAAAAAAAGAGGAAGGGTAAAGAAAAATGCTTTACTTTATAAAACAGAAACTTCAAGTCTTTACAACCATTTTAATATCCGTGGATATAACACTATTAACAGAGCACAAATAGGAAAATCTGTTGCCTGTTTTTCATTGTTCCGAATAGGAGTTTGAAATGAATCTTTCCTACTGTGGACTCTTAAAAAATGATTGCTAGAAATGTAGACTTGGAAGGAAAGGTTCAGCAGTTTGCAGATTAGGGGAAACACTTTAAAATTAAAGTTTAGAAAACAAACTAAAAGTTCCATTTTTTTCTTACTTTCAACCCCTAATAATTTCACAATATTTGCCCATTCATTTACATTCTTCCAAAAACAAATTTAGTCTTTCCTAAAACAAGTAATACCTACCTTATTTAATAAAAAGTTCAAATATGTGCTAACAGGTCTAACAAAGCTGTTAGTTTAAATAAAAGCTGTACTTTACTCACCATTATCTGGTCCTTGAAATTTCATGGAATAAAGCTTAACAGGTTGATTGAATGCCACCGTAATAAGTAGCTGAGGGAAAACAATTTCATTATAAAGGAGCTCTTGAGTACCGTGAATACACGTAACACCAAAGTAGAATTAAGTAATTGAGGCAGAAAAACCTAATTCATCTAACAAAACCAATGCAATATAGAAAATCAGCAAGTTGAAAGTAATCTGATTAAACTGACATTTGAGAAATACCAATTAAGTGAGGGAAAGGCAAAAAGAAATTAATGGAGGTAACGTATAAAATTATGCATAAGAACCTAAGGTCCCATGCCCTATAAACTAGCAAGCAGTCTGCTTTCCAAAAAAATCAAGTAAAATCCACAAATTAAAATTTAAACTATGTATTATGGCATTCTAATTTTCTAGGGTGGTTTGTACAGCATTTAACCATATCCCTCAACAATCTGAAGGCAATGCACAGGTTCATGCAGAGATTACCCTTCAAATGATCACTGATCCAAAACTCAAAACATCAATCCTGGGTCTAAGGGTTTAACTCAGTTGGTAAAGCACATGTTTAGCATGCCCAAGGCCCTGAGTTCAATCCCAGCCAAAGAAAGAAGAGAAAGAAAGGGGTAAAGGAGAAAGGGAGGAAAGAACAGAGGGAGGGACTGTTATAGCCCTACAGTATCCTCCAAAGTTCCATCTTAAATTTATTTAACTAAATGTATCTGGAAAGCCACATAAGGGAACTGATATAGAAAACACTGCCAGGATGACTACCCTTTAGAAGCTGTGAGTCATTCATTCAACTTTCCAGCTAACATTGTGTTTGACATTTCCCTGGCAGGAAGAAAGATTCTCCCTGGCGGAAAAATTTCAAGGAGGCTATAGTCAGCCCTGCTGATACACATTATCAGATTATACCGTTCACAAGAAATACAATGTGAATGATACTCTCAAAACTGTAATAAACTTTCTGGTTTAGATTTATTATTTCAGAATTACACTGTGGTCTAAGAAAACAACTAGATTATTTCTGTTAATTATATCAATACTTTTTATACTAGAGCCGTAACTGTCAAAATATAGTAAGCATAATATGTAGAGAGAGTTGAACTGCAAGTAAAGTGCAAGAGATGAGAATGGAAAGCCAAAAACAGATTAAATCAGCAACAACATCTTCTTGAAGTCAGCGAAGAATCTTTTAGGAAAGAGAAACATGCACGCATATAACCTAAAGAAATAACTTTTGTATTAATATACAACTAGAATGAACTAGAATAGGTACAAACTGGAGACAATGGAACAGAGACTACAGTAAGGACAGTAACACCCAGATGAAAGAAAAGATAGCTTCATCAAGGTGGTTATACCCTACTTGCTCTGTGGGAAGGGCAATGCAGAAAAGAATAGGAAAAATGGCACAGGTTTCTATCTGGGAGTGAAGAGCTACCTACAGAGGAACTGGTCATGTAATCAGTCTCTGTTCCTCAGATACAAACTTACCTGCATGGGGCAAACATACTGACAAATTAAGGATGAACAAAAGGACCAAACTCAGCAGTGGGTCTAATTTAAGAGTTCTGCAATTTTCCCTAGTGCACCACCCTCCCAATTACTTGTTCACCTGGCACAGAAGAACAGAAAAAAATGCAGGTCTGCAGGGCAAGAGTTAAACTGAAACCATTAAAAGCAAAGAAACAAGTGATCATCTGCAGTAAGAGACAAAAGCCAGGAGATGGGAACATGAGAAACAAAAGTGATAATGAAAAGCCCCACAAGCCTTAAGCACTCAATCACCTGTTCATCACAGTCAGATTCCAAGAAGGTCATATCTTTTCTTAAACAGTTGTCAAACCCATGCTCATCACTTTCATTAAGACATTCACAACCAGCCTTGTTTATAAAAGGCATTAAGTCCATCTGAAAAACATGAAATCAAGACATTAGGGGAAACATTTCAGTTTGGTGTAAAAATGTTAAAAATGTAAACCTGTGACTCTCTCTAGATTAAGCAATTTTAGTTTTGTTTTGTTTTTTGGTATTGGGAATCGAACTCAGTACCTTGTGCTTGCTAGGCAGGCACTTGTGCCAAGAAGCTACATCCTCAGCCCTAGATTAAGCAATTTTTAAAGAAAGTATCTCCTTAAAAAGTTACTAACCAAGCACATGTGGTGGCACATGCCTGTATCCCAGCACTTGTGAAGCTGAGGCAGAAGGATCACACCAAGTTCGAGGCCAGCCTGGGCTACAAAGTGAACTCGAAGCTAGCCTGAATTGCACAGTGAAACCCTGCCTCAAAAAGACAAAAAACAAAGTTACTAAAAATCTTTATAACGGTCCTTTCAATTTGAATTTCTGACTAAGATCGTCTATTAAAGCCAAATCTAGGGTTCGTTTACTTAATAAACTAGCAGAAACTAAGTCTTTAACACACAAGATTGTAAGTAACTGTTTTATAGTAAAAACCTTGCAAATGAAAATATAGTATCTGTTAAGACTCAAAGAAAGCTTGTATCCCTATCCCAGTGGACATGTACTCTTCAGGCCTATGCAAAGGTTAAGTTTAAGATGAACAGCAAGAAAGGACATGACTGATTGATTTTGCACTAGGGACTGAACCTAGGTCTTCTGCAATGAGCTATATGCCCAGCCCTTTTTATTTAATTTAAGGCAGGATCTTGTTAAACTGCCCAGGCTGGGCTCAAATTTGAGACCATCCTGTTTCAGCCTTCTAGAGTACTAGGATTACAGTTGTGTGCCACCACACTTGGCCATTATTTTATTATAGAAAATATTAAACATATACAAAAAAGAGTAATTTAGTGAACTCCACATATGCCTTACCTCCAGCCATAATCATTAACTCATGGCCACTCTTGTTTCACCTCTACCCATCCTATATCCTTTACCTCTCCTCTCAATTATTTTGAAGTATTAGACATCTTTTCATTATATTCATGAATATGTCATGTATTTCTGTAAGTACACTTTTAAAACACACATACATACTTAATAGCATTATCACAACTAAACCACACCTTATCAAATATCAGTGTTCAAATGCTCATAACTTCTCATATTTTACAATTTAATTATTAGATTCAGATATAAAAATGTATAAACATGGTACTTTTAATCTATAATCAGCTATAAATTTCCAACTACTCTGGGTTTGGCTGGTTACTTCCCTGTGATGTCAGGTCAGCATGTTCCTGTCTCTCACATACTCTGTTCACTGATACGTCCACACTTCCAACACAATTCCACAGAGCTGTGGTGACAGCAGTCATGCTTGTCTCCTTTCCGACTCTAGTGGAAATACTTCTCACTTTTCCCCCTTAAGATTTTAGTCAATACTTCAGGAATGAAAGAGTTATTGAATTCTGTTAAGTAACTTTTCTGTATATAGAGAACTGTGACTTTTCTCATTAGCTCTATTAACATGACAGATTACATAAACATTTGTTGCATGACTGAAACAAATCCAATTTTGTTCATGATGTATTTTTAATTCTACTACTGGACTGTTAGGTTTTCTTCACTAACATTTTAAGATTTTTTAAAACAATATTTATAACTGATATTGGCCAGTGGCTTTCTTTTTTGGTACATTTATGTTGCTAAATGCTGTAATCTCATAGTTACTTAAAAAAAGAAATTCAGAAGATTTTTTTCCTTCATTTATGATCTTCAGTACCGAGAATAACACTAGAGCACCTGATTTTTTAAAAATCCAGCAACACTCTCACCTGTGAAGTCACACGGAACTTTATGGAAGAGCTCTTTTACTATTTCCTTGGTGTCTCAATGGTGAATGGTCTGTGTACATATTCTGCTTTTAGTGAAGTTTTATTTTGGTAAACTATCTCTAATAAAATTATCCATTTAATCTACTAAAGAAGGACTATTTTAAAGTTACAAATTTAAATTAAAAATAGTTACAAAGTATTACTGTATACAGTTTATTAATCATTTGTTCATTTTTATGACAAAGAATATTTTTTATCCAGAAGACACGAATATATACATATATAGTTCTGAAAGATTGAACATTTTTTGCATGTCAAATTAAATATCAAAATGATATATTAATATAGGTCCCTAATTATTCATAAAATAGCATAAATGCTTTAGAAGTCAAAATGTTAACATTAAATGTTTTACTCAGGGTAATGTCATAGCCAATTCCGAAAGATTGGGCGGGGGGTGGCATTTTACAAAGCAAAGCACTACTATAGTAGAATTATTCTGAACTTCGTGAACATTTGTCATGAAAGGGAAGTTCAGGCAAAATATTTTAAATGTTTATGTCTTCCATGTCTACTTATGAACCACTTCAAAAGTACATAAGGTATTAAGAGTTCATGTGTGAAGGCAATATCCCAGTCATATATCCAATACCTTAATGATGAAAATAAACTAATGGGGTTAAGTTCTTTTTTTCTTGTTTCTTGATATGAGGTCCTCCTGCCTCAGCCTCCTGATTGCTGGGATTATATGTAGGCCTACAACACCACAAACAACTTAAAAGGTGCTTTGTTCAAAATAACATTTTGAGGAACATAACAAAAAAGTCACATTTAAATAATTATATTGAAGTATTTTGTTATACAACAAGGTCTGGGAAAACTAGCATTACACTGCATATTTGACATAAATGTAAATTTAGATCTGAAAATATGCACAGTACCTACCTATTGATCCTAAGAGGGAAAACAACTATGAGGGCCATTTGGGAGACAATTAAGGAAATCAGAATGCAAGAAATTAGAGGCACTGTATTTAACAATACTAAGTGCGTTAGGCGTGATAGTGATATGATTAATATGAAAATGTTTTGGTATCTAAGGACATTAGCTACATGTTAAAATATTTAGAGATGAATCATCAAGTTGTCTATAACTTACTCGTAAAGGATTCTGCCAAAATGAAATGTGGCTAGTGAGGAAAAGCAAAACCAATTACAATTAGACAACACAGGTAAATGATATACATGGCCTATTGTACTACTCTAGACTTTTTAAAAATATTTCCTCCATTGTTTTGATAGAGTAGGAAAAAATACATCAGAAGACACATAGGGAAGTAAAAAAAGCTTATCTACACTTTTGTGTTAGAAATGTTTGTGTGCTTACTTCATAAATTAGGATTAAATAAAGTTTTATTTCATTTTGATGTGAGAAAACTATAGGCCAAAGGCTAGAGTTCGAAGGCCTTAAAATACTGAAATACACTAACACATCTAAACTTCAGAACATAAGCCAATCCAAGTTCTAACCAAGAGTCCCTGCCTTTCAAATTTCCAGAGAGAGGAAGACTTAACTGAGAAAGCAGGAGGGTGACTATTTGAAGCCATACTACCTACAGCCTACTTTTAGCAAATGTAGAAAAGAAAAAATAAAATGTTTTAAATTTTTCTAAACCTCAAAAAACATTTATAAAAACTAAAAGTTAAAGCTGGGTGTGGCGGTGCACATCTGTAATCCTAGCATTTGGGAGGCTGAGGCAGGAGGACTGTCAGAAGTTTCAGGCTGGCCTGCACTACTCAGTGAGTTCGAGACCAGTTTAAACTATCTCAAAAGACCCTATCTCAAAAAACAAAGTAAACAAATACAAATAAAAAATAAAAGTCATTATGTTCACAAAAACCTTTCCTTACACTGGGGAAATAGCTCAGTGGTAGACTGCTTGCCTAGCATGCACACGATTCTGGGTTTGATCCTCTTTAAAACAAAACGAAAAAAGAACTTACAATTTTACAAAAAAGTCAATACATTTTTGCACTGTTTACACTTAGATCTACTTAAATGCATTTTTCACTTGGTGATTTACTATTATTAAGTTTCAATTTGTGTTGTAAGGACAGTGATATTTCCAAAAACAGATTTCTAGTTCTAAATATTTACTAACTGTTTAAGACCAAAAATAGCTGATTGAGACCTAATGGAACAAAAAAATGTTTTTACTAATTTTACACATTTTATTCATAGAATTGCATAAAAACTAATTTTTATTCCTTAAAACTTCTTCCCCTTGTTATTTCCTCAGGCCAAAACACCAGCATCACATCTGGCTGATGTGCAAAGAAGTATCCCTGTAGCTCACATTGGACTGTTGCGCATATTAGGCTTTTTCATGCAAATAACCTTAGGAATAAGTAAAAAGAAAAAAAAAAAGATGTAAACACAACAGTTTAAAGTTAAGTCATTTCCAAAATTTTCTAAATGGTGTCACTGAAACCGAGCTCAATAGGCCACAATCTTCTCTTAGGCCTTACAAGTCTGAGTATCGCCTCTTGTGGCTGAGAAGCACCTGCCAAGGACCTGAAAACCATTGCCAGATGCTATGGCTTGTATCTAGACGTCCCTCAAAGCCTCATGAGCTCATAGGTGGGGCTTTTGCGAGGTGGCTGGGTCATGGATGTAGGTATGTTACTAGATTTACCCACTGAGTGGTTTAGCATAGTTCTGGGTATAAGTGATGAATTTATTGAAAAGACCCACCCTAGATTTGGGTGGCACTAACCAACAAACTTGAAGTCTGGATGGAATACAATGGAAAGAAGCAGAAAAGAAAAAAAAGAAGCAGGGAAGGCTTGCTTCTTCCTGTCTGCCATACCATGAACTGTTTCTCCTCTACCATGCCCATCTGCCCCAACACCCTGCCCTGGGGACAGCTGACTAGACTGAAACTTCTAAAAACTGTGAGTTAAAATGAACCTATTCTCCTTGAACTTGTGGGTGTTATTTTTGTCCCAGCAACAAATTAACTGATACACCAAGAATGTAATCATCAAAAGAAGACCTCTGATTCCAGAACTCTGTGAGAAGTAACCATGGTAACTGCCAGATAACCAGCACTGTTACCCTCATCTCATTTACACTAGCCACCTTATACTTTTTATTTCTTTGACTCTACTGAGCCCCCATACTTCCTTTGTAACATCCAAATCAGAATGGAGTTGTGTGCTTTCATTACTGTTAAGTATTTTCCTAGTAAGTTCATCATTTCTAATTCTTCTATCAGGTATTTTACAGAACACAAGGTTCTGGGGGACATCTTAAAATCTAACCAAGGGATGATCCCTAAATGGAGGGAACTTAAAAGTCCCACAACAACAGAATCTTAGAACAGGAAGCTACAGATTAAAATAAAAAGCAGGAGATGCTGACCACAAAACTCCAAATATTAGACTGCCACTAGTTTTGCTATAGGTAGCACCTCTGATGTGATGAGGTCAATAGTTTCCTAAGCTATTTTTTAGGAACTTGGGAGGCAGTTTTTGTCTATCTTATACTAGCTGAAACTACTGATCTTTCACTTGGGCCTGCACCTCCAATCACTTTTCCCTATACCACAGATGACCCTGCTTCTTTATCCCACAAATAACCAATAAAACCTATCTTGGAGTGGCAGACTTGTGACATGCTCTTTGTCTCCAAATTCTGACTACTGCTTTGTGTATAAACTTTTTATTTTGCAAAATTCTTTTCAGTGACTGGCATGCTGTGTGACAGGCAAAAAGGGCCTGGTTTAGTAATTATCAACCCTGACTTAAACATATTCATACTTTCTAACTGATGCTGTAACTTAAAATTAGAGTTCTATTTTAAAGAAATACTAATTGTACTTTCCCAACTCAAAATACACTAATATCACGTTATACTTCTGATACCCACTTTCCTCCCAACCACACACAAAGAATTTCTCCTGTTTACCTGACAAGATGTGGGATTTCTCCTTATACACCATGAATTTAAAAGACTTACAGAAATTCTTTGCTTTGCCAATACAGTAGTTTATTAACCAGAAACTAAGAAATTACATAATTTTTACAGAATTTACCAGTATGCATAAACAAATCTGCTACTACTGAATACTATGTTTGAATTTTTGCTTCCTTCCTCAACAGCTCTCAAACTCTAACACTTTACAGTACAACTATCTACACTTGTGTATTTTTCAAATATCATTAAGTTCTTCAGTTTGTAAGTTACTCTAAAAAGTAACTTACTCTTAAGAAAATATGTAATACTAAAGTCACATCTGATTCTAAAAATTTAAAGCTAGAATTTTTTTTTAAAACATAGACTTCCAGGAAAGATACACTTAAAAAGAACGAATACTACAGAAAGGAAGTGGCAACAAAGGGAGCTCGTTATATATCAGTTACACATTAAAATTCATGTCATTTTACATAGCGTTGAGGAGTAGAACATTTTACTTTTCAATCTACATACATAGCCTTTTGGAATGTCTGTGTCCTCATTACTTCCAGGGTCATTTTCTAAGTGCTGCTTGATTTTTTCTTCTAGTCCCACAGCATCTGCTCCTTGATACTGATCAATTCTCACTTTATTTCGAAAAAATAAAAATGTAGGTGTTGCTGATATATTGTTGGTGGCAGCTGTTCCCTAGAAGTGGCAAATTAAAACAGTGTTATGGATTAAAATGAAACTTAAAACCACTTTAAACATTCATTCCATAACTTTGTGGAAGTTAAACATCCTTGGCACAAACTAAAGATATGTAAAATATATTGTTATTTAAGAAAAAAGGCAGACCAATTTCCCTTAAGGGAGTTCCCACTGGGACACAGATATATGACTATTATACCCACAAAAAGGAACAGTCCCCACCCCGTCTTTTAAAAATCAGTTTTACTATTAAATACTTCATTCATTTAGCTTCTAATACAGAATCGTACTTCTTATCAGACAGCTCTTTCACAACTATATAGTACAGATTTCTCAAAAGGATCCAAGCAGGATATTGATAATACAAACCAAAGCTGCTAGGAAGAAATACACACTTGAAAAACAGTCAACTTACCTATAAAAAGGAAGCAGCACTTTTTGCACTGCAACCCCCACTCGATTTCTACTTCAGTAAAATGGCACCTACTCCCACACTGAACATATTGTTTATGTTCTTTATTGTTTATGTTCTAACATATCTTTTTAAATTCTGTCCGAGGGCTAGGGATGTAGCTCAGCAGCACAGCACCTGCCTGGCAAGTGTGAGGCCCTGAGTTCACTTTCTGGCACCAAAAAACAAATTAATTTTGTCCTAGCCAGGTGTGGTGGTAGTGCATACCTATAATCTCAGGACTCAGCAGGCTGAGGCAGGAGGAATCTGTTGAGTTGAAGGCCAGCCTGACATAGTGAGACCCTGTCTCAAAAAAACAAAAAACTAAATAAATAAATTCTGTCCTATTTCCACAATTTTAGACTGGATGGAAACAACTCTTTATGAAAAATATTTTAAAAAGGATAGTAAAACAAATGTGTCACCTTTCGCATTCAAACACTATGAAAAGATACCATTATATCTTTTTTTTTTTTAGACAAGGTGTCGCTCTGTAATTCAGGCTGGCTTTTAACTCAGCAATCCTCCTGCTTCACTCTTCTAAGAGCTGGAATTACAGGGCCATACTACATTTGGCCTCTTTATCATTTAAAGGAAATAAAAAGCACAAAGGTGACCTAAGTATATCTTCTTTAAACCTCATTTATGCAATAACTACGACTGATCTATCAGAACGGTGTTGAAAAGAAATGAAATGAGCTATATTGTAAACTTTCCTAGTATCATTAAGAAAGCAGTAAGAAATAGGTAAAACCAGTCTTACTATTTTAATGAGCAAAACATATGCATTTTCAACACTGTCAACATTGAAAGATGGTATTTTATAGTTTCTTTTCAAGTCTTCAAAATCCAATGCGTATTTTACACCTTGAGAACATCTCAACTTGGATTTGCCACATTTCAAGCACTCAAAAAACACAAAAATACATGTGGCTAGTAGCCACTAGGGCAGACAGCACAGTTCTAGAAGAAAGCAGTTTCAGATTAGCAATACTGAATATTTTCCTTTAAAGAACCAGTGATTCAGTCCAGTGACATATAAGTACTAAAATATAAAAGTGTAATGTAAATTTATGTTAAATCTCCAAACTACTAACTACCCCAACTACTAACTACTTAACACTCTAAAATGTTTCCACACTCAGAAATGTAGTAAAGACAAAGCCTCATTTAAAAAAAAAAAACAGCTGTAGTACTACAAAGAGGTTCCTTAGAATAAGACTAGTATATGAGAGGGTCTTTCAAAGTTCTTTATTCCTTACCAATTCTCTGTATTTTTACATACACACTGTTATGGTTTGTGTCTGGATGTACCCCCTAAAGCCTCATGCAGTCATGGGGGGGGGGGGCGGCTTTTAGAGTTTATGATTAATCCATGATCCAATGCTGGGATTATGGGTATGAGTGTTATACCCGCCCTGGGGCACAGAGTTTGCATATGTACCACAGAGAAAGAGGCTGCCCGCCTGCTCTCCTCCATTTTGCTTTTGTTGCTTTTGCTATCTTCCACTGCCATGAACAACACGTTGCCCTCTGCCATGTGCCACTCTGCCTTGGAGCCAGAAAAGTATGGACTGAAACCTCCACAAACCGTGAGCTACATAAACCTTTCCTTCCTGAATTTTGGGCATCAGTTATTTTGTCTCAGCAATGACAGAAAAGTAACCAAGACACACACAAATGCAGAAATGTTACATAGCCATTGCAAATAATTCATCAGGGTAACTTACCTACAACATTGAGACACCATCAACAGTAATTAATATTTTAAAGTTTCTGCTGAACACACAGCTTTGCAGGTAAGATTAACAAAATGACCAATTCAAATCAAGCTATAACCAAGAATTCCCTGTCATGACTTTATAATCAGCCAATACTTTAGCAGTATAAGAAATTATTATAGATTTGCAGAGTATAAAATATTAATTTTACATGAAAAAACATTTATACAAATCTGAAATTAGTAATAATGTGCTACCTTTCTTAACTAATGTGGTCAAAATGACCTGTGGGTTTTTTTGGGGGGGAGTGTTTATGAGACAGGGTCTCATTATATAGTTTAGACTAGATTTGAACTCACTATGCAGCCCACGCTAGCCTCAAACTTGTAGCAATCCTCCTGCCTCAGCTTGAGTGCAAGAATTATAGACAAGTGTCTTCAAATCTGTCTGGCATTTTCCTATATTCTAAGGAATAAATGCATTAAGAAATAATTAATGGATGGTATTAGTGTTGGATTTCAAGCCGACTAAAAAATTTAAAAAAGGACTCTTCCTCCTTACCTGACACTGATGTACATCTACCTCCAAGAAAACAGCCTGTGGATATTTATTACTCATAGAACTGAATGCTGGAGCAATCCTCAAACATGGTCCACACCTGTGAAAAAGGAAGGGCGAAATTATACCAAAGACTATGCACCAACTTGTACTCATTTTGTTGTTTGTTTTTTGAAACAAGGGCTCACTACGTAATTCACGCTGGCCTTGAACTCACTGCAATCCCCCTGCCTTGGCCTTCACCATGCTGGGAATACAAATGTGCACCACCACACCTGGCTAATTTATACTCTACAGTACTTGTCAAATGAAATATAAATTGATTCTTCTGGCTTAAGATTAGTGTTTTCCACAGGGGTATGTATATAACACTTGTGTCAATACTATAGTATTTTTTGTTTAAAGTCAGGGTCCTGCTATGCAGTTCAGGCTGTCCTTGAACTCATTATATAGCCTGGGCTGGCCTCCAACTCATGGCAATCCTTCTGCCTCAGGATCTCGAGTGCTGGGATTACAGGCACGTGCTACCAGGCCCAATACTACTATATCGTCTTAATGAGTATAGGTATTATAAATATCTGAGGTTTAATATTAAGCCTTCCAAGCACTGTCAGTTCTCAGAAATTAGTAAGAAAAACCCCCCAAAATGGAGGAATATACTGCACTTATGAATTGAAAAACTCAATGTTTAAAAATGGTTTTTAAAAAAATATTTGCCCTACTTTTTTATTATACCACTTGTAATCCAACACAATTTCCACATTACACTGATATCATCCCTCTATTCAGCAATCATGTATGAGCTAACTGGTTTTAAACATAATTATTTCTTATAGCTGAACAGACTTTATCAAACAATGTTACTATTACAGCTGGTGTTTAGATGTTCCCCCAAAGCTTCATGCGGTCAGGGGTGGGGCTTTTTCAGAGGTGGCTGGATCTAGAGTGTGACACTAGAAGTGATTCATGGTGCAATGCTACGATTAAGGGCACTAAGATTAACGCAGTGAGTGCTACCTGCCCTAAATAGTCTGGATAAACTATAAGGGATATAAAGAGCTGTAGCTGCCCTTGTTGCTTTGCTACCTTCTGTCCGTCATGAACTGTTTCTCCTCTCCAACACCTGTGTGCCAAGCCACCCTGCCTTGGACCTAGCAGATGATGGACTGAAAACTCTATATATATGGACTGTGAACTAAATAAACCTTTCTCCCTTTAATTCTGGGTGTCAGGTATTCTGTCTCAGTAAAAAGAAAAGTAACTAAGACAGCTACCATGTAAATGACTGTTAGCTCTCAAGATTTAACCTGATTTAGAATCTTTAATTTTAGTTAGCCATGGGTTGGAACTTTAGTTAGAAGTCAAAATAGAGCTGAGAAGCACAAGCATACAAATAAAAAGTACGCATAAATATTACAGCATAGGGCCAGGTATATAGATCAGCGGCATAAGCTCCTGCTTGGCAAGCACAAAGTACTGAGTTCAATTCCTAATACTAAAAAAAAAAGCAGAATATATTTGGTATCCACTGAAAGAATTTACTAAAGCTGGGCATGGTGGCACATGCCTGTAATCCCAGCACCCAGGAAGCTGAAGCAGGAGGACCATTGGAAATTCGAGACCAAACCAGGCTACAAAGTGAGCTCAAGGTCAGTCTGAACTGCATAGTGAAACCCTGTCTCAAAAAGACAAAAAAAAAAAAAAAAAAAGAAACAATTACAGCACATTTTCAAAATATAGTCATTCATGTTGACAGTGCTATTTGGGCTTGGTTTGTTGTTTGCTTTCAGAGAGTACCAGGACTTCAACTTAGGGGCTTCAAAACTGAGTTACATCCCCAACCCGTTTTTTTGTTTGTTTTGTTTGAGACAGGATCTTGCTAAGTCTCTAAGTAGTCCAGAGTGGGGCTGCCCTTGCAATCCTCTTCTCCTGCCTCAGCCTCCCACCATGCTGGTATTACAGGTGTGCAATCACTGTTCCCAGTGGAGTAGTAGTTTTAAACGATATTTGCCTTTCTCAACAGTGTATTCAAGAGTAAAGAGCCCTGGGGCTGGGGATTTAGCTCAGCGGCAAAAGCGCCTGCCTGGCAAGCACAAGGTCGTGAGTTCGGTTCCCGGTACCGGAGAAAAACCAAAAAAAAAAAACCAAAGAGTAAAGAGCCCTGCATGGTAGCACAAGCTCTTAATCCCAGCACTCAGGAAGCAAAGACAGGAGAATCACCAGGAGTTTGAGGCCAGCCTGGGCTACACAGTGAGTTCAAGGCCAGCCTGAACTGCATAGCGAGACTCTGTCTCAAAAAATAAGAAGAAAAAAAAGTAAACAAATTTCAGATCCATGGATGTAGCTCAGTGGTATAACATGTGATTTACATGCATGCATAAGGTCCTGGGTTCAATCCCCAGGACCCCCCAGAAAAAGAAAAGAAGAAGTATCTTTTCTTATTCACTGAGATCAAGTCACCCTATTTTTCTGTATAAAAGTAAGGACCAAGCCTCTCTCTTGAAGGGCCCACACTCTATTTCTTTGAGTGTGGACTTTTAAAGTGTATTTTTCTTTTTCTTATAAAAACTTTGCAGTAACCCACTCAGGTTGACCTTCCTGACTCTCAGGAGCTATTCCTTTTTTTTTTTTTTTTTAATTACTATTATTTTAAAGAGTAAAAGAAGGATAACATAGTAATAGGGGGGCTTATTGAATTAGACAAAGTGGTAGGAAATTATCAAGGGTTGTTGTTTTACATATTGTTACCTACAAGATAGTTTCTCAGGAAAACAGACAAATAATAGTAAGTTACAGACAAAAGTGGTAGGTTATTATCAATGGTTGTTGTACTATACTTTGGTATCTTTAAAGTCGTTTCTAAACAAAATAAATAGAGCTACACATGAGTGACCAATTGAATAATCATTGACCATTCTCAATGGTTGTTGTAGGAAATACATAGTAATAAACATGTATCTACTTACAAAACAGCCTAGGAACAATACAAACATTACAGAGTTATGGATAGATTAGTAGGAAAATATCATTGTCTGCTGTAATACATGGTGGTACCTTCAAAGTGGTTTCTCAGGAAGACAGAGATACGCAAGAAGGATCTAACAAGTAGTTACAGCCTAAGGGTTGTCCAAAATAGAGTACTACCTCCTCACCAGTGACTCCTTTCACTGAGGTGTGACGGCTGGAAGGAAGGCCAGGATTGAAAAGAAGGACCGAGAGACTTGCACCTGTGTCTAGCAACAGGCTGTTTTCTTTTTCCTGTATAGTCATGATTACCCAGGGCTCCTCCATGGAGATGACAGTCTGGCCAGAGGGAGAAGGCGGTGTATGCCCTAGGCCCCCGCATTCCTGTTAGACTAACTGGTAGGATGGGTCTGAGCTCTGGGGCCTCTGCAAAGGTCACCTTTGCATTCAGGGCATGGACCATGGGGCCTTTTAGGGCAGTTCCTCTTGAGGTGGCCTGGCTTTTAACAGTGGTAGTAGATGAATGCAGTTGTCGAGTTCTTCTTGGGGCCCCGAGAATCAGACTTAGGGTCTGTTTCTCTTGGTGCTGCAGCAAAAGCAGCTGCTTTTTCTCAGTCTCTTTGTTTTCTCTCCTTGGCCTCCTCCTCATCATGGCTATAGAATACTGAGGAGGCAATTCTTACTAACATCTTGAGTGAGCCATCTCGGGCGAAAGCCATTTTTGTAGCTTTTTCTCTCCAGCCTCCCAGCACACTGGGCCCCCGTAACCACTTAGTGTCCTCTCCCTAACTGTCAGCACAGGCAGCAGGAATCTCGGTGCAGACCTCTCCAGAGCTCCACGTGCTCCTCCACCACAGCCTGTACTATCAGGGGAAGAATGGCTTCCAGGGGTCTCCCCAGGTATTGCGCAAGGTCCTCCTGGTTTCCAGCTTCCGAATGGCTCTCATGACCCTGGTCAACTAGACCTCTGAATCTTCGGGCGTAGCCTGTACTCTCATTTTCTCTGAGTCCTTCTTCAGCAGCTGCTCCTCTGTTGACTTGGGACCTTTCTGGTTCTCAATGACAAGGGCAAGAGCAACCCGTTGTGCAGCATGTATTTCCAGGGGTTTCTCCATGTCGGGATGATTCAGGCACGTCCTTGGGCGGGCCTCTGCAGTCAGCGTGGGGCGGGCCTCTGCAGTCAGCGTGTGGCGGGCCAATTGTGTCACTGCTTCACTGTGCCATGATGGTTCTCGACCACACAGTGCTGGCTGGCTCGGGGACCAGTGCGCGCTAGCATATGCCGGCACGCGACTTCCCGGGCGCCAACTGCCCACTTCCCGGGCATCTGCATCAGGAGCTAGTCCTAGTCCCCATTTCTTTTCCCCAACAGATTTTCCTACTCTTAAAAAAAAAAAAGAAAAAAAAAAAAAATAGCAGCACTAGTCAAAGATTAGAATTTTTTATTTTGTTCCAAAACAGTCTAGAGATCACCTAGTCCAAAGGTTTACAGATGGAAAAAATGGTTATTTTTCTACCTTGACCCTTTTAACTGAAAATTTTACATGTTTTGTCCATTATAGAAAATGGCTATGGATGGATTTTGTGCTCTGTGAGAGAACAGTACAAACAAACTTGTAGCTTACTACAACACATAAAGGACCAATGAATCTAACACAATTACCTTTTAGGAACTGACAACTAGAAAAGTTAAATGACCTGCTCATGACCAAATACCCTAGCTGGTGGCAGGACTAACTAGAAGTCAATTTCTAAATCCAATCCAAGAGGAACTTTCTGTGAAAGCATAGTACATTCTTATTAACAAATACAACCTTTCTTAAAAGACTTATTGTTTTGTCTTTTTGAGACATGGTCTCGCTATGCAGTTCAGGCTGACCTTAAGCTCACATTGTAGCCCAGGCTAGCCTTGAACTCACAACAATCCTCCTGCTCAGCCTCCTGAGTGCTGGGATTACAGGCATGCGCCACTACGCTCGGCTACCTTAAATGACATATTGTAACTTATTTTATGAACTTCCTAACACTTCTTTCCTATTGATATAGTAGCCAATGCACTATCTAGAGCAGTAGCTTCTATAAACACATACAAATGTTAAACAGGAAAAATACATGTAACTCTCTTGTAATTACAAAATCCCAAAACAGTGCCAAATAATTCACAGGACCCCATAAGTGGAACTTCTCATGGATTTCCACAGATGTGGACAGCTTAAAAGTGAAAGGATGCCACAAGGACTCTGCTCTCATGACTTCATGGTAACCTACACTGTGTCTCTCAGACCAAGGGTGTATTTTTACTTTTTCTCCTTTCCTCTTTTGTTCAGCCCAAGTTTGCTCCGCAGAGCCAGTTTCTCCCTTACCCCTTCACTCCTCACTTTTCAAATAAAATTTTGACATTGTTTTTTGTTTGTCTCCTTCAATTCTCTTTCTGAGGCAAAAAGGACCTGGAATACATTTAGTTGGTGAGCCATTTTTAAAAGAACAACCTGAGAAGACTATCTCTAGTCTCAGACCTCAACTCTTAAGTGCCATTCCAAAAATTCCAAAATAGTGATCTACATAGTACCTTTCTTTATTGTTGTTTCTAAATTAATTACCAAAATCAAACTACCAAGTCTGATTCCTGGGGCCCCAAAAAGAACTCGACGACTGCATTCATCTGCTACCACTGTTAAAAG
Source organism: Chinchilla lanigera (assembly GCF_000276665.1). Lineage (NCBI taxonomy): Eukaryota > Metazoa > Chordata > Mammalia > Rodentia > Chinchillidae > Chinchilla > Chinchilla lanigera. The sequence goes on from NW_004955402.1 coordinate 41,052,526, forward strand.
CCAGGCCACCTCAAGAGGAACTGCCCTAAAAGGCCCCATGGTCCATGCCCTGAATGCAAAGGTGACCAATGGAGATGGGTCTGCCCTCTGATGCGAAGGCCCCAGAGCTCAGACCCATCCTACCAGTTAGTCTAACAGGAATGCGGGGGCCTA
>NW_004955402.1:41053383-41058134 GCF_000276665.1 Chinchilla lanigera
AAAAAAAAAAAAAAAACTATATGCTTTGGGGAGAAAGGTTGGTTTTTTGAGACAAAATTTTGCTATGCAGTTCCGACTGACCTTGACCTTACTATGTAATGCAGGCTGGCCTTGAACTTGAAGCCATCCTCCTGCCTCAGCCTCACAAGTGCTGGGATTACAGTTATGTACTTGTAATGAGAATTCCAAGTTTGAGGCTTAGGCTATATATTGAGTTCAAGGCCAGCCTGGACTACATAGTAAGACCCCGTCTGACCAAAAAAAAAAAAAAAAATTCTAAGAGTAACAGGAAGGAGACTGTTGGCAGGTCTGGAAGGTGTACAGATCTTAGGGTGCTTGTAATGATCTATTTCTTGCCAGGTGTGATGGCACACACCATCCTGAGGCTGAAGCAGGAGGTTCATACCAAGTTTGAGGCTAACCTAGGGTACATAGTGAGTTCAAGGCCAGTCTGAAAATAAAATAAATAAAAGGCCAATCTGAACTACTCCGTCTCAAAATAAGAAAAAAAAACCTATTTCTCAATGTAAATTTTGGTTGAACAGGTATAATCATTTGCTAAATTTATCAAACTATACACTTTCATATTTGTGCACATTTTTGTGTATACTTTAATAAAAAGTTTATTTTTCTTCAAATAAAAGGTTTAATCCGAGCCAGGTATGGTGGCGCACACCTATAATCCCAGCACTTAGAAGGCTGAGTCAGAAGAATCAGTACTGTTCGAGGCCAGCCTGGGCTACATAGTGAGTTTAAGACCACCCTGAACTATACAGCGAGACCCTGTCTCCAAAAAAAGTTTAATTCAAAGTCTCAACATGCCCTAGTTATAAAACTACTCAATTCACTTATTAACATTATCTGCCTGGTTCCTACAGCCTATCCAATAAACCTCTGTATTTCCCTAAAGTACTTTCAGTCATCAGCTATATGTAATTAATTTACCATATACATAATCAAGGTACTACTTGGACAAGCTACCGTAACCTTAACATCTTCACAATATTCTGATATCCTTCTTACATGGTAACAATGATACCTAGCTACAAAGTAACACCTGCCTTAAGTAAATTGAATACATAAATTGTGTACGGTAGCACATGCCTGTAATCCCAGTACATGGGGCTGAAGCAGGAGGACTGCTGTGAGTTCGAGGCCAGCAAGGACTACACAAGACAGTTCAGGACCAGCCTGAACTGCACAGTGAAACCCTGATTCAAAAAACCAAAAAGGGGCTGGGGATATAGCTCTGCTGGGCTGGAGATATAGCTCAGTGGCACAAGCTCCTGCCTGGCAAGTGCAAGGTCTTGAGTTCGATCTCTGGTACCAGAAAAAAAAAAGTCAAAAAGAAAAACCAGGCATGTGGCTCACACCTGTAATCCCAGCAGGTGGGAGGCTGAAGCAAGAGGAACGCTGTGAGTCTGAAGGCCAGCAAAACCCAGTCTCAAAAATACACACACACAAAAAAAGAAAGAAAACTGGACAGGAAATACTGCCTACAAAAGTGAAAAAAAAGTGATATATTCACCAGTTCAAAAAAAATTCAGCCATACTATATATGAGGGAGAAATATATATTCTTTTAACAGTCATTTATATATCATAACAACAAAACTCTATTCCTTAAAACTAATAAAATGTATGTAGACATACTCAAGAAGTAACTATGTGGAGACATTTGTTCTTAAAATATTACCATAATATAGATTTCACATAAACATAATTTCTCATTCTTAAAACCACATGAAAAGGATACGGTATTTTTTCCATTTTGTAGAAGGAAAAAGATTATCAGAGTGAATTTCCTGAGGGCTTAAATTAGTTTGTATGCAGAGCCACAGTTAAATTACTTAAGGCTGTGTGTACTGAAAACTGAATTGAAAACAGACTACAAGAGATCCTAGCACACCAATGTCCACAGCACAGTAGCATCACCACAACTAAAGATGAACATGACCCCAGGGTCCATCAACAGAAGAATGTATACACATATAATGCAGTATTTATACAGCCATAAAAAGGAATAAATTCTAATACATACTACACTGATTAACCACGAAATACACTAAATGAAATATGTCAGAAAAAAGGACAAATATTACTGTGCTTTCACTCATGTAAGATCTCCAAAACGACAAATTCCCAGAGACAGAAAGTAGAAAAAAGGTTACCAAGAGAGTGGGCAGGTAGAGGTGAGGCTGTGTAGTGTTCAGTAAGTACACACTTTTGTCCCTCTGGAGAAGTGAGGGTGGGGAGTTCCTATTCAATGAGTAAGAATTTCTCTATGAGATGATGAAGCAATAGTAATAGCACAAATTGTGAAGGTACTCAATACCACTGATTTGTATGCCTAAAAACTGCTTAAGTGGTAGCCAAACCTAGTGGTGCATGCACATCCCAGTATTTGGGAAGATGAGGTAGAAAGATGGCACAAGTTAGAGGCCAGTCTGGACTACACAATGAATTCAGAGTCACCCTGAATCACACAACCCTGTCTCAAAACAAAACCAAGAAGTCTGGGTGTGGTGGCACATGCCTGCAGTTCCAGTACTTGGGAGGCTGAGGCAGGAGGAGTGCTGCAAGTTGAGGTCAGCCTGGGCTACATATTCAGTTCAACAAAGGGAAGACTCAACTATATAGTGAGACCCTATTTCAAACCAACCCCCCAAAAACAAAGTACACAAAAATTACTGAAGTGGTAAATTTTATGTGATATATATAATATATATATATATATATATATATATAAAACTACTTTTAAAAGGTCTAAAAAAAAATATTACAGAGCTACTGAAGATTCCCAAACAATAAGGTATGTATTGTTTTAGTGGTTGTAATTTACACAAGGTGGGTCAAGGCATGGATGCTGAAAATAAGGAATATGACTTAAAACAGGACTGGAAAAAAGATTTTAAAACAGGTGCTAGAAAGCCAGGTGTGGTGGTACCCACGTATAATCCCAGCTCTATGGGCAGCTGAAGTAGGAGGAGCAAGTTTCAGCCCAACCTGGGCAACCTACCAAGACCCTGTCTCAAAATAAGAAACAAGAGTTGCGAATACAACTCAGTGATAATGCCCTGGGTTCAATCCCCAGTACCCACAGCCCCAAAAGGTATTAAAGAAAACTATGCCCTCACCCTAAAATGGGATACATTAACTTTGATATAAGAGGTTTCTGACTGGATTCTACTGAATATAGTTGTTTGAGGGTCTAATACTAACATCAATATACATAAAGCTAGTAGGGTGTAATGTGCATGCCTGTAATCCCAGCACTCAGGAGACTGAGGCAGGAGGACAGCCACAAGTTCGAGCCCAGCATGTGCTACAAAGTGAGTTCAAGACCAGCCTGAACTACATAGCAAGATCCTGTTTCAACAAATAAATGTTAAAAATTAAATTAAATTAAAATTTAAAATTATACACACACAAACCCCTAGTTACACTGACAATGAGTTTGGACAGAGATGCATTAGTTGTCAACATGGTAAAGGAATTATAAAGCTAAGTAAAATCTTATGAGGCATATAAACATAACCTAAATAGGTGTTTAACCTAAAAATTCATCCATTTATCAGCAAAGAAAATTTCATTTTCATTCCACTAAAATAGTGGAATTTAAGTTAAACATAAATTATACCAGTTCTTTATCGTGTCTACAATTATGCCTATGCTTAACTGACACCACATGGCTAATAGAAGTTTCCTTAGTAGCAACATTTCCCCACTTTTCTCAACTTCAATTAATAATTATTTATTACCCTTATCATCTTTTCCTCTATGGTAAGGAGGTAAAATATTGATGGATATAAGTATAAAAGTTTCAGCTGAACAGAGTTAGAAAAGTGAATTAAAAATTAGACTGCCTGCTCATTTCCTCTTCACTGTGGCCTAGACACTGCACAAATGTACAGGTATACCCCTAATATTAAGAAGGTGCATATTACAAAATTGCTCAGCTGGGCTTGATGGTGCACGCCTGTAATCCCAGCACTCGGGAGGCTGAGGCAGGAGAATCACCGAGTTCGAGACCAGCCTGGGCTACAAAGTGAGCTCAAGGCCAGCCTGAACTGTATAGAGAGACCTACCTTAAAAAGGTAAATAAATAAATAAATAAATAAATACTAACGCGGTCCTAAAATACACAAGGGGAGATCTGTAAATACATTCACTGTATCTCGGTCTTCAATGCCGATTTACTGCATGTTACAATCATTAGCCAGCCAGTATAAGGTATCCACCTATAAATTTCGTTGTAATTTACCAAAAATCCTGTCATCTTAAGTTACGAAATAAAAAATGGAGCCTAGGGAAACCCAGATGTCTGGTCACCTTTCTACTACCACGCAGAGGTAAACACTGTTATTTGTGTTTGCATCGCATACACCTGAGGACGGGGTCTAAGCCACAACAAAACAAAAACGTTAAGGACACTGAAAAACATCTTGACGTATCAGTAACACAACTCAAAGCGCACCGGCCGAACCTTAGGTCTACACACTACCCAGGTCAGTCGGGCGGCCCCGCCGACTGCTCCAAAGGCTCTGCAGAAAGGCAGGCGGCGGGGAGAACCCGGAGTTTGGAAAAGCGCGGCTGCGAACCGCCGGGATGCAGACAACAGCGGGCTCTCCGCGAAGACGGCCCGGCCCCGAGCGGCCGGAAGGCGCCGCAGGCCGCCCCCACGAGCACACAGCGCGCGGAGGGTCGAAGCGCCGGGCAGGGATCTCGGGCGGGGCGGGGAAGACGCCCGCC
>NW_004955402.1:41058254-41070038 GCF_000276665.1 Chinchilla lanigera
CGGGCGCCGCGGGGGCCGAAGGCGGCCAGCGGACCGGGCGCCGGCAGAAGCGAAAGGAAAGCAGCGACCGGCAGACGGGGCCCCGGAGCTCGCCCCGGCCTCACCCTCTCATGGTGAACTTGACGACGGCGAGTCTGGAGCCCGCGCCGCTCAGCTCCGGCTGGAAATCCGGGTCGCTCCCGACCGGCTTCACACCCACCATGCTCACACAGAGCCCGCTCGGGCGGCCGCGACGGCTCCGGCTTCTCAAGTGAAGAAGAAAACCCGGGCGCGGACGGGGAAAGGCTCAGCAAGGCCGAGGCCTGGACAGAGGAGCTGGCGACAGCCGCGTCTCCTCCCGCGGCTCTCCGTGCCGAGTCACGCCAGGCAGCGGAGCGGCGAGGGGGCGGGGACGGCAGGAGGAGGGGAGAGGCGCGGGGAGCGAAGGTGAGCGGCACCCAGGAGCCACCGCGCGGCAGTGCCGACCGCGCTTGCGTACCTCGACGTCACTTCCGCGCCGCCCGTTGGGGTTTTCACCGCCCAATCCCAAAACGCGGAATATGGTCCCACCCTGGGCATAAGAGCCTCGCGTTATCGGAGTGGCGCAGGCGCAGACGAGTAGCAGTCACGTGTGCAGTTTTAGTTTGGGACTCTAGTATTCGCTTATTCCTGGCTTTTAAGACCTCGAGCTTTCACCCGGGAGTTTCCTACTATGAGACAGCGAAAAGGAAATTCCATATATTTTTTTTGAGGCTCACGAAAGCTGCTTAAGATCAAAAGGTGGACTGAGGGTGTGGCGCTTGCATGGCGTGCACAGAGCCTTGAATTTGAGCCCCAGCATTTATTTATATATATACTGTATAGCTGTCTCTGGAAAGACTTTGAAGATGGACCTGTTTCATACTTGGCTCAGACTATTGCGCTATTTTATTTATGGATCTCATACATCGGAGTGTTCCTCATGCAGTCATTCTAAAGTGGTGCCCAGAAGATGACACCATTTGCGTATTGGAAAATGTTTGTAATAATAACTGAAAAAAACTTCTCCATTGCTAAACTAATCATTTTATTTTACTTTAAAAAAACAAATGACACCATCGCCAGCCGTGGTGGTGCACGCTTGTAATCCCAGCACTCGGGAGGCTGAGGCAGGAGGATCTTTGTATGTTAGAGGCCAGCCTGAACTGCATAGCGATACCCTGTCTCAAAAAGACAAAAAAGAAAAGAAAAGATAGCAGCGCTTCTTTAATTTGTTCAAATCTAGTGATGGATGCAGTTAGAGTAATAAAGAAATTTCATTGGGAAACAGTGAAGATACATGAGATGGGGGCATGATAAACATTAAAACATGTGAAGGATGAATTGAATCTTGGAAAAGCAAAAGGGATAAATTAGATGGCGAGATAAAAGAATATTCCAGGCAAGGGAACTATCAGCTGCAAATGCATGGGTTGAGTGTAGATAATAGCTAATATTTAACAATGCATCCGGCAAGATAAAAGCTCTCTGCTTATTTAATTTCAATGTGCTATCAGCACCGTAATGACTTAATAAGACAAGCTGGCACAAGTTTCCACAGTCTTTGCAGGTTATTATTTTATGAGCATGGCTAACCTAATAACCTCTCTGTACCTCAGTTTTCTGTTCTGTGACAATTGGGTTAGTAATACGTTCTTTCTAGGATTGTCAGGATTGAAGGTTATATTAGATGATGAACGTAACCCGAAAATAAAAACAGAAATGTTTATGAACAACGATGTCACAGTTGGCTAAAATATTACAGGAATAGGTGACTTAAATAGCAATTTATTTCCTGTGGTTCTGGAGAGAGGAAGTCCAAGTTGAAGGTGCTGGAAGTTGGTTTCTGCTTAAGGCTTCTTTAATTTTTTTTTTTTTTGGTCTTTTTGAGACAGGGTCTAGCTATGCAGTTCGCCTGGACTTAAGCTCACTTTCTAGTCCAGGCTGGTCTCAAACTCCCAATAATCCTCCTGCCTCAGTCTCCTGAGTGCTGGGATTCCAGGTGTGCGCCACCACTCCTGGTTCTCTTTAATTATTATATGGCTGCACTCTCACTATGTATTTATATGACCTTCCATGTATGCGTGCATGCATGTACACATGGGCACATAAACATATACACAGCACTGGTCTTTTCCACTTTTGAGGACACCATTCCTATTAAAGTCCTATCCGTATGACTTCATTTAATGTTGATGACTTCCTTAAAGGCTCATCTTTACAGTTCCTTTTATGACTCTGCCTCGTATGAAAACTTAAATATGGTTAAACACCATTTGGAGGCTGGAAAATTAAACATTAGGGTAGAGCTTCAATCTATGAATTTCAGGGGATCCTGGTTCAATTCAAAACAGATAATTGTTATTCCCAGCTATCTTTTTATTTTTGCCTAGGAAGTAAGCAAAAAGCATCTAAAATAAGGCACCTGTAGTAGTTATGAAAGAGGAAAGAAGGCCTGTGAGAGGAAAGCCCTAAAAGTCTACAAACTATTGAGAAAGAAGATGAAAACAGGTATCATAAAAGCAATCTGACAGGGCATTCTGATGTTTATTTTCCACTTGAACCTCCAGATGTACTTTTTTTTTTTAAAGAGAATTTTAAAACAGGATAATAGGAAATTAACAATGGTTATTATATTGCATATTGTTCTCTTCAAAGTAATTGCACAGATTACCAGATATAGGCATTTAAGATTGATCAAACAATATAAGCACTGTTCCTTTCAATAAACTAATAGTAATTACTAGTAAAATCATCTTAGCTGCCTTGTGTGTGTATACAGATATATATTTTCCATATATATATGTATATATTTCCCTTTCTTCCTTTTCTCCTTTTTCTATCCCCCTTTCCTTCTTTTCTCCTTTCCCCCATACCAGTTGTTCTTTACTTTTGGGTAGTTTCCTTCCTTTTCACAATGTCTCTTGTACCTTTTGGATCTTACTCTTTCAGTTTCTTACACTAAGGAGACAATATGATATTTACACATGTGACTCCACACTGCTTCCACCCTAGGAAGCTTACCTGTGTGAAATGCATCAAAAGTATGCTTTTTGCCTTTTTTTTTTTTTTTACCAGGAATTGAACTCAGGACCTTGCGCTTGCCAAGCAAGGCACTGTGCCTCTGAGCTGTATTCCAGTCCAACAGTATCCTTTTTGAAGCTTCTTGTTAGAGAGTGGGTGGTGAAAGAGATGGGACCCAGGTAGGCAGATCCCTTCCTGCTGCATTACCACAAGTGGGCTGTGTTCTACAGCAAGCTACAGTTCTGTCATGCCATTCCCCTCTTTGGGCTCCAGTAACAACTGTTTTCTTTTGTTTTTTCATGCCTGAGAAGCACAGGGTACATTGATTGGCCACCTGGCCTGCTGATTCTAGTGTAGACCTGACTAAACAAAAGAATTCTAAATTGGACACCTCAAGCAAACAGCAGAGACTTGGGCTACTATAATCCCAAAATGGACACCCACAGGAAACAGGAACCTGAAAGTTGCAGTCTTAATGGGCTTTCCATGCTTATAGCATGAACCACCTCTATCTGCCTGGCACTAACCTAAATAGTAAGGGCAGATACTATCAGCTAATCAGCAACAGTCAGAAACTTCATTCTATTATCAATAGAGATCTTGTGGTTTTAAAAAAACTATCATTTTTCTCCCAAACAGCCTTACCCCTGATAGAGCCCAGTTGTGGGGTGGACTTTTCTATCCAATATTTTTGTCTAATTTTCTCTTCAAAAAACACCGTAGCTTCACCACGTGTTTGGTGCCAGCCTGAGATACACAGTGAGTTCAAAGCTAGCTTAACTATATAGTGTTACTTCACAAAGGCTTCATCCCCAAATACCATCACACTGGGGATTAGGGTTTCACCATAACAATTTTTTATTAAGTTTATTGGTACATTTTAGGTGTACATAATGATCACAATCATCATAGGGAATTTGTACCTGTACATGAGATAACTTGATTTTTTCCCCCATTACCCTAGCTTCCCTACAACCCCTCTTCCCATCCTTATTTACAAAGCTTTGTTTCCATTTTCCTTCTTTTCCCATTTGTTTTTCTTTTCCCTTCTTTCCTTTCCCACTGTCCCCTCCTTGGTTCTGTAAGGCAAGAGAGACTCCATTTTTTTGTTTTTAATTCCATATTAAGAGAACTTACTTAAAGTTCACTTTTTTTTTTTTTTTTTGTCTTTTAGAGACAGGGTCTCGCTATGCAGTTCAGGCTGGCCTTGAGCTCACTTTGTAGCCCAGGCTGGTCTTGAACTCATAACGATCCTCCTGCCTCAGCCTCCAGAGTGCTGGATTACAGATTTAAAGTTCACGTAAGCTATGGTTCACCCCAGTCGCCTTGGTTAGTTATCAGCTCAGAACAGAGCAGAGCCATAAAATGAGAACAGAAGAAATAGGACAAATTGGGAAGTGGGCTAAAAGGTAAACTGCAATAGTTATTTGAAATTTCATTGTCTGACCTTCTAGGAGAAGTAAATTTTGTGATAACTGTGTGACATTCTTGGAAGATTCCCAAAAATGTGGTAATGGTTATTATAGAAACCTAAAATGTACTTAAACTGACGGAGATCCAGAACAGCATGGACATCTCTGGCTCCTGGTTAGAGACTGTCTGTCAGCCAGCTCCAATAAAGCTTTGTTTATTCCTGCTTTTTGGTTTGTTTTTGTTTTTGTTTTTGTTTTGTGAATGCCTTTCTTGATGAACTCGCTTGCCATATCAGTTCCCCTTCCCATTTGAACATTTTCTTCCTATTTCACAATATCTATTATACGTTTTGGTCCTTATTTACACTTTCGGTTTCTCACACCAGAAAAACAATGCAGTATTTACAAGTGTGTCCGATTTATTTCACCTAAGAGTATTCACCATAACAATTTTAAAAGGATATTAACATCCAGTCTATAGCACCCTTGGAATTAATCCTAGGGAAGTGAAGAACTACACATAACTGGCTTGGGGTGAGGATGCAAGCCTGTAATCCCAGCACTTGAGAGGCTGAGGCAGGAAGATGATCAAGAGTTCAAGACCACCCTGAACTACAAAGTGAGATCCTGTCTCAAAAAAACAAAAAACAAAACAAAACAATAAAAAAGGAGCCTAGACAGCATACTGAGATCCTGTCTCAGAAAACTAAAACCAATGCTGGGTGTTGTGGCACACACCTATAACTCCAGCATTTGGGAGGCCGAGATAGGAGGATCACTGTAAGTTTGAGGTCAGCCAGGGCTACACAGTGAGCTGAAAGCCAGCCTGAACTGATGTAGGGGAAGGAAACTCGCAGCCTGCTTGGTGTCTGAAACACCGAGTTCATGTTCTCTAAACTTGAGGAATGAATTCTAGGAACAACCGAGGTTAAGAGCAGAAAGAATTTATTGAAAGGAAGAAAAGCTCCTGTCTAAGAGAGACAGAAGGGGACCCAGACAGAGGGAAACTCTTGTCTCAAAACAACACAACAAAATCCCAAACAAACAAAACTAAAAACAAAATACACATAAGTAATAATCTATGTTTTCACTTAACCACATTGACAAGGGCTTTTTTTGGGAGTATTTGTAGTATTTGTTGTCTATCTGAGAAGGACAGACAGGGAAGGAAATAAACTCTCCACATCTTGTGGGGTAGGGTAGCACTGTACTGGGGCATGAACCCAGGGCCTTCATATTGAGCTACAGCCTTCTTTTTTTTTTTCAGATTTTGAGACAGGGCCTTGCTGAGTCACAAAATTGCACTAGCTGGGCTTGAACTTGCCATCATCCTGCCTTGGCATACCCACGTAGTAGAATTATAGGCCTGTGGCACCATGCCCCATGACAAACTTTTTTTTTCCAGTGTTTTGAAACAGGCTTTTGCTATGTGTTCCTGGTGGGTCTGGATCTCACTATATAGCTCAGGCTGGTCTTGAACTCATGACGATTCTCCTGCCTCAGCCTTCTGAGTTCTGGCATTACAGGCGTAGGCCACCATGTCCAGTCAAAAATCTTTTTTTATGGTATAATATAGTTGTTCTGTTTTATTTTTAGTTATTCATAGAGAGCCGGCTTTGTCATGGTCCTGAGGAGCCCACATTTGTAATCCCAGGGAAAAGTTATTGGAATTCCAATGAGTTATTTTAATCTACCACTTCTGGTGCAACCCACAGTGAGAATAAGGAGACAAACACATATCTGTGGTTGTGGGGAGCCAAGGGAACAGGAACAAGGGCCACAACCCAGGACTGAGCCCCAGTTTTATTAATTTCTTGAAGAGAGGAGTGGCTCGGGATTGAGTGACTGTGAGAATGGTGGGAAGTACGGCTAGGTAGGAGTCACAATAGCACCTCCGCAATATGTGGAGAGAGGTTTGCAGAAAGAGTACCGGATCTGGTACCAAGTAACCTCTAAGTTTGGAGGAACCTGCATAACACAGTTGAGGAAGTATCTTGTGGTTTTGGTTGTTGCCTCAGATTTGATGTCTGGCCTTCATGCCCTGAGACATCACACGGCATCACTTGGCCTAGCTCCTGCTTAGTAGTTGGGAGCTATAGGCGGGGCATCACTGACCTGCCACACTGCCTCAGAGGCTACATACACATCAGCACCCCGGCTAGACCCATTTGCATTGCTTAGAGCCAATTGAGGGGTAGAGTATTATCTTAGCCAGCTCTGTAAATACACAATACACGGAGGGCAAGGTTGAGCCAACATGGAGACAAATAGTCTTTCAAGGAGAGCCATCCTGGTGGTCCTGTACAGTTATTGTCATTAATCTCTTATTGTGCCTAATTATAATTAACCCTTATCTTAAAGGTGTGTGTATAGGGCTTTTTATTTTTATTAATTAAATTTTTTGGTACATTTTAGTTATTGTCATTATTTTTGTTAATTAAATTGTTGCATTTTTATGTTGTTATTTTTATTAATTAAATTTTTTGGTACATTTTAGTTATTGTCATTAATCTTTTATTGTGCCTAATTATAATTAACCCTTATCTTAAAGGTATGTGTATAGGGCTTTTTATTTTTATTAATTAAATTTTTTGGTACATTACATAATGATCACATGCATCGTAGGAAATTTGTACCAGTATGTGATATAACTTGATTCTTTTTTCCCATTCCTCTCCCCTCCCTTCAAAAGCTTTGTTTCCATTTTTCTCTTCTTTTCTCATCCCTCCTCCCCTAGTTCCTTTTTCATTTGAACATTTTCTTCCTAAATCACAATATCTATTACACATTTTGGTCCTTATTTACACTTTTTTGTTTTCTCACATCAAGAAATAATGTGCTGTTTACACTTATATGTCCAATTTATCAGTGACAAACTCTTTTTCTCTCTCTCTGTCTTTTTTTTTTTTTTTTGGTGATACTGGGAATTGAACTCAGGGCCTTGTGCATGCTAGGCAAGCGCTCCACCACTGAGCTACATCCGCAGCCCCCAGACTCTTAATAGGTGATTTTTCTGTGTTCAGAACCATCTGTTAAACTTGTCCTCGAGTACTCTCTTAGTAACTTTCTTGTTGTTGAGGCACAGTACCACAATTTAAAGGAAGAGAGATTTATTTTGGCTCACATTTCACTCCGTAGTTGGTTGGCTCCAAGACAGGACAGCATGGCAGAAGAAGAGCTATTCCTGTCAGGCTAGAGAAGGAAGCAGAGAGAGAGGTCAAAGTAGGATATGAGTGATCTACCTCTTTCTCCCAGATCCCACACCTAACAGCAAGTCAGCTATTAGGCCCCCATAATTCAGTTACCTTCCTAGAGCCATACCTATGAGTGCAGGAGGCTCTTGGGACCATCTAAATAAAAACTGTAACAAGAGCACATACATACCCTTACACACACACCACACACATGATCTCATCACTCGGTACGTTCACTGAGTTTTTTTGATTGTTTCTGCTTTTGGTTTTGTTTAACTTTCTTGTTTTATTTTGTTTTGTTTTGTTTTGTTTTTTTGAGAAAGGGTCTTGCTATGTAGTTCAGGCTGGCTTTGGATCACTGTGTATCCTAGGCTGGCCTCAAACTCGAAGCGGTCCTCCTGCTTCAATCTCCCGAGTGCTAGAATTACAGGTGTGTGCCCCTCTACACCTGGCTCATTTTAAAAAAATTTTTTTTGTCTTTTTGAGACAGGGTCTAGCTATACACTTCAGGCTGATCTTGAGCTCATTTTGTAGCCCAGATTGGCCTTGAACTTGCAATGAGATTCCTGCCTCAGCCTCTCAAGTGCTGGGATTACAGGCATGCACCACCACATTTGGCATTTAAATTTTTTTGAGACAGAATCTTGCTATGTAGTTCAAGCTGTCCTTGCATTCACTATGTGGCCCAGGCTGACCTTGAACTCATAAAGAACCTCCTGCCTCAGTCTCCCAAGTGCTGGAATTACAGGCATGCACCACTAGGCCCAGGTGGTTTTGGTTTCTTTTAGATAAATTCTCACTATGTTGTATAAGCTGATCTCAAACTCATGATCCTTCTGCCTTAGCCTCCAGAGTTCTGGGATCAAATGTGCCCATCTTGTCCATTCTCAAGTAGTAGATATCTCAATATGTTTTGAGGGCCAGATACTGAGGATATCCAATAAAAATTAAGTGTGTATTACTGGCTTCTATATAAAAAGGAAGTTATTATTTATATAATGTTAAAAGCAAATTTTTGGGCCCAAATTCAGAATATTAGTATTGGAAAGGCAGTATGAGGATTGGATACAGCAACCGGCAGAAAATTTCAAGGCAAATCATTTCTCATAATTGCTTTTATACATCACTCTACCAGGCAATGAGCAATTTAACCACAAGAACCAGGTCTTTGCATTTTCTATGTACATAGCTCTGCCTGGTGCCTCGCGTTATTATCCACTGGAATCTCCTGGCTTTTGATTCTCCTGGATGGCTGTGCCAGAATGTTGCAAGGTAGCTCGTTCTAGAAGTGGCTGGCCAATTAAATGTTACCAGCTTTGGGTCGCTTGCTTCTCTTTTGGAGTTGGATTCCAGGTTCTTCTGCTGTCAAATAAAGAATTGAATGAAACAAGCAAAAAGTAGTGGTAAAGTTTACTTGAAAAAAAAGTGAAGAGAGAGAGACAGACTGGCTCTGCAGCATGAGCTTGGACAATGTGAAAGAGGAAAAAGAAAGTAAGATAACAAGCTGGAGGGGCTGGGGATTTAACTCAGCGGCAAAAAGCGCCTGCCTGGCAAGCGCAAGGTCGTGAGTTCGGTTCCCGGTACCGGAGAAAAAACAAAAAACAAACAAACAACAACAACAAAAAAAACAAGCTGGAGAAAGTAGGGCTGGCTATAATGAGGAAAGCCTCCATAGCAAGTTCTTCTTGGTAGCTGTGTCCTTTTACACAGTCCAAATGTCAAGGAAACTCTTGGGAACTTCTACATACAGGTCCTGAGAGGCGGTGCTGGAATCCCATGTCTCAGGCTAAGATCAGGTCTAAGCCATCCTGTTTAACACTTGTTCAGGTTCTCACAAGAAGTCCATGTGCAAGGCTTTGGAAACTGTTCTGTGCATGTGTTCTGGGATCTTGTAATTAACAGGTCATGGCTGCTTCCCCAGCCAGCTTTGCCACACCCTAATCTCCTATGTTAATACCAGTAAATGTTGAATAAATAGCTCATTCTGATATAGGAGATAGGCTGTGGCAAAGCTGGCTGGGGAAATGAGCAGGACCTGTCAACTACAAGATCCAAGGACAGTGCTAAATAATTCTCATATATAGAACTTCTTGCAAGCTCCCATGAGATGTGAATGACATAAAAGAAGACTGGAAGCCACAGGGCGCCTGCTGTCCTGAATTCCCACTATAGCCTGTGCTGCATTTCTCAGGCACAGCAGGTACTTTTATTTTTGCTTTTACCTTCTTTTTCTCTTATTTGGCCCAAGTTCACTCTGCAGAGCTAGTGTTTGCCAAACTCATTCACTCTTCACTTTTCAAATAAACTTTTTGGCACCTTTTTTGATTTGTTTTGTCCAATTCTTTGTTTGAGGCAAGGAGGACCTGGAATACTTTTGATTGATGAGCCATTTCCAAAGGAACTGCCCAGTAACATTTCCACCTTAATGAATTAAATGTGGGACAAGCAAAATAAAGTCTTTGTCAGGCATGGTGGTGCAAGCTGTAATCCCACCACTTGGGAGGCTGAGGCAGGAGGATCACTACAAATTTAGGACTAGCCTGGCCTACATACCAGCCTGAATTATATAAGGAGATCCTGTCTCAAAAACCAAAAAATAAATAAAAATAAATTCTTTAACAAAAATGAAGGGGGTATATCCTCCCCACTTTTATTGCAATACTGGAGATGGTGTCCAGGGCCTCTGCACTGAGCCTCAGCCCATTTCCTAATTTTTTATTTTGAGACTGCTCTTGCTAAGTTGCTCAGTTTTCCAGGCTGGGATCAAACTTGTGACCCTCCTGCTTCAGCTTCCCACAATGTTGAGTATGCCTTTGACTGTGTTCACCTTGTTCACTTCCTCAGGCTGTGTCTTCGAGAAAGCTGAAGCAACCCCTGAAGAAGTTAGGCAAGGGCAGGGAGCAAAGTCATTCTGCTTGTAGACAAGAAGTGGCACTTTCTTGAAGGGAGCCAGGACAGTTCCTCTTTGTGTTTCCCATAGCTCACCATTTGCATTCCATGGGTCCCATTCTCCAAACAGGTTTGGGGAACAACTCTTCTCGGGGCAGAAAGAGCTAAAGGTTAACACTAACCCCTTGCTGAGACTTCAGATTGGTGGTCCTCTCTTCCTCATGGGAAACTAAGAGGAAGGGGATTATCTATAGCCTCAGGTTGCTGTGCTAGGTGATGGGGGCTATGACTGGCATTCATTACCTTCTTTACCATCTATTCTAATTTCCCCTTGCTAATCCTGGAAGTTTGGTTAAGAACGCCCAAATCTCATCTGTAAGGACTATTAAGAACTGCAGATCTTTTTCCTCTTCTCTCTTTTCTAGATGGCCTGAATATGGAGCAACTGGTGATATTTCTAGAAAAAGGCATCCTGTTACTTGGAAAGAAATGGTCTGATTCACTGCTAGTCATGAGGTAGGGAAAAAAAGAGAAGTTTCACCAGTGGATTTTCATGTGATGTGAGAAAATGCAAAGGGAAGCTCTTAATTACAGAAGGGAGTTTCTATTACACAAAAGAGATACAAGGAACACTTCCTGAGCTACTGTACTGCAACATAATAAAAAGTGAGGGCTCTCATTGCCAGCACAAAACCCCTAACTCACATGACTTTTAGGGGACTGGGTAATCCTGAGAGAGGAGGATGTTATTAGCAAAGTACTAATCCTTAGAAAACACCAAAATAAGATTAAAATGTAGATGAGGAAATTAAAACAGTACAAGTAAAATTATCAGAAAATAACAGTAACAACGAGATCACTGTAAGCCCCCTGGGCCATGTGGTCATCTCCCTCTTTCGAAATTTGTAAATGGAGGAACAAGACTCTGCCTTCTGGAAAGAAAACTTCGAAAAAAAAATTTTTTTTTTTTGGTTTGTTTGTTTTTTGTTTTTTTCTGGTATCAGGAATCAAACTCACGACCTCGTGTTTGCCAGGCAGGCGCTGTGCCGCTGAGCTAAATCCCCAGCCCCAAACTTTGAAATTAAGTCAAGAAAGTGTTGGTGTGTTTTAGCGTAATTTGCTAATAAATCTTCAAGGTAAAATAGTATTTACATTTTTTAATGCCTGTAGAATGATGAAAATCCTATTCCTTACCTTATTCTGTTGTGCTAACAACTATACATTTTTGGCTAAAACAACAATGGCAATAACAAACAACAATATCTCAC
>NW_004955402.1:41070763-41099137 GCF_000276665.1 Chinchilla lanigera
TTATTCTATTTTACCATATTTTTAAATTTCTTGGGTCTGGCTTTAATCTGACAGTCTTACCAACCCAAGAGAGACTGCCAAGACAAAGACTGCCTGTTGGAGGAGTCTCTCACAGGATAGAAATAGTTAGGCCCTACTTAAAGTTAGGCACATTTTTTTTCTATTACATCTAATTTATTTCCTGTGTTTCTCCCAAATTTAATTTTCTGTTCATTGTATTCATCCATATTTTACATTTTAATACTGGTGACAAAGTTGTTTTACTTTCCCAATTCTATCCTAAATCCTGTGCATTTTTGTAGAGCTTTATAAAACCTAATGTGATTATACTTCCTTACTCCTCCCTGGAAGTAATTCATCTCATTCTTCCCTACTCTTTATTTATGCATTTCTTATACTGCACTGTATTATAGCTTATATATCTTGCTGGACATTTGCCATTCTTTTTAGCTGTCCAGTTCCAACACACTTTTCTATGTGCAGGAATTCCCTACCTTTTGGGTTTCAGAAGGAAGCAGAGCCTGCCTTCCTCCATTCAAGCCAAACATGCCAGATTCGTTCTCACTTTTGCTTTTATCTAAGGCTCAATACATATATATGCCTTTTTTTTTTTTTTTTTTTTTGGTTTTTGGTTTTTCTCCGGTACTGGGAACCGAACTCACGACCTTGCACTTGCCAGGCAGGCGCTTTTTGCCGCTGAGCTAAATCCCCAGCCCCCATATATATGCCTTTATGCTACAGGTTTCCTTCACAAACCAAATGTTTTAATGTAGTCTAAAATTATCCTATAGTAAGCAGTCTGTGAATCTTGCTTTTCCAAAAAGTTCATGTAAATTATAAAGGAGGTTATGAACTTAATGGTGTAAATGTATTCATCATCACAAGAGGAATATATTGACACACACTTTTTTTTTTTAAGACGGGTCAGACTATGTAGTTCAGGCTGGCCTTGAGTTCCCTGTGTAGCCCAGGCTGGTTTCCTTCACAAAGCTGTAGGGTTTGTGATTGGTACACACCGCAACTTTGGAAAGCTGTAATAGAATCCACACCTATTCCACAGATTCACTAGACAGCCTATAAAGGAAAAGGGAGAAAAGAGCCATAGAACGCATAGCCTTTGTGTCTTTTTAATCGAACTAACCATTAGTCACCAGTAAGGCATTCATTCACCCATTCGGCCAATACTTGAGAAGAAGATGGACGCACAGCAAATCATGAACTATCATTGAACTCTTTCAATTTCCCAGAGAGCCACACGGATACGTCTCTAGCTTGTAAACGCGAACTGAGAATGAAGAAGCATTCTCCCCAGGACGACTGCGTAGAGGAGGAAGTGAGATCGGAAGACCTGCTTCTCTGAGAAGCAGACCTCAAGCTCCACTACTGTTTGCTGTCCACACGGTGGACGTTTATTCATCCTTCTCCATGGAAGTATTGCACAAAGTCAGGCTTTCTCTAGTCGCGAAGGAGAGTTCTTTCCTCTGGCCCTGTGTCGTAGGCAACAGCTAAATTCTGAGGCCAGAAGGAAGCAGCAACATTTCTCAACAGCCTGAACTGAGTTACACGGGTAGAAACGTAAGCTTTCCACATTCTGCCCTCGGGACAACCTAGACTTGCTATTTCATCCTTCTCTCCATTCAGGTCCTCTCACCACGCGAGCTGGGAGACGAGGAGAGCGCCCAGAATTCCCACAACAATGATGGCGGGCGCACACTGCTTGCCCACAGTTGACCCCTGTCAGCCATTCGGTCTCCACGGTAACGAAGCCGGCGCCTACTGGCCCGCTGAAGCACTGAGTCTCCGGAAACGGTGAGCACTTCCCTCCTCCTCCATTTTTTTTGCGACAGTTGGGCGAAAGTCACGGCAGTTGAGGCTGGTGTCAGCTGATTTACTGCGGCGGTGGTGGCGGCGGCGGCAGCAGCACTTTGCTACCTCGGTGGACAGAGGGCGGCAGGACAGGGTTTGCGGTCCCTAAGGTTTCCCCGCCCTGCTCTGTGCACCCCACACGTCCTCGTCGGATACGCCCACTCCTCGTCTTGCTGCGCCGGGACGCCCGCGGCCGGTCTCAGAGACAACACCACGCAGAGAGATGAAGCTGTGACAGGTGAGAGAGCTCGTGATCCTCTCCTGGGGGAACCTCCGCGCGCTTCGTGCCCGCACCTTGAGGCTGGGGTCCAGGGGCAAGGGTCGCGGACCCGCCCCTGTCGGGAGCGGCGCCGGCTGTCAGTCAGGTTGCTGCTGCTGGAAGCTCGATCTGATGCTTCTGCTGGTCAGGCCCACCGCAGGGCGCCTTTCCCGGGAGCGTGCGGTCCTTCCAGGGAGCCTTTGGGTCCTCTTGTTTGATGAATGACATTTGCTGCTGTGACAGTGACTTAGCCTTGAGGTGAGGCTGCCTTGTCCCCACGGATAATCTCAACGGGATGAGTGATTAGTGATGATCATGGGGTTACTAACAGTGCTTTTGGGGAGTGTGTTTGCTTTAGGGGGTACACATAGGCTGCCCTTAACTGTAGGTGCTACTCTTCAATTTGTCCTTGCCTAAGCCACTGATAAGTCTGTTAGACCTATTCTCAGCCCTTTTGCCTAGGACTTGCTCCTAGGAAAGGGTACTTGCTGTTTCACTTACTAATGGGTCCCGGTGTTCTGAGGGTATGTTTGGAGTT
Organism: Chinchilla lanigera; assembly: GCF_000276665.1. Classification (NCBI taxonomy): domain Eukaryota; kingdom Metazoa; phylum Chordata; class Mammalia; order Rodentia; family Chinchillidae; genus Chinchilla; species Chinchilla lanigera. The sequence continues at coordinate 41,073,427 of NW_004955402.1, forward strand.
CGCATTACCACCACCCCCCGCGCCTTTTTGGTCTTGTTTTGGAGACAGGTTTCACTGTGCAGTTCAGGCTGGCCTTGAACTCACTTCGTAGCCCAGGCTGGCCTCGAACTCGCAATAATCTTCCTGCCTCAGCCTCCTGCGTGCTGGGATTGCAGGTGTGGACCACCATGCCCGGCTGCACTACGCTCTTTGATTAAAAAATTATACTGTGTATTTTTTACCCATTCACTTTGTCTGTTTCTCAGGTCGTACGCAGAAATTGCTGTTTCTTGTATTCTGAAACGATGTCAGCGTCAGTTGCCAGACTGCATTGTTATCTTGATGCTGCTGATTTTAGGGTCCAGTCAGGAGCAGCTACTCATTCCTTGCCTTGAAATATATGTCATGTGACCAAAGAGGCAAACTGTAACTCTTTACAGTGTGTCTTTCTTAGGATTTTGAAATAATCCTTTGTTGTATGAAAGAAGTTGACTGAGTTTTTGACATTTTGTTGCATAAAAATTCTAACTTGGAACAGTTTGGAGCTTTATAAGCAAACTTAGGACAGTGGGGGTGGGTGGCAGCTCAAAAATGAATGTGGTAAGAATGTTTTTGTTATTATGAAGAAAGGGAAACAGCCTTGATTTTATCTCAAATAGCAGATCTTAGTTATTTTAAGTTGGAAAGTGAACCACTATGAGTAGATAGTAAATGTCTCACTGTTCACTAGAAATTGTAGTAGAAAAATTCATTTGTTTACATGTTGTTCTTATTGGAGTGGCGAGGAAATTTGAGACAGGATCTTGTTATGTATTCCAGGCTGATGTTGAACTCACTGTGTATTGCAGGCTGGCCTCAAATTTGCAACAATCCTTCTCCCTCAGCCTCCTGAGCGCTGGGATTTCTGGCATTTACCACCATGCCTGGCTTTAAATGTCTCTTTAAAATTCTAGAACCCCTCTTAACAGGAAAACTAAGATGCACTTCATTTTTCTTATTGCCGCATGTAGCTAAATTTTACCTTTTTAAGTTTTTTTTTTTTGAGACAAGTCTCACTCTCTGTTTCAGGGTGGCCTTGAACTCACTATGTAGCCCACACTGACCTCAAACTCATGTATCCTCCTGCCTCAGCCTCCCAAGTGCTGGGATTGCAGGTGTGTGCCACCACACTCAGAGCCTGGCTGGTTTTTACCTTGAGTGTTTCTTTTTTTTTTTTTTCTTGGTAAAGGTAAGACATTTAGCTTTAGTGGTGTGCTGTTAGCAGGGAGTCCATGAGGGCTTTTTTGTTTTTTTTTTTTTTTTTTTTTTTTTTTTCTTGGTACGGGGAATCAAACTCACGACCTCGCGCTTGCCAGGCAAGTGCTGTGCCGGTGAGCTAAATCCCCTACCTTGAGTGTTAATTGTGTGAAATTAAATTTTGGGGGAGTGAACCTTGTGCCTAACCAATTTTTTTGCTCTTATTTCATGATAAAGGCAAGACATTTAGCTTTAGTGGTGTGCTGTTAGCAGGGAGTCCATGAGGGCTTTTTTGGACCTCATTTACAGAGGATTGAGTTAGTCTTATTCAAGTCACTGATCAACATTGGGCTGTTCAAGGCCTCTCATTCGCTTTTTTTTCTTCATTCATTGCCTTTTGTTTCCACATCCTTGGCTTTTCTCTTACTCATCAGCCCAGTAACACGAACATTCTGGGGTGTGTGTGTGTGTGTGTGTGTGTGGGTGTGTGTAGTGTGCATCCTTCTGTTTGTGTTGTTTAATGTGTATTGCTTTGGGTGCTCACATTTTTAACTGACAGAGATGACGTATACTATATATCACATTAATTTTTTCTTTTTCTGCTGTGCTTTTTATGTGTTTCCCTTGTTTCTAATGCTGCACGGCATTTCAGTTCATTTGTCCACCCTTTGTAGCTACCAACATTATCTTTATTTTCCTAGCACTATAGATAGTATTGTGATAAACATAACTTTTAGACTTATAGTAATTTCTTTGAGATATATATCCATGATTGTATTGTCATTTGTTTGTTTTTTTGTTTATATATTTATTTAGAGATGATGTTTCTCTATGCAGTCTAGACTGGCCTTGAACTCACTGGTAGCCTAGGCTGCTCTCGAACTTTGCATCTGCCTGCCTCAGCCTCCTGAGTGCTACAATTAGAATTCTTTAATCATGCAAAATTTATATATTTTACTGAAGCACTGCAGATTATATTCCAGAACAAGCTGCAGTGCTCTGTAGTCCTATGAGGTAGTCCATGGAGATTCTTGTGTTCTTATACCCCCATCATTGCTTAGTGTTATTCAGTGTACCTGTTTTTACAGTCTAATTGATACAAAATGAAATGTCATTTTAAATTACATTTCACTCTTATTAGTGAATTTGAGCATTTTCTCGTACGTTTTACTTTTTGGGTTTTTCCTTTTTTGAAATTGCCTGTTCATTTCTTTATGCATTTTTATATGAGATTCAGTCTTAGTCTGGTTTTTGCTGCTAACAACACAGTACAGGACCATAGGGTTTTTTTTTTTTTTTTTTTTTTTTTGTTTATTTATTTATTTTCCTGGAGACAGGATCTCACTTTATATTTCAGGCTGGCTTCAAACTCACTGTGTAGCCCAGGCTGGCCTCAAACTCCTGGCCATCTTCCTGCCTCAGCCTCCCAAGTGCTGGGATTACAGTCATGTGCCACCACACCTTGCCCTGGTATGTTTAATGTGAAGAGGGTTATGTTGGCTCCAAGATCTGGAGATCCAAGTTTGCAGGGTGTGTCTGGTGATGGCTTTCTTGCTGTGTCCTGAGACAAGAAATGCAAACGTGTACACATTCTTGTGTATGCGCCTGTGTGTGTTCTTCTGGTCTGTCTTTAAAGCCACCAGTATTCAATCATTCTGCTCCATTCAGATAACATTATCTTATCCTAATAAACTCCTCAGACCCTACCTCTAAACCCCATAGTAAGATTAAATGGCCACTCCTTTAATCCTTCACAGGGAGGATTAAATTGTAACACATAAACCCTTGGGGGACACATTTAAACCATATTCAACTCGTGGCACCAACTTTTCTTTTGTTTTTGTTTTAGTTTGGTTTGGTTTTTTGAGACAAGGTCTTTCTATATAGCCCAGGCTGGCCTGGAACTCAAGGTAATCCTCTTGCTTCAGCCTCCTTAGTGCTGGGATTACAGGCTTGTATCACCATCCTGGCTCCAAATTTCTCTTTTGGATTTGCAGAACTTCCTTGTATTTCCTAGATATTAATCCTTGAAGTATTATGTACATCTCTATTCTCAATCTTGTCATTTGTCAGTAACCTTTTTCATGATATATTGCATTGAACAGATACCTTCAATTTTTTTTTTTTGTCTTTTTTGAGACAGGGTCTCGCTATGCAGTTCAGGCTGGCCTTGAGCTCACATTGTAGCCTAGGCTGGCCTCAAACTCACAGTGATCCTCCTGCCTTAGCCTCCCGAGTGCTGGGATTACAGGTGTGCGCCACCATACCCGGCTGCTTTCAATTTTGATATAATAGTTTTCCTCTATGGTATTTTGGAGGTTTTGTTTTAGAAGTCTTTTCCTAGTTCTGTGTCATAAAGTTACTCTCTTATATATTACTAATTTCAATTATTTTATTTTTGAGACAAGGTCTTGCTTTGTAGTTCTGGCTGTCCTTGAATTCACTATGTAACTCAGGCTGGCCTTAAATTTGCAGTGATCCTCCTGCCTCAGCCTCCCTTGTGGTGAGTTTACAGATGTGTACCACCATACCTGGCCATACTTTTCTTTTAAACTTATAGATTGTTAAGATATCCAGAGTCTGCCCTTTTGTGTGTCACAAGTTTGTGAGCCAGTTTCATTTTTATATGGTGGGACAATTTTCCTATTGTCATTCTCTCTTTTTTCCCATAGATAATGGTGCCACTCCTATTGTGTAAATTCTCACCTGCAGTCTGAACACTGGGTCTTGTTACTTTGGTTTCTTTGTCTTTTCCAACTCTTAATACTATGGCATGGTCCTGTTTTTTTCCCTTGAAAAAAGAGTGAATAATTCTTGCCACTTAGTTTTTAGCTTTAGTTTGATATAATTATAGATTCACAGGAAGTTTTAAAAATAGTACAGAGGTCTGGTTTCCCCCAGTGGTTACATTTTCTATAGCTCCACTCTTGAACAACAAGAAGTACAGTATCAAAACCAAGAAATAGACATAGTACAATTCCAGTGTATATTTTTGTAGCCACTGCCGCAATAAAGGTAGAGAACTATTCCATTACTACAAAGATCTCCCTCATGTTGCATTGGCCTACCATCCTGCTACCATCTCTAACCTCTGGTTATCACTACTCAGTTCTTTTTCTCCATAATCTTGTCATCGTAGGAATGCTGCATAAATGGAAGCATATAGTATGCAGTACATTCCAGTTGGGATCCATGCACATTGTTGAATGAGACAGTTCTTGAGATTTGTCCAAACGGTTGCATATATCAGTAGTTCATTCTTTTTTATGGTTGACTAGTATTCCACATTGCATAGTAACCCGCTATTTACTGGGACTTCAGGGCTGTCTGCAAGTTTTTGGCTGTTACAAATAAAGCTGCTGTGAATATTCGGTTTTCGTAGGGATATAGATTTCCATTTTTTTCTGGGGCAAATGCCCAGGAATGTGACTGCTGTATGGTATGGTAAGCATATGTTTAGTTTTTGAAGAAATTTCCAAAGTGTTTTTTCAAATGCTATACCATTTTACATACATACCAGCAATGCATGTGAGAGTCCATATTTTTTGCAGCCTTACCTGCATTTGGTTTTGTCATTATATTTTTAATTTAGCTGTTCTATTAGGTGTGTAGTGTTACCTATTGTGGTTTTAATATGGTATAAATCTGGAAGTAATTTTATTGCTTGTAGAGTGTCTTAAGTCATTGCTAAGATGAAATCCCTGACATTCACAACTTACAGAAGGAGAGCTTTATTTTGTCTCTAAGTTTTAGTTGGTAGTTGCCCAGCTCCAGGGCAGGAAGGCATGGTGGAAGGGTCGGTGGAGGAAAGCTGCTCAGCTCATGGCAGCCAGGAAGCAGAGTGATGAGACAGTCCGGGAGGGAAATGCGTCTTTCCAAGTCACCTTTCTGACAAGGCTCCAGCTCCTAATAGCACATTTAGCTATAAACTCCACTGATGAATATGGTGCCCCCATGATCCAGTTACCTCCCAAAAGTCCTACCTCTAAGCACATCCTGGGTCTAAACCATAATATAGAGTTACATGTGGAACTGCCTCAGTCTCCTGAGTGCTGGGATTACAAGTGTGTGCCACCATGCCCAGGCAAATCAACGGTCTCACATATATACCTAGCTTCTTTTTTTGGTACGGGGAATTGAACTTAGGACCTCGCACTTGCCAGACAGGTGCTATGCTATTGAGTACACCTGGCTTTGATCATAAACTGAATGAGCTGACAGCGGGGATGGTATAGTCAAATTATGTTATAAACAAGAGTACTCCTTATGTTCCCATTTATAGATACCATACTAGCAGTGTGAACCTGGAATTTGAATTTCATACAGATGATTCATTTGTCTGATACTTAAAGTTGCTTGGTTGACATGAAAGATGTTATTGGAGAAAGCCTACTTTATGACTGTATTCAGGAAATCCTTAAGTTCCAAATAGGGGTGGGGTTTTTTTTTGAAACAGAGTCTCATTATATAGTTCAGACTATCCTTGAACTTACTTTGTAGCCCATGCTAACCTCGAACTCACAGCGATCCTCCTGCCTCAGCTTCCCAAATGGCCTGTGTCCATCACCATGCCTGGCTTCCAAGTAGAGTTTTTATTTCTTCCATTAAACAGTATATATGCTATATATTGCATAAAAATATTAACTATTTTAAATAAAATTAGGTATCTTTTACAAACATTGCAAATTTTTTTTCCTGATAGTTTCTGGATTAGTGGGAGCCATAAAAAGATGAATCATAAATTGTTAGGGCACTGCCCAGGTGAGGGTAGAGAAAATTCTGAATTATTAAGGATTAGTCCTTTTTCTTTTCTTTTCTTTTTCTTTTTCTTTTTTTTTTTTGTCTTTTTGAGACAGGATCTCACTCTGCAGTTCAGGCTGACCTTGAGCTCACTTTGTAGCCCAGGCTGGTCTCGAACTTACAACGATCCTCCTGTCTCAGCCTCCCGAGTGCTGGAATTACAGGCGTGCACCACCACGCCTGGCCGATAATGTTTTTTTTGAGACAGGATCTCGCTATGTAGCCCAGGCTGGCCTTGTACCAGGCTGGCCTTGAACTCACGGGATCATCCTCCCTTTGCCTCCTGAATGCTGGGATTACAGGCATGCGCCACCATGGCTGGCAGGTTCTGAATATACCTTGAAGGATATTCAGCCAGTAGAGTTTGCTTTCAAGAGTTTGTATACATGGAGAGGAATGTATACATGGGAGAGGAATTACAGATTACTCTAGGATGTAGGTCTTGGAGCTGTGAAAATGGAAGTGTTATTACCTGGGATGAGGAAGACATGAGTCACTTTTGGCCCTGTCTAGTTTGAGAAGCTTAGTAGCTGTGCAGAGGAGGCGTTGGGTGAGCAGGTGGACACATGAGTCTGGAATTCGGAGGAGCACGCTGAGCTGTAAGTTGGAGGAGCTGTCCATGTATAGATGGTATTTAAAGCTGTGACTTGGGATCTTTGAGGGAGGAGGGAATGTTGCTAGAGAAGCCAAGGACCAAGCTCTGAGGATGCGAACATTTAACGGTTGGGGAAGAGAAAAAAAAAAAAAAAAGAGCCAGCCGTGGTGGTACAGGCTTATAATTCCAGCACGCCGGAAGGCTGAGGCGGGATTGCAAATTCGTGTCCAGCCTGGGCAACTTAGTGATTTTCTTGTTGTTGTTGTTTTTTAAGGGAAGACACTGTGTCCAAAAAAAGGAGAAAGCTAAGTAAAGAAATGTTTCAGGGAGAGAGAATGCCCTGTATCCAATGCTGCCTGTAGGTCTAGTAAAAAGCAGGTTAGAACTTGACATTAGATTTAGCCAAGGGGTGGGCATTCAACACCTTCTCAAGAATAGTTTGTAAGACAGGTAGAGCGCAGCACTTTCTGTAGTCTGCAAGTAGGAAGATTATGCCATTGATTAGAGCACTCTACCTGGCAGAAAGGCTGTGTTTCCTCAAGGTTTATGGTCACTAAGTGGGACAGCTAGATTCTTCTTGTTTGTATGACAATGTTATCTCCAGCCGCACATTTGTACTATTTTTTATTAGTGTCAGACATAACAGTTATGTTCACTTTGGTAAACTGGTACATGTATTTAAGATATGCTGATCACTTTTGATCCTTTTTCTCTCCTATTCTCTGCCCACTCTCTGGCCCCCTTTGCCATCTCTAAAAAGTTTACCTTTTAGTTTCCTACCATCTCACCTTTATTTTACTCATTTATTTATATTTTAGGTTTTTCATATAAGAGAAACTATGCAATATTTAACTTTTGTGTGTGCCTTACTTCACTTAATGTTATGGTCTCAAATTGCATCCATTTTCCTGCAGATGACATGATTTCATTCTTTATGGCTGAAAAATGTCCTGTTACATGTATATATATCACAATTTTTTAATCTTTTGTCTGTTGATGAGCATCTAGGCTGTTTTCAGACTTAGTTATTGTAATTATACTGCTATAACCATAGGTATTCCCTGCACATGGTTTTGCACGCCTATAAATCCAGCTCTTGGGAGGCTGAGGCAGGAGGATTTCTGGGAGTTCGAGGTCAGCTACAGAGTGAATTCCGGGCCAGCCTGAACTACATAGAGAGACCCTGTCTCAAAAAAACAAAACAAACACACCAAAACAAAACACATGGGTATGCATGTATCACTTAACTCTGTTAGGAATATACTCAGAGACATACAGCTGAGGCAGTTTAGAATTTTGATAGCAATATGAGCAAAAAAAGTAGAAATGAGTGGATATTCGGGGGAGATGAGAGATGGATGAGAAGAAAAAAAAACTGAAGTTTGTTCTTCCAAATGAAATCTCTTTCTTTTAAAATGTAAGGAATAGTTGGTAGGAATAGCTGGCTTTTAGCTTAATCGATAAGCATTGAGGCTGATGCAGATTGGTGAGGGATAGAGAGACCCTTCGTGGGAGAAGTCAGGCAGCCTAATGGCAGCTGTGGAGATTTAGAACATGATGTATATTCCTCAAAATCTATGAGTCACTTTTAAAATTGTGATGTATTTTTGACCAGATAACTCTACAGTTCTTCCAAACCTGTAACATATGCTCTGGGCTGTTCCAGCAATATGAAATAAGTGTAGGCCCCTCTCATCACCTGTTCATTCTGCATGTTCTTTTGAAACTGAATACTGGAACTTTCTCTAGCAAAGCAGCCCTGAAGTGTCAGGCTCATGGAGAGTATATACACTTCTCTGCCGCCAAAGTAAGTATAATCTGGTCAGCTGCATAAGTGTTTACAACATCATGTCCCATAACACCCTTTGATCGGAGCAACTTTGTTCTGAGAAAGTATCTGAATGCTGTAACTTCCTTAGTGTGCTTTGAGACCTGCCTGTCTCACTGGATTATAGTACACAAAGTCTCCAATTTTCTTCATGTCATCAGTAAATTGGTGGCAAAGGCACAAGCACAAATGGAATTTGTAATCATAGTGAGCATTGCCTTTATTATACTGTGATCTTGTTTGGGATATACACTTTTCTATGAGAATTTGAATAAAATTTTGCAAACCTTTTTTTTTTGGTTTTTTTGAAAAAAGGGTTTGCGATACACAGCAAAATCCCCCAGAAAACACAACACAGAGCACACGCGACACGAAAACACAAAAAGACCCTCCCCCCACACCCCCCAGAGCGCGGAGAACACAGGTGCGCCACAACACCCCGCACACACATCTCTTTTTGGGGGGGGGAGGGTTTGGTTTTTTTCCTGTACCGGGAATTGAACCTACCACCTTGCACTTGCCAGGCAGGCGCTGTGCCGCTGAGCTAAATCCCCAGCCCCCCACATTTCTTTTTTTATTATTTCTGTGACAAGTGTGTTTAGCTATTTAGTGTTTACTCTCTGCTTCCCATATTCCCCATTGGTAACTGGGTAGCTAAGGCCTATTAGTGAAGGCCTATTGTTTGTTCATGTCTGTCTACTCTCCTAAGGGAGAATTTCGGTTTGTTTTTGTCTGCAAATCACAGGGGCCCTGCTTGGTGCACAGGAAGGACACAGTCTGGCCCTGTATCAATGCTCTTGTGAAAATGCGTGTAATTCTAGGATAGAAACACATTTTGCTTTTGCACCTGAGAGTAAGAAAAGCAATATGGAGAAATTAGCATTGTCTGATACTTGATTTTTCTTTTTTCTTTTTAAAATTTTATTTATTTATTTTCTTTTTTATTTTTATTGCTATATTTTAGGTATACATAATGATCACATTCACTATAGGGAATTTGTACTTGTACATGATATATCTTGATTCTTTATTTTTCCCATTCCCCTATCTTCCTTTCAGCCCCTCTTCCCCTCTTTATTTACAAAATGTTTCTACTTTTTCCTTTTCTTTTTTACTCTTCCTTCCTTTCCTACATCCGCCACCCTAGTTCCCCTTCCCATTTGAACATTTTCTTCCTATAGATTTTTCATATATAATCTTAAATGTTTTACAGGTTTTTTGTGTTTGTTTCTTTTGAGATAGAATGGTTTGTTTTTGGATGTCCCCCTAAAGCCTCATGTACTTTTAGAGGGGGCTTTTTCGGAGGTGGTTGAATCTAGAGTTTGTGATTGATTCATAGTTCAATTCTGGGATTAAGGTTGAGTGATTGCTCAGATCATTCCACTCATTGGGTTGGTACCACCCTAATCGTAGTGGTCTGGATAAGATAGAAGGGCTGAAAGGGGTTTGTTTCTCCCTTCCCTGGCTTGCTTTTGCTGTCTTTTGCTACTATGAACTGTTGCCTCTCAGTCATGTGCCACCCTGCCTTGGAGCCAGCCAATTATAGACTGAAAGCTCTACAAACTGAGCTAAATAAGTCTTTCCCCTTTTCACTTTGGTTATCTCTTATTTTGTCCCAGCAATGAGAGAAAAGTAACTAAGACAGTCCCACTATATAGTTCAGGCTGGCATTGAACTCATGGAGATCCTCCTGCTTCAGCCTCCCAAGTACTGGGATTATAGGCATGTGCCACCACTGTGGCATTATAGTTTTTAGAAATCACAGGGGTACCAGTATCACATGGGATATTGTAGAACAGGATGGTCTTAGAGTGTCACTTCATAGTTTATTTAATGGTTTCAAAGAGAGAAAACAGATACATTATAGAGGGTGAATCTGATAGTCACTATGTTAAATGATCAAATGGCATTACCATTAATAGGACAACATGACATTATATACTTCCTGCAGTGGTGTAGTGTGAAGTGTACATCACTATGGAGTGTTGCCAAAATGTTGAGAAGCCTAATGATACCTTTAGATTAATCTTCGAGTTTATAGGAAAATGGGCAATGTCTTTATAAAAAGATAATCAGAACAATCTAAAATGTAGAACATTGAGCAAGCAATAGGATTTGTGTTGTTTCTTAAAAGAATATGAAAAAAAAGAGGTGGTTGTTTGGTTGTTCTATAATTAGCTGTAATGAACTGCTTTAGTCTCTTTGGACTTCCCTAAAAAAATACCACAGTGTGACTTAAACAACAGAAATTTATTTTCTTACAGTTCTGGCGGATACAGTCCCAGGTCAAGGTTTGTCAGGGTTTGTTTGCAGATGGCAAGCATCTTCTCACTGTCCTGGCAAACAGTGAAAGGGAGAAATCTCTATATCCCTGTCTTTTTTTTTAGTCTTTTTGAGACAGGGTCTCATTATGCAGTTCAGGGTGGTCTTGAACTCACTTTATACCCCAGGCTGGCCTTGAACTCACAATGATCCTCCTGCCTCAGCTTCCCGAGTGCTGGGATTACAAGCGTGCACCACCCCGCTGGGTCCCTGTCTCTCAATGTAAGATCACCAACCCTACCACATTTGGGCCCTGCTCTTACAACTTCATTTAACCGTTGCCACCTCCCCCAGGTCTTGTCTCCAGCCACACTGAGAGTTAGGGCTCCAACATACCAATTTCTGGAGGACTCAGACATTCAGTCCAAAATCACAACCAAGTACAGAGTATAAAACTTGAGTGTTTTATTTACAGGTTTGGAAAAAAGAAAATTATAAAAGACATTTTGTAGACAATTGAAGTAATTTGATTATGGGCTTGACTTATAGATGTTATCAGAGAATTATTACAGTGTTCATAATGGTGATTGTGATAGTGGTATGCTTTTTTCTCAAAAAGATTAAATTAGTAATATATGTGAAATGCTTAACACAAAGGTTGACACACAGTGAGAACTTCATAAATGCTAGGTGTTTTCTCTGTTCATGCAATAAATACATATGGAGCTTTAATGAAAGTCTGTAACCTTTTTAGGTGCAGGTAAATCACCAAATTCTGGTGAAATTCAGTTCACTTGAGAGTGATTAACAAAGGTAGTTGTTGTTTTGTTTGTTTGGTTTTTTCTTTTAGAGACAGGGTCTAACTATGTAGTTCAGGCTGGTCTTGTCACTATATAGCACAGGCTGGCCTTGAACTCAGTGATTTTCTTGCCTCAGCCTCCTGAATACTGGGATTACAGATGTGTACCACCATACCTGGCAAGGTGCTTGGCTTTTTTCTTGATATTATATAATGATTTTACCCTTGAGGACCACAGACTAGTTTGAACTAGACTCATGTGTAAAAAATAAGTACACACAGAAGGTTGAATACTGTACATCAAGCTTTTGGAAGGTATAGTGAAACCGTGGTAGCAGGATGAGCGAAGGGCAGGTTTGGGGACAGGATACTCACAGCACAGGACCTAGCATCTGAAAAGAGTATAGGCTAAAAAGCTAATCCCTGGTAAAGTTAATTGTATTTGGAGAACCCTAGGGCTGAGATGTAGCTTGGCGGTAGAGTGCTTAACTAGCATGTGCAAGGCCTTGGATTCCACCCCCGGCACTGAAACAAAACAAAATAACCCCCTCAAACCCAAACAAACCAAAACGAAGACCTTATGTGATATGCATATGTACACTTTTAAAGCAAAATAAAAGAACCTGGTAAGTTACAATCACTTTATTTATGAACTGTATTTTAATGAAAAACACAAAGCGGGGGAAAGAAACCAATAAGACCCAAGAATTTAGGTTGAGAACGCAGATTTTTATGCAGCCCAGTCTCTCCGTTCCTTGTTTGCTCCTTTCAGAGGTGGTCACTGTTACTTCTTTATGTTAAGAATTATTTTAAGTGTGTACACGGGCACCTGTACTCCTGGGTGTGTGTGGGTGTGTGTGCGAGTACGCACGCGCATACTCACTATATATTTTGGAGATTGTCTTATGTACTGCAGTGTTCCTTTTTATGGCTTTATTGTAATTCATTTCACTCATCCTCAAATGATGGATGTTGCTCTTTCCATGTACCCTTTAAAATTACAGGACTTCTTTTTTTTTGAGACTGGGTCTTGCTATGCAGTTTAGGCTGGCCTTGAGCTCACTTTGTAGCCCATGCTGGTCCTGAACTTGTAATGCTCCTCTTGCTTCAGCCTACTGAGTGCTGGGTTTACAGCCTCGCACCACCATGCCCTGCTTAGAAATTCTTAAACATACATAAATAGAATAATTTCATGGTCACCGTTGTACTAAAAATAATTTCAATACTTCCACAATTGGGTGCCCTGGCGAGCAGAGTTGTGATGGAAATTAGTACTCGGATTTGTTAGGGAGTCCTCTTGGAAACAGCTCCCAGGGTAAGGAAACAGGTGTGTGCGAGGGTAGAAGTTGTGTCGTGATGAGCCTCAGAGGAGTCACAATCGACCCTGGGGCAGCTGTGTACCTAGACTCACAGTAGCTGGGCCTTTTATAGCTCGGCATTGGATGTGAGTCATTGGATGTGAGGTGTCCTGTGACAGAAGGACGAGTGCTTGGCCAGCCATCTGTCGTTGGCTGAGGGGATCTGTAGTGGGTGTTGACAGCCTGCACCTGTAAGCCCTTCACTCCTGAAGGAGAACCTTTTTCATCTTCATCCCTTCCCTCGCTCAAGTGCCACTCCCAGATGTCCTGTAATTTTATCTGTAAGCACTACAGTTGTGCTTATCTTTTAGTGAGTAATATGTTTGGGTAAATTCTGGATTAACTAGCTTGCCCGGAAAATGCAGTTTTCTTGTAAGTGGGCTTTTGTGGTAAACACAGTATAGAATGGTGAAGGGAGTTTCATTAGGAGTCGGGAGAACTGTGTGTACCTCTGAGCTCCAGTCTTGAGACAACTGCTAATGGACAGAAATGCCCACCAGAATAAAAACCTCCCAGATGATCATGAGCTGTACTTCTCTCCATTCTAGATTGGGAAGCCAGGTGTTTTTTTTTTTTTTTTGGCCAAGTACAAAAGGCTTTCTTTTTCAAATGATTAAATTTAAAGAGAGAAGAACAGCAAGAGGTAGACCCGTATTTCCTACACTTTTGAAATGGCTTGCTTGGCAAAGGCTCGTCGGGTTCTTGCTGTTCGTGTGCAACGCTTTTTGTTGAATTCTGCAGTGTCATTTTATGATCATGTTTTCCGAGTTACAATTTCTTTAGGACTAACTTGTGCCTTTTTTTCTGGTTAGGTTCGTTTATGCTGTCCCTTTCTTTTCTCTTCACCCCTGTGCTGTTCTCTTCCCTCTGTCTTTGTAACTTAGCTTGGAAAGGAACAGTCTTCTTGCTTGTGTACTTACATATTTCACCAGCCTCTGTGATTTCTGGTTTTTTTTTTTTTTTTTTTTTTTTGGTTTTTCTCCGGTACCAGGAACTGAACTCATGACCTTGCGCTTGCCAGGCAGGCGCTTTTGGCCGCTGAGCTAAATCCCCAGCCCCCCTCTGTGATTTCTTATTCTTTGATAATGTCTCCTATTTTTCTTTTTCTTTCAAATCCTCCGCATTCGGGGAAAGCTTCTTGTCGCTGGGTACCCAGGCTTTCACAGTAGCGCCACATCTGGTTTCTCTGTGTTAATCCAGTCTTCCTAGTACTGTATCTGAAATAGAGTTAGCATATTACTTCTGCTATTAGGTAGCTACTTACTGGACCATTAGGTTTCTTAACAGTTTGGTTCAGCTGAAGATTGAAGTAAAACTTTATAGTGTTTTCTCCCTGCCTAAAGCCTATAGTTAGTAAATTCTAGTTAAGTATAAACTAATTTCATCTCACATATTAGAATTTGAATGTCTTGGTGACTTTCATGAGTATCAGTATCATAATAATAGTGCTCATCTTTTACTTAGAGAACTTTTAGTATTTAAAATGCTTTTTCTTTTAATGTCAGAGTACCTTTGTGTAAAATCTGTATCAAAATTCATGTGGCATCCTTATCAATTTGATTCGTTGAAAAACCAATTTCTGTCTATAGTATTTCTATAATAGCTTTCCTATCCATATCATAGTTACCATTTGTACTATTCTCACCACTAATAAGCTTTGTAATGAGTTCGTTACAGATGTCCCGTGTGGCTGACACCATGTTAAACCCTGTGCTAAACATCACTGTGGTGGTGAATGTATGGATTGTAATTCGTGTGCCTATGGAGCTTACAGAGCAGTGAGGCCATGGGCTGGGCTGTCACAACTCAGTGGTAGATCACTTGCCTGGCCTCTGCAAGGCCCTGGGTTCGTTCCACAGTACTGAAAGAAAAGAACAACAAGGATGACAACAGCAACAGCAATGACAATGAAAACAGCAATGACAATGACAACAAAATGCTATTACCAGAATTAAGTAGTGAGATTTGTGCAAATTTTAGGGCCCATAATACTGTAATAGCTTCACTGGGCTTCTAACCTGCAGATTTATCCCTCACCACTGACTTATAGCTAGAGTAAGCTTTTTTTGTTTTGTTTTGTTGTTTTTTTTTTGAGACAGGGTATTGCTGTATATTCCAGGCTTGCCTTGAACTCACTATGGAGCCCAGGCTGGCCTCGAACTCACAGCTGAACCCAGTGAAGTCTAGGTGAGGGAGTCCATCTATTGTATTTCCATGTGTCTTGAGACTTTCTTCATATTCCATGGTAACTGTTTGTTCATATACTGTATAAGCTCCACTGGATAATTGAATTGTGTCTGTTTTATTATTTGCCTCAATACCCTAAACCTCCTATGTTATGGGTACAAAATAGAAACTTGGAAAGGCTACTCTTATACATTATTGTTATGAGATCAGATTTAATTTGAAAGCCATTTTAGTGAGAAGGAAGTTTGTAACATTTCTCATGATCACCACTTCGCACTGCACAATCACATAATTTGAATTGTGTTTGATGAGCATGCACAGCAGTGCTATAGTATTGTGACAGAACGCTGTTGAAAGATACTGGCTTGTGGAAAGTCCAGCTTTACTAAATATTACTTGACAGTTCTGGATGAAACCAGTAAGTAGGATGTGAAGAAGGTGCAATATGTATGGACTCCTTTTTTTCTTTTTCCAGTACTACGGATTGAGCCCAGGGCTTTTGTATTAAGTTACATCCTCAGCCCTTCTTCAGTTTTTAATTTTGAGACAGTCTTAGTAAGTTGTTAAGTTGTGCAGGCTGGTCTCAGTCTTGTGATCCTCCTGCCTCAACCTCCCAGAAAAAGCATGTGTGAGAGATGTTGCAGAGCATCTTCAGTGTGTTAGGTATTATGCTCTTGCATTACATATATGGTCTGTCAGTCTTTGTAGCTTTCTAATAAGAGCAGTTACTATCCATCGTTTACAGATGGAGAGACCGAGACCTTGAAAGGTGGTGTTGAGATTACAAAGAAGGGCCAGGTCTTACTGTAAGTTTAGTGTTCTTTCAATATTATTTTTGTTGTTATTGATTGAAGTGCAGTTTTATTATTTCTAGAGAGAGATAGCTGAAATTAGGGAAAATAGAGAAATACCTGAAATTGAAGTAACTAAGAGATGGCTGAATTTTTATCTTTAAGACTCCTGTTCGTTTGTTTGTTTGTTCGTTCTTTCTTTCTTTCTTTTTCTTTCTTTCTTCCTTCCTTCCTTTCTTCCTTTCTTCCTTTTTCTTCTTTTCTCTTTCTCTTTCTCTTTCTCTTTTTCTTTTTCTTTTTCTTCTTTCTTCTTTCTTTTCTGAGACAGGGTCTTGCTGTGTAGTCCAGGCTGGGCTTGAGCTCCCAGTGATCCTCCTGCCTCAGCCTCCCAAGTGCTGGGATTGTACACATGCACTCCTATGCCTGGCTGTAATTTTAAACCAGATTTTGATACAAATGAATTAAATTGCTGGTATTGTTCTGTTTTTAGAAGCATCTAGTCTTAGATGCAGTTTACTTCAAACAGCAGGTGATAATGTTGGAAGCATTAATAATGGATTATTGCTGGACACAGTGGTGCACACCTGTAAGTCCCAGCACTTGGGAGGCTGAGGCCAAAGGATCCCCTTGAGTTTGAGGCCAGGCTGGGCTATATAGTGAGACCAAGTCTCAAAAAAAAAAGAGAATGGATTGTCAACAAATAAACTGACTAGTTGAATACTGGTTGAAAAACTACATGCTCTGTATTTATGTTGCCTTTTACATAACTCCCTTGTGGTACCAATTTAATGTGTCTTGGCTCATTAGTTATTGAATTGAAAGAAATCCAAACTTACATTTCTGTGATCTGCCTAGTGAAATAGTTAGGTCCTGGCTAATTTGACCATTTCTTGTTTTAAGTGGCTGCCAGTTCATTGGTAGTCCTATTTAACCTTTCTTTGATATATACTGTCAGTACAGACTCACTTTTATTTCACAGGATTTCACTAGTGCTTCTGGTGACTTTTCTAAATTTTCTCTTTCAGTAGGTTTTTAAGGTTTTAGGGCAAAAAAAAAAAGTGTTTTCAGGCATGTAGGGTTAGGATTAGATACTGTATTCCTTAATCCTGGATCTATTTGCATTCTGGTGTTTTTTTTTTTGTTGTTGTTGTTGGTTTGTTTTCCAAGACAGGGTCTTGCTATGAGTTCAGGCTGGCCTTGAACTCATGGCAGTCCTCCTGCCTCAGCCTTCCAAGTGCTGGGATCACAAGTGTGCACCAAAATGCCCGGCTGCATTGTTTAAGCCAGTATGCTCTCAGTAGAAGTTGTCACGTATTGCTGTTCCTTCCAGAGCTTACCAGGGTGTATTCAGTGCTTTGAGTTTGCTTAGTTACTTGAGAGAAATCTTCTTTAAAGCTGAGGGTTGTCACCATGGAAAAATGAACTCCTTCCAGATTTCTTTTCCAGAATGTCATTGTTGGATATGTCATACAGCCAGGAACATACTGTTCCAAATGTATTAAAACTGGTTCAGAACTTAGTTTCCTTTTCTAATATAAAATAGGGATATGGAAATAATTGTTAGTGTCATGGTAATTCATGAAACTTTCAAGACACAAATAGGGGTTTATTGATAGGATATATATTTTGCATTTTTTCTTTAAATGTTTTCCTTTTTCGGAAAACAAACTGATCAAAGCTATGCATTCTAACAATAACATCAAAAAAGATACAACATAGATTGTTTTTGGTAAGCTTCCAGTGTCCTTCATACTTTTTTACCTGCCCTATTTTCTCATTAGTGATCATTTCTTTTGATTGGCCATCTCTGTTGGGGTGTGTGTGAACTGCTAGTGTTTGATATGCAACAGTCTTCTTTTCTATGGAGCGCTCTTTGATGATTCTATCATTTCTTTCTGTCTACCTTCTCTGAACTATTTAGGTCTTTAACCACATAGCTTATAACATTTACATGTTTTTTTTTACCAAATAAATTTTAATTTTGTTTTATAAAAAAACCTTATGTTTTATTCTCCTTCCAGAAGTACACTACAGCACACACTGATTATGTATCATCTCAAAGTTAAGTCTTCTTGCCAAAACCATGTTCTTATTTTAGAGATATGAATTTCAAAAGAATTTTTCTTTCCCAAGTTTCAGCACTCACAACAAAGAACCTTCATGACCTTTGGATGTACTAGGTCCAGAGTAAATCTGGTTGAATGGGTTTCTCAGTAACCATACTCTTTTTAATGCTTAGCACACAGGGAAACAATTCAGAGCTTAGCTTAGGCATTGCTATTTATTACTTATTTGGAGCAGTATGGAGGCCTGGGGACCTCATTCTTCACCAGGAGCACAACAGATTGAGAAAGAGCACAGACTGGAGTCGGGCTGCCTGGGCTCTGATGTGAACTCATCTCTTGTCACTTTGAACTCTCTCTTGTAACTCTGCCTCAGTGTCTGTGAGATAAGGGTGCTCATAATACTTAGCCGATGATTTGTTGGTATTATGTGTATATACATAAGTACACAATTGATAATTGATATTATGGGGCTTAATTGATATTATGTATTTATATGCGTGCTATTTAAAAGACTTCTCAGTGCTGTGGAAGTTCTTCATAATCTTGTTTAGTGGTAGTGGAACAGTCTGGACTTTCTGAGAACTGTTGTTTTACTTGTCGTGTCTTAGCATGGAGGCAGAAGACTTGAGATCAGAAGGTAAGGATTTGTACCTCGGCTCCATCACTTGCTTATTCTCGGTCTCAGAAGCTTATGCCTCATTTTATACCCTGCCAATCTGGAAAGATTGTTTTCAGATTAGAAAAGAAATAGTACACGTAAAAATACTTCATAAACTGTTAAGTGCTAAATAAATATGAATATTGAAATGATTGGCTGTTCATTAAAAAATTTAAAATATTGTGAATGCCTATAGTAAAGACCTGTGTCTGACTGTTAAAGTACCTGAATCTGTGAGTAGATATGATAAATTCATTTTTGTTTGGGAATAGAAAGTTTTTTAGTGGCTAAAATTTACTCCCAGGTGTATATGCTTATTTTAAAATTGTACACACTGGCTTCATAATAAAGCTATATAACATGTTTGGTGGGAAATGCTGTTATGTCTGACATTATTCTTATAACATTTTCAGGCTTGAAAACACAATGGCGGGAAACAGCCTTGTTCTACCCATCGTTCTGTGGGGCCGCAAAGCACCAACACATTGCATTTCAACAGTACTTTTAACAGATGATGGGGCCACAGTCGTAACAGGATGCCACGATGGACAGATATGTCTCTGGGATCTCTCAGTAGAATTGGAAGTGAGTATTTGAAATGTCTTATGTACATCTAAAGATAAGAAGAAACTACTTATTAGAAATTTATACATGGGGAGTTGGAGATGTAGCTCAATTGTAGAGCTAGCCTAGCAGGTGCAAGGCCCTGGGCTTGATCCCCAGCCCTAGAAAAAAAAAGTTACATTTATTGTACTTGGATTAATACTGCACAGTATGTTTTGATTAAATCCATAGTGTTCAGATTGGCTACATTATTCATCAGAATTCATGTCTGCTGGCTCTTGGCAATTCTCAAATATAATATCTACCCTAAGTGGTTTACTTTTAAATTTTATTATTATTATTTTTTTTGTCTTTTTGAGTCAGGGTCTTGCTGTGCAGTTCAGGATGGCTTTGAGCTCACTTTGTAGCCCAGGCTGGTCTCAAACTCACAACAGTCCTCCTGCCTCAGCCTCCGGACTGCTGAGATTATAGGCATACACCCCCACATCTGGCCTACCCTAAGCGGTTTAATGTTTGTTACATTTAGAATATTTTGAAAGATTCTGACTCATTCTTCAGGAGATTTCCAAGAAAACATTAAAAACAGTTTAAAACATTGATACCTGGCTGTTATATTGCATATTGTTGTCTTCAGATTAGTTGTTCAGATTACCAGCTATAAACATGCAAAATCAGTCAAAAAAAAAGAGATTTAAGCATTAACTGTTCCTTTCAATAAACCAATAGACATCAGCACTTCGATTATCCTAGCAATCCTTGTATATACATATATATTTTTTTGTGTTCCTTTCTTCTTTCTCTTCTCATTTCCTTCATTCCAGTTCCTTCCCTTTGAACAATTTCTGTTCCCTTTCACAATATATATTGTACCTTTCAGGTTTTATTTACTCTTTCAAATTCTTACACTAGGGAGACAATATGATGTTTACACATGCGGTATGATTTATTTCACTTGTGAGTATGGTCTCTAGTTGCATCCATTTACCTATAAAAGCCCCAAGTTTATCTTTTTTATAGCTAATACTCCATTGTATAAAAATACCATATCTTTTTTATCCATTCTTCAGTTGATGTATGTTTGGGTTGTTTCCCAGATTTAGCTATGACAAATTGCACTGCTATAAACGTGCGTGCACATATATTGCTGTGGTATGATGTTTTCAGTTTTTCTGGAAAAATACCCAGAAGGGGAATAGCAGAGTTGAATGGGACCTCTAATCCTAGTTCTGTGAGGAAACTCCACACTGATTTCCATATTGGTTATACCAGTCTATACTCCCACCAACAGTGGAAAAGGGTTCATTTTTGGTTGATTTCTTGATGATGGCTATTCTTTCTGGGGTGAAATGAAATCTCAGTGTTGTTTTGATTTGCATTTCTTGAATGACCAATGATTTTTCATATATTTATTTGCTATTTGTGTTTCTTCATCTGAGAAGTGTGTATTCATCTCAGATGCCCATTTTTGGATTGGGTCTTTGAATTTGGGGGGCCTGATTTTTTAAGATTCTGTATATATTTTTGATGGAAGTCTTTTTTCTGAGGAACAGTTGGCTAAAACTTTTTCCAATTTGCACATTTTGTTTTTACTTTGTTGGTAATTTCTTTTGATGTGCAAAAACTTTTCAATAAGAGGAGGTCCCAGTCATTGAATCTTTGAAGTATTTCCTGTGCAGTTTGGTTTTTTCAAATTTTAACACTCCTTTGTTTGAAGATTATTTTGGCTCTTTCAGGATCACTTGAATTTTCATTCAAATTTTAGGATCAGCTTGTCAGTTTCTACAGAGAAGCCAGTTGGGTTTTTGACAGGGAGTATATTGAATCTGGATCAGTTTGGGGCAGTATTGCCATGTTAAGTCTTCTATCTTAAACACAGAATATGATTCCATTCATTTAGATCTGCAGTTTTTAGAACAATGTTTTGTAGTTTTCAGGGCATAAGTTTTATACTTCTTTAAATTTATTTCTAATAATTTAATGTTTTGAATTAGTAATAATTAGTTATTCAGTTTATCTTTTTTTCCAGATTATTCATTGCTGGTGTTAGAAATATAGTTGATTTTTGTTCATTGAATTTGTATCTCACAACCTTCTTGGATTTGTTTATTAGTTCTAATAGTGTTTTAGTGGATTCCTTAGGATTTTCTATATACAACGTAATGTCATCCTTAGATTGTGAGAGTTTTACTTTTCCTTTCCAGTCCAAATGCCTTTTCTGTCATTTTTCTCCCATAATGGTCCAAGATAGAACCTGTAGTGTGATATTTAATAGACACAGTGAGAGTGGATATCTTTGTTTAGTTCCTGACCGTTTTTTTGTTTGTTTTTTTGTTTTTAAGACCAGGTGTCATTATGCAGTTCAGGTTGGTCTTGAACTCACTGTGTAACCCAGGCCAGCCTTGAGCTTGGTGTGATCCTTTGCCTCAGCCTCCCAAGTGCTGGGATTACAGGCATGTGCCACCAAACCTGGCTTTGTTCTTAATTGTAGAGGGAAAGAATTCAGCCTTTGACTTTCAAATATGATATTAGCTGTGTTTTTTTCATTGATATCCTTTATCCAGTTGAGCTAATTCCCTTATGTTCCTCCTTTGTTGATTTTTTTTTTTTTTTATTATGAAGAGTTGTTGGATATTGTCAAATGCATTTTTTGTATTTATCAAGATGCAGTTTTGTCTTTTGTTTGATAATGGTGTTCCTGTTTTTTCAGTGGTGGTGTAGCTGTTTGTATCCTGAAGGGGCTGAAAATGAACATTGGTGATTTTTGAGAGGCAGTTGAAATGAAGTTTACAGACGCGAGGGGGTGGAATCTAGTGGTAGATTGAGAAGTTTTCCTTGATAAAAGGAACAGACATTAATTGGTATAATAGAGAAGCTTGAGTGTGTAGTTGCACGTAGGTTGGTTGTTCTTTTGGTAGAAACATGAACGGGTGTTGTTGCTTCCATTGTTTTTCAGGAAAATATTTAAGGTCCTCAGTTGAAAGTGAGGCTAGGGGCAGAGCTGCTGGAATTTGAGGAGAGAGGAGCTGTGTGGTGAGTACCCGATAGTTTGGAGCATATAAATGGACTAGAGAAATGGGGTAGGACTGCTGGATAGCACTCAGAGACCCCTTGATATTAGATGTCATTAACTGAACATGAAAACAGGCAGATAGTGTATTATTTTTTTCCCAACCGCCTTCAGTTTCTTGTGTATAAACCCAGGCCAATCTGAGAGCCGATTTAACTAGTGTGAGGTTTTCTTGACAGACCTAACAAAGGGAGGGACTTCACTTAGGATGTGAGTGTGCAGGGCAGTAGTTAAATTAGATGAGGGATAGTGGTCAGTGCAGTGGTGGTAGGATGGATTCGTTAGAGTTTTTTGTGGGGGTGAAAAATTGTTGGAGTTGAGAGGTAAGATGGAGTGAGTTAGAATGGTAAGAGGTACTGGCTGGTGAGAGATATACTTGAGTAAGATTGTAGAGGGATTCATTTATTTTTTTTTTTCTTATTTTTATGTTTTTTGAGGTACCGGGAATCGAACTCAGGACCTTGTGCTTGCCAGGCAGGTGCTTATGCCACTGAGCTATATCCCCAGCCCTGAGGGATTCATTTATTAATAATGATCATGGAACTGGAAGGCAGTAACAGTGGGGCATATGTAACTGTGAGGTCATTAGAAACAAGAAGGTTAGGGAGTGAGAGTTTTGGGTGCTCCGAGGTCGTCTGAAGATATAAATTACCTGGAATTAAGACAGCAGGTGTAGTGGAGACTGAGACAGTGAGCCGAGTGTCAGAATCTTCAAGGAATGAAAGCGAGTGATCTGAATGTTTGTAAGAATGCAGTAAGGTAACTGCTGATCAGTGTATGATACAGAAATGCTAAGGGCTGTATTAGAGGAGGGACAGCCAGGAGCTGTAGAGGGGAGAATGAGGAGCAAAGAAGAAACTTACTCTTCCTCTAACCATTGCATTACTTGTGATGTAGGAGAAGCAGCCACTCCTTGAGAAAGTGTCAACAGAAACTATCCCCAGAGCACTTCCAGTTTTGATTAGAGCAGGAGTACAGAAAGCAATATTCAGAAATGAGGTTGAGACTGTAGAGGGTTTTGCTGATCATTGCATCTGTGTTCCAAGGGAGCGTGGAGGAGGAATTGGGAGGACATACGATTGGATCACGTTAGGTAGTGTACAGAGCATGTGAGAATTTATATTGACGAGTCGTACTTAGTAAGCATGCAGTTAAACCCAGAATCATTAATTTAATAGTAATTGCCATTTGAGTTCTAGGCATTTGGGTTACAGAGATAAATGTAGCATGTTTCTTGTACTTGAGCTTAGCCTAATGCAATCAGAAAACTAGAAAAAAGGTACCACAAACTTCACTATATAAAGGCTAGGTATATAAGTTGGAAGTAACTGGAAATCCTAATAGGCCTTTGGGATTGATAACAATTAAATACGAATCATCAATGTACTGTTGAAGGAGAAAAATCACACCACATTATACTGGAGTGCTTACAAGGAGCAAGATGATCTGAGAGATCTCAGAACAGTTCTTTCACTGGATTTTTTTGCATGGATTTTATTAGAATGTTCTATTTAAATTCAAGTCAGAGGGACTAAAATGACCACATAAAAGTGGGGAGTGGGATGGGGATTAGGAGAGAAGTATATTTGTAAGATGTTAAAGGAATCCATTTACTCAGGAGAAAAAAAGACTACAAAAATTTGCTGGCTTTTGGTGTATGTGGTGGGTCCTTTTAAGTACCATGCTTTCTAATGCTAGCTGTACCTGTTGACATTCAGAGGGGCAGTACATCCTGCTGTCTTTCTGTGAAAGGGTTCAGGATGTTAGCTGAAACTTTTGCCATTTGTATTTTGGTCTCCTCTTGTCTGTGGAAAAGGGCAGAAGCTTTGTCTAATCCCGCAATGGCATTGAAATGTGTGAGAGAAATTGCAGAAGCAGTAGTTTAGCGAATCTCTAGAGAGATGGTGATAATCTAAAGATTTAAACATTGTCTCCTACGTGTGATATTTATTAAACTTCTATTACTTGTAAAGCTCTAGGATATGAATCTTATTCCCATCTTCATGAAGCTTTCGCTTGAGTAGGGAAAAGATCTATAAAGAGAACAGAATAGTCGATGGCATTTAGCGAAAAGAGTAAAATGTTATTGGAAGAGCTCCCCCTTCGGTATAGAACAAGCGTGAATTGAGCCCAGTGCAATATCTAGCAAAGTGACTGAGTGATTTACCTAATTCTTTTGTGCTTAGGTTTAAAATAGAGTCTGCCACACAAGGTTGTGTTGAGAACTGGATAAGGAATGTGTACTAGGCAGTTGTTACACTGCTTACATATACTGGTAGTAAGAGTTTAATTAATGGGTGGGAATTATAGCATCGCAGGCAGTAGGAGAAAAAGCTAGAGAATTACCAAAAGGAGTACTGAATGATGCTGACTGACTTCAAGGTCCCAGACTGGAATATTACTGTTACAGTTTACTTTTAAGAACTGGTACATCCCATCTTTTGTTCTTGTATTACCAGCAATCACTGGTAACTGTTGCCTCTGAACTGTGTGGTTTATGAAGAAGGATTATCTTTATGAATTTTTCCTACATTATTTTGTGGCACTTCTTTGTTGCGATTAGGTGGGAAATGTTTTATTATTATAATGACATAACTTAAATATTTGTGGAATATGGTGGGATATAAATAAAAGGCGTAGATGTAACAGTATACCTTATATTTTTTCTTTAATCATAATATTTATTTCCTTTTGAAGTTGCATTTTTCTTCTTTTCTTTTTCCCTCTCTCCCTTTCTCCTTCACTCCTTTCCCTTCCTTCCTTTATGACAGAATCTCACTATGTTGCACAGGCTGGTATCAAGCAGTCCTCCTGCCTCAGCCTTCCTAGTAGCTGGGAGTATGGGCATATCCCACTATCCCTGGTTCCCATGGAAGTTTCTTGATGTTAAGATGTTATAGTTGTGGCTACTACAAACACACTCAGCCACCTTATCTTTGACAGAGAGGCCAAACATGTTCACTGGAAGAAAGATAGCCTCTTTAATAAATGGTGCTGGAAAAATTGGCTCTCCACATGCCGAAGACTAAAACTAGACCCATGTCTATCACCATGCACTAAACTAAAATCAAAATGGATCAAAGATCTAAATATTAAAATACAAGCACTAAATCTTTTGGAAGAAAAAGTAGGTAGAAATCTTGAAGACATAGGGCTAGGCAGAGAGTTCAAAAACCAAAATCAAAAATCAAACTGTACGGGAAACACTTCAAAGAATCAATGACTAGGATCTCCTCTTATTGAAAAGTTTGTGCACATCAAAAGAAATCACCAATAGAGTAAAAAGAAAATCCATGAATTGGGAAAAAATTTTAGCCAATTGCCCCTCAGACAAAGGACTTCTATCTAGAACATATAAAGAACTAAAAAAAAAAAAAATCAAGCCCCAAAATTCAAAGACCCAATAAAAAAATGGGCATCTGAGATGAATACACACTTCTCAGATAAAGAAATACTAATGGCGAATAAATATATGAGAAAATGTTCAACATCATTAGTCATTCGAGAAATGCAAATTAAAA